>NC_054745.1:18049508-19249508 GCF_018143015.1 Lytechinus variegatus | reverse complement strand
AGAAGCAGTAACAATAAAGTCAGTGGGGGTGTCGGCTTTCATTCGTCTACAAGCACAGACTCATATCTGACACTTCAACCAATAACTGGTCTAGAGTCCACAGTCCTTATAGGGTTAACCATCTGCCAGTCATAAATCTCAATCTACCATGGTTCGACCATGTAGGATTAATATATACAGGTGTACATGTATATAAAACAAATTTATGAGAATAAAATAAAGATCAACAATAATTCAAACAAAAAATTAAGAAATAAGAATGAATGCATAATGTGGAAAAACCTACTTCCCCTCCCGGAGACAGAGTCTAGCCAAGTTCTCAAATTCTTGACCTTTCTTAGCGTCAGGTGAAAGGTCATCATCAGGGTCACCATTCTTCTCATTGCTCGTCTCCTCATCAGACCCTTGAATGTGTTGTTGATTTTGATGTTCTCCATCGCCATCCTCAATATTTTGTCTGTTCTCAGCTTTAGAGTCTGTTAAAAACAAACAGATTATTGAACATACAACTATGGTGAGATGTCGCTAATGAGCTGTAAAAACTTTTTTTATCTCTAAATTTTCATTGCAGAGGACAACAGTTCTAACTAAAGATACATCGATCGTGGGAGGGAGTATCTTTGAATTTATTGTTTCCACACAAAAAAAAGGTCATAGGAAAAAATGGCACAGCACAAATGTGACCAGCCATGCTAAAATTCAAATTGAAATTTGGAGATTTTCATTGAGCTTGAACAAGAGTGTCGCTAAAGCGAGCACATAATACGCCCGCCTGTAATGTGTAAAATGGAGTTATTGGTCAAGCAAGAAAAGTGGAAGGTGGTGACTTCACCTTTGACCTTCTGACCTCAAAATCAATAGAATTTCTGGGATCCATGTTAGTATTATACACACTAAATTATATGAGCCTAGGTTAGGTTAAACTGAAGTGCGTTTACATGGAAAAGTTAATGGACGGATGGACAGACAGACGGACACCAACGTGATACCATACTAAGTCCCGTAGGATGAGCGTATAAAAAGCATATTTCTGGGATTCATGTTAGTATTATACACACTAAATTATATGAGCCTAGGTTAGGTTAAACTGAAGTGCGTTTACATGGAAAAGTTAATGGACGGATAGACAGACAGACAGACGGACACCGAGCGTGATACCATACTACGTCCCGTAGGATGAGCGTATAAAAAGCACCAGAGATTTAAAATGATATAACTTGCCAAATTGATCCACTTTAAGTCTGCAACCCTCACAAGTACTTGATTGAATGCAGAAAAAAAATCAACATGAGCATACAAAATAAGGAGAAAACAAGGTTTAAAATTCAGGATTCACTAAAGCCTGTGATGTGCACACCTTGTAATCTAGCTGAAATTTCCAAACAGTCTGCAAAAAAAAGCTCTTAACGAATATTTCCTATATTGTCTTTAAGATTTTACAATATTGAATGGTGACAGTATGATGAAGAAGGAGAATTACCTTTTTTTCAGATAAGCTAGTTTTCTTTTTGAAACACCTGCCAAGTCATTACTTTGGCTTTTACATTTAAGCCTATCCACAGTCTTACCTGTATCTTTCGGTACACAGACAATATCAATCAGAGCTGTTTCATAGTACATTTTCTCTGCCTGGATGAAATATACAGCTTTTTCATCTTATGGATTATGTTAAGAAATAACAAACAGACAGAGCTTCCACAATTCAACAAGAGTGAAAAAAAAAAACCTGAGAAGCCTGAGATTATTTTTTGAGTAAATGAACATTTGTTTAGGATGCAAGCTTTCTTACACGCTAAACCATCAACAATGGTGGATATCATTTACGAAAAGAAAGGATCACCAGTCGTTCTTAAAGTCGCTCTTAACTTACGAACAGCTTTATGAAACACCAGGTGAGGTGATGGCTACCTGGCAGGATTAATTCCTTTAATGCCTGAGCGCTGAAAGGCAGCTTGAGCTAAAGCCAGTGTAATAGTGATAGCAACGCGCCTCAGAAAATGATATTACTAGATAGATGGCGCTATATAAATGTCTATTATCATTATTATTATTTTTAGACCATATGGAATGTGGCCAACTGGAATGTAGCTGAAGCCTTTGTCTACAGACCAATCAGCAATTTACTGCTAAGGATACATTCCTTCTTCTCAAAGTAAACATCAGCTATGGCGTGAAGGCACTTTGGTAGCTCCTCGAAGGAAGACCCCTCCGCCAGACCCGTGATGGCTCCAAGATAACACTTGAGGGCTCCCTCCATATGACCTTCTTCTTGGCATCTAGCGCCCTCTCGGTAGAGGATCGACCTCTCAGGTCGTGTCAAGTGATGAAGGTCACGACCCAGTAAAGCTTTGATATTATCTATACAGTGTGAATGGGAAGGAAATCTGCTTACAATAGGGTGTTGCAATCAATTAAATTGCAAATCAATCATTAGATTTTGAATCATTACAAAACATTTTCCTTACTTGCAAGCTTAAAGTAACCCACCCCATGCCATACAAATCTCAGATTTTTTTTCATATAACTATAGGTGGGCTATAAATGGGCGATATTTCAATACCAAGATCTCAATTGAAGCAGTTTGTTGTGCTGATAAATATGACACAATTTCAAAGGAAATTAGCCTCATTTTTCACCCAATTTTTTTTTAAATGGCATCATCTCTATCAGCAGAACATTCTGCTCACTCATGATATGTAAAGCTTGATTCTGAAATATCACACATGTTTACCCCTCTTTTGCCCACCTCTAATAAAATGTGCTATTCTTTAACACATTAACAAATCAAATTAAAATGAATGGGGTGTCACAAATAAGCATAATTTATGAACATACCATTCTTGTCGGAATCAATCTCTCTGGTTTCTGATACAGTGTGTTCATCCTGTTCAGTCAAAGAATTAGAATTTGTTTCATTTTTCTCTCCCCTGTCAGGGACTTGATCCGCATTGTTGGCTTCATCTTCAGGAGCTGCAGATGTCCCTCTCTCTACATCAAGAGCTCCTACATGTACTTGGTGATGCTTGTCACCCTCACTTACTCCTGCATGATCATCATTCTCTATGCCTTCATCATTAGAGTGCTTCTCCTGCAAAACTCCAGGAGATGGAGGGTCTTCCTTCTCATGCTCTGCATCCTGTTCTTGTTTCGAGTCACGTTCTGCCTTTGGATCCAGCACTATTTCGGTCCTTTGGTCTGTATCGCCACCAGGTCCAGGTTGGGCTTGGCCTTGTGATGCTTGTTCCATATCCTTGGTGGGCTGTGACATCATAGCTTCTACAATTATTAAAAGGGAACAGTGAAAAAAAATCACTGTGATAAGGTAGGGCGAGGGGTATTGGTTCAGGTTAACTGATAATATTGTTCATCTTTGCCTAGTTTGAGGAGTACATGTAAATAGCGATGAAAAAAAAGCAAATATGCTAGATCAATTGATAGGCTACATGTACAAGTATGCAAATGTAGACCTACATGTACAGAGATCTACAGAGAAAATACAACACAGATCACCATATTAGATCTACATTTAGACAGGTATGAGCAAGTCCAAGAATTCGCGCGCGTTACATATGGGACATTTCAGAGGCTTAAATGACCTGAAAAATAGTGTTAAATGACTTTGATTAGATTGAATACCCTCATGATGGTAGACATCTAGGAGAAGAATAATCATGCAAAAAATTGTGACATATGACCTTGATCTTGACCTTTTAGAGCAAAAAGATGCGCCGTTACGTATGGGACGCAGAGAAAAGGTCAATTCCATTGTGACTTATGGGACATTTGATAGTTTTTTCCACATAACTAAAGTACATATCTGAAATAGTAGCTGCACAAACATGGATTTACTTTGTTAATCTCTAAGAAGAATACTGAAACTTACTATATACAAAAATGTATGCTTGCAGCTTGGTTTCATAGGGTGCTATATCTTCAGAAGTGTCATTGTGACTTATGGGACATCGATGGACCACACAAATTGAGCTCTTTTGTTCAAAGTGCCATATCTATCTCAGTTTTATGACAATGTTTTTAAATTTGGACTTGGAGATTCACCAGTGATAGTGCTCACAAACAGTACTTGAATTGGACTAGATTCATTTCATTTGTTTCAGTAGTTGTGTGCAATCGTGTGTGACTTATGGGACAAGTGAATGTGACTGATGGGACCCTATCTCATTTCATGGAATTTACATTTCCTCTCAATAACTTTTTAAGTCAAACTTAATTTCAGCATGAAGAAATATTCCCTAATAACATGACACCTTTAATAATTCATGCCATGGTGTCAGAAATACATTCAACAAAGGGCAGAAACATCTTTTCATGCACTTCATGAATATAAAGGGAACATTAACCCCCCCCAAAAAAAAATACTTCCTAACTTGTCAGCAAGCTTTAAGAACTGTAATCAATTAAGTACAAAATAATCAATAAACAATTACAATCATAAATATTTAGCAAACAGATGAAAAATGAACAATTAGAAAGAATGTACATGTCCAACCATAGAGATGTATATTATTGACACTAGAGGGCGGACTTCATCAAATTGCTGTGATTCCATGTATTGCGCAGCCGCCATCTTAAAGAGGGCAAGAGCGCGGATTTATAACACACGGCTCTATGGGAGAATATCACATATTTCACTTTTTTACATTATATTTTCAATTTAATGCTGTATGCAACGTTAAAATCACAAGGCAAAACATTTTTATGTTAAAATATATGATAACCATGCATATTTTATAAAGGAGATGGACTGAACATCCAGAAAACGGGGAAAAATAGGTTGCTGTACGTGCATTACCTATGATGTAGATCAGGGCTTGGTCTGAAGTTTCCCCTCCTTTCAGTTAATTTTGAGGAAATCAAAGTAGAAATCATATGGTGAATCACTGATAATCCCATTAAATATAATATTGGAGACTATGCGACGTTATAGCTATATTTAACACCACGGGTGTTAAATCTAGCAGCCCAATCAATAAAGGACCACACCATCTGGTGTTGGAGTTACACTGCCACTGGTGTTAAGATTACCAACATTTAGGATGTTAAAATATACCAACACCAGCTTTGGTGTTGTTTCACGGTTCGGATTCACACCATTTGGTGTCCGATTTCAAGTTCTTCAACACCTGCAGCCTGACGGTGTAACTTAACACTAGGGTATTTTTTTAAAATACCCCAACAACAGACAGTGTTGAGTTACTCCAGTGAAGTGTAACTTCAACAATAATTTTTGTTAAAATATTTCTATCCAACACCTGTCACGGTGTTGTTTCAACACTTCTGAGTATTTGGTGTTTATTTTACACTCTAAGTGTTGTTTCAACACAGTATATTGCTTGAACACTGCCGGAGTGTCAAATGAGCACCATGCAAGTTGTTTCAACACTTCTGATTATTTGGTGTTTATTTTACACTCTAAGTGTTGTTCCAACACAGTATATTGCTTGAACACTGCCGGAGTGTCAAATGAGCACCATGCAAGTTGTTTCAACACTTCTGATTATTTGGTGTTTATTTTACACTCTAAGTGTTGTTTCAATACAGTTGAGTATATTGCTTGAACACTGAGTGTCAAATGAGCACCAAATCAAGAGAACATATGAACACTCTAAAGTGTTAAGTTGACCCTATCTTACACCCTTGTCACGGTATATGCTATATGATGGCTTATATATTGAATAACTACTACTCAGTCGACCTCGTCGTTTTTCCCCCGTTTTCTGGATGTTCAGTCCATCTCCTTTATAAAATATGCATGGTTATCATATATTTTAACATAAAAATGTTTTGCCTTGTGATTTTAACGTTGCATACAGCATTAAATTGAAAATATAATGTAAAAAAGTGAAATATGTGATATTCTCCCATAGAACCGTGTGTTATAAATCCGCGCTCTTGCCCTCTTTAAGATGGCGGCTGCGCAATACATGGAATCACAGCCGCATTACGCGCGCGTCAATGCGAGCGATTACTCTAGTGTCAATATATAGCTCTATGACATGTACACACTTTCAATTGTGACTGATGGGACAAAATGATAGGACATATTTGTTACATGTATGGGACAAATAAATGTTGCTTTTCTCTATCTGTCTCATACAGTATGGTAAGAAAATGGCCTTTTCAGTGTATTGTATGTAAGCAAATTAAGACATTAATGCTGCCATGAAGTATATCAATATTCTTGTTAATATACATGTATTCTCTGTCATGTCGAAAGCTGATATTTTTCATTAGTTGTTGATGTTTATAATAAAACAAATAGAAATCAGTGCACATGCAAATTTTTGACAAAAAACATGAAAATTTTGGCATAAATTCTTTAAAAAAAATATTCTACTATCTAAACTACATGTATACTTGTAAAAAGTGTATTCATTTACATGGAAGATTTTACCATTGTCTCTGCAAAAAAATATTAAAATAACTGATTTTCATGAAAAATCCAAGATAACCACCAAGATGGCCGCCAAAAATTGCCAATTTTGAAACCTATGGGACACAATTTGGCAAAGGGTACATCAAGATTCATTAAATATACACTTTAGGCCATACAAAAAAGTTAGTTAAATAATATATCATGGGGTGCACCCTATCACAAATTCTTTTTTTTTGCCAGCTGCTTGGGTTGTTATGTCATCTCTTTCATAGAAATTCAGAATGCCTGTATAAAGGACATCACCATTTATAGAGTACCGAAGCGATGATGTCAGCTGCCATGGTGTCATGGCGGCCTGGTTCTAAACAAAATAACCAGGGGGCCGTTTCATAAAGCTGTTTGTAAGTTAGGAACAACTTTAAGAATGACTGGTGATCCTTTCTTGTATGCTAAAACATTGCCAATTTATGATGACATTTACCACAAGGATCACCGGTCGTTCTTAAAGTCACTCTTAAGTTACGATTAGCTTTATGAACCAGTGCCCTTTTACAACTTTCAGAATTATGGTAACAACCAGGGACAACACACATCACCATTTTTGCAAATACAAATAGGTATTGACGATCATGCAGCTGCGACTCAGTTTAGAACCGGCCGATTCGATGTCATGACATTGTGACGTCACACTTCGGTACTCTGCAAATTGCGCATGTTACTTTCTATTGGCAGGCGGCAGGAATGATTCTAAGAAAACTTGATTGCAAGCTTCTGAACAACTTTTTGGCATTCACAGGGGCTGGTAGGGAGCGCTGTATGTACCCTTTTAATATCTCTGCTCATGGTAGCCTTATGCATCTGAGGACTGTTGCTCTTATTTCGACAGGATCCATAGGATCGCTCAACTACAAAATTTGTGACTGATGGGACATTGCAATAAGTTTAGTTTCCATGGAACTATATACCAAGTTCACATCATATGTCAAACAGTTGCTGCATACCCCAAGGAGACAAGAAAACCAAGAGAGTGATCTGGACCTTAAAAAAATGAATAAAAGCTGGGGTGAAACAAACCCAAATCACCTGTACTCAAGCTTTGCATTTTAGCGATCACATCCAGTTTTCTCCTTTTTTTGGGGGGGGGGGTGAGCACACAATCCAAACTTTTTTTTGTTCCATCCACTGCCTGTGATATTCTAACTGTTTTTTTCTGACAGTCAGCATACTGTTCTCCAGCTTTTAAGCATTCTCATCTCACTCTTTGATGTCATGGACAGCTTTAAGGTGGCATGGTTTACGAACTGTATGTGTGACTTATGGGACATGTGACTTATGGGACTTAAATGTATGTCCCCCCAGTATAGCTATTTCAAGTCCAATACAGATGCAGCTTGATTTGTTGAAGCAAGCATGTACTGTGGTAGATAAAAAAGTCCAATACTTGTCTGCAGGAGTCTATGGCAGCACATGAGGGAAACTTAATGCTTAAAACTGTGACTTATGGGACATCAAACAAACATACATTGAAATGTATTTTGTGCCTCACTGTTTCACTGCAGCATGTAAAACAATACAGCTAATGGTAAATTACTGCTTGGAAGTCACATGGACAGTAGAATTTTTCGTCAGCACCCTTTGCATGCCAGGAGCCAGGGATGGGTCAAAGTTGTACAATTTCTATGAAATCTTAGTACCAAAGTGCAACAGAGTGCACATTGTGTATTTTATGAATGAATGAGGGTATAGTAAATATAATTGTGTTTTTGTAAACCTTAAACTGTATACTTTTAAACAGAATAAACAAAATTGCTCAGAAAAGAAATTTTTGAAAATGGAAAAATGCAACATTTGGCTGGAATTGACCAAAAGACAATTTTTAATACATTTCTTTCAAGTTGAGAATTCTCTAAAAGTATTTCACTTGACAACTTGAAACTTAGTGTGATAGAAGTCTCAATACTATAGTATATTTATGGCAAGTTTCATGTCATAAGCCAAATCCCTCTAATTACAGACTCTAATTAAACAAATTAATGACATGTTACGTATGGGACAGTTACGTATGGGACATTTTGTCCCCATAGAGAACGTACACAATTTTCCCCATAATTCAAAAAATTGAAATAATTTAAAAAATGGAAATAACAAGAGTTTCTTTCTTATTAAATGTTCTACTGAGACATATTTGATATCACTGAAGGGGAAATTAGCCATTTCAACCTTTTTATTCCTTGTTTTTCATGGTTTTATGAATTTCTTATGTATTTCTATTGTTTTTATTTTTTCATATTTTTCCATTTTCACATTTTTTTTTGCTTCAATTGTATTCATTAATCAGTATTCATAACAAATCAGTGTTTAAAAACTAAAGAAAAGGTAAATAATCAGTTTTTAGAGCACTCTTCAAATTTGTTTTTCTCCATTCACTTTGTACACAAATCTCCCCATTGACATTGTGTGTAAATGTCCCATACGTAACATTATGTCCCATACGTAACAATTTTTTAATTAACTTTTAATTAAAAAGTAAACTCCATTTTTGAAACTTTTTGTGGTATAACATTTTCATACTTAATAAATTAGAACTTCCCAGAGATGCAACAATACAAGTATTGTTTTATGAAAAATGACTTAAAAAAACATCCTCAAAATGTTACGTATGGGACAATCCATCCTTGGACAAGACCTAATTTGCATAATTAATTAGATGACACCACTTTTTTCTGCCAAAAGTAATAAGATGTAAGGGGGTCCATGTCCCACCTATGACTAAATCTCAGAAGTTTTGTTTTCATTTTCTATGAGTTTTTATAATTGTCCCATACGTAACGCCCATTTTACTTATTATGCAGATTAGGTGCCCCAAATTAGCATAAATATGCATATTATCAAATTTTTCTTAATGAAATTTTAAAATTCAACATTTTGGCTTTCTTACCCCACCAAAGAAAACTTCTTAAATTAAAGATGAAATTTTCCCTTCCAGGGTGACCTTTTCTTGGACTTGCCCGTATTAGATCTAGATCTAATTATTTAGATCTGAACACAAATTCTAATCTACAAGCTTCAAAACATTCACTTGATAATGAGAGTGATCTAAATCATGCCTTAAGTTAAGCCTACATATTTCAAAACTGGGTCAATGTAAACCATATCCTTTGTTTTACCTCTTTTCTTCTTCTTTCTCATTTTATTCCTTAATCTTAATTCATAAAACAAAGGAAGAAGAAAAATCAGAACATAGAAATATATATAAAAATGAAAAACAGAAGGAAAAAGATGAAAGAAGAGTTAAAACATAGAATTTAAAAACACAGAATTGACAGAGGGAAAGTTAAAGGTCAACTCTACCTCAGAAAAATGTTGTTTTGAATAGAGAAAAATCAAACAAGCAGCCATAATGCTGACAATTTTATCAAAATCGGATGTATAAAACATTTTAAAGTTGTATATTTTTTCACAAAATAGTTATGCACAATTTAGTCACATGGTCATGGATGCAAATGAGAGAATCGATGATGTCCCTCACTCACTTTTTCTTTTGTTTTTTATTGTTTGAATCATAGCTATCTAAAATTACAATATTTCAATTTTACAGATTTGATAAGGACCAAATTCACTGAACCATACACTGTAAATGTTTCACAATGGCAATTCCAGATGTTCAGGGAGGAAAAAAAAAAAAAAAAAAAAAAAAAAAATATTCCAATTACGATTTTAATTGAAGTCAGTGACAGTGGATATGGTTGGAACTACCCCTTTTCAACCACCTAATCTTCTAAGCATCGTATCTGCGAAAATATTCATGAATTTTACCCAGTTTTCGTCTCATTTGTGCAGAAAATTAAGCAGATCAGAATCCCATGTTTCGCTCAGCTCGGCGACTCTGATTCAATCAGCGTATCACTCACACATTGTACGAGGTTAGTATGTACTAACCTCGTACAATAGACCGTGTTTGACCCTGGATTTCAAAGTAGTCGGCAAACATCGCTTCATTGCTGAAGTAATATTTGCCGAAACTCCTTCTCGCTACGCACCGGGGCTCTTGCCGGTAAGTAGCAATAGATTAAAGAAATATGAAAATAATAATAAAATAATAATCATTAAAAAAAAACAAATTTCGCTTACCTCGGCCTCGAAAGTGACTTCGCTTGTCTCTTCCACGGAAATACAAGGAAGCCCGTTGGTGGCGCTAATAATTTCACAAACTTGATTCAGCTCCTCGGTAATTTTATAACTGTATCTAAATTCTTTGAATGCGCAATCCTTATGATTAATTTACTAATTATGGGCACCAATGAATGAAATACCTTCAAAAACATAATTAAAGATTATTATTGGTGATGATAACACTTATTTGCAATGAATATAAAAAGATGACTAATAAAAAAAAATGAAAATAATATACATGCCTGGAAAGAAACCAGCAGTACAGGATTTAACGAACGTCAATAATACGTGTACGGTATCCCAAAGTCTATACAATGAAAAGATTGGACACTTCACGGACTTCGCGTAATGCCTTGCGTCGATTTGCGTGTAGAAGTAGTGTAGGTGCCTAGTCTTTCCCTTGTCGTGTCTTTGATATGAATATAAATCGCGCGCCCTCTTTAGGCGAAAATTGATATCCGCGCTGAGCAGTTTTCATCTCCGTAAAATCTTCACTAAAGATCAAGAAAATATACATGTTTTTTAAAAGAAACTTCAAGGAGAAGTCACGGAAGGATCTAAATGATTCGGTAAGTGTCATAGCAGAATGTGATATATAAAATTTTAAGTATTATTTTATGTGGGCAAAAGCCCAGAAGAATTTAACTGTGTCGTGTGTGTCGCGTTGCATTCGACTGATATTCCTTCGCACGCGAGATGCTTTGAACCCATGGGTGTCTGCGTATATATCGACGAACAACGAAAACGACGATTTTCCACTTGCTCATTTGCACCCGTCTTTTGAAACCGACCACCCGCGGTACACTACAATGTAAGTTTACGGCCGATTCTTGTCGCGGTGGCGAAATATTTTTACTCTTTCAAATCAGTTCTACGACGTCAAGATGCTAAATGATCGCCTCACTACTTCCACTGTGAGCTCCGCTAATGATTCGACGATGGACGGCGGAGATTTGTTCTAAAGCCATTTCCTATTGGATTTCTTGGTTTTTCAGCGGGGTTTGGGTTTGGTCAATACAATTTTGAATAATTCTGCTAAATTTGTACTTTTTGTTGCTTTTTTCTCATAAAATCGATTCCTGTCGTTTCTATGGACACCGCGCCTACTCTCCCGCGCAAGGTGGTAAGTTTCAAAAGATGTGGTTATAAATGTGGTAGTCTCAACATTATTCACCATGATTATCTTTCTCCAGCTCCCCTTTCTCTTTCTCCTCCTTCCCCCCTCCCTGTTAGGCATATTGTAATGTTCTTGCTGACAAGGAGCTGGAACGAGTGGTATGATGGCTCAGTCAAATAACCTTGCACTAGAAGTCTACAGAGATGCCAAGTTCAAAAAAATGTAATGCGTGAGATTTTCATGACTCGACGTCTCTGTGCGCGCGCGGTTAGTACTTACACTTGTACGTTGCGAAAAGGTGCGCGCGCAACGTGCGCGCGCATGAGATATGGGCTTCAAAACCATGCGATGCACGCACGCTATTCATCATACTAGCTGTGCGCTGACTGCACTTTTGATTCGTCTCGCGTGCCGGGCTAGACGCGAAGGCGGTCGGCCAGTCGTATAATCTGGCGAATAATGCTACTTTTTCTCTTTTTTTTCTGTCGGGTCCCGATGCGTGAGAAAAATGGGTGCCATGCGTGAGACGGACCCTGAATGCGTGAGTCTCACGCACAATGCGTGAGACTTGGTAGCTCTGACATGTCTGAGTCTAGTAGGCCTTAGTCTTGAGGACGCAATGATGATGATTTTTTAGATATGTCTTACATTCTTTCATCAATGATGAAAGAATGTAAGACATATCTAAAAAAATCATCATCATTGCGTCCTCAAGACTAAGTAGGCCTACCCATTTGTTGTGAATTGTGTACAGACGATCAATTTTATTTTTTAGAAAGTCATGTCATTTGGAAAAAAATTACAAGCGAAGTTTCATCAATTTTTACTAAATGTTAGAAAATATTATAGAGAACAAAATAGAAGATGAATACAACTACTGAATTCATGTTTTTAGTGTAATCGCAAGACAAAAAAAGAAGGCTTCAAAAACATCCGACTCCCATCCTGCTACCACTAGTGGTTAGGCCCCTACATTAAAATGCAAATGTGGGACTGGGATAGGTAAAAAGAAAACAGAGTCTCAGAGAATTTCGAGATCAATTCTCGATCCATACATTGCAATATTGTTGGATTTGATATGGGGAGAAAACTACCGAAGTTTAACCAATATAAATTTATGAATGAATAATTTGACACATCTAACTCAAAAAACTTTGTAAACTTACAAACAAAATTGTTCCGAACTTACGATTTCATGAATTGAAGAGTGGTTTTGGCGTCCGTAGTTATGACCTTTGACCTTTAAGAAAAGGTGCTTTCCCCGATCTTCCTAATTATGGATGTTGGCCCGGCTGAATAGTGAATGCTTCTTCTGTCATCTGTCAGGGTTCCGCATATATGCATAACCAAGACTTTATGGATGCTTATGTTTTCAATCTGCTTGAATAAGTTGAACGAGGAGCTAGCTGCAGACAGACGAAAAGACTGAGACCGCACCGTGAATCGTGATGAGGCCGAGGGGAGATTGAGTTCGAATTTGGATCGGGTTATTCAGAGTCAGACACGCCGACACTTGCGGCCTAGCAACAGGTCGATTTAGGTAGTGTGCTTTCCAATAGACCAAGGTGCAAATCCAAATATTGGGATTGTCCCAGAAAGCAAAGATATCTGGCATTATCGTGTTTTATGTCACAAACATAGCCATTGAGTTATTGAGTTTTTTTTCGCTTTCTTAAATTTTATCTAGGCCTATAGGCAAGACAGCTAGCAGCCGTCTGTTTCGAGGAGTCGTGGTTATTTAAGTTTTTAACATTTTTTTTTTTTTTCATTTCTACTTGTACACAGATGGCTCGCTAGGGGGTTAACAATGCAAAATCCTCCCGACGGGGCTTATCGAATTGTCTTTATTTCATTAAAAATATATAAAAGAACTGCACCAAAATAAAGATTTTTTTTGCAGAGTCAGAAAGTTTTCTAATTCTCCTAATGGGCCATGCGTTTTAAGTTGGGCCCGCAAATAGGTGGTATCGTTACATTTGCACGACAAGCACAGAAATAATTAATGGTATAAAACTTGAAATACATGTGCTACATGGGTATATTTGGTATCATATTAAAGGGAATCTTTATACCAATTACTTAAAAGAAAAAGAAATACTTGAGATTACTTCGTTAACCAGTAATTAGCAGTTATGTAACATCGATTGGCCATTTTTGCATGGTGGTAGACGAGGGGAGCATAAATTTTCATTTTATTAAGAAACTAAATGTGTAACATCACAGTACCTAAAATATGTAATAGTTTTGGAGCTCACTAGCTTACTCTTCAGTCATAAGTGGGTCAAATTTGAACTTTTAAGTTTAAAGGGTACCTAATTAAGCTAATTAGTATAATTAATTGATGTAAAACATGAAATTAACATGATTGAAATTGTGACTGTCTGATGTATAGGAAATGAGGAGAGATAAATACATTTGTGGGTTACACCTTGAATAAAATTTAGAAGCTGCATAAATTTCAAAAAGAAAAGCACAAACTAATTAAAGGCTTCAGAGATAAATCAATCTATTGTTTTAATAATCATGACCTCATGGTTTCAATATTGACAGCGTAGACCGATAGTGATAACTTTGTGTCAGAATCTTCAGATTACTCTGGTATCATAATAGATAAAAATACACCTTTTATGCAATTTTAATTAATGAAAACTTGTTTGTTGCAATAAAGTCCTCATCTGATTCTATTTACTTTTTTCTTAATGTTACATCACACTGCTTCTATAAATCAGTAAATGACACATATTTGGCTGGCACAAAAGTGTTCAGAGAATATTTTTCCAAATTATAAAACAAACTAAACAAAAAACTACTTGAGAATGAAACTGGTACAAAGATTAAACAGAGGCAAATGTACCCATAGAAATATGTTCTGTGCATTGACATTCAATTGACCCAGTACCAAGAGACCATGTCCTGCAGAATGTTGAGCAAGAGGGTATATTTAAAATAAAACACTCTAAAATAACAAAGTATTTTTGCCAGGTGTCTGGATTTATTTATAACTTGTCAGTTGTTTTTGTTGACACTAATTTTAAATAAGCTTAAGCAGTAATGAGAACTTTTCATTGTGTATTCACATTTTTCCTATATTTATATGCTAAACCTGACTCTCAGTTGTCAACCTGTGGTCCACCGGTCTTTGAGCCAAGAGGTGACAAATCCCACAATTTGAGTCAAATGAAATAATTTTTTATTCATAATAACCACAGTAAATATATTATAATATACTGGTTAGTGTTTGCAAGTGTATTTATGCAACTAAAGGCAAGACTAATTAATGTTTTAGGGGTAAATCAAGCATTGATACATATTTACCCGCAAAAATTGTGATGTGAAATTTGGTCTTGAAAGATGATTGCGCCCAGTTATTTTGGTAGAGTTATCCCCAACAAGTTATATATCACTGGAAAGGTCTCACTCTAAAGAATTGAAATATGCATGTTATTTCCCTATAGGGTGTAAAGTTTATCCGATTCTCAGATTTATTGGGAAGTATGTTTTTTTCACATTTTTCCACATATTTTGACCTTTAACTTTTTATAACATTACCCTATGCCTTTTCTGATTGCATTTTTGAATTCCTCAGACAATTTCCTTTCAGAATATATATACTTTTATGGGTAAAGGATGTCAAACATAAGAAAAAAATACAATTGTATAAAATGGTGCGATTTTCGAAGAAAATTTGAGTTGTAACGGAAATGGGCCCAACTCAAAACGCATGGCCAATGATAGAGTACCGTACAGTCCACCAAAATGGTTTGTTAATTCCTGAAAAATTTTTCCTTATAGTCTAGATCTACTTCAAAATTTTGTTTTCTTTATATTTTTTTAATCACATGAACAAAAAAAATAGTCTCCTTTAGGCCTACATTTACCTCAAGCAATGTTTGTGCATGCTCCACTCCACTTCACTACCACTACACTGCACTCCGCCTACCCAAACATCTAGCCCCAAAACTCGCTCTGATAAGACTCCAAGTGGCAAAGGTGGGAAAAAATGCACATTTATTGTAAAAATTCTACACCGAACTAGCTTGATTTCTTACTTTTCATTCTAATGTTACTCCATATCTATCCTCCGATTAGCATCAAAATTGGTGATTTAGAGCCAACATGGAGTTCCTCACACAATTTGCTGCCTATTTCAAAACATTTCATGTGATGCGTGAGGGTCCGAGCTCAGACCCTCGCGCATGCACATGAGATGTTTTGGAATGGGCAGCAAATTATTCAATTAGTTTCATTGATGGTTAATTTGCAAAACATAGCTCTCACAACCGGTTTATTGCAAGTAAAATCTGACCCTTATTTCATTTTCCACTTTATCCCTTTTTGTCCCATCAGGTACTGCATATCCATTCATCTACTGCAGAAACAATCAAAGAGTCACCATGGATAATTGGCATCCCATAGCCCGTGTGTATCATCCACTAACAGCAGGTTCTATAGATGGGACTGACTCCAGACCGCATGATAGAGCTGTAGAGAGAGCTATAAAGGTACATCTACCATTCAAATGAAAGAGGAAAGGGAATTGGGCCTGGGACAAATGCCCTTTTTGCTGTTCGATTCTCCACCATGGTAAACAATTTTGATGTGGGAACAATATTCAAGATTCTTGGATTATGGGAAAAAAATTGTTGTTGAGGTGCATTTTTTCAGCCTTTCACATTATTTTGGCATACTGTTGAATGGTAATATCTTAAAGATTTGAATTACCATTATTTCTTTAAATATTCTATTGTATTGGTGCATTTGTCCTATGCAATAGTATAACGTTTTTGCTACTGAGTTATTGCCTTCTTTTGAAGATGTTCGTTTCTTCCTCTGTAATTATAAGTATTGACACATATGAATATGATTCCTTATGCTTCTTTCTTCAGGCCAGCTATGTACCGCCCTCTGTAGACGGTGACCCGCATTTGACCTTGTTTGTTGCTAGGCTCAACCCTGAAACAACAGAGAAAACCTTGGAAAAGGTAAATATTGTAAGGTATTCCTTACACAGAAGTGCATGATTCATTTCACTGATGGAGTTACTGTATTTAAGTTTTGAGAGAGAGGCAGTGTACATGCAGTGCTTTTGGCAAATATTAACCAAAAATGGGGGAAAATATGACTTAGGCGATAAAATCCATTAAACATGTTTACAAACACCTAATTGCAAAAGGTGCACATGCATCATACCCTCTAGAAATTATATATGATTGTTTTAAACACACCTTTATATACAGTGCACGCAGAGTGCGTTTTTACAAAAGGTATGGGCTTTATGGTTTGCCTTTTGATACACATTCCAGCTACGATATAGATACCGTGCTAATAATGTCATAAAATGTTTATTGCACAATTCTTAAACATAATTTTTATATACCAGTATAGGAAAAAAAAATTCTTATATTTTCGACGTTGACTCATTTTATGAAACAAATAATGTGCAGATTAAATGCTGTACTTAAAATTTAAGCCCCATGCCTCTTGCACCATGGACTTTGCTGCATTGCTACAGTCCCAAAACACAGGTATCTATCAGAAAACCTATGGAAACCTTGAAAGAACACCAATTAAGAATCAATCTGATATTGGTTTTAAAACACTGATTTGTGTTGTGTTAATGGCCATATGGCGCAAGCCTATTAAAGATAAATTCCAGTTTTGGTAACGATCTCAAAATGACTTTTTACAGAATCTAATGTAATGACCACCCAAGTGTCTGTTTGTATGAATAAAAAATATGTGCCAAAGGATTCTGGAAGAAATTGTGTAATTGCTGAGAAATAAGCAAAATAAGCGCGGATTCGGTCACTTCCGTCGGGTCTTTATTCCAGCAATAATAATACAGCGTCCCACGTGTGCCTATCTGTGTTGGTGCTCTTCAGTGTGAACGTTTTTCAGCGTAGATTTCAAGATTTCACAAAGTTCAGTTTACGTAACTGTACCAGATCTAGATCCTGGATGATATTCTGACAATTAAGCCTGGTTTTACAGACTTTGTCATGAAATCAGTGTTTACTGCAACAACTGGCATTTCTCTTTAATTTCAGACTTTTTCAAAGTACGGTGACCTAAAGCAAGTGAATCTAATCCGCGATGCTGTGACAGGCTTCTCAAAGCAGTATGCGTTCATCGAGTTTGAAGACGAAAGTTCGGCGAGACGTGCAAGGGCCAAGGCTGATCAGAGCGTGATTGAAGAACGCATTGTCTTTGTCGACTGGGAGTGTGAGCGCACCCTGGATGGATGGATACCCAGAAGGCTAGGTAGATAGTATGAACACACCCTTAAAATGATTGGATTCACATATGATACTTGTGGTGTGAACACAATTCTGGTGATGAATCTATGGGGAGTTGAGTCAAGATGCAATATACACCTTTTCAACATACTTTTGTTGAGGCCCCATTGAATATAATTAGGAAAATGTTTCTTTGTTATTCTTTTTAGGGGGTGGGGTTTAGTTTCTAATTTCGTCCATTTACATATTTTTTTTTGTCTGAATGTGTTTCTATTTCTGTCCTTTTCTCTTTGGTCTATCTTTCACCTCCCCATACTTTTATAACTTTGGGTGTTTAGGTTATCTGTCTATTCCCCCTTCTCTCCACCACTTGCTTTGTTTGCGCTCTCACTCTCTTTCTTCTCACCACTTTAATCCCTTATATTAACCAACCCTCCTTCTTGCTCTCCTTGTATCTGCCTCTCTCATATCACCCTTCCTCTCCATCTCCATCTCTCGCTGTCCTTTTTACTCCCCCTCCCCCGTCTCTTTCCTTTTTCACCTACACTTTTCTTTTTGTTTTCCTACTCTCTCCTCTCCTTTTCATCCTCCCTCTCCCACTTACTATTTCTTCCTCCTCTGTCTTTCTCATCTTTTCAATTTCACCCCCCCCCCCCACCCAGCCTCCCACCTGCTCTTTCTCTCTCTCTCACGGTCTCTACTATTTCTCTTTTTACAGGTGGTGGATTCGGGGGCAAGAAGGAGTCCGGCCAGCTGAGGTTCGGGGGCAGGGACCGGCCGTTCAAGAAACCCATCGTAGTCCAGCCAAAAGATCGAGATAGAGAGACAAGAGATGGCGATAGAGAAGAAAGATACCGTGAAGGAGACAATAGGTACAGGGATAGGGGGATAGGCAGAGATAGGGACAGATATCGAGATAGAGAGGCCAGCGATAGGATAGACAGATATCGAGATAGGAGGGAAAGAGAGAGAGATAGAAGAGGCGAAGATAGAGATAGAAGGGATGAAGATCGAGAGAGAGATAGAAGGGCTGACGATAGAGATAGGGAGGAAAGCAGTAGAGTGATAGGCAAAGACAGAGGTTCAGATAGTGAAGATGGAGAAATCAGGGACAAAGAAAGAGAGAGGGGAAGAGAGAAGGATGAAAGGAGAGATAGAATAGGAGATAGATATAAAGATAGAGATAAGTATAGGGAGAGGGGCAGGTATGGAGATGATGAGAGGGAGAGCGATAGGTATAGGGATAGAAGGAAAGAGAGGGATAGAGAAAGAGAGGAGAGGAAAGAGGGGAAGAGAAGATTTAGGGAAAGAGAGAGCGATGAAGGAGAGGGGTTTGAAAGGAAAGAGGAAAGTCAAGAACCAAGTTCAAAATGGGATTAATTTAATACCAGGCAAGAAAAAAATTGTTTCCTTTTTTGGGGGCCCGTTTTTAAGGTCAAGTCCACCTCAGAAAAATGTTGATTTGAATCAATAGAGAAAAATCAGACAAGCGCAATGCTGAAAATTTCATCATTCATTAAATTTTCAGTGTTATGCTTGTTGATTTTTTCTCTTTTTATTCAAATCAAGTTTTTGTTGGGGTTGACTTGTCCTTTAACTGCCCAAATCTGTCACATTGAATAGATATTTTCTGAGGCTAATTTTTATTGTCCAGGGTTCCTTTGTGCATTTTGGGTTCGCAGAATTGCCTTGAGCCCCCATATATTTGATTCCACTGCTTCATAAAGTGGATTAGTAGAGGCAATGGGTTGTCTTAGGCTAATTGCTACTCCCAGCCCTGGCTACTCCACTCAAATATCATGGTAATTTGAATTAGAAAAAAAAATTGGGGAGGACCAAAATAATTTCTATTTTGTCAAAATCCGATGCAAAATAATAGTGACAACATTTCAAAATGCAGTATTTTTTTAAGCAGGGAGCGTGACTGCGATGTAATGAGTGAGATACTGTTCGCATAATCCCACTTATTATGAAATCGTAAATATATAATTTATGTTATCAGTATAACACCTTGAATGGTGGGATTGTGTTATACTATCCTTACTGAGCATATAGATGGCTGCTAGTTGTAATGATTTCAACTATTGTTTGTACAGAACTCAATCAAATGACCACCCGGGTGTATGGAATATATGTGCCAAACAATTCTTGAAAAAGTTTTGTTATTTCTGAGAAATTAGCAAAACGAGCATGAAGTTCGAACACTATATTGAGCATTTCCCAATCAGTAATAATACACTGTTCCTCGTATGCTTATCTTCGATAGTGATCTTTAGTGTGATCATTTTTTCAGCTTTAAAGATTTCATGATTTCACACAGCTCAGTGAAACTTTACCAGATTTAGATCTTTGACGATATAAAGACGATTTAAATTTTGTTTATAATAGAGAATTTGTTATGAAAACATCGTGAACTGCAATTACTTTCATTAACCTTCAAACTGTTTATCAATTAAAGCAAGTGGCACCTTTAGACATTATCACCATTTGCTATGTATAGCGCTATCATTTTACAGTCTGTGGTGACCAATAACATGTCTTTTCTACATTGTTACCACTTGTTAGATAACAAGTTTGATGTCTACATAATGAATACTGACCCTACTTAATATGCATGTATACATTGTGTACTCATACTCCACAGCATTAAATAAACCGAAATTGACAGATATTTGTTTTTTTATTTATTTATTTAAATCTTACATATACATGTATATGGTTTTAATGCTCATGTCTCAGTTTTAATAAAACACAAGTAAAATTGCAAAGATATGGATACTGTTTTTTATTACTCAGTCAATGATACCAACAGCTACAATGAAAGGATGAAAGAATGTCTATATTTCACATTGCATAGCACACATTTTTTTGGTTCATAGAATAGAATTATGTTTATTTTAATATTTGGTGTCATATGCGAGCAGCTCTACCATTATATATGTAATTCCATTTGCAATTACATGACAAAAACCATTGTCTGTCATGAATCTGTAAGATACATATATAAATGCAGGAATTCATGTAACATGATATATGAGGCAGCAGCTCTCATATGACGTCATTAGCCCTTTCCACGCATACCTCACACCAATGCACACTCGGTGCCGCACAAAATTTGCATTTCACACATCACACTCAAACAACCAATCCATTGTTTCCTTCCCTGAAAACAATTCAGCACAGAGAAGCTCATGGCCCAGCGCACAAAGAGTAAGAGCAAAATTTTAGAAATTTGTAACTTCTTAATCTTCGATAGATCTTTTCCGCCTATATTAAGAAGTAACCTAATGCCTTTGTGAAATTTGCCTCTTTTTTATTTGAAGAAGGGTAGGGTGTTTTACTCCAACGATGTTGTAGGACTAAGCCTGTTCATCGATCAATGTAGAATGTCTATTGCTGCTCCCCTTCAGACAAAAATTAGATGCGCTACTTATGTTGGCAGGGAGGGGTGGCAGGGGTATCGTAGCCAGCAAAAATTTCCATAAAAACACAAGAATCTAAAATCACTCAAAATCATAGGCAATCTTCTCCCAATGCTTATCCAGTCTATAATGCAATCACTGTTTTTAATCAAAGAAAACCTGATCCAAAGCCACAACAAATGGAATAAAAAAATGAATAAATGATATAGGATTTGTAAAGCGCACATATCCAACTTGTTAGGTGCTCAAGGCGCTCATATTACCCTGGCTAAGCTAGTCTACCATTGCGGTGAGCACAGCTTTTTGAGGAATTACTTCCTGCGGGTACCCAGTTTTACCTCATGTGGGCGCATCGTGGTCTAGTGGTTCTGACTCTCGCCTTTCAAACAGAGGGTCGTAGGTTCGAATCCTAGCCATGGCGTGTTTTCCTTCAGCAAGAAATTTATCCACACTGTGCTGCACTCGACCCAGGTGAGGTGAATGGGTACCCGGCAGGATTAATTACTCGAATGCACCAAGCGCCTTTAGCAGCTGTAGCTACAGCCGGGGTAATATATAGTGCGCCACTGAATAGGCAACTAGATAGATCGGCACCTCATAAATGCTATATATTATCATTATTGAGTGCAGCAAAATGTGGGTAAATTTCTTGCGGGGAATTGAACCCATGTCCCTCAGATTGAAAGACAAGAATCTAGACCACGATGCCCCACATGAATAAGTGAAGAGTTTTGAGATATGAGATTCTGCTTTAAAGCGGTACTGGATAAAGAAACACGTTTTTTCATGTAGAAAAGGGGTTATTTTTACATGATTTTCAAACCTTTTTATCAAGCCTAAGTGGCATCCCTGGTAGTTACACATTGCAGAAACACTTGAATTAATTTATTAACATTTTTCAATATTGAATTGAAATATATATATAACGAAAGATACTCGATTTGAAAGACAGCTAATGACAACATCACACACGATACGCATAAGCTACAAACTATATATGAAAGTATTAACATGTGAACAAATGTACTTTCATGTCCAGCATGAAAAAATAATATTATGGAATGATAATGATAATAATCCACATTGATATGGTGTTTAATTGTACAGCAGAAGAATGTCTCTATAAAACTATGTACACTTGTACAGATTTAGAATAGCAATGAAACCCAAAAGTACTGTTTCATCATCTCGAAAACAAATTGTCGCTAAATATATTTCCCTGGGCATTATCAGCATGTTTTTTTACATGACAGTACTAGAAAAAATTTAGCAAGTACTGTATTTTATCATCATAAAAACAGTTTGAATTACAGTTAGGGGTGTTTACCGTATTATTAAGTGTGACTGAGAGTTGTGCGTAAACGCAAACACGCTGCTACGCGTAATATGATTGATTGATACGCGCATTGGTCGTCCTGTGCACTTGATCTGGCCAATGCAGTGAAGCATTATATACATGTACCACTCGCAATCAAAATTATATGTCTCAAAGTTACACTTAAATCTTTGTGAAACATCCCCTGGGGATTACTTTGTACTGAAACATTTTTTGTAGTGCTCCTTTCTCTTAATTTGGTTCAATAAACTTTTTGAAGTCACTACGGGATAAGTCATATCAACATCATTTTTAGGTGTCTTTTATTTGGTTTATAATCTTAAAAAAGAATAAGAAAAATTATAATCAATATTTTAAATTTCTTTTTGGGAGCTAGGAGATCTTTCACGTTCAATGTCCTGACTCCAGAACATTGGAGTTTCTTGTAATGTAGCTGGATCCTTGGGGGTCAGCATTTTGCCCATTTAAATCTAGTACGGCTACAGGCATTCCTTTGCTTGCCTCTTGCAGTGTTAGATCAGTAATAGGAGGACTAGGACTTGGACATAATATTGCAAGGTTTAGAGTATACATAGCAGTTGCATAATATATGTTGGCCATAAAACCTAACTGTAATATGATGTTTATTACAAAAAAAAAATCTTTGTATTAAATACATGTACCCAACCATGATAACACAGAATCGTATCCTATGGCATGTGTTCTGAAATCTGGTTTATTTCATGCCATGGTCTAACTCTGCTAATATTACCGGAAGCCAAAAGTTTAACAATGCATTTACATGTTTTGTTCTTTTTATTTGGCTCCCTCATGTTTTAATGATCATTCCCAGTCAATTGTGAATGATTGGTTTCAGTATCAAATGAGCTGACAAATTGAATTTGTACAGTTAGAAATACCTTTCACATAGTTGTACACCGCCTGCTTGGCTTGTGTACGTGAGCAAATGGGTGGCTGAATGTCAAACATTCGTACCGTTGCACACCCGACGTACCATCTAAAATGTACCGTTGCACAGCTTTAGGAGGTGATGTCACTATACAATTCAATTCATTGTGCTCGGTAAAAAGTGAACGTGAAGTATAGCTTGCTGGCTACATGGGCAATGCTTCCCAAGGTCAATATTTTTGCTCCTTTTCATAGATTACTGCAGGGAAAAATCTTCTATATTCATGTTTTTCGCTAGATTGCGAGGCGTTGTACAACACAAAGAGCGAATATTCTTATTCGTGCAATGGTACAAGATTTTGCATTCGGTGAAAGAAAGAAACGCTCTATTCAACCCGGCTAATGCTTTGTTGAATAGAGCATCTTCTCAGATGTTGTTTGAAGGTTTGCATGGTGGCATGTACAATTGCTGATGTGGTTTACGGTACACCATGTGGAGTGTTATAGAAGCAGTGGATAGAAGAAGAGAAGGAAGTGGATAGGCGAGAAAGTGGAGATTTGAGAATAGAGTATTCTTTCTTGAGAATAGTCCTGAAAAGGACTGTAAACCAGAAGGAATGTTGAGTGAGAACAGCTTGAGTAGTAGAGCTGATGAGGAGATGCTGGCTTGCGTCGGCGAGTAGAGATGATGAGTAGTAGAGAGACTCGACGTTTCGGACAGGTTGACTGTCCGTCTTCAGGAGTGAGTGTTCGCTCGGCGTTCGCTCTACTACTCAAGCTGTTCTCACTCAACATTCCTTCTGGTTTACAGTCCTTTTCAGGACTATTCTCAAGAAAGAATACTCTATTCTCAAATCTCCACTTTCTCGCCTATCCACTTCCTTCTCTTCTTCTTCTATCCACTGCTTCTATAACACTCCACATGGTGTACAGTAAACCACATCAGCAAGAGCATCTTCTGTTCACCTCATGCGAGATCATGCACCATCCCAGTCATGCCTATTTGCTATTTGTATTTTGAAGACATTTTTGGACCAGAGATTGAATCAAACCAGAGTTTAGCATACCGGTCCATGTATGTATTTCAGATGGTTATCCTGACAACCATTTTCAGAGTACCCTACGTTGGCTAGAAACTGTGTACATGGCAGGGTGCTACATAAGCACGTGCCGGATTGCCCGGGGCAAGTAAAAGTTAGAGTCGGGCAAGTGTTTTGAAGTAAAGACCGACACGACTTGCCCAAATTGGGCAACAAATTTCTCAGAGTGGAATGACCAAAATTAGGGTCGATACAATGTATCGACCCTAAATTTGGTCATGGCGGGCAAGATAAAATCACTTTGGGAAAAGAAATGCAATAACAAGGTACATCAGTTCATGACAAAACAGAAAAGAAAGGTCAATGGATTATAAAACCGTAATACTTTCTTTTGAAGAGGTAAAACTTAGATTTTGGGGCAAGTATATTCCAACTTTTTAAAAATTTACTTGTCTGATAGGGCAAGTGTTTCTAAAAATTTATCTAGCACCCTGCATAGCAATGTCAACTTTCCCATGAAACCTGACAACTGACTTGTTTAAACTTACTAGATTTCTTTTATTCATTAAAATTTGTTAGAGGCTGAAAACCGTGTTTATTGAAGGCAGGGGCGGTTCATGTCCACTCTCGCTAAGGGACGTAGTTACACCTAATTGATGAGTAGTGGTTGTTTCCAAATGGTCCCTCTGTGACAGTGCGTGTGCTGCTTCCCTGTTGTTTGAATGGTACATCCCTGGCTGTCCATAGGGGTGTGAAGTCACACTGGAGCCAGTTTGGCTTGGGTCTAGTCCATTGCTGCCCATAGGGTAATTTGGATGGGTTTGATCTGTTCAAAGATTAAAGTAAACATACACAGAATGATGCCCAGTTCATAATTTTCATGTTGACCGATCAGAACACCCCAGGTGTAATAGAGTAGGATTTGTGCATTATTGTTCAAGAATGACAAGAGGAATACCAATTACTAATTACTTGTATCGGGATTAGTAAAATAGAACCTGCACTATTGGTAGCTGCTTTAGTGAGGATGCATGCAGTGCTATTAAACATGCAACACCTGAATGAAACATTGGACAACTGAGGGGGCACTTCGCTAACAGGATAAACATGTAAATGCACTATATCAATGTCTTTTTCCTGGGGTGTCATACCATCACATGAAACAGCCAAATGAAATATCAGTGGACAACATAGAGGACGCTATGCATCTATGGCTAACAGAAATACACAGTATCGATGATGGTTCAGAGGGATTGAGGTTATACTATCACATCAAACAGCCAAATTCAATATTGATGGGCAACTTAGAGGTGGCTATACCTGTCTTACCTTGGAATGATGATTGGTTGATGAAGCTTTCTTGAAGACTCTTTCCCTGCTCCCCACAATTGGCTTCCAACATACCAAGATTGTGCGCCTCATTACCAAAGTGTTCCTGGCGGATTTGTTCGCTGTTTTGGCTGGCATACTCAAAGGATCGCATCTCCTGTTCGTAGCTGTCTGAGCGAGGATTCGACTGATGATCCGGTCTGGTAGCGGGGTTGCTGAATGAATTGCTGGTGATGACTGAGACTCTCTCTGCAACTTGCTTGTTTTGATTTTCTGTCTGGCTTGGATGGTAATAAGCTGTTAAAGGGACAAAATAGAATATTTATTATTTGGTAATTGCATAAGAAAAAAATGAAAGAACTATATTCAGGATTGATTTCTTTTAAAGTAACATGACAATCTGCTGTTTGCTTGTGATTGTGCAACAATAAGAAGAATAGACAGGGACTTTTGAACCAAGAAAGCTTGAAGACCTTTGTTCATTAATTTATACTATTTTTCTATTCAAATAAATTTATTGTTTATTGGAAACATGTATACTTTAATATTAATAATAAAATAATTTAAGTATAATAAATATTCTGTGATGAGAGAGTGACAGTGTTTTGCTCTTAAATTAGGCCTATGAGTTGTTCAACTTCTCCAGAAGCCATCCCTTTTCATAACATTCATATCTACAATACCTATAATATTCAGTTATGCCAGGAAAATGTCAAGTTCTCTCTTGAATGGCTAGCCTAATACAGCTTAATATCACAAGTGACATGAATAAGTAAACCGACTTACGTTATACTGAATATTGGTACATGTATGGAGAAAGAATTGTTTAATTATATTTTACCTTGGTTATAACCGTTAGCGTAAGAAAAGGAGGAGTCCCCAACATCCTGCCTTTCCCCACCCATTGTGCAGCTGCCATAGTAACGGTCATCTCGATGTGGGTAGGAATCTGGATAAGCTACTCCCCCTGTATCCATGGAGTCATGTGACCGTGAATAATAAGGGGAGTTGTTGTAGCCCTGTGGAAATACAGTAGGATGGTGGTAGTAGTTTGATGCTGGGTACGGGGCCATGTAGTTTGGGGTCCTAGCTGAGGTGAGATAGGGTTCCTGCCCCTGAATGTGATTGATGTACGGGAAACCGGTCTGTGGTGATGTGGACGGCATGAATGGCTGGTTATGGGCGGGGCCTGCATGAGGTGCCAGCGGTAACGGCGTTTGGTTGATGACAGAGCTGCGCATCACGATGGGCGAGATGGGTGGAGTCAACATCGGGTTGCTGCGGGATCCGAGGGAATGATGAGGCGGAGTCGTTCCGTATGGCATGAGGTAGTCTCTTTCCCCAGGCCCCAAGGATCCCATATGTCCAGGATAGAGTGCATTGCGGTTGTGATCCATCATGTCTTCCCGCTTACAATGCGGCTGGTCTATGAGGCCAGCCTGCTGTCTTGGCAAGCCATTGCGGTTAGCGAGAAAACATGACCCAGCTGGATTAGAAAGAGGTCTCTGGCTGTTACCTAGTATAAGAAGGTGAGGGGAAAAATGAAAAAAGGTCAGCATTTTAAACCATCTTTCTTGTATTACTGTCAATACTCAATATCACAAAGAACAATAAAGAATGTGCCCAATATATTGTCTATTCAATATAAAGGAAAATGTCAAAGCTTGGGTAACAAATACAAGTTTGCTGTGCAAACCCTTCACAGGGGGATAAGTGGTCTGAATGCATAGACTACAATGGCTAGTGAAATGAAGAACCACTTAGCAAGGTTTATATGTGCTAGTCTTATGGGAAGACTTACTTGTTGATCAAAGTTTTATTCAGGATCTATGCCTGCAGGCTAGATAGCAACAGATGCACTTTGTATCCTTTGGCAAAAGCACTGTATAAATCCATATATTATGATACATACCTGATGCCTTCATGTGTTTTTCGAGTCGATTTTGAAGGTCATTGTCCTTTTCAGAGTTGAACTGACTCTCAACAGCTAGCAGAATATATTCATCCAGTAGCATTCGTATCAAATGGAAAGAAGCTGTAAGAGAAAGTGGTGTGGTGTAGGAGTTCACTCACTTAGCTTGTAATCTAACTAAGGTTTGAGGTTCAATCCCACATTGGACTATTTTATTCTTTAGCAACACATATTTTGTTTTGTTTACCTTTTAACAAGTGAGACCTATCCTTCATGTTTGTGCTAAATGTAATGAAAATCTAAAACAAAGTTGATCAACTCGTTGTTTCCCCTCACCCCCCAAACGTGGCGGATTCAGGTAAGGGCACATCCAGCCAGTGCCCCCCCCCCCTCCTTTTGAGAGGCTGTTTAAGGGGATATGTCATGCATAAGCAAGTGAAGACCCTTTTTTTTGGGGGGGGGATTGTCAAATTTTTCCTGTACAAAATTTCCCCTGGGAAAAATCCTGGATCTGCCCCTGTCCCCAACCCCTCCTTCCTAATGTATGGTATACTGGATAGACCTGATCTGATTTACTAAAGTGAATTATACCCGGGGGGGGGGGCCACTTCCATTCACGAGTGGATACCATGCGCGACCAAGGGGTCTCGAAAAGCACCCTAAACACGTAATTTCCATATTCTGAAAATGAACCCCTTAACAAGTATTGGCGTGTGAAACCCTACCCTTAACAAGTATTGGAAACAAAAACGATACTCTTGGCAAATATTCCTGAAATGAACCCCTAAACAAGTACAGGAATGTTTTATTGTTACGGTTCCTTCGGTCGTCGGCTTTACCTTATTTGGTTTAGTGCGACCCCACTTCTACACCCAGTCGCGCAAATCGGACTCTAAACACGTAGTGTTGGGGCAAAAAGGACATCCTTTATAAAACATTTTAATTTTGTTTTATCATCCCCGCAAATTCGACCCTAAACACGTAATTTTCCTAGCGAAATAGATACCCCTTTTTCATTATTTTTGTGTTTTTGGCACCCTTATCACGTTACGTACGTAACGTGCCCTATCGTGAAAAAGACATCCTTTTTACGTGTTTTTTGGTCGCGCATGGTATCCACTTGTCAATGTAAGTGGCCCCTACAGTGAATTATATCAATAAAATCTTGCCATTGAACGCTTGCAATTCAATTAAATGGTAATATTGTTGTTTTTTCTAGGGCATGATGGCACTTTAACTACAAAATACGCAATGACCTCTGAGCAAAAGTATGTACTGTAACTTACTCTGATGTCCGTGCAACCATTACGTACTTGTCCGTCATGTTTTTCAATATTTGTTTTCTTTTTATAAAATTCATGTGAATTCCTGAAAATATTATGAACTTAAATTGGTCATTACATCTTTTGTTTAGTTTTGTAATTCCATGGCATTACTGTAGCCTACACATTTATAAAATGGAGAACATAAAAGTAAAATGTGTACACTTACCAAAACTCTGGGCGTTGTTGATTGTTAATGAATGCATCACTCTAGCTCCAAAGAATGACCATTTCAGCAGGAAATCCTGGGCTCGCTTCTTGAATGACCGCCCATTCTGTTTGCTTGGCTGTTAAGATACAACAAACAAAACATACAACTGATAACATCCCTGGAAGAATGAGTGTTGGTCAGTTGAAGTAATGTGTTTTTACAGGTTGCATTTTTTATATCTCTGGTGGAGCATTGATAGTAGAATGATGGTCGAGTATGATTTCTGTGTGGTTTATCATCTTCTGGTGGCAGCACTGGGATGCATTATTTGATGAGTAACAAGTGACCTTCGACATACCTTGATGACCTTTGACTCAACGACCTGATCCAGCCATTCTGTGAAGGCCTCGACCGTCGCCTGCTTCTTCAGAAGTTCCTTGAAGTCATTCAGAACTGCAAAGACACATGAAAGGGGTATTTTTAGCGCAAACTGTAATGAAAAAAAACTATTGAAATCCTTTAATCTGATTGGTTAAGAATAGTCTGTATTTGCCTGAGGAAATTGTAGGCAAGATGCGCCGATATTTTGCTTTAATAGATTGTGTTTGAGAAATGACAGAGTTGATTGATCATATTTTGAGATCATGCATACAGTATATATGAAGGACTTTAAGTGTCCCTACGTGTATGTGTGCGTGTGTGGGCCATTGTGTGCATAGGGGGCGTTTATGAGTGTAACAGTGTTGGTTTATATTATTTTTATATGGTTCTGTTTATTTTTATTGTATTAATTGTTTTTGTGGGCATACATTTTTAGGAGAGTTCAGTGTTTTTTGCTGCATTTTTTGTCATTGCATTTATAGGGGGCGGCACGTGTTCATGTTTTGTCTTTTCCTTATTTAATATAGTTTCCTGTGTCTTATGTATGGGAGAGTATTTATTTTGTGTGGATATTTGTGTGTGATTTGACTTACTCTTGTCTACCTTAGATATGAACTTACCACAGAAGAATAGTTATGAAAAAATGACATTGTGAACTTGGTTGTACATTTTCTTCTTTTTGAGTGATAACCAGCATTACTTGGGATCCTAACGAACGAAGTGAAAAATAACCTGTTCCCAATATTCCAATGAGGTGTTGTAAAAAACTTGCAGTCAATCACAAGTAAATTTTGTTACAAACTCAATCAAATGTTTTGCAATCGAATGTTTTGCAAACTCAAATGTTATGCAATTATTAGAAAATTAGAACTCATTTGCTGGTCTGCTTTTTGAAACACAAATTTTAGTTTGATTTGTCGATTTCAAATTTGGGATGAAAATTTGCAATCGATTGCAAATATTTTTTTGCAACACCAATAAGACCTGAAAGTGCCCAAAGGAACAGTAAACACTATTAAAACAAAAAATGATTGTGAACAAGAATGAAAATGAATCTCACATTCTGTGTTCAATTCGGAATCTGCTTCATCTTGGGAGACTGACAGCATTGCCTGAGATCCGATAGAACAAAGATCAACCTTCTCAAGATCCTCGATCATCTGATCTACGAGCTGTTGGTCAAAGAGGACTGGACGAGCAGTCTGGAGAAGAGAAAAAAAGGCAAGTGTAAAATGAAAGCTTCCTTTGAAGGAGGTACACAGCAGGGGTTGGTGACCAGTATTATTCTCCCCTCACCAAACGCATGTAATTTTCAAATCCTCTTTCCCATTGCATTCATTTCTAAACCTCCAACAGAAGCTTGCAACAAATGCTTCGCTTTCGAATTATTAATAAAACAAGACCCTCGTCATGCTCATTATCAACTCAAAGGGTTTGTTCGCTTGTAGGAATTCTTGAACATTGTTTGCATGTATTGCCCTAACCCCGTGAGAAAATGTTTGTATTCATTCATGTAGGCTTAAATGTTAATACTATTCTCCTGTACAACAAAACTAAATATATAAGTCTTACCTGAGCTAAATGAAGGAACGATGATTGTCTTTTAAGCGACTGGACGAAACGTCTAGCCACTGTGATCTTAGACTCTTTGAGCGCATCTGGAAGGTTTTCAAGTGATGACGTCATCCATATCTCCCATTGCCGAGTGAAACGTCGGATATCCGTCAGTAAACTATGTGTAGGGAGATTGAAAATCCAGTTGAATTATATAAGGGGCAACTATCATTTTGACATGGGGGTATTTGGGGTGTAAATGCACAAGGAATCATGTTCGAATCTAAATGAAAAATATGACGTTTAGCCCCTCCCCCCCCAAAAAAAAAATCACATCCAATTTTGCACTTATTGCTCAAAAATTAAAGATCATAATTACATTTTCATATTCCTTTTGTTCAACCATAGTATTAAAGGGCACTTGGAAACATGTTATTTGTGTGATGTACTCCAACATGGATGAAGCAGTTTTCGCTCTGTGACATACAGAAGGTTCAAGAATACAGTGAATATATTGAAAATGCCCGTTAGATTACAAGGAATAGCTGGAAGGTCTTTATCAGAAATTGGTGAACCTGAGCATTAGTTTTGTTCTACTAAGTTTTTGAGCTGACAAAGATTCCAAATTTTTCGTTTGTCCAAAGTCAAGGACAAAAATGCTGGTTTGATTTACTGATTTACCAATTTCCTACAAAGACTTATTGGTTGTTTTCAGTAATGAAGGGGATTTAAAAATACATTTACTGTGTTCGTGAATGCTCCTGTGTCGGGGAAAAAGTTCCCCATTAACCTATTGAATACTGAATTCGATCATTCCCACAGACTTTGTACAGGTATATGATTGGTTCCAGAATTCCAGTTTGCAATGGGTTAACTAACCTTTCAGGCATTTCCTGCATGGTAGCTGGGATAAGAATATCGATCACAGTCTTGTAGAGTATGGAGTCGCAGATACAGATGAGATCGATCATGATCGGGTTATCGAGCAACGGCTGAAGGTGATCGGGCATGCCTTGCCAGAAATGCAGCAGAAAGTTCTGGATCTATTTAGGTATAGAGGATAAAACCAAAGGGTGTGACAGGCTGATTGAAAATTTAAAGCCAATTGATGGTCCTGTCAATCATCTCATCCCCATCCATCCCAGGGCCGTCACCAGCTTTTTTCTAGGGGGGGTGCTTTTTATGAAAAAAACCCACAAAAACACAAAAAACAACGTATTAACTCAATTTCATGCAGTTATATAGCCCGCCGGCCAGATCTTTTTCAAAAGAGCCCTCAAGTATCCCTACCCCCCCCCTCCGTTTTTTTTTTTTTTTTTTTTTTTTGGGGGGGTTCTGAAGGGGGGTGCGTTCGCACCCTCCGCACCCCCCCTGGCGACGGCCCTGCATCCTACAATGCAGTATTTTGTAGTGTAATAGTGGAAGTGCCGTGGCCGCGTGGTCTAAGGCGGCTGACTCTTACATGGGAAGTCCGGGGTTCAATCCCCAGTCGCGGCACCTATGCCCATGAGCAAGGCATTTAATCTACAATGCTCTTTTATCCTGCTTTCAAATAAATGGAAATGCTACAAGCTTTTATTGGTACCTAGGTGTGCACTTGTTAAAAAAGACAGTTAAAAACAATATAATTATACTTGAAAGAATAAGACAAATCAAACCACTCCTTGTTTCATTTTCTGGTTTTCTCATTTCATTCAGTACTGTAAGTTTTATTTTCAGAAGCTTGCCAGACAAAGCCTCATCCAATGTTTCTTGCTTCTATTTCTGTTTATGGTAACTTCCTTAGGAATTTGGCAGGACAGCTTTTTTTGCTGGTAAATGCCAAGCTGGTATATAACCAGTCACGTAGGAAGCACTTTACATATAGGTTTAAATGGTGGCTGAAGTTATAGATGACAGATATTACTCTCTGGTTTTTTTTTATCAAAGTGGAGACAGTGGCAGAGTGGGGATTCTAACCACCTTCTGATTATGAGTCCAATACTCTAACCACTGGACCGCACGAGTTTGTATACTCGATTCCACTTATTGGAGTTTAGTTTTTACTTGCAGATTAGAATAATAATAAATGTAGTTTCCTAGGACAGAGTAATGCATCAATTTAATCCTTTAGGGGAAACTAAAATGACCATGCAACATGTGCGTTGTCACTTGTTTACTGTTTGTTACATAATAACTAGTCTTAACATATTCCTTTTGAGATAAAACCATTAGTAATACCAGGGATATATATAACCATATAATTTTATTTGTATTTAAAGAAACCGTTATTGCAACATGAATTCATAGAGTATAATTAGTGTTTTCTTATGCTCACGTGGGACAATATAATATACTACCCAGCATTGTGGCATTATGGGTAATGATCAGACCAGGTTTAAGTAGCTGAGGACTTAAGCTGTGGCTATTAGACCAACTGTTCTGTATTTCCTTTAAAGATAAAGGACTAAAGAGTATCGAATTGATGACGTCAGTTTCCATGGTGTCACGGCGGTCTGGTTCTAAGCAAATGAGCCCAAAATGTTAATCACATGAGAAAATATGAGAAAATGGCTGCTATCGGACTTTCATCACTTGTAACCTCTTTTTCAGACGACCCTAAGCCATTTGCTAATACAAATGTGCACAGACGATCGTCAGCTGCGACTCTGTTTAGAACCAGCCCGCCAGGACACCATGGCAACTGACGTCACACTTCGGTACTCTATTGTTGTTTTACCTCATCAAAGCTGGAGTTAATAATTGTGTCTAATATGCACTGAGAGTGTGTTTTGTACATCACAAGAAGAGTGTCAACCTGAACGAAAACAGAAAAAAGGACAATAATGATTTACCAATTACTTTAATGTGCGCTTTCAGCAATCCAGAACAAGGCAAATTAGATTTTTTTTTTTTGGAGGGGGTCATTTCTTTGCTTAGAAACCTTCACTTGCTTTTTTACTACAGTTAATAAGTGATTTATACAGTGATTTCAAAATAGGCTCCCATAATAGAGTAAAAATGGGTCAGATTTGCCTTAAAAAATTAGTTATTGTTGCCAATTTGGTGAATAACACGGACAACTGATGAGATATTATTCACAATTTAATATTGCGTTTTAATCAAATAAATAAATATTCCTAAATGAATAAGACTAAGTAATAAGATTAAATAAATTAATAAAATCAACTAAATTTTGAATAAATGAGTAAAATATAATGAGATAAACTAAATATATATATACTTTTATCCTTACCCTCTCAGCAGACAGAGCGAATGGAAGAGCCATGTGCTGAGCATCCGGAAAGTCTGGTAGGAGTGTCCCTGTCTTGGATGACAAGGAATACTTCCGGGTGAAACCGCCCTGTCATAGAATACAATGATAATTACAAAGTTATTAACATTCGTGTCAGTGACGTTGGGTGACAGTGAATACTTCCGGGTGAACCCCCCTGTCATAAAATACATTTTATTAAAAAATTATTTAAGTTCATGGCACTTGCGTACAGATGGGGGTGGGGGGTCATTGCTGCTAAAAGTTTCACGATCAAGAAAAAAAGGAAAAGATAAAAAAGAAAGAGAGGGGGAACCGAAATATTAACTCTTTGTAATATGTCAAAACATATCCCAAAATTAGATTTTTTATCAAAAACGAAAATTGTTACTCGCTTCCATCTTTTTAGAACTTTTGATCCATCTGCAGAATCTGGCGCCCTCAATATTTATGTCTGAAATTATTGTTCATTTATTTGTATATATATTTATTTATTTATTTGTAATGATTATTATTTCATTTTTTTATTTCTGCTCATTGCACCACTAATTTGCGATGATCTGGAAAGAAAGAAGATTGCTTCCAATTGATTATTGATTATCCATGTATTTATTACTAAATTATTAATTGGGTGCTGGTTTGATTACCCGTGTGTGTATTTGAGTTTTGTCAGACGTGTATCAATCAGATATGATTATTTACGTCTGGGACCGACCTTTAAGGTCACCATCCGAAAGACGTGACCAGGGCTCGAACCTCTGCATCAATTTGTAACTTCCCCACAGCTTGGATTACAGGCGCACGCCACAACGCCCAGTTTAGCATCATTTCATGTTATTTAGTAAAAGAGGTCTTTCAGAAACAGTGAAATGAAACACGTGACGAGATTTAACATGTCGTATTTCGATGATTAAAAGTAACTCAGAAATTTAGTGAACCGGAGGAATCTTGTTTCAATACTATCAGCCTATCGATTCTACATTGATATAATACTCGATAAAAGTGCCTACATTGAAAACAAACAAATTCAAATGTAGATTTAGTGAAAATCCGGAGGAATCTATAAATTGTTGTAACCTTGTTTCAGTACTTACAGCTTATCGATTCTACATTAATATAATACTCGATAAAAGTGCCTACATTGAAAACAAATTCAAATGTAGATTTAGTGAAAATCCGGAGGAATTTGTAAGTTGTAATATTGTTTCAATACTTACAACCTATCGCTTCTACATTAATATAATACTCGATAAAACATAAATTCAAATATAAATTTGTATTTATACCTACAAATAACCCCATTATATACACGTTGGGAAGATTATATCAGATCTTGATCATTTTAAACAGGATCACAACCCACAGGATGACGTATGAAGTGTTACTGATATCATGGATATAGTTGAATGGAAATACTGTTAATAGAATTGACACTCGTTAATAAATACGAGACTTAAAAAAAACATGCAAAAATGATATTCTTGGAAATGTGTCTGAAGGAAGTATAGAGTTTGATGAACTTTCATCAAAAAACAAAAAGAAGAAGGGGAATGAACATCATTTAGTAAATTTATAACTCGGGTTTAATTCCCTTCGATCAACTCGGTGCATAAACCAATCTTTTTGAGGATGACGGATAGCGTTTTAATGAAACGCGACATGTGGTCCCATGCAAAACGACCCCGCATTAAAAACGACACATGCCAATGTTACCGCGCTAGGCTGACGACGAAGGCGCGCAAAAAAGTAGGCCGAAAGGACTGGAAAAGGAAAAAGCAAAGAGGCCAATTTGGCGCCATTATTCATTCGAGAGAGCTGTGTCAAAAAGGAGTAATTTACAGCCTGGAATTTGTCCCGATGTGTTTGCACTGAGCAGATGAATATAGCAATAAAGCTGTTCGATTCCGCCCTTTTAAGGTGATGGGGGTTGAAGCATGTGTAATGTTGTTAAATGTTAGGAAAGCGTTATATCATTTTGAGGGCATGCATGCCTATTGATTTTAATGAATATCTTGCTGAAATAAGAAGCACGCGCGTGTATGTATAAGGAAAATGATGAAATAGCTATACTGCACACAGGAGCATGATTAAAATAAAATTATTTTTGTTGGGGGGTGATATCCTCTCCTCTTTCATGTCGATCTCTTCCTTAAAAGTATAAGCCTGGTCCCACAAAAGTATTAATAAAAGACACAGCGGACAAGCAAAATTTCGGGGGAGGGGGGGTGGCTCCATCCGTTTTCATCGGCTCCAGAAATGGACAAAATTCTTGAAAATTTTGCGAAAACACAACGGAAAAGATCGGACGTGGGGAGTATGTAACAGGGATGTTAAGTGCATGTTTATAGGAAGCCTATAGCGGATGGAAGCGGATGACAGCTTCGAAGGGGTTACCGGGGTTTTGAGTACGTGTACGAGATGCATACGCTTCCATCCGTTCTATTTACGTCCAACAAATGATGTAAAAACGTTCCATGTAGGCCTACCTCATCTGTCCTCCTCTCCGTTGTTCAACTGCAGTGGCTGTGAGTTGCGATGATGCAGAGAGGTCACAGCGGACGTCTAACGGATGATAACGGACATGACACGTTTATTGCTCGTCATGTTGCCGATTTATATCGTACACGGTGGAGAGGTCATCCGTTCTTGAAGTTTTGTGCAACTCGTTTTTTTTTGCGTTTTGCGTGGATGAAATCACAGTGACGGATGTTCGATGGATAGAGCGTATGAAACACGTATGCAATGCGTACATAACCATGATAACGGATGCAAAGCACTTTCCAATGGATGGCAAGATGTTTTTTTTTTACGTTTTACATCCCTTTGCATCCGTAAGCGCAGTGGAACCGGATTTGAAGAGATATACCCGACAAAGGGAAGAGAAGATATTACGAAAACCTGAGCTCAGAGAATTATGGACATGATGGAGAGAAAAGGGGACAGATGGGAGAATCAACCCCAACCCCCTTCCCAAATCCATCCAAACGGTAAAATCCACAATATGCGACATTGTTATATTTTCCCATCAAAAGGGGGTTAACTTGTCATATTTCAAGAACTTTTCTTGAAACTTTTTTTATTTATTCCTATTTTAAAAACATTACTCTATTAAAGCTAAATTAGTGACTTGTGGTTACTACAGAATGATGGTAAGGATGACGATCATCACAGGGACCTCTGAACCACATGGGGTATGGGGCTTCTGCCCATACTTTTCCCCAAAACCGTGTGCAAAATCTTAAAGGCGCATGACTGACTGATTTTTTTTTTTGAATGGGCAGCCCCCACCCCGCCCACTTTGTTATTTTTGCAAGCCTCCAACCATGCCAACGCTATAGGGTATGTTCTCCAAAATGATACCTATCGTGGCAGCATAAAAATTCATAACATCATTATCATTCAAAATTCCACCTCTAGGTCTATCTTCTTCGCTGATGAAAAAAATGGCTTATTATTCCTACTGAACAGTGCGACGTCATTTGCTTTCATAGTCACGGCATGAAAATTCTCCAAATACAAATGAAATAGGTTCCTTTTCTTAATTGGATCATTTGCCGTTGCGAGTTGTTAGGGCTCATCTTCATACAAACTAATTCATTCATTTTATTTGGTCATAGGTCCCCTGGCGCAAAGAGTCAACTCTGTAAACGAGCATGGCTCTGAACATCAGCAAACCTTGGATGATCGTAAATTGTAGAGAGGGAAATCCCCTATTAGTGCAATTTATGTACATTTTGAGGGCATTCACTCATTGATGATGGGCAACATGCTTTTTAAGCCAAGCAACCATCATTTTGCAAGCAACCATAACACGAAGATCCGCCATAGCCCGCATGGTGCACAACGTTCCGTTACCGAGCTACCATCGCAAATCCCTTTCTCGGAGCTGCGAGTTTTCTCATAGCCAAGCGTGCATCCATTGCCGGGAGAAGTGACGGCGTTTCGATGCAACGGTTTCGGGGATACCGGTGCAGTCGGAAACCTGACAGTGGTATGCGTTCTCCGTCTCCCAGTTAAAGCCGAAGTATAATGATGGAAAGGTTTGTCGCGTGACGAGGATAAAGGTCTCGGAACACCCCCCCCCCCCCCTGAATTGTGAGTATTGTAGAGCAGTCTATGGGCGAGGGTCGTCTCCCCCCCCCCCCCTTTCAAAGAAGGGAAACCTCATGGAATAGCTGTGCATATCTTGCAAACTCCTCGGTAAATTTCTTTTGATTTGCTAAAATCTTTTTGAAATATAAAAGTCAGACTAAAACTGTCAGTGTAATTAAAGATATTTTTGATGACAGGTGACGATCGCGGTGATTATGGATTTTGTTATAATAATAATCAGAATACTGCTATTGAGTTCGAATTTAATCATAGCTGATATACATGCAGAAATACAAATGATGTAGATAATCGTAGTAAATTAACGATGATCATGAACGTCATCTCCATCATTAACATCATCCCATATATAAATTTTATTTTTTTTATGTAAACGGAATGTTTACGGAGGTATCAAATTATTTTGCTGCCCCGTAACCAGGGTTTTAAATCAAAGGCCCGGGGCCGATTGCACAAAAGGGTCTTTGCAAGGACCGTCTTTCGTGTCGCCCATCTTTTATGATGCGCCATGTGAAACGCATTTCAAATAAATCATCTCCAAACATATTTCATTCGTCCATTTAAATTAACAGAATATTTGTTTATAAAATGATATGATATATCATGAAATTGTATAAAATTTGATTTAAAAGCAAGCTAACAAATTCTTATTCTTTATCATAAATTTCAGAAACACCCCGCTTATAGCGTATCATAAAAGATGGGCGACACGAAAGACGGTCCTTGGAAAGACCATTTCGTGCAATCGGCCCCCGTATTCTGAAGTCAGGTTTAACTTAGACCGCGGTTTAACTCAATAGTAAAATCATTGGGAGCCAATTAACTATGTTGTCTCCATTCGCTTTCATAATGAAGAAAAATACATCAGTTATAATTCCTAGATATGAACAATTTGGATGTCATGTGAGTTAATAAATTGAACGTGTACTGTTAGGGGTTGGTGCTGCAGTTGGCTCTCCATAGTTAAACCACAACTTTAAGCCAGGGTTTAATTCAAACCCGAGCTCAGAATACAGGCCAAAGCCAAGGGTTCAAATCTGTCTTCTCCCTTCTCTTCTCCCTATCTTTTCTCGATTTTGAAACTCCTAGGTGGTGAGATCGAAGTCCGAACACCCCTTCCCCCTCTTGGTATACCTGCATGCTTTGATGATACTGTTCCCCTCCATTTTCTTCATTTAAAAATGTGTCTGTAGTATGGAGTTTATTACTTGGATACCACCGAGTGTGGACATGGATGCGATTACGTAATTTACGTCATTAACCTCCGAACTAAACAGGTTAATATCTTAATTGGATAACACACGTATCGTGTGCATGCATGATGGCGTGTATGCATGGGGGAACCTGCACGGAGGACAGTGTGCAAATTTTCTCCCCCTGTGCAATTCCAAATAAATGAATAAATTAAATTATACAACGAAATGATGACAATCATGGACATACAGATGGGGGGAATGCCCCCAAAATATTCACGACCATGAAAAACGAAAGATAAGGAAAGGAAAATGGAATATCTATATCTGAATATTATATCAAAATCTGTAACCAAGTTTACTTTCATTAATCACGTTAGAAAGAGGCATTTTACTCGCACGGTCGTAGCATTGTAGAAGTTTTAGCCCCTAAATCCATTTATAGCCCCCGTAAGATTTTTTGGTATCATTACGCCATTGATAAGGATACAATGAAAAATGATTACATGCAAAATGAAACTGCAGAATAAATGAATTGAAGAAATTTAAATTGAAATACGCAAGGAATCCCCTTAACACTTTGTTTAAACCCATAGTGGTTTTTTTCTTTAACTTGTTGAATTCAAATAACACTATGTTACATTTATTATGTATACATGTAGTTCAAACATTTAAACTTTGTGCGAAAAAATGTCTCTTAAAAAGTGAAGTGATACAATAAAATTTGTTTATTACGTTACTAGTTTGATTCAACACTAGGCGTAGGCCCTGTCGGTTCATTTCCATGCTTGCGATATAGAAGGAAATGATTAGGTTAACTTCCACCCAAACATTGAACGAATGAACAAAGAGAGGATAAGTAAAACAATTTAAGACGACAGATCGTTGATATGGGCTCTTTAAACTACTCGAGTCTCCATCCGTTATACTTCGCTCCTCAGGAAATACCTACGCTGACCCGCTGTTATAGCCGCCTAAGCTCTCGGGGTCTTTGTTTGCTAGAGCCCCGATACACGAGCTCGCTGAGGGCTTCGGTAAACAATATGCTTCCCTCGGTTAATATGCAATGGTTGAGTGTGATGAACAAGCTCATCTCGACGATTACAATATTTTGCTATTTTTCGCTAAAACAATTAATCTAGGACTCAGGAAGGGGAATAATATACGAGATAAAAAGAAGGGGAAGAAAAAGAAAAGAAAGAAGACGATGATGATGATTAAGAAGAGGAAGAAGCAAAGGAAGAATAAAAAGAAAAGATGGTGATGATGATTTAGAATAGAAGACAAAAAGGAGGAGAAAAAATGATAAGCAGGTAATGATGAAAAGAGGGAAAATTAATTGAATTACCCCCCCCCACAAAAAAAAAACAAAGAGAGAGAGAGAATCAGGACTAAAACAATTTGTCTATGAATGTAGATGTGCAAACGTGCAAACAGACAAACAGAGGAAAATAATGCAATATAATTTTGTGAAATATTTTGTGCAAGATTTTTTGGGAATTTGGCCTTACCTCGCTCTTTAATCTTGCTCCAGAAAATCTATGCGTGTTAAGAGATGTAAAGTGAAAAAAGATGATTATGGTTAATAACGCAAATATTGCAATCTGAATTTTCATATGTGCTTTTACTATGCTGTGACACTGCTCGGTTGATAAATGAATAAAAAGTTGTATGAAACAAATGAATAATTAAATAAATAAATAAGTAAATAAATGAATAATTAAAGAAAAAATAATGTGCGAATGAATTATAAATTGGTAAAATACATAAACAAATAAATATAAATGAATATGTAGATAACGAATTGAGCAAATCAATGAATTAGTTTATTTTGGAATAAATTAATTCATGAATGAGAAGATATCAAATGCATAGATTAACACATATATATAACGATGTAGATCAAATAATAATTCCATAAATAATTCTGAAAATAGAAAAGTAAAAAGACAATAGTATAAATACGTATAAATAATAATCTTTATACGTAAATATTACTATTTGATGAAAAACCAAATTCCTACCTGGTTAGTCCTTTTGTAGAATACACAGTGTGATAATAAGCACTTGACTCTTTGATGCCGATACCGTAGTAATGATATCTGCAAAGAGAATGATAGGACGTTTAGTGTAAAGATTAGACAGTGTGAGTTAAACAAAATTGGCACCTTACAAATCGCCAATAATTATGCATGAGTTAGTATAAACATAATTTCATTTGCAAATCGATTTCCAATGAACTTAACTAAAGAATGTTTAACAGTTGTTATGTAAATTATTGACAATGTGTTTTAAATTGATGTTATAATGCAACACCATTTACATCTGAATTAATGAATTGCAATCATGTCTTATTTTGGCGCAAATCAAGCTTGACAATATTTCAAAGAATAACTCCTGATCATCCAGGCGTTAACACAAATTACTTGGGAGAACATACTCTTTCAGGCCATGCATAATAATTATGTGTTCATAGCATAATTGTTCATTAAATTGGGGATTTTGGGGGGTTTTTCCTCTTTGTGTTGGGGGGGGTCACGGTTTGCCCACATTATGAAGCCCGGTTTAACTTCGGCCATGGGCTATGATTGTAAACCATCACCGCATGGCAGGGCCCGCTGGGATAACAGTTTTCAGAACTGAAGTGGCTACCCTGGGTAAATATGCCGCTATTATTATATACATTCGTAATTCCAAAGCTTCGTTATTCCGAAGGTTCGGATATTACGAAGTTTCATTATTCCGAAAGTTCGTATTTCCGAAGGTTCGTAAATCCGAAGCCGTTCGTTAGTCCGAAAACGAAATGAGGTTCGTAATTCTGAAGGTTCGTTAGCCCGAAAACGAAATGAGCTCGTAATTCCGAAGGCTCGTTAATCCGAAAAAGAAATGAGGTTCGTAATTTCGAAGGTTTGTTAGTCCGAAAACTAAATTATTAACTAACCTTATTTCGTTTTTGGACGAACGAACCTTCGGAACAAAGAACCTTATTTCGTTTTCAGATTAACGATCCTTCGGAACATCGAACCTTATTTCGTTTTCGGATTATCGAACCTTCGGAATAACGCCACAAATGTTCGGATTAACGAACCCTTTTACGTGTTTGGATTAACGAACATCGAGGTATAGGCAATTTACGTGTTTCGGAATTACGAACCTTCGGAATAAAGAACATTCGGAATTACGAAGTGTAACCGTAATAATACTATGGGGGAGCCAAACTGTAGTAATTGCATTTACATTTTATGCTTCCTATTTTTATTTGACTCTGTCATCATGTTCGATAAAGAAGATAACTGTTCAGTTATTACTAGTTGATTATCTTTTTTTTGTTAATCAATAAATTGTCATTTTTCATACTATGGTAAATGTCTTTTTTCACATTCTACAATTCAACCTGAAGTCTCATGACAAAGTTTTTCATTATCAGAGGCAGTTTTCGGCCTTTACCTTTAGAAGTGGACTGCATTTTATGAGAACCGATAATTTGGTATGACAATCCTAACCGCGGTTTAAAAATGTCGTTAAGTTTGATAAGACAGGAATTTACGAAATAACATTAGAGTTACCAAACAAATGCTGTTCAACAAATGACGTGGTTCCTTTTGTTTGACGTGATCTATACACTATCTTGATGCGTGTAATGGCCATGTGTGTAAGTACGTCTTGTTTTTGTTTGCTAATTGTCTTTTGTTTTGTTGGATTTGTTTTTGTTACTACGCCATTTGAATCATCTACATTTTTTTTATAAGTGTGAACAAAATCAGTGTGACTTCTGTGATTTTTGCTTTTTTGGGGGTGGCATTTCGATTGGATCCTATTTTCGTCCTCCCTTTGTTTTTTAATTCATTACTTTCGCCCCTTCCCCTTCTTCAACTTTTTTCTCGCGGTTTTTTTTTTAATTGGTTTATTTTTCCTCCGGCTCCTCCGTGTCATCTTTTATATGTAAGTTTTTTTTTCTTATTTGTATTTTTGTTCTTCTTTTTCTTCTTCTTTCTCTCCCCTTCCTCACCCTACTTCTTTTTCTTCTTCTTTTCCCCATTTCTACTCCTCCTTTTCTTTCTTTCTTTCTTTGTTTCTTTCTTCTTCTTCTTCTTCCTCTACTTCTTCCTCTTGCCCTTCTCCTTTCTTCTTCTGTGCCAATAGATTTTTCTTTCTTAAATGAATATAGATATTTAAATTATTAGATTAACTAACTTCTTTTTGTATTTCTAATAATCTCGTACCAGGCTTTTAATTTTCTCACAGTGTCTTTGTTACCAATATCAGGTTATATACATATTTATTAAATTCTTATCAATATAATTTTTTTATACACTATGTCATCATTAAGTCATATTTGTGTTGGTTCTAAAATATCATGAATGATCGTACAATCGTTTACTGAAATATTAGTTGAAGAAGGCCCGTTTCCTCCGCATCACTCTATCTGAACCCCCCCCCCCTTCATCTCTCTCCCTCTCTCACTTTCTTTTGACGAAAAATATATATCTTACTTTGAATGCCCTCTTGTTCCAAGTCGTCTTGTTGTCAAATTAGGAAACTTTTGTCGAATTGTCTGAAGGTATAAGAAGAAAGATAAAATTATCACAGAGAAAGATACAATTTGTTACATTTCACCAGGTTCAGAATTGTTTGTGTAAGTCAACATTTAACGTGAAGATTAAAAAAAAATCGATATTTTCAAAAGCGTTAAAGGGATGATACATATAGATATTGAATATAAATCTCGTCAATAAAAACACCGTTGATCAAATTTTGATCAGGTGAGAAGATGAACACAAAATATAAAATGTCAGAATATACAGTAAATCGTTCAGGATCATTTTTAAAATACATTCATATTATAATATATACCTACATAATTATTTCGTTTATGTAACTGTTGCATTCAAATGTTTTCCCCAAATATAATGGGAAGATCACACGTAACGTTGGCGACAGTTTACAAATGTTTCATTGTTGGTAAAACACACTGATAAGAAACGGGTAGTTTGGAACAGTTTACATGACGACAATATAAATGACATTCCGCCTGCAGTCAATGAAAAACAACCAGTCTGCATTCGTAGTCTTTTTAGGCCTAGGCAGTGGACTATTCTTATATAGATTATCCGCCAATGAGTAGCGTCATGGGCAATTAATTTTGAAGGGGCCACATATGCAGTATAGGGCATAACTTCTGAAAAGCTGCGAGCGAGCAAAGCGAATAAGATTATTTCCCCCCTTTTTATTTTCTCCTTAAAGCACGATTTTATTTTTATAGTGGTAATGAGAAACAAAAAAAAAACATTTAGGAAATTATATATTTCAACGTTTTACTTTTACCCCCCCCCCCTTCCTGTTGTCCCTTTTGTTTTGTCATGAAGCTTTCAGGGAGCCATGGCTTCGACCCCAGCCCTTCCCATCTTTACGCCATTGTCGTCAATTATGCCAACCTAAGGGGCCTGTAGATGAAGTGCACATTAAACCTTAAAACAAATCTGCCAGAGGATTCGTTCTGAAAACGATGCATTATTTGGGAATTATGTCATACAAGCGAAGCGAGTGAGCATAAAATGTGCAATCAATCAAGATCAATAGGGCCTGTTATGTCATTGATTGCGAATGCTAACAGGATTATCAGCAATATATTCAACAGAAGTTCTAGAAAAAAATCATAATATTTTAAAACAGAATCCAATGACTCGTAAAACAAATTCATTTCAGAACTGGAACTACACTGTTTCATTGTTTTATCCTTAAAATAAAAGAAGTTCCTGCAGCGGAGTCTCGAAAACACCTGTAATCTTACCAGAATGCGTAATCTTACAGGAAATTGGTGTATGGAACCTTACAAATTTCCTTTGAAAAAACACACTTTTCAGCTTTTAAACAGACCTGTTCTGTTAAATTGCAGAAAATTTACTGTTTTATGAATTAACAAAATGATCATGATGATTCTGTTATTGCATTCTGCAAAATCTTCTTTTTCCTGTAAAATCAGGGTTTTTATTATAGTATAGGCATAAAGACCCGCCCAGTATTTTACACCAATGGGTCTAGACAACAAGACTACGAGAAGTTTTTCATGACGCAAACATTTGACAAAGTATACGCAAAACGGTATCATTGTTACGTAATATCGGATATATACCCTGATTGTTTTTGTCCAGGTCATGATATATGAACATGTAGTCCTGTATTTACCATCCGTGCCTTGAAAAGATACATGCAAAGTTTACTTACAAGATGTAAATACCGATAAATGCTACTTATCAATGTCGGATACACTCAGACCCACAAGGAAATTTATCAATATATAAATAGATCAACTACTAGTAAAAACCGCGGTGTAGTATAACGGTGAACCCACAGGGTTAGGAATAATTTGCTTAAGAATTTCTCCGACCTGTCGTCATCATTGGGGGCGATTCTTGCGATTTTCAAAGGATAGTGCCGCTGTTTTGTCGCCTGTCTATCGCCACAATGAGTAAAACAAACACGCGTAAACTATTCGCAAAAATTCAAGAAACAAACCTGGCAATGATTTCAATAGATACACAGCAAATTTCATTTCACAGTATACTCAATAGTTACAAATTGAAATGTTGAAAAATAAAATCTAAAATGATGAATTTCTACATTTTCTTTCAATGATGTGTACACTGCAAAAACTCCGGTGTTGATTTACCACCAGCCCGGAATCTATATATCTCCACACAAGAAAAGTGTTAAACAACACCAGTTTGGTTTTGGTCTAACACCAGTTAGGTCATTATGCAACACCAAATAGTATTAAAACAACACTGAGTTGAAACCGGTGTTGCTTCAATACCTTTCTGGGGTGGGCATATATAGATTCTGGGCTGGTGGTGAGAGTTTTACAGTGTACCCTAGTCAAGTGAAAATGTCTCCATCTCCACTCGCTTTGTGAAAAGCGCTCAGAGAGATGCAACTTAATTTGCTTATGTATTTTGGGCTATACAAAAACGTTTCATTAATATAACTATTATTATATTTGCTTGGGGTATAAAGATGCTGATCATAAGAACCGCGTGTCCGAATTTGCTAACTTTGCAGAGATATGTAAGTGCGTATAAAAAAAGGCTCCAAAAAGTATTTTGGAAAAGTTTCTTTTAAAAATTATTTTTATAGATATGCAGGTGAGATTTTAGTACTGATAGATGATAAGATTTTATAATCAGATGACACCAAAATACCGATAGCACAATTTTGACCAAACGGCAATAAGGACCATTGTTAATTAAAACAGAATAGATGTTGCTCCAATGTATCGCTTGTAGACGAAATATGAACAAACAAAAACAAAGCACCCAAACGCTCAGTTTGAATTGCATGAGTACTGAGAAGGAACTGTTAACATTGTCATAATTACTGTGGCATAATGAAATGCTGAAATTTTATCCTTACCTTGCCGAACGTAGCAGCACAAGCTGGGTCCAGACTCTCTTTTCTGCAGAAGTCCAGGTAATGTGAGTAGAGTATGCATCGTGGTAGGCATACGCCATCACATATACAGTAATTCTCTTCCAGCCTGGAGTTGAAAAATATACGTGTATATCACTAAAATTACTATTGTTAACTACGAATAATATCGAATTTCTTCGAACCGATTCTCAAAGCATGAAAAGAGTTCCCGAGATGAATTACAACTTCTCAGGTGCAGCGGAACGTAATTTCGTTTTGGAGGGGGGGGGGGCCAAAATGGGCACTCATATGTCAAAATTGGCATTTTGGTGCAAACGGATATTTTCACCATGAAGTTTTTCCTTTTTTCACCATGAAGGTTTTTTATTGTATGAAATATTCTATATTTCTCCTTGTCCTGTGAAAGAAAGTTTTATTTCTCCCTGAACATGTGGTATTACCATTGTTAAACATTTTGCGGTTCATTCAAGTTTTTCCTTATGGTAAAATCTGTAAGAATTGAAATATTGTATAATTCAAACAATAAAAAAATAGTGAGGGACATCATCTGCTCGTGACTAAATCTTGGATATAACTATTTTGTGAAAAATAAGCGAAACTTTAAAATGTCATACCTTTCTTATATTACATCCGATTTTGATGGATTTTCAGCATTATGCTTGTCTGATTTCCCCCCATTGATTCAAATCTACATTTCTGAGGTGGACTTGAACTTTAAGTGGAGCACAGCCTTTTTGAAATGATCTTACCAATCGAATAATGCGAGCGGAAATAAGAGCTGAAAATTCGTGACATTTCAACCTGAAAACTGACATTCTAAGCACTTTTTTAACCAAGAACGGAGCGAAACATCGAGTACCTTACAAAACAATAAATGATGCGATCGCAAAACGCGAGCCCAAAATTTGTGATATTCCAACCTAAAAACTAGACATTCTAAGCACTTCTTTTGACCAAGAACAGAATGAGTACCTTACCACACAATAAATGATGCGAGCACAAAATGTGAGCCAAAAATCGTGATATTCCAACCTGAAAATGGACATGCTAAGCACTTTTTGTAACCAAGAACAGAATGAGTACCTCAATAAACAATAATTGATGCAATTATTATGTTTTACTTCAAAAAGGGTATTTCATTTTAAATAAGGGCACAATTCATTTTGAAAAAAAAACCGGGCACTTTTCAGTTTGAATAAGGGCACATTTTTTTTCCAAGGGGGGTATGGGGGGGGGGGGGTTGCAATTGCCCCTGCGACTACTGTAACTTTGTCAGAATTGGCAACTACCATGGTATCGAGAATATGCAATATATATATATGTGGGTTGAAGATGTCATGATCCCTAATTCCCGAAATCAAAATTATTCATAATTTCATTCCTGTCTGTCCCTTAATTGTAAGAGAAATATCAGCCGCAATGAATATTAAACACATTATTTCAATTGTCAGTTTTGCAGAATTTAAATAGATAGCCTAGGATTACATAGAATAAATAAAAACAATAAGTGGGGATGTGATATCGTATTGTTTACTGCATATGCACTGTTTCTCTGAAATGATGCAAAATCTTACATTGTTCCGATTTTGATGAAATTTTCAGTCATGTGGTTGTTTGATTTTTGCGATCTATTCATGTCTTATCATTTTCAGCCTGGAGTACCCTTTAAATATAACAACGGCCTGTCATACCCTCCGTCGGCTTATGTTGGTTAAAAGGGACAGGACTGGTTCGACAACCCCTTGATATAGTTTTTTTTTTTTATAAACTCACCATTGTAAGGTTAGAGCGGTTTGTTTCTTCTTGTCCTTCACCATTTGCGCTACAGTCTTTTTGCCAGTTGTTTTCGTTGGTTCATCTTTCTTATTCTTGTGCATTTCACCGTCATCTTTGTTCACAACGACTGTCTTCCTAATTTCATTATCGATGGCACTGCTTTCAAGTTCTATTTCGTGTTCCTCGTCGGACGAAGTTTCGGCACTCTCACCATCTAGCGAGAAAATGTTAAGCGTGAATTTAGAATGATTTGATATATATCATGTAGTGTAGAGTGGGAAGGGCAAGGGTAGTCTGCTATGCAGACTCTGAATGGCTCGTGAGGTGGGATCTGCTGGTTTGCGAAGCAAACCAGCCTGAAAGGACGAGCGAAGCAAGCCATTCTGCAGCATCAATAGACATCGTCTGCTATGCAGACTCGTTGAATCAGCTGAGGTACACACACTGCAGATGTGGGTCTACATTTGTAGACTAGGGCACGGAGCCTTGCACTGTAAGAACCCTGTTTAAAATCTTAAGCACGTTGTTTAAGCCCGTCACTTTAACAACTACTGTTTAAACTTTTTGAACAAATGTTTAGACTTTTTAAAGAACCGTTTAAACTTTTTAAACTAGTTGTTCAAAAAGTTTAACAATTACAAAACAGTTCAAACAACCTTTTTAAGTGACAGGCTTAAACAACGTGCTATTTTTTTTCACTGTGTGGAACGATTCTCTGGGAGGGAGATTTCCACTGTTAAACATTTTATTAACAGAAGTTCTTGCAGCAGTGTCCCGAGTACACCTGGGGCTCGTTGCAGAAAGAGGTGCAATCAATCGCAACTTGATTTTCAACCAATCATCGGCGCGCATTTGGGACTTGCGATTGATTTTTTGACTTGCGTTTAAACGCAAATCTTTCTGCAACGGACGCCAGTACTTTGTCTACACTTTGTAATCTTACATGTATTGTGTAAAATTACAGAAATTCGGTATCTGGTTTGGTGTATGAAACCTATCGATTTCCTGTAAAGAGACTTATATTTTCTTTTTTTTATCAGACCTGTTCCATTAAATTGAAGAAAATTCCTGTTATAAGAATTTGCAGAGTAATGTTGCCATTTTTCAGTAAAACCGCTCCTTTTCTAAATTCTGTTTCTAAAACAGGATGGTTTGTTCAAAAATTCATTTCATTTTCATTTAGGTTTTATTTCCACAAATCCGTTATGTTACAAAACTTTGATATCTTGCATAACTAAGCTGAACAACCATTACACACGTAGGTTATATAAATATAAATAGCAAGCATTCTTAATCAATACATATTAATACATGTTTAAGTATACATAAAACGGAAAAGTGGAGGAAACCTTAGAAGCAGAATGCTTGTAGATAAGGTTCCCTTTTTATACATTACTTTTGATATAATTACTTTAGAATAATACACGTGACAACATTTTATAAATCAAATTATACCGACAAAAACAACACAACACAGAAACGTGACAAAAGAAAGAAACGAAGAAATAAAAGAACAAAATAAATAAAACAAGCAGCTGCCATCCAACAGAATTTAAGAAAGTTCTTGATTAGCTCTGTGGACAAAAATACAATAGAGCATGCCAATAAAGAGCAATTCAGTTTGTTTCATTATATCGAAGAAGAAGCTTTGCTTTCAAGTGATGTTTGAAAATATTATAATTTTGTAGTTGCTTAAGTGTCGTATCCAAGGAATTCCAAAAAACTGGACCAGTATATACTATCGTCCTTTTCCTAAGTACTGTTCTCAACCTATGCAAGTGAAAGAATGACGACTGTCGGGTAGGATAAGTATGCAAATGTTGATTCTTTTGGAATAGTGATGTAAAAGCATGAGGAAGAGCATTTGAGTTCAATTGAAACATAAAACACCCTAAAAAGAAATTATATAAATCATGCACCTTTAATACTTTATTGTTGAAAAATAAAATATTTGTGTGACTTAACCTGTCAGAGTGGCAAATTATTCGCAATACCCGTTTTTGAAGAATTAACAATTTATCCAGTTGGTAATTAAACGAATTACCCCATGCAAGTATACCGTAGTTCAGATAAGGTAAAATAAGTGTTGAGTACAAACCTTTCAAGATATGCATAGGAAATGACGATTTTAATTTATTGATTACCCCAACATTCCTCGCAAGCATTTTACTTAAATTCAAATTATGCTCTTTCCAAGAAAGTTTATTGTCAATAATAAGACCAAGAAATTTTAACGAATCAACTATATTTATAACAGTATTATTAATGTAAACATTACCGGGTAACTGTGAAATAGAATTACTGAAAAACATACCTTGAGTTTTATTTATGTTAAGGGAAAGTTTATTAGCGCATATCCATTCTGCAACAAGTCTGAGTTCAATATTAACTGTTTCTAATAGGATATTTGGGTTTTTATGGGAAAAGAAAACGGAAGAATCATCAGCGAATAGGGTAAATGACAGGACCCGAGAAGAGTTTTGAAAGTCATTCATATACAAAATAAAAAGTAAAGGTCCAAGGAGGGATCCCTGAGGGACACCACAAGGTAGCTGTTTAAAAGACGAATTAACACCCTTAATAGAAACGAATTGAGACCTTCCTATGAGATAGCTTCTAAACCACTCCAAGGCCTTCCCACGAATACCGTAATGAGAAAGTTTATACAGTAATATTTGATGGTCAATGGTATCGAAGGCCTTGGAGAGGTCCAAAAATATTGCAAGTGTATGACAATGATCATCATTAGCAGAAGCAACATGATTAACAAATTGTAAAATTGCATGTATCGTGGAATGTTTTTGTCTGAAACCAAATTGCGAATCTGCGAAAATATTATTACTTACAAAGAACGACATAGTACGATCAAAAATAAGTTTTTCTAGAACTTTGGAAATTGACGATAACAGTGATATTGGCCTATAATTATTGGAGTCTAAAGGATCACCTTTCTTCAATATCGGAATAACTTTAGCGATTTTCATTGCGTCCGGTACGACACCTTGACTTATAGATAAATTGAAAATGTGCTCTAGAGGTTCAGTAATTTCATTTATGATATGTTTCAGCAAGAAATTACTAACTTCATCATATCCCATACTTCGCTTGTCTTTCATATTTTTTACAATTCGTAAAATTTCTGATGAATTGGTTGGATTAAAAAATATTGAATTCTGATTTTTGTTCTTCAAAAAATTATGAAAACTTTTTTCTGCGTTAGGAATTTTCTTAGCCAAATTTGATCCGATGTTTGCAAAGTATTCATTAAAGTGATTGGATATAGATTCATTCTCATCTAAAACTTTATTTCCCTCACGGATTTGGGTTATATCTTTAATGAGACTCCTCCTATTCAAAGCATTATTTATTATACCCCATGTTTCTTTTATGTTGGACCTTTTCTTTTCAAACTGATTACAATAATATTTCCTTTTCTCAATCCGTAAAATTCTTGTTAATGTATTTTTATATCTATTATATTTCTCACGACGTTTTGGAGTAGGATTTACTCTAAGTTTGTAATACATATTGTTTTTTCTGTTAATGGATCTCAGTATAGACTTGGAAACCCATGGGTTACGAGGTTCATGTTTGTAATTTGAAAACTTACACTTCTCCGATGGAATACACTCATCGAGGGCGTCTTTTAGAATGTTATTAAAATTGTTGTAGGAGCCGTTAATATTATTATTCTCCAACACCTCTGACCAACTTGAAGTTTTGAGTTTCTCTTTTAAATTATCAATTTTAGGAACCGTAAATTTCCTTATCATTTTTAAAGGAGGAGGCAGTTTTGTAGTACCTAAAAAACTATCAATTTTGCAGTAAACTGGACAATGGTCCGAAATATCAGAGAGTATAATTCCTGATTCTACCTTAATGTGATCAATATTTACAAATATATTATCAATAAGAGAACAAGAGTGTGACGATAACCGTGTAGGTTTTGATATTGCAGGAATAAATGAGTAAGAAAGCAATGTGTCCAAAAAGTCACGAGAAAATTGATTGTCTTTACATTTTATCATGTCAACATTATAATCACCCATTAAGATACAATGTTTATTTTGAAGGAGAGGATGAACAAGTAAGTGCTGGATTTCGAGTAGAAATTCGGGGTGACTAGAAGATGGTGGGCGATAAATGGTTCCAACAATAATGTTCTTCTTGTTTTCAAGAACTATTTCAATGAAAACTGCTTCCATAGTTTCATTCATGATATTGAGGTCACTAAGTACATTAAAGTTAAAATGATCAGGAACGTACATTGCAACACCCCCTCCCCTCTTATTGACACGATTATTAAATACGAAATTATGATGTGGTAGAGAGTATAATGAGTGAGGCTTGTCATGCAACCATGTTTCCGTAAGGCCGATAATGAAATTACTGGCATCAATGTTGTCCAGCAGTAAGGTTAAATATTCAAAGTTCTTACTTAAACTTCGGATATTCAAATTCAAGAAATGCATATCGTTTTTTATAGTGCTTTTATGCATACGGATAAATTGATTTTGAGTATAGTATTTAGACTCATTTATAGCGTGAATATCATTGGGATCAAAATCAAACAGCATTTCATCAAATTTCTTATTAATATTTTCAGAGATATAATTTTCATATGCAGTATTACATAAAGGATCATGATCAGCAGTTTGCAACGAATTAAACAGAATGTCCAAGTCAAGGTCGTTTGTTTCAGCAAAAGGTAATTCAGCCATTACAGTATTCATAGCTCTTTAATCTCAACAATAAATTGCAACAAAATATGGAAATAATAAGACATTGTTGGCTAGCTGCATAACAAGAAATAAAATCAGACAAGAAACTTAAAAAGGTAACATGAAAAAAAGACATAACAAGAACATGGAACAAAACAATCATGTTTGGCAGCAATATTATTGGAATAACCTGCGCTAGGTCCTGAATTCAGGATAAAAAAAAAACAAAATGCAACAAAAACACATGGTATACCTAACAAAAAATTATGCAAGAGTTGGGCTCGTAACTGTTAGGATTATCTGATGTTAAAAGCATCCAGCCCTATCATTAATATCTAATTATAAAACTAACTGCTGTACAAACGTACTTTAAGATTTAACTGAATAATGTTGAAGTACGACAAAGTGAAGTCTGTACATTGAATCTCATCCTATTTGCTACTCACATTGACAATAAAAAAAACCTTACTAAAGATACGAAGACTTAACCGTAGAGCTAGTAGTAGCTCTATGATTTAACCAAGAAGGCATTTGAATTACGTATACTATTGTTGTACATTATTGCGTAAATGCTACGGACTATCGTCATGGCGTAAGTTACACTTAGGAATGTTTATCACCTGTGAATAAGAGACCAGTGAGTCTGAGTGCTTTATGGAAGTTGCAATGGTACATCATACATGGGTTAAAGCAAAACACCCAGAGATAAGCATAATAACAATTTATCATTTTGTTTCCCATAAGATTTTTAATCTTCAAATGGATATTTTTATCAAAGATAGGAATAACAATATCAGAATACTAAGCCATAGTACAAAATATAAATACTAATAAAATGTTTTGAGGTCCTAGAATGTTTTAATTATATACCTTGTTTTGAGCCCTTCAAATGTACATGTACAGTATGATTACACACACACAAAATCAAAATGATATAAAGTTATTTTTACCCTTTATGCAGAACAGTAAGCATAATAGTGAGAAATAAAATATGCTTTTACTTAATTGTGATGGTTTGATCATCATAATTCTCAAATACAATAAACTCGTTTGTTTGAAATTAAATATTTCTACCATGCCTACAGACCAAAGCTTAAATATGAGCATTTGACTCTAATACAAGGTTAACACAAACAGTAAGATGCATCACTAGACCTTATAGTAATGTATGAATCTTTCTTTTACTTGTATTAGCATTATAAATAACTTATAATAACATACAGAATTTATAAGCTTTTAAATTACAAGCTTTTAAATTTAAAATGCATGACTTGTATTTTGTTTTAAGTCTACACCTGTATACAAAATCAAATAAATAAGGAGATTCTTTACCTCTCATGTAAAATTGCAGGCATAATACAACTTAAAGACAACCAGTGTCTTAAAAAATATGCTTCTAATTAAGTGATATATTTTGCATATTCATATACCATTGATATCGCATTTTCATAATATCAAGGATGTAAAGAAAAAAAAAAACTTTGAGATACTGCATTGAAGCAAACAACATGAGCAAATAGCATCAAGCTAGCCATATATCTTTGGCTGAACAAAGAAACAAATAACCATGATTTTAATGTACATGACGTCATATTGATACCATCCTTAGATATTAAAAATCAAAGAAAATTGATCAAATAAGGCTTCATTCAGTCAGTTTTCTTCAAAATCCTGTTAACATATTTCCATATGTATGATAAACAAAAGTTTCATAGCTAGACGATATCCTGATCCGAGGTTGATTTTAGCAAACAACATGTAATGGCTATCCTTATCAATTGATATTTTTCCATTCTGCATTAGAACCCTTTTCTCTGACCTGTAGGCGAAGCTGGACACCGAACAGTTTCACTCTTGTTGATTTATTGTGGTCCTTCCTGAGCCTGAAGGCTTCTTTCTCTAACAGGTACCTCTGACGTTTCAATTGTGGTGGAAGATCCATCATGATTCTAAGAGAGGGATAAGCAATAGGTGCCGGTGGTACAGTTGGCGATTGAGCACCTCCTACCCTGGCCATCCTCTTCACTCTTTGTTGATATGCGCTGAATACTGAATCTCGATCTATCATTGAGCTAAATCGGATAATGATAGGGTCTGGGCTGGCTTGGTGCTGATCATCGCCCTGCTGAAAACGACGTGGCAAACGGTGGATATTTACGAGTGGGATTTCCCGGGAGATTCCTAGATCATTGAAGACATGCTTAGCCACACCAAAAACATTCTCTCCCCTTTCATGCTTGATACCATAAAACAACAAATTAGCTTTCCTGTCGTGTATTTCAAGAGCAAGCATCTTCTCTCTCATCTCAGTCTCAACGCTCTTGTATTCCTGCTTCATGAGTGGTAACGTTTCATTTTCTAATTTAGTGATTCTAGCTGAGGAGTCAGCTGTTGTTACCTCCAAGTCAGCAACCGAGGCACGAATTTCTCTTACTTCCTTTCTCATTGCCGAAATATCTGAACCTAGTGAGTCAAGTTTTTCGAGAATTTTATTAGACGTTTGCAAAAATTCATCACGACTTACCGACTCTTTCTCATTAGCCTTAGGCATAGTGACGGTAGTTGGGCCTACAGAATCAGACGTAGAAAGCGTGTCGGGCTGAACGGGGTAAGTTACGGCGTCTTCGAGGGCAAGTGTTCCGTGCGTGTGTGTAGACGAAGTCTGGCCTCGTGGTTCTAAAGTTTGCTCAGGATCTTTATCCTTTTCCTCTCTCGAACGAAGAAAATATGGTTGTCTTACTGTCTTTTCCTTGTCAGGATCACTCATAGTACACTTGGGGAAAGTTCTAGAAATAATACATTACGAATCCAGGACCAAAGCGAGGTTATTTAACTCCAAATCACGAATACGCTACCATCTTCCTACGAAGTCACGTGACGTCCATGACTTGACCGACTGCCAAATATCAACAACGACGAAAAGAAAAGTTTTCTCCCTAGACTGAAGGTGCTTTTTGCAAGAAAGTTGTTTTGACATGCAAAGAAATAACAGAGAAATAAAGGAAATTGTTTTCACTTCCGAAAGGAGATAATTTTTGTCACAGCCCCCCCCCCCAAAAAAAAAAAATAAAAGTGAAATGGGACTTCGGAATATTTGTTAGTTTGGTAAGCAGGCGTAATCATACATACATTATTGGTGCAGAGCTACCAACTCTCTCTCATTGAGAATTAGTCTCACCCTTTGGGTCCTTTATGATTTTACTTCATTTGCAAGCATTTGTACTGATCTCACTCATTTTGACCCATGAATTATATATAATTGCCCTATGGGAGTGTCACTTTTAACTAGTTATCAAATGGTGATTTTCAAGTCCGGTGTTGGTGTTGAAATTTGGGTTGCTTCCCTAGCTCATTTCATTTTATGTTTGGTGTTATAATCGTGTAAAATGGACCTGACACAAACACCAAAAGGTCAACACTGAACTTGAAATCACCCAATGTTAGCAGCCATGTTAGTGCTTCAGGGTCATGATAAAGGGGTGGGCCCATTCAGAGAATGCATAAAGAGATTGGAGGCGGAAAAAGAAAATACATAGTAAACCATATACAAACAATGAATATTAAGGAGGTGATAGAGATGATGATTTGTAATTTTGATTCAAACCCATGATGAGGACTATCAAGATTGGAGCGTAATTTGAAATATTAAACAAAGGGGTCTTAACTATTTGGAGTTCAAGGATTCTTTTGGAGATCTCGAGGGATGTTTTTAAACTTTCTGGATGCTGCATGAGTCACTCCACAAATAATTGTTGATAAAGCCTCATTATAGCAATGGGTTTAGGTAACTGGATAGATAACCTACACTGATCATACTCATTAACGAAGAACAAAGAAAGAAGAATGCACTGTGAAATTTTCTAATTAATGCCCTAGTGACACCGGTGGAACCGACTCCAGACCGATCAAATCTATTCCGTGTTTTCGAAGGAGATGTCATCGGTCGGATTGGAGTTGATGTCGGTGTGACTGACGTCAATAAGTGGGAACATCACCATATGGTCTTATGCGATCACCACTTAGGCTAAGTCCCAAGTTTCAACATGTTCAATAAGACGGAACGGGGCGAAAAGAATTCATGCAATTTTACGGTATTACAAGAAGCAGTATGATTCATTGTGTCAATGTAAACATTCATAATTTAATTGGTTTTATGATATATAACATTAATTTCTATTCATTAGGGTAACGGCTCTTATGAACTATTCCTCCAGACTTGACAGTGGGCCCTGTATAACATGACGTTATTATATGATTGATTGATTAAATTTCATTCTCTTTATATCAACCTCAGACAGATTAAGAAAGTATGTACAAATCAGGAGATAAAAAACAGCAAATGATAAATGTAAAATGGCATTATTATTGATGTTATTATTAGGTTTTCGTTGCGTTTATACAAGATGAAGAAGAGCATCTTTACATGATAATTATAATATGATTGGTAACAAATTTACAAGAAATAAAAGCGAACATAACATAACGATAAAGTGATGGTGTTAAGGAGCGAGGGTCAAATGACCGGTGCCCGCCCAATCGGGTAAGTGAGGCCAAAAAGAGGGACATTCGAAGTTGAGCAGACATGAAATTGTAGGTCCAGGGAGAATAAGATGTAATTCCAATATACAAGTAATGATAATATTAAATCCATTGTGAATATTGTGTTCTTCATGATTTACAATAAAAACATAATATAATTGGATCGAAAAGTTATCAAAAGTTATTAAATTCAAAGCTGTGCATTTGTGTGCATGTCGTTATGACTGTGCAATTAGCGAGTTAATGATGTTGTGACCATCCTATCCACCCGCTTCGTAATTATTACATAAAATCTTAAAATATGTTTTTCAACTATGCGAGTAACATCTCTCTTACATTTGACATTCCCATCAAATTCAATTACAATTCACACGAAAACAATTCGACCAAAAGCACTTTTTATATCATAACTAATTGTGTAATTTATGGAAAGATGTTCTCATTTTTTATGTTATAATGTTTATGTTCAAAATACCATGTAAAAATATGAATTTACATTTACTGAATGATTTATTCCCCTCCTCTTCATCCCCAATGATTATTAGGTCTATTAATTTATCCCAAAATGTTGTGCTGTTTTTCTTTTGTTTTCTTCAAGATTTTTCAAGATGTGTAATCCAATTACCAATTGCCGGGACCCCTTGTAAGAACGGTGATGGCCATGGAGATAATAATATAATAATAATAGTAATAATAACAATAATGATAATGGTATATTTACCCAGGGTAGCCACTTCAGTTCCGAAAACTGTTCTCCCAGCGGGCCTACTATTATAAACTGATTTGAATAGGGTGTCTTTCCCAGTTAATCATATAACTTCGTCTCTCTTGACTGTGGCTCTAATGTAGGCCTATAGCATGTTTCGTTCTTCATGTTTAATCATATTTTGCTAATATATTGTCTTCCTATGATGTTTCTTTTTACTGCGAATTTTAGAGAACTAATTGAATACAAGACATAATTGAACAATAAATACCACCTTTGCTAATATATTATGTTCCCATGATATGCATTTTACTGTAAAGTTTGGAGAATTAATTTGATACAAAACAAAATTGAACAATATTATGTTTCTATGATATGTATTTGTAGTGTGAATTTTGGAGGATTAATTAATTACAAAGCAAAATTGAACAATAAATACAACCTTATGAAACTAATGAATCTCACAAGATAGGGTGCAGGAATAATAGCCTAATATTGAATGCATGGTATTAGCAGTCAATCTCAATTCAAAATACTTGTAACATATAAGTTGTTATTCTACATAACAAACATTTAATACATTATTACTCGTTATAGTTTTTCCTAAAGATAGGTAGGCCTATACATCTCGTGAAATGTGTCATTTTTTCAATTTTTACTTCCAGCAATTTTAACACGTCTCGCGCCATATTTATTGTTAATTCACCGAAAGTTGTATAGTTGTCAAGTTGTGCAATTGTGTCTACAATACTTACAATACAATAACATTAAACGGAATATTTATTATTGTTATCCCGATTTTTGGAATATGAAAACCGCTCTTTTCCACCTTTTTTTTGCCCCGAAAAAAGTCCATCAAGTTTTCGTTAAGCTATTGTCGAACATCTGTTGGAAAATGAATTTTGATACCATCTATATTTTGTTATCATCTAGATATCTTTCATATATAAATACTGTTAACTAATTTTGTTAAATTGTTATGTAGTTATTGCTAGAGTATATTAGTAGACTCACGATTTTCATTCTTAAAAACATGTTTCTATCTATCTATCTAGACTAGAAGGGGCCAGACTTGACTAGCATTCACGCTATTTTCTGGTTCCTATTATCCTTGCTTTTCTATGTATTTATAAATTATTGTCTGTAAACTTGTAAATTGGTATTATCATTGCATTGGATAATAAATTCATTCATTCATTATTGACTGACTTTTTCTTCCGGATTTTTAACAAATAAACCAGCTTCCCTCTCAAAAAAATAACTGGCCTTGGTCAAATTAAACTTGCAAAACATTTGACCAACTAGGGCAAAAAAATTGTCCTTATTTACAAATTAGGGCAACTTGATTTCCAAACGACATAAAAGTTATCACCCAGCATTCGGTCATTTACAATTGATTATATTTTATACACATTGTAAACTACTTACCACTCATGTTACTATGAAAAAGTGCTTTCTTCGCTGGGAATTCCTCATCTTCAACTAATTTAATCACGCTCATAGACCGCTTAGTCGCCATACTGGCCCGCTAATCCCCCGACAGCTTCTCACTCCGTTCCGCTAAACTCCTTAACTTCTGCTCAGGTTGGTATACCTCCTCACCGTGGATGCATTCGATCGTAACTGAAGATGTTAGTATCGGGGAACTGTCGGCAGGGAAGACAAACAGTTGGGGTAGTCAATGATTAGCCATAATTGCTCCGAGACCCTTCATACGAGAACTCATTCAGAGTAATATTGACACAGTATTTCATGTTATAGCGCATTACACGTAACAATCATTCGCACAGACATAATTTACAGGCGTTCTATCTTTTTTCAATAGGCATTCATTTATGAACTTTACGGATAGGCCTATATAAATTATTTATCTACATAGACCTATATCGAAAAAAGGGCGAGGGGGGGGGCTCGACTTACTTTCTAGAGCAGTTTCATTATCTATAGGGATCGACAACATGACATATAAACTTAATTCTTTCCAATGGGATCAAGATTTCCATCAATTTTTCTTAAATGAAAAAGACTGATTTGCAGTCTCATTTTTGTTTTTAACTGCAGTAAATCTTATAACGCACATCAAAATAGTCATCATAAGTCTTTCCCCACCTATATTTCTTGTAAAGTGAAACGATTCAACCAACGTACATGCTTACTGGCAACTGTTACAGCAGGAATTTGTTACACCCGCCCCTCCCCAATATATATATCCTAGTTATGGGCCACACAAATATTTTTTACGTCACTTGATTAAAAAAAATATTTCTCAGAGTAATCACTGAAAATTGTTCTTATGTTATTTAGGAATAATCGATCTTACATCTATAGGCCTAATTGCTGCGTATGTTTGTTATTTGTGCTTTTTTTTCATCGTTGAAAAATAAACTTGGTGGTTGTAGGATGCCTTTGGCGGTGCTTGTAGATGTGAGTGTGGGCGTGCTTTACTTATGCATGTTATGTGATTGCAATGTTATGCGCATAGGAGGGGGGCTCGAGATTTGTGTGTTTGTGTGTGAAGTGGAGAAAGGCAATTGTGGTACGTGGATGTGTGTGCGTGGATGGATGTGAGTGATTGTAAGGATGGTGGGTGTGCGTGTGCGCGCACGCACGAGGGTGTGATTTGGAGGTGCCCTGGCCGAGTGGTCTAAGGCGCCTGGCTATAACAAGGAAAGTCCGGGGTTCGATCCCCGGCCGCGGCACCTATGCCCGAGAGCAAGGCATTTAATCTACAAGGCTCTTTTATCCTGCTTTCAAATAAATGGAAATACTACATGCATTATTGCTAACTTTGTGTGCACTTGTTTTTGTTTTTGTTTTTAAAGAAAAAAATAGAAAAAAGTGAGTGACAGTATTTGCAGGATAGGTACGTGCTGGGGAATGTATAGGAGTGAAAGTGGTGTGGGTGAGAATGGAAATGTGAGAGAGAAATAAAGATGGAGATGTTGGTGTGTGTCCTAAGTGCAATAATTAGTTTGAGGACGTTACGTACATGAGTCTGTTATGCAGAATATTGAGGTATGGGTTTTGTTAAAAGATTGAGTCATTTCATCTATATATCAGTCTTCACAGCAAAAACTGTGCTGTTAACAGGTGTACATAGATGACCACACCAGTTATTTTACACCGGTGTTAAATTGGTGGTGTTAGTTGTACATCTATATGTGTTATTACAACACCTTTTGTTGTTACATTTACACTCATTGGTGTTATGTTTAATCTCTAGGGTGTAATTTTGACACCTCAGGGTGTGGTCCTCTATTAACACCAATTAGTATCAGTTTTAACACCGTAGTTTTGAGTGTTTTTGTGCTTATGTTGCAATATACTGTGTAATCAAAATATTGCACACTGGGTATAGATCCGTGGATGGATTTTTGTTTCAGTAGTTTAGAGCATTAGCTGGTGCTGTTGATCGTTGATGTGGCATTTTTTAAACATTATCTTTGAGCAGCAAGATGTGCGGAAGTATGGCTAACTTCTTTCGTGAACGAATAAATTCATGTCAAATAGTTGCTTAATGAGCCCTAGAATGAGCCAAAGAGTTTGAGGTGCTAGCCATAGCATCTCAGTGGGGCAAAATTTCTAAAAAGCTGCAAGTAAGCGAAGCGAGCTAGGAAATGTTTGACAATCTTAATGAAAAAAAATATATTAGGATACCTTTTTTTAAATTTTACGAAAATTTTATCACACATTACCCCCTTTCCGTTCCTGTTTGTATATTCTTCGGCCCCTCAGTCGTGAAAGTTTTGGGGGATGGGTCCGTACCCTCGACCCCCCCCCCCCCGCCTTCTCCCCCTATAGGCCTGGGGAGCGTTTCATCAATATTATTTCATAATATTTTCATCCGACAAGTTGTCAGATCTGACATCTTTCCTTGATTCTGATTGGCTGAGAGGCACTGTTCCTATGGTAACTGTCGGATAAACTAGTACTTGTCGGATGAAATGTCCGACAAGTCCTTTCATGAAACGCCCCCCAGTTTTGTCAGTAGGGACATTTACTGGAACAACTGTGTCCATTCATCATTACGATGACAACAGTATGTTATATTCCTCGTCAAGTGCCAAGCACTGAATAGGTCATTAATCATCATTCGGTGTGGTAGCGTGTGGCGACGTAACTGAACATGAGCTCTCAAAACTTCAGGTTAATCTGGTAATGAAGTGGATGATGTTTTTCATTCGTAAATGGATTACTTAGAGAAAGGGGCCAATGATTTCTACGTGAACATGGCGTTAAAACGCACTCGCACAAACACCACACCGTAAAAACGGGTGGGAGCGAGGACCCAAGGCATGCAGGCCACACCAGAGAGCGTAGAAACAACAAGCAATGGTGATGTAGTAACATCCAAATGTGTTCAACAGTACACACCGAAGCAAAATGATACTATCCGTCAATTGGTAGTGAGAGAGTTAGGGACGCACCATTAGGTACCCGGGGCTGAAAGTTTGGCTTGATGCAAAAAAAATACCCTTTCTTCTTTGAGTATTTTTTTATTGCGTACCTCATTGAGACATTTTTTGTTTACTCTCGTGGTGAGTCATTTTTTTGTTTAACTCTTATAGCAAGACAATTTTTTTTTTGGGGGGAGGGGGAGTGGGATTTCCTCCCCCCCCCCATATCTAATGGTGCGTACCTTAGGCTAGTCATAATTTTTTTCCAGAGTTTAGATAGAGCAGCATCACTAGAAGAAAAACAATTGAAGATGAATTTGAATGCATTGCATGAAAGCACGAAGATTTTGAGCATAGGATGGGCTGTTAGAAGTTTCATACCACTGTATACATGATGTGTTATATACATGTATAATAATAATAATTATTATATTCAAAAAATTTTTAGCGCTTAGTACAATTTTTCTAATTGCTGTATTATTATTATCTCGGCTTTAACACGGCTACTCTCATCGGGATCTCCAGCAATTTAGGCCTACCTATTTACGTCACCTTGGTGAAGAGTGTCAAATGTAGATAATTAAACGCCTTTCCAAAGGATACTGCAGCGGAATTCGAACCCCTGACCTTGTGGTTCAAATTCTGAAGATTTATCCACTGAGCGACAATATAATTGTTAGTGCCGCAGACTGATTGAGAATTTCTGTCTTTCTGTTTTTAGAGTATAAGCTCATGTAGTTTAAACCATTGTTCACAATTATGTTATTGTCTTCGATAAAATATTACTTTGTTTACATAATTGCCATCATATTATTTCCAGCACTTATCTTCCGTATGGCTGACATTGAATTTGAGTTGCACGTGTCTTTTTTTATACATATATTTTATTGTGCTCCTGGCTACATTCGTAAATGCAGCTAGGGTGAATCATTTTTTTTTTCTTATAGTAATAACAATTGAGTGTTTGTTTTCTGAATCAAGTATTTTTTGTTTAAACAAATCAGTGTACATATCCTTCCAAAGAGTCAACACTTGAAAGAAAATGATTGAGTGCGAATGGGTCAAATTTGATGGAAATTTATGTACCAATTTAGACTCTTTAGAGGTGGTGTATAGCAGAGACTGCTCTTCGAATGTTTTGAGAGCTATTGCAATACTTTTCCACTACCAAAAAGTATTGTATTCTTGATTTTCAACGGTAGTGTCATTCCTTGCTATGGTGTTGTACTGTAAAGCGCTTTGAGCATGTTTCATCAAGGATGGTGCATTATTCATTACAAAATGTATGGATGTACTTATGGGTGTACATACGTTTGTATATATATATATATATGTGTGTGTGTGTGTGCGTGTGTGTGTATGTATGTACATATGTAGTACATTCGACTATATATATATATATATATATATATATATATATATATATATATATATATATATATATATATTTATATATATGTGTGTGTGTGTGTATGTATAATGTATGTACATATGTAGTACATTCGACTATATATATATATATATATATATATATATATATATATATATATATATATATATATATATATATATTTATATATATGTGTGTGTGTGTGTATGTATAATGTATGTACATATGTAGTACATTCGACTATATATATATATATATATATATATATATATATATATATATATATATATATATATATATATATATATATATGTAATATATATATATATATATATTATATATAAATATGTTATATATAAATATGTTTATATATGTATATATATATATATATATATATATATATACCTAAACTATCCCTTTTCTAAAATGTTTATTATTTCATTGTTTTATTGCAATTTGGGAGTAATACACGGGTGAAAATTGATATTTATTCGATTAATGGTTTCCCAGTACGTAAATTTGATTTTGTTTTATTATGGTTTGTTTATCGTGATCCATCCATTTACTGTAAATGAATACGTGAATTTGAATAAACTTCAGGCCTACTGATAATGTGTATTTGCCTTTCTATCCCCTTTGAACAAGGATGAAAGTATAGGGCGATTCCATGCTAGAAAAATCAGCCATTTTTACAACACTCTGCCACCTGCTGTCCAAAAGAATGAAGAACTTCATTTTGCTTTGTGGTAATATTAAAGTACTACTTGGTAGACATGCCAAAAAAACTGACAACCATTAAAAAATATGTTGTCCATAGGTGAAATGCTGCGTGTCGTACGGGACATATCTGCGTCCCGAACGAAACTCAACATTTTCACCTATAATTTACCGATAAGCATTTTTTGTTGGTTATTAGTTTTTCACTTGACTACCCACTATAGCTTTATCATTGACAAAAAGAATATTTTATTGTTCAAGCATTCGACAAGGAAACTAGAAAATCGGTTGTCAAAATGTCCCATACGACGCGTATGGAATCGCCATATATGAGGTTGTAGTCCCCCCCCCCCCATAGTTACATGCGAATGTTGGTCGGAAAATTATGGGGGGGGTTATGACATATCATGAATTATTCGGTAAATAATTTCAGACCAAAATTTTCACAAATTGTAAAAATTGTTACAGTTGGAGAGGGAAAATGTCAAAAATTTGGTTAATTATTGAGCTAATCTTGAGCAATAAAAAAACCAAGGTCCAACAAATAGAAAAAACATAAGTGCCCAATTCTTTTTTCCCTTTTTTCCGTGTATTACCTACCTGATTTGCCAGGGTAATGTTCTACCGATGATTAAAGGACCAGTCTACCGCAACAACAACAAAATGATTCGAATAATAAGAGAAAAATCAAACAAAAAACAACCACAATACTGAAAATTTCATCTAAATCGGTTGTAAAAAAAAGTTATGACATTTTTTATTTCGCTTGATCATGTTGATTCGCAAAACAGTTATATGCATATTCTGGTTGGTATGTACATTCAAAATATTTTTTTTAAAGTCACTCTTGAAATATTCACAGTCAAACCAGTGGCACTAACACTAAGAAATAAAGGTTCAAAATTGAACCCCGAAAGGTTGATGCAAAATCAGCACCCTATGGGTTCAAAAATTGAACCCCTGATTTGGGGTTCAAACATTGGATCCTGCGGTTGGGGTTTATTTTTGCACCCTGCAGGTTCAAAACTGCTCCCCCAGGGTTCAATTTAAAATTCAGGGGTGCAGCTTTGAGCCCGCAGGGTGCAAAAATGAACCCCAACCGCAGGGTTCAATATTTGAACCCCAAATCAGGGGTTCAATTTGGGAACCAATAGGGTGCTGATTTTGCATCAACCTTTTGGGGTTCAATTTTGAACCTCTATTTCTTAGTGTGTTGGTCATGTTTACTTCCTTGGAAAAATGAAAATGATTTAATTTTTAATTAAACTCACATCTTTGAATTTCTTAAAACAGACGAAAAAGGGGAAAACTGGCAATTAATTATCATTGTCAATGAAAATAAATATCATAAGTTTAATAATATTGAAGGATTGCTCAAACTGTGCAGAAAAAAAATGATGACAACTTACTTCACTCAGATCATGCAGATGGAAACCGGCCACTAAAACCACTTTTCAGAAAGGTTGTCATTGATGTCAAACACAGAAATCAGTTGCACTAATTTGCTTTCACCCAATGAGAAACACAATTGCCGGAGCTTGTGACAGATATCATCTTACTTTTGTTATAAAAGTAATGAAGTATCTTGGAACTTGTATCCGTGAATCTATGTCTGCTTTAAATGTGTTGGAGTACGTGGGAGGACACACTTTAACAGAAAGACCCAGACCGCGTCGTGAATGGACGACATTCACTCTGGCACTCTATCAAGTTAGTATATCAATCTGGTAGATCCGAATATCGATATCGAATGCAATCGGTTTTTAATGTTACTTTTAGGAGTGTATCCAAAGCTGATATCTATAGACGAGACAGTTCGTCTATCCCACGACCAAAATGACCATATAATTCAACCACTCTAAATTTGGCACAGCTATCGCAAGTTCTATTTAACCAGCGGCAACCTCATAAGACATTACTATATCAATTATGTCGTTTGTTTGGTTGGGGTTTTAAATAGATGTACGCATGCGCTGTGGTAAGTTCATTGGACAAATTGTTTTAATGAATGATTATAAGACAAATGCAATAGTGGGATTGTGTATAGAAACTACATAGGTTTTTTTCAATTGAAATCATATGCAAGGGAGCAAGGTGTACAACGTGTTCGTCCATGGACTTTAGAAATGATCCCTAATATCTCAGTCACAGTTGCTTTACGGCGAGTCGAAAACAGCGGTACTAACATTTTGGTACCAGCTTCATATAGGTGGTTTGTACAAAAATGAATAAAACGGCTGCTTTCGACTCGCCGTACGGCCGCCGTGGACCAAATGTGACTGAGGCATAAATTCTTGTCTTTCGATATCAAGGTGTCATAAGCCAGACATTTTTACACGGTTTCCCTACCCTATTTGATTTTCCAAAATATTATAATTTCACGAATTAGTGTGAAATGTATATCCCACATGAGTACATCTTTTGTTTATGTATTAAATCAATATTCTACACAAAAGGGGCACATTGTGAGTGACAACGAAAGTCAATACCTTTATTATCTTTTTGTATCTTTACTTTTTATCCATCATTTGATTTTATTTGTCATTTCTATTCACTAATCTATGTATGTATTTATTCATTTATTTATATATCTATTTATATATATATTTGTTTGTTTATCTGTTTGTTCTTATTTTCATTGTGTGAATTTTATTATTACTTTTTTTTCGTTAGGGAGGGGGCTTGGGTTGGGACATGCATTGATTGTAATGGTGTCATCCAAGTATTCCCAGAAGCGCGCTCAGGGGAGGGGCAGGGAGCCATCATTACCGTATGATTGTTCATTTCATGAAGCTAAGAAGTAAAGAGGTGAAAAGGGAACAAAAAGGGGACAACGTGATAATGAAGGACATGAAGGAAGGTGAGATAAAAACTTTTAAAACGAAATGGTCTAAGCCATGTGAATTCATGGTACACTGTAAAAACTGTGGTGTTAAAGCTGACACCAATTTGTGTTAATAGAGGAACACACCCTGAGGTGTTAAAATTACATCCTAAATATTAAACATAACACCAAAGAGTGTAAATGTAACAACAAAAGGTGTTGTAATAACACCTATAGGTGTAAAACTAACACCACCAATTTAACACCGGTGTTAACCGGTGTTAAACATAACACCAAAGAGTGTAAATGTAACAACAAAAGGTGTTGTAATAACACCTATAGGTGTAAAACTAACACCACCAATTTAACACCGGTGTACAATAACTGGTGTGGTCCTCTATTTACACCGGTTAACACCACAGTTTTTGCTGTGTACTTCCTACAATTCAATTGATTATGAAAATGACGTCGCATATATATGAATAGATAACGATATGAATAAATATAGGAATAAATAAATGAGTTATAGAATAAACAAATAAAATGGAATAAAACATGTACCCCAAAAAAATATCAAGAAGAACCATCCCGGCGCCGCCTTTGAATTCTTTACATGAAGTTGATCGAATTTCTCGATCGCTTGATTCTGCCATCTCATCTCTTCTGACCCAGCTGCAAATTTGAATTGTAACAAATTAACTATCATCAAAAGCTGGCGCTATACTCTAATTCCTGTTCGTGGTCGGAAATTGGAACGTTTAAAAACGCCCGAGGCCTGTTTTATGACGAGATGAGCGAAACGTAGGAACGTCCTATACTTGTATAGGACCATGTTTCCGAGATAGGAAGATCGGCGACAAACCAGCGCTTTCCAGTAGGCAATTTTGTCTTCCTCGTCACCAGAACCTTTTGTTTCGGATAGTACGTTTAATTTGAAAACATGCACTCATACACCAATCGTTATCAAATACACGCATATAATTATTATACTTTCTTGTTTAAATGTCAACTGTTACATTTTTTTTGTATTTGTTTATTTTTTGGTTTATTTTTTCCCTTTTTTTTTGGGGGGGGGGGTCATTCGATTGCATTCTGTTTTCTTTGTCCCTATGTCTATAATACTCCTTTATTTGTGTGTACATACATTTTTATATGTTTTAATGTAAATAAACACGGTAATATGACGAATGTTGTTGCTGCGCGGATCATTTAAATACGAAGCGCATTCCTTTCTAATTATCGTCAAATTCCCGGATGAGACCAGGAAAAATGTTGCAAATTACCAGATCAGATATCCGATAGGGTGATAATTTGCAATACACAATATTATTATTAAAAAAAAATAAAGCGCGACCATCAATTGTATATTTAATGCCTTATTTTGGGAAATCAATCGACACAAATGTAATGACAAGCTCACTGCTTTCATCACCTGGGGAGCATTTCATGAAAGGACTTGTCAGACATTTTATCCGACAACTCCCATTTTATCCGACAGCTACCATAGTAACAGTGCTTCTCAGCCAATCAAAATCCAGAAAAGTTGTCAGATCTGACAACTTGTCGGACAAAAATATTTATGAAACGCCCCCCCCCCCCCCTGAAATGTTCGTCTTCATGATGCAATAAGCGTGTGAAACCTAACACATGTAATTCCAAATGTCAACATCCGCCATCTTACGGTGAATACTTTGTATTGAATTTTGCTCGATTCATCGACACGGAAATTTCCGTGTTCAGAGAATCAAGAGTTTCATAATTTCTAGCGGAGTCAGTAGATTGTTCCATTTTCTTGGGGGGGGGGGCAATGCTGCACGACATTTTCTTTAGCATGTTAATTATGACCAAAAGGAAGATGTACTTTAAATTCGTGTGGCTGTGATAATGTTTGAGTGCGCATGTTTGTCTGAGTGTGCGTTCGTTAAAGAAAGGCTGATAATTATTCCGAAGGGGGGGGGGGGAGTGAAAGATTTTCATACGGTGAATATTTTGTAATGAGTTTGGCTAGTTCATCGACTTATAGTATAGTTCTGGGGGCTGGGAGAGTTTATTCAGCTGATCGGGTACAAAAGTGTCATGTTGGCATGAAGGTAGTGATTAAAGAAAAGTGTTGCTGCCGGGCCATATCCTGTACGGAAGTCCCTGATGGCCCCAAATAGGGGCCCAAAAAAATGGCTTATTCAGCTGAAAAGGTACATGGTTAATTCTTTTTGCAATGGACCGAGTATACATTGAGATTTTAAAAAATACCAATGCCAGCAATTTTATTCTGTACGGGGGCCCAGACAGTAGGCCCAAAGGGCCCCCCGAAAATGTGTTTATTCAGCTGAAAAGGTACATGGTTAATTATTTTTGCAATGGACCGAGTATGTATTGGGATTTCCCAAAATACCCATGCCAGCAACTATATCCTGTACGAGGGCCCAGACAGTAGCCCCAAAGTGCCCATATATCCTGTATATGTCACACAACTTATAAAGCTAAAAATGTATATGGATAATTCCTTTTGAAATGGAGGCAGTATACGTTGGGATTTTCAAAAAAAAAAACATGCCAGCAATTTTATCCTGTACGGGGCCCAGACAGTACGCCCAAAGGGCCCCCCGAAAATGGGTTTATTCAGCTGAAAAGGTACATGGCTAATTTTTTTTGCAATGGACCGAGTATGTATTGGGATTTCCAAAAATACCCATTCTAGCAACTGTACGGGGACCCAGACAGTAGCCCCAAAGTGCCCATATATGTCCCACAACTAATTTATTCAGCTGAAATTCAACATGGATAATTCCTTTTGAAATGGAAACAGTATACAATGCGATTTGAAAAGAAAAACTCATGCCAGCAACTTCATCCTTTACAGGGCCCAGAGAGTACGCCTGAAGGGCCCCCGAAAATAGGGTTGTTCAGTTGAAAAGGTACATGGCTAATTCTTTTTAAAATGGAATCTGCATACTTTAAGGCTCACAAAAATACACATGCCAGCAACTTTATCCTGTACGGGGGCCCAGACAGTAGCCCCATAGTGCCCCTCCCCAAAAAGTGTATTTTAGGCTGAAGACATACATGGATAATTGTCAATTCCAGCAAATTTACCCTGTATGGGGGCCCAGATAGCAGCCAAAAAGGAAACAGATGTCTAACAACCAATTTTTTTTCGGCAGAAGTGATACATGGGTATAACCTTTTTGGATGGAATTTGTATGCACGCAGCTAAGGTTTTTAAAAGATACCAATCATGCCAATGCCATCAAGTTTATTCTGTATAAGGCCCAGACATGCAGTCAACCCCAAAAGCCCCTAGGATAACATACATGGAAATTAATTTTGTAGTGTAATCAGTATACCTAGGCCTATACATGTAGTTTCATTTGGAGATATCGAATATTTATGCTTGGAACTGGCGGAAATCCCACATTTCATTTACTGGGCTAAATACATAGAGGGATAATACATAGAGGGATAATTATTTACATAACTACACCAATAAATCAGAAGCCTACTACACTACATTTGGTCAACATCCTTATTTTGGGAAATCACAATACATAATTATTTACATAACTACACTATAGGTGTAGTTATCATAGATTGAAACATGCATAATCTTTCTTGAACTGAAATAATGACAGTAGCAGTATAGCGAGCGAAGCGAGCGCGCAGAATGGCGTATCCCCAAATACCACTTTCAAGTGGTTTGTAATATTACAACAAGGGCTATGGATATGGGAGTAGTTTGCCGTGTGCCTAATACTACCATCACTTTTGTTGATACAGTTCAAGGCCCGAATATAGTAGAATAGTATTTTAATTTATTAACCTGAAAGGTGTGATATTTAAGGTTATTTTTCTTTCCATTTCCACTTCTATGTATTTTTAAAACTTCTTCCTCTTTTCTTGTTATTGTAAGAGTTGAATTTTGCCTTATTTAATATAATTGTTTATTTCACACTTTGCTTTCCATACTTCTCTTCACTTCCTATTTCTATACCATTGTCACACACCTGTTTCTCTCATTCCTTAGTTTCTTCATCACATCATTCCATTGCCATTCCAACTCCATACAGCTTCACATGTTTCTATCAGATCGGTCTATTGTCAGTTTCTCATTTACATTCAGAACATTCTTCTTCATTCATGTCATCCTATCTCATCCTCATTGGTTCACCTTTCACCCTTGGTTCTTCCACTGGGTTCTTCCATTCTCTGTTTCTCTATTGGTTAAATTTATAATGTGACTTTATTTTTAAATATATTTGAATATATTATTTGTGAAAGCAATGCCTAGTGTGGTCTGCATGGCAGACCAATAAATCAGAAGCCTACTACACTACATTTGGTCAACATCCTTATTTTTGAGTTGGCTTGCTTATGACTGCGAGGAAGACATGTTAGAACACCCGGCCACACTACATTATTTTCCTCTTTTGTCCCTCATAACCCTTTGTGTCGGCATCAACGGTACGAGGCTGCTACAGCTTCCAAGATCCAACTACATCTTCCCATATATTTCCCTTTTCATTTTTTTTTATTTTTTACGAGACGGCAAGGGCTTTTGTTAAAAAAAATCATTTCTTCCATTTACTGTTATTCATTTCTCTTTTCCATATTATCATTATGATCGTCCCCATATCCTGCATGTTTCCTTAATCCAATTATCCCTTTTCTCATTTTCTCTAGTTTTATTCTGTTCTTCCTGTATCTCTTAATTTTTATATTTCCTCTCTCTCTTCCCTTCCCTCTCTCCTCTATTTTGTTCGCTGTCCCTTTTCTTTAGTCTCTCCCAGTTTCCTTCTCTCTCTCCTTTCCTTTCCTCTCCTTTTTTTGTCTCTTCCCCATTCTTTTTCTCTCACCTCTTCCCTTCTCATTCTTTCTCTTTGTCCCCTTCACACTCTCTCCCATCTATATGCCCCTTCTCATTTTCTCTCTTCCTCCCCTTCCTTTTCTCTCCCCTCCCCCTTTCCCTTCTCGTTTTCTATTTCCTCCTTTTCATTCTCAACCCTTCACCATTTTCTCTCTTTTCCACCTCTCATCCTTTCCGATCTGCTTTTCTCTTCTCCCTCAGTCCCATTCCCTTTTCTCTTTTCTATCTCCCCTCTTTTGAGGAGAGGAGGGGGGCATTCCAGGCCCACTTGATCCACGCATGGCGGGACATTGTATCTGGCAAGTGAGGGCAGTTGTGATCATAATATAAAATTTTAATAATAATACTTTTATTGTTGATAACTAATGTATGATGCTTGATCATTATTATTTTCAACGGATAGTTTAATTAGTCAAATCGGTTTGAATAAAATTATGAGTACAATTAACATTTCTCACCTGAGTTGTGGAAGCCATGACGTAGAGTAGTCTGGAAGCACTGACAAGTGGTTGAAGGCAAATCAGAATAGGCGGTTGTTGCCATTATACAATATCAGGCAATCCCAATAAAAAGAGGTTCAGGGCGTGGAGCTAGATTAGCCACAATTTCAGGGGCCATATTGTTTTCGTACAGTAATCGGCCTCTCAAACTATTTTGTCTAATTCGGATGGATATTCCTGAACACTCCCATCCCTTACATCGTTATCAATGGAGGCCTTATAATATATACACATTGATAAGGCACCATTCTAATGGGCCCTGCATGAATTCTGTTTTGGACCCCACACAGGTAGAATGCTGCCCATGGCAGGGTAAAGTTGCTGGCATGTGTATTTTTGTGGGCCTTAAAGTATGCAGATTCCATTTTAAAAAGAATTAGCCATGTACCTTTTCAGCTGAACCCTATTTTCGGGGGCCCTTTGGACCTACCGTTTGGAGCCCTATACAGGATGAAGTTGCTGGCATGGGTATTTTTGAAAATCCCAATGTATACTGCTTCCATTTCAAAAGGAATTATCCATATGCATTTTTAGCTTTATAAATTAGTTGTAGGACATATTATACAGGAGATATGGACACTTTGGGGCTACTGTCTGGGCCCCGTACAGGATAAAGTTGCTTGCATGGGTATTTTGCGAAATCCCAATATATACTCGGTCCATTGCCAAAAAATAGCCATGTACCTTTTCAACTGAATAAATCCATTTTCGGCGGGCCCTTCGGGCCTACTGTCTGGGCCCACATACATAATAAAATTGCTGGCATGGGTATTTTTGAAAATCCCAATGTATACTCGGTCCATTGCAAAAAAAAATAGGTATGTACCTTTTCAGCTGAATAAACCCTATTTCGGGGGCCCTTTGGGCCTACTGTCTGGGCCCCCGTACAGAATAAAATTGCTGCATGGGTATTTTTGAAAATCCCAATGTATATTGCCTCCATTGCAAAAGGAATTATCCATGTACATTTTTAGCTTGATAAATTAGTCGTGGGACATATACAGGATATATGGGCACTTTGGGGCTACTGTCTGGGCCCCCGTACAGGATAAAGTTGCTGGTATGGGTGTTTTGGGAAATCCCAATGTATACTCGGTCCATTGCAAAAAGAATCAGCCATGTACCTTTTCAGCTGAATAAACCCATTAGTCGGGGCCCCTTTGGGCCTACTGTCTGGGCCCCCGTACAGGATAAAGTTGCTTGCATGGGTATTTTGGGAAATCACAATATATTCTCGGTCCATTGCAAAAAGAATTAGCCATGTACCTTTTCAGCTGAATAAACCAATTTTTGGGGCCCCTATTTGGGGCCATCGGGGCCTTCCGTACAGGATATGGCCCGGCAGCAACACTTTCCCTTGATGACTACCTTCATGCTAACATGATGGGACCATCAAACCTTTTTGTACCCGATCAGCTGAATAAACTCTCCCAGCCCCCGGACTAGTAGTTTCCTATTTACTCCTCAACCGGCATGACCGGAGTCAGCGAACTGTTCCATTATCATGTCAGTAATGACCGACGGAAAATGTACTTTGACTTTGTGTGGGTGTGAGTGTGTGTTTGTGTGCGCGTTTATGTCAAAAGGCGGTTTCAAACCGCCTCGATCACAAGAATCCCCGTTAAATTACGAGAACTTTTTAAGGCTAAAAAATACCCGTTAATTATTCCTGCATTCAGACCGCCCCGAAACACATCCTTCGGTATAAGTTCCCGAAGTTACGAGCATGCGCAGTGTGGTCTGATAAGCAGGCAAGGCGGGAGATTCAAAATCACTAGCCCAGCAGCCACCCACGCCGCCGCGCCCAACGACACGCTGGGCTAAAAGTTCCCGTAATTTGCTTTCACATCGCCAAAATACCTACGACCTTGGAAAAATCCCCACAAAAGTTCTCGTAATTTCGCCAAGTACCTACTATATAGCGGGTATTTTCTTTCGGGGAAATTACGAGTAGTTTGCTTTCACATTACCAAAATACCTGGTATTTTCTGATCGGGGTAAATTTCCCGATCAGAGAATACCTGGAACTGGCGAACTTCGAGGCGGTCTGAAACCACCTAAAGAGTGTGCGTTTGATAAAAGAAAGCCTGTTATTTGTTCCGAAGGGTGGATTAAAGAAATGCACAGGGGAAAATACCATCGAGTCCCACTTAATCGTTTGTTGTGCGACGAAAACTGGTGAATAAAGGATTTAAGTTCTCTGTGACTAACTAAATAAGGAAACATTTTATTGAATGAACAATAGCTCGTTGAAGGCGGTACACGTATCGTGCAAGGTAAGAAAGTTCTTGCTATTTTCTTCATCACTTGTAAATGATCATATTCAATCTGTTTTTGCAAGAAATGAAATGAATATAATGATATTGAAACAAAACAGTATTTGCTATAATACCATTGGTATCATGGTTATGTGGTGTTCTATACACATTAACACCAAATTTCAAATTAAAATAATACTTAGTGCCGTACTATTACAAAAATAAAAACTATTAATTTGTTAGTGATTAGAAAAATGTGAAAAGGGCTCATTAGTAAAAGTCGGAGCTATATAGTGTGCACCCCCCCCCCCCTTATCAATCTTAGTTTATTCCACACAAGGATATTTTTCTACACATGATGCAGGATTTTATGAAGCTTGCAGGTAAATTGAATTATTATGCTTTGTATTATAATTTTTTTGGGAAAATGAATTCATAATTAGTTTAGATCGGTTAACGTACTATAAGTGGAAAATAACAATTCATAGTATTATATTAAAGTTGCTCGTCATAGAATGCCTAAGGTATATAGGCCTATAGTATACATGCCCTATGAGATGATATGTTCGCTTAAGTTTGTCCATAGACGCACGTCATATCTTACAAAACAAACAATTGGATGATCATTGATGTACTGTGACCGCCCATCTTGGTTCACTTACCGGTCTTAGGATAAAATGATGACATCGTCCATTACTGTAAAGTAGTATGAAGAGTTCAGTCGCTTTAGTTTCTCTTCCACTTCACTTGATATATTGAACTTCATTCGTAATTATTGATTTTGTCTTGTAACATTTTTTAACTGCAGTCGTGGGCGGCGGAAGCCAAGAAATAGGGAGGGGGGGGGAGTTCCACCTCAAATTTTGGGATGGACACAGGTAAGAAATTTGGCAGCCTCCCCCCAAAAAAGAAATTATCGACCAACATTTCAGGGGGTCCACCTGAATTTAGGGGGGGGGGGGGGACGCAGGAAACAAAATTGACAAGCAAAACAAAAAAACAGAAATTTTATGGAGGCCACCCCTACCTCAAATGTAGGGGGACAAAACCCCCTCGCCACCCCCCCCCCCCCCCGCTTCCACCGCCTATGACTGCAATACTTCAGCGAGAGGCATCAAAAGGAAAAGCAATCAATATATACATTTATATAGAGCGTCCCATATTTATTGAAGATTCATTCAATTTATCAATTCAAATAAAATATTTATTTCCTTCCATTTTATCACGTATTTTTTCTTGTAAACATAAGTTCATACGTAAATCAATTCGTTATAAAAAATATGAATATGAACATGATGACTTTAAGGAAGAAGGCGTATACCCTAAAAGCTGTTTGTGGCGGGATTCGCCTATAGACAAAAATAGCTAACTATATGAGCTAACTATATTTGTAATTTCCTCAAAAGATACCAGATTTTGATAAAAATTTCCTCAAAAGATACCAGATTTTGATTTAAAAAAAATATGGAGGGTATTTTTAAACATCTGGAAATATGTTCAGAAAATCATTAGCGCCTTATTTCTTGTTGTGGGTCGATTGCCGTTTGAAAATGTGACTCTGTGACTCGCGTGACAAGTATCATTTCGGACTTAAGATGGAAATATAATGTCATAATTTATACAGTAAAATGTGCCAAATTTTCTTCAAACAGAACATTTGTGATCACGTGCATCCCATTTATCTTTAAAACAAAGGAATTTTAAAGTCACGTCTTGTAAAGTCAACATGTGGGACTACATATTGTAGTCCATACGTGTTATTAATGGCATTTAACGTTTTTCTAAATCATTCCGGCTTAAAGCGACTCGTGTGACAGCTTTTTAGGGTGTTTTTTCATAAATGAAGGGATTTACAGTTGATGATCTTCTTTGTTCGTTTGACTTAGAAGTTAAGACCTTATGCTCCTTACTTTTTATCAACTACAAAATACTAATAAATACTTTTTAGTAAACTAAATCACGGAATGTGGAGCGTTGTGGCCCAGTGGATTAGTCTTCGGACTTTGAAACAGAGGGTCGTGGGTTCGAATCCCAGCCATGGCGTAATTTCCTTCAGCAAGAAACTGATCCACAATGTGCTGCACTCAACCCAGGTGAGGTAAATGGGTACCGGTAGGAAGTAATTCCTTAAAAAGCTGTGTGCGCCATGAAAGCCTAGCTTAGCCGGGTAATATAGGAGCGCCTTGAGCCCCTAACAAGGTGGATATGTGCGCAATATAAATACCCTATATTATTATTATTATGTGTTTTTGAGACTCGCATGACACATTTCGAGGCTGATTTGAACTTGAAGTATTGGTAAACGTGTTAAACAAAAGGGGCAAAAGAGAAAGTGTTAAGTTAAAATGGCTATAACATTAGACAGAATACAAAAATATGTATTTACAGACAACAGAACACGGTTTCTTTAGTGTCATTAAGAAATTCAAAAAGAAAGTACTTTTTATGCGAATTTGACATCTCTTTAGGATCGTGCAACTCGTCATTTGTAGGTGAAAGGCAATGAACAATCAGATTTCCACAATTTAAACACATACCAAGCCAAAAATAAATATTATTCATTGCAACGATTAACTTCATGAAGTGTTAATTTAGCTCTTAAGGAGCTTGTATAGTGACTGCACTTCGGAGTGCTGATTTGTCTAGTCAAAATTTGAACGACAAAAATGTGTACTACAAAGGGCAATAGTCACTGTAAAAACTCCTTAAGAGCTAAATTGGCACTTCATGTTTTAGAGTGTAAATACAGTGTACATCATACTTTCATACACAAAATTGATGAATATGATAGTACACAGCATTACAATTTAAGTGGAAGTTCACCCAGGCAAATTTTTTTGTAGTATAAAAAGCGGCTAACTTAAAAAAAAATGGCAAGGTTTTGAGGAATATCAATCACAAAGAATGAAAAACAAAAAGTTATTATAATTTGATTTATTGTATTTGCGACGTCATGTGCGAGCAGCATTTCTACATATCGTATGGTAAAAAAAAAACCAAATGAAATGAAATTTTCTCAGAAAATTGAAAGTGTGTCTTTATACCTTTAGTATGTCAATACACAGGCGATTTCACACCCGCACCAAAAAAAAGAAGTAATTCACTTCGAACCATTGGATACTGTGCATTTTATATTACAAAACATTTGGGGCTGCTCCTTTATGACGTCACAAATAAAAAATGGAATTCTGATAACTTTGTTAATTTTTGATGGAATTTCATCAAACCTTACCCGATATTTTTCTTATTTTTCTGCTATTTTACAACAAAGTTTTCGTCAGGGTGAACTTCCCATCTTATCTATGCTTGATTCAAATCGATTAATTGCACAAATCAAACTGAAGAAATATTTTGTTCGGACTCTTGTAGTATCGTTTGCTAATGAGTTATTAGACTTTGACCCGTTTGGGCATATACATGTTAATATTACGCACTACGGATCAAAACCTCTTTTAAGTTTTGATAACCATGCCCTTACCCCCTTCTAATCCAGTAAAGAATCTGTTTGTATTAATGACTGTAAATATACCAGTGGACGGATGCTCGATGGATATAGAGCTAATGAAATATTAGAATAGACAGAGTATGGCGGATTGCGCATAGTTTCTAGTAAGTCGCGAGTAAACCGACATTTGTATGTTTTTAAAATGAAAATCTTATTTTTGATAGATTTACTTAATATTGAAAACAGAAAGATATTATATACCACTTGTTTTTTTTGCTTTTATTGTCATAGCCCCCCCCCCCCCCACCATTGACCACATATGTGTTTTTCTACAAAGACATTGTCTACAAAGACAAAATGTCCAGCTTTTGGTTGAGATATTTTACAAGACAGTCAATATGGTCAATACACCTGCTTTGTAGAAAGGAAAGTTGGTAACGTTCTAGGTACAAGCTAAAAACAACTCGTATCTAGCATTCAATTCTTTTTATCTCCATCGGTTTTCTTTAACGCAATACAATCTGAATTAAAACAAATGACAGGTATTCTTTATAAATGTTTTGTTCTTGTCACTACCAAATAACAGTTTGAGTGATCGACTTCAAGTGTGCCTATGTCAGAAGTTAGGTGTGTAATTAATGTTAAGACTGTAGGCTCGCATATTTAAACCCCTTATGGAATGGTTATTTAATGAGTTTTGAACTTTTATTACTGCTCTGACCTTTTTTATTGAATAAAAAGGGAAAATCAGATCGACCTACTGCATGTAAATTCATTTATTTCTTGCAATTGACACTTATCTAAGCATAGGCCTACTGATTTTCTTTTCACTCCAATGTGGGTGTCAACATTGTACGAACCTAGGTAAATTTTGTAATACATATTCATTTCTTTAAGATAATTCTTAATAAAGAAGACATGCTAAGTTTGCCCTTTTAAAGGGGGAGTTCACCCTGACAAAAAGTTTATTGTAAAAATAGCAGAAAAATAATAAAAAATACTGCCGAAGGTTTGAGAAAAATTCATCAAATAATTAAAAAGTTATTAGAATTTCAATTATTTGATTTGTGACGTCATATGCGAGCAGCATTCCTACATAGCGAATGGTAAAAAATCAATGAAATGTCATTTTCTCAGAAAATTGAAAATGGTTTTCAATGTAACTTTTGTATATCAATAGACAAATCATTTCATACCCGATCATGAAAAGAAAACAAAATTAAGTCATCAGGAACCATACAAAATTTGAAATTCATACATTTTATATTACATAACACATGGGGCAGCTGCTCGTTTATGACGTCACAAATCCAAAATTTTGAAATCTAATAACTTTCTTACTCTTTAACGGATTTTCCTCAAACCTTCACCAATATTTTTTACTATTTTTTCTGCTATTTTCACAACAAAGTTTTCTTCAGGGTGAACTTCCCCTTTAAGTGTTTGGGAATAGTACAATAACTAAACTGAATTTAAAACCAAATAATGTCAAAATACATTGATATAGGGTAGCTTGTCATAAATACTTCATTGGTAAAAGGACTCCACAGAAATAGCAAGTACTACTAGTGGGACGTGGAGCCCCTATCCACTTTGAACACGATACATAATCTGCATACTTTACAATAGCATTCTAACGATTGTCAATGTTGTAGTATGTAGTAAGAGCCGGATAAGGGCGAGGGGCATAGTTACTAGTTTTGTCCTATTCTTGAATTGCTAATTTCTCGTGACAGAATTCTTTGTAAATAAGTATATGAATAAGGGTTTGTACGTGTAGTTTCAGTTATGTTGAATACCGTATCTACAGTAAACAATGTCATGTCGGGCTTCTGTAGATTGATCGTGTAACTTCCACAGGCAATGGTCAGTGCTGACTTTAACAAAAATGATAACGAGATCTACAAAATTGGTTCCACAGATGATATAGTGGTCTCTCATCCAAATACCCTTTTCCCTCCCATGAATGCAAACAATTAAAGATAAAAGAAATAGTGAGTGAGGGACATCATCGATTCTCTCATTTGTATGAGCATTGTGCATATAACTATTTTGTGAAAAATAAGCGAAACTTTTAGAATATCATTACTTTCTTATTTAACATCCGATTTTGATAAAATGTTCAGCATTATATGCTTGTCTGATTTTTCTATGTTGATTCAAATCAACATTTTTCTTAGGTGGACTTGACCTTTGAGCATGCCGTCGCCATATCCACATCTCAAATGCTTATAGTAGTCTTGTTTATCCCCGCCGAAAAAATCCCCCCAAAAATCTCTAAAAGAAAAGAACACTGAACAATACAGAACTGAAAATGAAACTTCAGTGAGTTCGATTGACATTAGCTTAGTAACATCAGATCATGAAAATAAGGCGTGTTAACGTTACAGTCACATAGACGAAACCGACTCCATACCGAACTATGGTATGTCATTGAAATGTAACATAATAGATTTGATCGGCCTGGAGTCGATTGCCCCAGTGCATCGGACCTTTTCGACTGCCAGCTTTTATTTAGTATTATGCATTCGTTCTACTCTGTTAACATTGAAAGCGCTAGTTTCATTGCTATTCACATGAATGTTCCTCTATTCATCGAGTTATTATGCATAGATTATTCATATCTGTTTATCGTGTCCCCCTCCTATTTATACTACTTTACGCAGGCATGCATGGAAAATTGGAATTCATTTCGGTGTTTTTCTATACATGTACATACGTGTGTGTGTGTGTGTGTGTTTTGGTGATAATACAGACGCCGCTTGCATCGTATTTGGAGTAGGTCGATAAAAGCCGTAAACGCCACCTATAGTCTTTTCAAATTGCAGCTCTGAATGGATTTACAACTTTCAACATAATAAATTCAAATTTTGGATGAGAATGGATTAGCTTAGAATTCGAAGGTAAGAAAAACAAGAGTAGGTTTATCTGCCTTGGAAGTAACATTATAGGACCTATCTGCACTTTCTGCAATAGTTGGTTAAAGAAGGAAGTGACGTTCAAAAAAGATAAAAATATGGCGAAGACGAAACGAAAGAGAAAGGGGATTGGTATACGTTAATTCAGACTTATTATGAGAGTGATGGAACATCTAATAAAAGTAAACGAAATATTTAGTACAGCAAAAACGACTCTACTTTGTAGATTGATGGTGAAACAACATTTTTGTTTTGTTTTAGCATGGAAGCATGATAACTCGTTGACGTGAATGCACACTAACATGACTAAAATGCATCGAGGTAAATAAAATGAGTGTGTTTTTTTAATGCATTGTAAAGTAAAGCATTTGTATGTGAATTCATGAAATATGATTATAAGGTATATTGCCCTTTATGTGAGTACGCGATAAAGCATTTTATTTGAATTCGTGGGGGAAAATGACGATGATGATGATGATGGTGATGATGATGATTGACGATGATGACGGTTATACTAGCGGTGATGCCAAAATAGATAACGATGACGTTGTGCCGATTTCATTCGGTGATGAGAGGATCAAGGATCACAATTACGTTGCTGCTCAGTCAAAGTGCGATACCATCAAGAATCTACCCCACCAAAGCCAGAACTGATTTTCAACCACATTTCACTTCATTTTATAGCTTCTGGAGCCGATGAAACATGTAACTTTCAAACAATGGCAGATGGACATAGTAAAACGCCTCATCGGGTAAGCATTTAAACCTTAATCTATTCATTTTTATTTTTTGTATATATGTATTCATTCTGTTTTATTCCCTTTTTGATAAACTTGTTTATATACACTCCCCTCCAAAAGTTTGGGAACACCTGCCTTCAGTGTATGTTTTTTTCAAACTTTGATAGACTTTACTGAAGCTAAGCCTCATAGTACAGCTGTATTTTTGTCTTAAAGTGAAGGCTATACACCAGTGTACATTTTATCATTGATTCAAACAAATTAAAAGCTCTTAGGAGACGTGCAGCTGCCAACTGCCAAGGTGGGCAGGCTACCAGTCAAGATGGCATTCTCTAAAAAATGCTAACTTCTTTTAACATTGTTCTGTTTGGGGTTCTATTCTGAAATTTTTCCCATTATTTTGTGATGTCCTCAGAATTTGTTGCTCAGTATTGTTCATAAGACAGTTAATTTATGGAAATCTGCATCTTTATCCTGGAAAACTGACATCTGAACTTGACAAATTCCTAATCCTTTAAAGAAAATGCATGAAAGTGGAGTTGACATCAGTGCAATTCGAAATTCATGAACTCAAAAGTTATTGAGAGTTTTTTACACTTATTCCAGTGCACCTTCATTCATTTTGCCTATTCAGTTTTTCGTAGTCAGAAGTCAGTCACAAAATTAAAATGGCTAAGACAAGACAGCTTTCTTTGGAAACACGTCAGTCAATTGTAGTTTTGAGGAAAGAAGGCTACTCCATGCGAGAAATAGCCAGGAAACTCAAGATCAGTATCCATGCTGTTCACTACAGCCTGAAATGCAAAGAGGCCACTGGGTCTAATAGGGACAGTAGACAAAGTGGTAGGCCAAAACAACATGTCCTGCTGAGATTAATACATTCGGGTGAGCAGTCTACGCAACCGTTGCCTGACTTGCCCACAGATTACAGCTGACCTCAACAACACCCGTGAGATGCCTGTATGTTCTTCAACTGTTAGAAGACGCGTCTCTGTGGAGCAGGGCTGATGGGCCGTGTGGCTTCATGGAAACCACTCCTCAAAGAAAAGAACCGGAAGAAAAGGCTTGCTTGTGCTAGCAAGCATAAAGACTGGTCTTTGGAGCAGTGGCAGAAGGTTCTTTGGTGTGACGAATCAAAGTTCGAGGTGTTTGGCAGCAAGCGAAGTACCTATGTGAGACGGCGAAAGGGAGAAAAGATGCTACCCCAATGCATCAAGCCAACTGTGAAACATGGTGGTGGTAACGTCATGGTTTGGGGTCGCTTTGGTGCAGGAGAGGTAAGTAGCTTGCACAGAGTAGAGGGTATCCTCAACCAGCACTGCTATCATTCAATCCTACAACGGAAGCCCATCCCTTCTGGGAAATACCTGATCGGAGAAGGATTCGCTTTCCAGCTAGACAATGACCCAAAACACACGTCAAGTATATGCAAAGACTACTTGAAGAAAAAGGAAGAGAAACAAGTCCTGGAAATCATTGATTGGCCGCCCCAGTAACCAGTAAATAAATGAGTTTCCATGATCAAGAAAAAAAAACTGACGCCCTTTTGATTGTTATTGTGGTTATTTAAAAGAAATATATGATTTATTGTCTTTTACGTTTATACAATAAAATTTATTTAATTTTTTTTCCATATCAGTGGAACACTGAGTATTGTTAAATTTTATTTTTGTGTCTGACTTCTGACTAGGAAAAGGAAAAATGAATGAAGTTGCACATGTATTAGTGTAAAAGCTCTGAATAACTGCAATAACTGCATGTTATAAAATAAGTTAGCATTTTGAGAGAATGCCATCTTGACTGGTAGCCAGCCATTTAAGAGTATAAATTTGTTTGAATCAATAACAAAATTTACACTGCTGTATAATATTCACTTTAAAACAAAAATTCAACTGTGCTATGAGCCCGAATATCAACAAAGTCTACCAAGTATATAGAAAAACACACACTAAATGCAGGTGTTCCCAAACTTTTGGAGGGGAGTGTATACACAATGAAATCAATGTTTAAAAAGTTAAAAATCATCATCATCATATCAATCGTGTTTAGCCTACTGCGGGACGAAGGCCTCATCAAGTTGATCTCAAAGGTCCTGGTCTTATGCTGAAGCAATCCACTTTGTGCCATTATATTGAACTTTGTGAGCTCGTCACTATATTATTATCATTATTTATTCGGCAAATAATATTAAAAATACATTTCAGTGTAAACAATACAAAATATATATTTTAGTGTTTGTCTACCCCGATTTCTTGATCCTAGCCATGGTCTCCATTTTGTGATACGTTTGGTCCATCTGTTGTCATGTGATCTTGTAAGATGGCCGGCCCATCTTCATTTCATTGTTTTAATCACTAAGTTAAACAACAACTCTCTGTAACTTAAAAACTGGAATTTAAGAAACACAGATATGTGTAGTGAATGCAATGATTTGAGGAGGGATTTATTACATTTGTTTTGGTTGTGTGCAGAGGTTGATGAGTTTTGGAAATACGTCGAAGCACTCATAAGAAAATGTCCAATTCAAAATTTTCGTTTGAAGCCTCAGCATATTGTTTACGGTTTAAGAAAAGAAAAAGAAAGAGAAATTAATTTGATGGTGAATAATGCATTATATTTTTTTACAAATGTCACAAGATAACATTAGTTACAATGAAAAAAGATGAAGTTTTATGATTTGTGAATTATGTTCATATATGTTCTGAAAAAAATATGATAATGAGAGAAATAAACGAAAGGAAAATTTGTATATGAATATGAGCAAAGAGAATTCAATACTAAATAACTTGTAAAACTTTTGTTTGTGTACCTATATATGTGTGTATATTTTTATTCAACTAAAGAAGACTAGTACTGGTTTGAATTAAAAGAAAAACGAAAACCCTCAACTTTTAAGTAATAAATATTAGAAATTGCACACTGTTTATATTTTTAGAATTTTGTTTTAAAATTCAAACGATACTTAATAATACGGTATATTTTTTCAAATTGTGGTATTTTGTTTTTCTCTGTTGTTTCCCAGGTGTCCAAATTACCAGCTGCTCTTCAAATTTCAGGAACTGGTTTTCTAATAATATTTGGCATCGTTGCCATTGTATTGTCATGCAAATGGTCATATTTTGCTGCTCCAATTATCGTTTGTATATTGGTAGGTATTATGCACAATGTGTTGTTGCCGTAAGAGATCATCCTTTCCAATCTATTTAATAATCATTAAGGATGACAAATACTATTTATTTTTCAAGAGTAAACTGTTAGAAAGCTGTTTTAATTAAATTGTAAGTTTGTAAATATATGTATTTAAAACATTGAATTAATATTTTGTTCCTATTTCAATGTCATAGTAAACTATGATATTTCTGTAAAATCAAGAATGGTTAACAACATCATCTGTCTATTCAAGTACAAAGATTTTAATCGAATTAGAATTGGCTATGGCGACAATATGATACAGAATTCAATTTTAAAAAAATGAATATTTTGATAATCAGTATCATTATTGTTATAATTACGATTATTTTTATTGTCATAAATACGATTATTTTAGTTATGATTATTGTCTATCAATATCATCATTAATGTTGTTGTTATTGTTTTTATCATAATTATATTCTAACAGATACTTGGTCCAACAGGGATCATTGGAATATGTTTTTCCAGAAGAGGAATTGCTCTTTTGGTAAGCATTAAAAGTATTACAAAACTTATGCATTATTTGTTGTATTTGGCATATTTGTTTATTGATATTGTTTTAACTCTTCAAGATGTTGTTTTCTTGTCAGTTGTGTAAAAGAATATATATTAAACCTGTCTTCGTAGTTCCTTTCTGAATAAATGTTCATCTGCGTCTTAGGTGCACTCTTAAAATGTTGGAAACATACTGTCCACACAACAATTTGTTAAAACCTTATCCAACTCTGGGTAGTTTTCAACCAATAATGTGTAGTTTTCACATAAAAACACACATTATTGGTTTAAAACTACCCAGAATTGGATATTTGTTGTATTTGGCATATTTGTTTATTGATATTGTTCTTACTCTTTAAGATGTTTTTTCTTGTCAGTTGTGTAAAAGAATATATACTAAACCTTTTTTTCGTAGTTAGTTTCTGAATAAATGTTCATCTGCGTCTTAGGTGCACTCTTAAAATGTTGGAAACATACTGTCCACACAACGATTACTTAAAGAATTGTGGTAGTTTTCAACAAATAATGTGTAGTTTTCACCCAAAAGCACACATTATTGGTTTAAAACTACAAATAAATTGATAAAGTTTTAACCAATTGTTTTGTGGACAGTATGTTGCCCAACATTTTTTATGAGTGTAATGTTCCACATATCTTGTAAGATTTTTTATGTGTTTATTAATATACTATCATCTGAATGGTTTAGTGGGTCTTCTCTATGCCGGGTATTTTTCAGAGTCTTTTTTATTCCATTTACATTTGAACATGATACCAATTAATCAGATCAGATTCAAATTAAAGGGTGAACATTATCGGTGAGTGCAAGTAGGACTTATATAAAAGTTCAGCACCAAATAGAGCATATGGAAATCAGAGGGTCCACTAAAAGCAATGCCTGTGAAGTGGTGACACCCTTTTATCACTGCCAACATGTTACATATCAAAAATTATTCTCTCAAAGTGCCAGGTCTGTACTGATAAAATATACATTAAAACATCTTCAGTATTAAATGGATTATTGTTATGTACACTTGAAAATAAACATACTCTGTAAAATTTTAACCAGCACGAGGGTAATTATGTATAAAATCAATTTGGGGCAGTAATTTACCCAGTGCGTGAAGCATAATGTCCAGTGAGGTTAAAAACAGCTATTACTTTAGAATGGGCAAAATGTTCATCACACTTCTAAATAAAAATGTCCAATGTTGGTTGGGCACATAATTACCCTCATGGACCACTTTTACTCAACATTTTTTTTTTATAGTGTATAGCCTTTCACTTTCTAGTGCACTTCTCATTTGTTAATCCTTTGACCATTAATTTTGAATTATTTAAAAGAAACAACTTTAGAGTTACATATAGGAAAGGCCTTCTAGTGATATTTTTTTATTGTTGAAACATTTTATCTCAAATTTTAGAAATAACATCCGGTGATCTTTCATTTTTCTTCCTACTTGCATTTAAAAAAATCAATTTAACAATGGTATTGATTTCAACAAATGCACGCAGATGTTAGTCAGAAGGTTGAAATTGGCATGTAAGCGTGATATTCTCAATAACAATACATTTCAAATCAAATCACAAGACAGGAAAAGGGCAATTTTACAATAACCTGATACAATTATGCAACATTTGAGCACACTAAACATGTTAAATATTATGATGATTTTTAATTAAGCAAACAAAAGGTACTTTTATTTCACTTTAATTTTACCAGGCATATGCTATTATGTTTTTGAATTATAGAAACATTGTTCTCAAATATTAGAAATAACGTTCTGTGATCTTTAATTTTTCTTCCAACTTGCAATTTAATGTACATGCTTTATTTTATTTTAATCAAACTATGCTCGTAGCCTATTCATTGGTCCAAGGAAATAAAGTGTAAGCTCCACACTATAAGTTTCAATTAGGTGCATGTGGCAAGACTGAAATTCCATTACTCAAAATTGTACATAAAAGCAGCATCCTTCCAGTGATTATCAAGCCGATTCTATACTAAAAAATATCTAAAAATAAGATATTGGGTAAAAATGCTCCATGAGGGTAATTATGTGTCCAACCAAGATTGGACATTTCTTTTGGGCATTTTATTTATCAACTGTGATAAAAAGTTTGCTCATTCTAAAGTAATCCCTGCTTATTTTTTAAACTTACTAGATAATATCCTTCCCGCATTGGGTAAGATACTGCCACATCTTGGTTTGACACATGTAATTTAGCCTCATGCTGGTTGAAATCGTACTTAATATTTCTTACAGATATTAATTTATCATATAATATTACTATAATATCATATCATATTGTATTATATTATGTTATATTACATTAATATTCACTTTTTCCCATTAGCATACCAGGCATACGTTCTACAGGGTATTATCTTGTATATCTAGTCTTATTTCGTTGGCATTAGCTGCTCTCTATTGCTCTATAGCTGCTTCCGAAGATGCTTCAATGTGCACACCGGGTGTGATGAGTTCGTCATTTTCTTGTGAACAGTTGGTGAGTCGTCCAAATCATCTCTGTAATCATAAGGCAGCACCCCCTGTAATTCTGAAAGGTGTGACAAAATTGGAGAAATGTACTTTATGAACTTTGTCTTGAAGTGAAGCCTTCTTTTTCATATTTCTAGGAACCAAAATGACCTTCATTTTGAAGTGAAAAACTTGTTTTAAGGCTTGTCACATTTACTTCAGCACCACCATTAAAAAAGCGTTCCCAGCACTGCATTGTTGTCATCATTAATAGCTGTAATGCTAATGAATTATGGCAATTGCCTAATTAAGCAACTTTTTTTATTGATCAGAATTTGCTTACACCCTGAAGACACCGTAATAAAATATATATAAATTTCAAGTTTATTTCATTTGGTCCGTGTCCCGTTTTCTGTATCCTGTTCGAATAAACCAAACGTCTACAAATCTTTCACACATATTTGGTTTGGTTTGGTTTATTTACCATATGATAATCACAATAAAATACATTGCACAAGATATGATATTAAATATATAAATATGCACATAAAAATATACGGATGGATCACTATATTCAGAGCCTTTGATATAATGGCTCTGTTCTTCCTAGAGGTCCAGTCTTTTTGAGAATGTACAATTTACATGTTTCGTCTGTCAGATTTACATGGATATATAATTATTTGAACAAGATAAATACTGGGGCAGATCCTCAATTACCCCCCCCCCCTTATCAGTATAGGCCTTCATAAAATGACAAAAGAGCAAAAACAAAATTAAAATCAAAGGTTTCGAGTTTGGGCAATGCAGCTAAGGATCCATTATTATTGTAAGGAGACGTGTTATGTCCCAGAAATTCAAAAGTTACTAAGGTGGGACGGGATATCACTCAAAAAAAGAAAATCATTTTGTCTTCTAAAAAACAAAAGCAAGAAAAATAAACCAATATATTATCTTGAAAAACAATGAAAATCGTTACTTAGGAGTAAAGAGCATTTTGGTTTATAGAAAAAAAGGTGACAGGCGGAAAAAAACCGCAACCAAAAAGTCTCAGTTTGGGGGAGGGCTTAACATTCAACGTCGTGACCCCGTCCCTTCTTGGCTCTGCCCTCGCAATCCCCCCCCCCCATCGCCCTCTCTTTGGCTCAGACCTGATCAGGGGCGGAAATCTCTCCCATAATGTTGGGGGACAAGGAGCTGGAAAATTTGAGGTAATTACCTCAAATTTAAGGTCCGCCCCACCCCCCCCCCCCCCCCCTCTCAGATTTCCGCCCATGGACCTTATCAAATATAACTGCAAAAATGAAATTTATTGTTTCGTCTCCAATGCTTACAACCTTTTCACCACCTTCTTGCCAATAAAAGGAAACGAGACGGGCCATTGACGGGGTGATTGCCGCGGTTGCATTCCTCGAGTTCATCGTCTGCTTCCAAATAGCTTTAGAAGTACAATGGAGTACGTGCTTCGGTCGAAAGGCGACGGAAACAAAGGTGAGCTAGTCTCAGTCACACTAGATAGGCCGATTCAAGACCGATCAAAGCTGTTACGTTTTTTTTAATAGGACATAATCGGTCGGTTTGGAGTAAATTACGTTGGTGGCAATAAGGAAATATCTTTATTTGTTACGGTTGCCTGGATGACAATATTCCAATACTTCTGCCAGCTTTAAAAGAGTTCTGTACAATTTTATAAATGGAAGATGAGTAAGGAGTAACTTGGTAGAACTGGTGGGCGTTTCATAAAGCTGTTTGTAAGTTAAGAACGACTGGTGATCCTTTCTTAGGGCGAATGGTTTTGCGCGTAAGAAAGGATCACCAATCGTTCTTAAAGCCCCTCTTAGCTTACGAACAGCTTTATAAAACGGACCCCAGGGCGGATATCACTCTCCTATACCCACCCACACAAATTGTGTGTACCTTGCAATAATGCTTACTTTAAAGACGTGTGTGTGTGTGGGGGGGGGGTACCCTTAAATTAAAATAAAGTTGAAAATTCCTCGGAATCCTGTAATTGTGGCCAGTTTTCATCCCACCCCATTCTGAAGCATGGACCCCCCCCCCCATGATATATCATAGGAATATCTACTTATTATGAGGTATAAAACACGTTCATTTTACACCGTTGATGTCTCATACTATTTTTTGGAGGGTGGGTGTCCAGATTCGTAGATTGCGCATAAAACTGATTGTCATCTTTATTGTCTTAGAATTTGTCTCTGCAGAATCTTGATGGAGGTCATTTTTCATCGTCCGAAACTGCGTCAAAGAAAAAAACAGAAGGTAAACTATTCTGCAGAAAATATGGATTAAAATGGAAATTGATTTTTATAAATGAACTAATGAAGAAACGTACGCATTATTATAATACTATTTCATGAACTTAATACACCTTTATTGAAATAAATAAATTTATTAATTAATTTACTTAACGTAATGAATAAATACACGTTTATTAAATAGATAAATAAATACGACCTTATTAATCACAACTGAAGGTGTGTGCACAAGAAAAAAAAACAGTACAATAAAGCTTCAACGAAGATGTTTGTTCTTATTTTGCTTTGGGGCTGATATGCATTTTTATGTCTAATCCTTCTGTATCATTTAGTTATATATATATATATATATATATATATATATATATATGAGATCAAGAGTATGGAGAGGGCCGTAGCAAGGTCAATACCAGTCTTCATCAAGCTTTTTGGCACACTCCCTTCTTCAGGATCTAAACCAATCTGCTAATAATCACAATGATAAATACACTATATATATATGTATATATATATATACATATGTGTGTGTGTATATATATATATATATGTATATAATATATATATATATATATATACTACATCATATTATTTTAGGTGCCGATAATACAGGCTATGAAGGCGGGGATGATGAGAATGCAATCACAGGCTATCAAATTATGGATAGTGGTGCCATGCGAAAGTTTAGTAGTAGGCCTAACGTAAAGGTAAGCAGATCATTGAATCTTTTTACCTGATTTTCCTGTCTCCCGGTACGAATAAATTGAATTAAAAAATCTAATCCATAATGTAATGAAAGCTTAAAGCGATTCCTAAAATGATTATTTTAAACATACACACACACAAAATGGTTAGAAGCTGTACATTGTTGGAGTACAAGGAATAATTATGGTATTGCTGCGTTCTTTGTATGTTTTCCCCCTTCTTCAGCTTATTACTGAAAGAAATAATCCAGAAATTCTATAACAACTGTGAGGATAAAAGTTGAACTTTTGCCCAAACGTCAAGATTGGTTAATGATAATGAACATTAAACAATTATTTAAAATATGCCCATGAATATAAAACTTTGTAGAAAAATAGGACATTTGAAATATATAGGTAACCTTTTTTCCGACCATGACAATTATATAAATTTACAATTGAATATTACGTTATGTGTTACTTGTCTCCGTTTCATTAATTCACAGTACCCTGACAAATGATTTACAAGACACCGGAATGATTAAAGCTAGGCATTCCAATACATACAAATGTTGGTTTAGATATAGTTCAGTAAATCATTGTACCATTACAATACAAATAAAATGAATAAAGAATATAAAGACATTTCGAATAAAGGGGGTGGTTGTCCTAAGCGGTAGTGATCCTAGAAGGTGGATGTCCGCGGGGCGGACGTCCAGGGGATGGGTGTCCGGATATGATCACCGTTCAATCATCGTAAATTTTAAGTAGGTTTGGAAACATCGTGTATGATGTCGCTTATAATCGTTTGTCGAAAACACCTTTTTAATATATTCTTCATACCATTGTTTTTTGCCTGATAATAGTCCACAGTTGGGCCTACACAAGACTTAGACATGTTAGAAGAGCTTCATGAGCCATCCTCTGTCCCAAGGAGTGTTTCACAAGGCAAGTCATTCAATTTTAATGTAATCTGGAACTAATGGAAGTCTAAGGGGGAGTTGCAAGAAAAGCCTTGCAATCAATTACAAATTTTAGTTGCAAATTTAGAAGTGATGTTGATTTCAAATGAAGCAAATTAATTTATTCTTGTCGATGGATCTTTATGATTGATTCCATGACCTTAAAGGGGAAGTTCACCCTGAAGAAAACTTTGTTGTAAAAATAGCAGAAAAAATAATAAAAAATATTGGTGAAGGTTTGAGGAAAATCCGTTGAAAAATAAGAAAGTTATTAGAGTTCAAAGTTTTTGATTTGTGACGTCATAAACGAGCAGCTGCCCCATGTGTTATGTAATATAAAATGCATGAATTTCAAATTTTATATGGTTGCTGATGACTTAATTTTGTTTTCTATTCATGATCGGGTGTGAAATGATTTGTCTATTGATATACAAAACGTACAGTAAAAACCATTTTCAATTTTCTGAGAAAATGACATTTCATTGATTTTTTACCATTCGCTATGTAGTAATGCTGCTCGCATATGACGTCACAAATCAAATAATTGAAATTCTAATAACTTTTTAATTATTTTATGAATTTTTCTCAAACCTTCGTCAATATTTCTTATTATTTTTTCTGCTATTTTTACAATAAACTTTTTGTCAGGGTGAACTTCCCCTTTAAATGACTTGCAGTCATTTTCAAGTTTCTTTCCACATCCCATTAGTTTAGTTTAGTCTTAAATGGCCTGCACGGTCTAACTCTGTGCCAAAAGTATAGGGAGCCAAAAAAATAATAGACAAAAATCTGTTTATATTGTATATTTCGTATGTTTGCTCTTTCGTTTCCTTGGGCTTTAATAATGAAGAAAAGTGGTTCAGTTATCATTCCCAGACAATTATGAACAATTTGGTTGTCAAATTAGTTTATAAATTGAATTTGTACTGTCAGGGATTGCTCCAATTGGCTTTCCATATTTAAACCACAACTTTAACCAGGGTTAAATATGAACCCGAGTTCAGAATACGGACCATTATTTTTTACAATGATTCGTATTTGCTTTTGTCTGAGTTACTGCTATTCCGAATAAAAAAAAATCATGACCCGATGACTAAATGGTACATAATAAAACAACAATTAGTAAAATCTAATATTTGTATGAAGCGTGATATGTAGGCTAACCTATAAATCGAACCATTGGTGGTAGGTTTTTTTTCTTCAAAAATTGCAGAATACTACCATCGTGAGCGATAAGGCTTGGATGAGACTTTCACCAGTATATCTATTTGCTAAATTAAACTCTTTCTGACATCTATAACAAAAATGACACAAGATGTCGGTTTTGCTCCCTCGCATTAAAAAAAATACATGTGTCCGTTATTCAAATTATGTTTCATGTATAATAAAAATGATGATAATGATTATTATTATCACTATTATCAAAATAATGATAATTATTATATCTATCCTCTTCTTCATCATTTTCATTATTTACATCTTCAGGTTTGGACGAATTAGGAGCAGGAGCAAGCGGAGGAGATGTGGTGTCTGACTCTAGACTCTTCCCTCCACATAGTCGTCTTGAGAAACCAGCCGTTCGGGTTCGTATAGGCCTACTAACATTTTGTATTGTACGTTGTCATGTCCCTTTTTTGGGGGGGGGGGGTATGCATGTATTGTCTTTCATTATGATGGTTCGTCCCTTCCCCGCAGCGAAAGCACGGTATCATAGTGTGTTCACAGTTTGTTCACAGTGTGATCACAGTGAGTTTGTAGTGCGTTTGAATGAGATGTGTTTGCAGTAAGTTCACGGGTTGTTCACAGTGGGTTCGTAGTGTGTTCAGAGTGTATTTGCAGTATAATCACGGCGGGTTCACAGTATGTTCGTAGTGTGTTCGCAGTGTATTTGCAGTGAGTTTGCAGTCATATCACAGTATGTGCACAGTTTGTTTCCAGTGTGTTCACAGTAATTTCACATTGTGTTCACAGTGAGTTTGTTGTATATTTGCAGTGAGTTCACAGTCATATCACAGTATGTGAACATTTTGTTTGCATTGTGTTCACACTGTATTTGTAATATGATTGCAGTAATTGTGTTTACAGTGTGTTCAAACTGGTTTTCGAGTTTACAGTGAGATCACAGTGTTTTCACAGTGAGTTTGTAATGTGTTTGTAGTATATGTTCACAGTGATTTCTGAGTTTACAGTGTGTTCAGAGGTAGTCCACAGTTAGTTCACAGTCATATCACCGTGTGTTTTTTGCAGTGTGTTCTCAGTGGGTTCGCTATGTGTTTGCAGTATGTTCACAGTGTGTTCACAGTGAGTTTGTAGTGTGTTTGAAATTTGTTTGCAGTGAGTTCGCATACATATCACCGTGTGTGCACAGTTTGTTTCCAATGTGTTCACAGTAAGTTTGTAATGTATTGCAGTATGTTCACAGTGTGTTCACATTGAGTTCATAGTGTATTTGCAGTGTGTTCACAGTGTGTTCACATTGAGTATATAATGTATTGCAGTATGTTCACAGTGTGTTCACATTGAGTTCATAGTGTATTTGCAGTGTGTTCACAGTGTGTTCACATTGAGTATATAATGTATTGCAGTATGTTCACAGTGTGTTCACATTGAGTTTATAGTGTATTTGCAGTGTGTTCACAGTATGTTCACATTGAGTATATAATGTATTGCAGTATGTTCACAGTGTGTTCACATTGAGTTTATAGTGTATTTGCAGTGTGTTCACATTGAGTATATAATGTATTGGAGTATGTGCACAGCGTGTTCACAATGAGTTTATAGTGTATTTGCAGTGTGTTCGCAATGAGTTCACAGACATATCACACTGTGCTCGTGAAGAGTCTATTTGCAGTGTGTTCATAGTGTGTTCAGGGTGAGTTCTCAGTGAGTTCGTAGTGTATTTGCAGTGCGTTTGCAGTGAGTTCGCAGACATATCACAGTGTGTGAACAGTTTGTTTCCACACTGTAAAAATGAAGTGCTAATTTAGCACTTACAGTGCTTGCATAGTAACTGCACTGCGAGTGCTGATTTTCAGCACCCGTAGTGCAGTCACTATACAAGCACTGTAAGTGCTAAATTAGCACTTCATTTTTACAGTGCAGTGTGTGAACAGTGATTTCTGAGTTCACAGTGAGTTCAGTGTGTTCACAGTGAGTTTATAATGTGTTCGCAGTGAGTTCACATATAAATCACAGTGTGTTCGTGAACAGTCTATTTGCATTGTGTTCACAGTGTGTGTATTCACTGCTTGTTCACAATGTTTGCAGTGTGTTTACAATATGATAAAAGTGTGGACACTTTTTGTTCCTAGTTGAATTTAAATCATTATTTTTTTGTGTGTGTGCTTTTTTATTAGGATTCATTTTTCGATGATATGGAAGAAGACCCAGATAATTACGGTATGTATCTTGGCAGTGGTATTAACAAAATTCAATAATTCGGGGCTAAATGTTTCATACAGTGCGTTTATATAACGTTCACTGTACACATGGTGTACAATCAAGATTTCGGTGTCAACTACATCAGATTAGGGCCTGGGGCTATGCCCCCCCCCCCCAAAAAAAACAAAAACAACGATCAAACAAACAAGAAAAGGGAATATTTTGTTTTTATTCCTGAAAAATCTTTGAAATAAAATGTAAATTGTATAACAATTTGAATAACGGGGAATGCCTTTGCTCATGCAGGGCCTAGCCTGTGAAATTGTCTACCACAGAGTTTGAAAACCCAGAGTTCAGTAGCTACCTTCAAGGGCAACCTGAAAACATACCTGTATAAGAGTGCTTTTGGATAGACATTGACTTATCGTTCACACATATTATGTAAATAGTTTTTGTTGTTCTGCTCTGAAGCGCCTTGAGCATCTAATCAAGATGGAAAGTACGCTATACAAATCTCATGTATTATTATAACAAACCTTAATTATTAACAAGCCAGTATTAACCCTTTTATTATCAGATCCAGACATGTCTAGTCAAATGATCCATCCATCTCGAGGAGGTACAATCATGCTACCTGCCCATGGTATTAGTCTATTCATCCCAGTCTGGGCTTTACGAAAGGAATGCAGAATCACGATGAAGGTAGGCTGGGCGATTATGTTCCATGATATTTGCTCCGGCGACAATTAATCCGATGGAAAATAGGCACGTTGAACCAAACATAAAATCGGGCATAAAATCTAACCTCCAAAACTAAATAAAGTAACCCTGATCATTACTTGAACATTATTCTAAACCAAAAACTCTGTTACAATTCTAAATCTACCCCTATGACCTCTGAGATATTAACATATTATTTTCTGTGTTCTCGGATGCGTTCTTCATCGCAGTGCGAAATTCCTTAATGACTTTTGGCAATGGGACGAATTTTGAAATTTGGCGCGTGGGCGGAAAGTAGAGGGAGGGGACTGACCATGCAAAATTCACAATCAGATTATCAAGTTTACGTTTTTTTGTACCTTTGTTGAAAAAAAGTGGGCGGACCCTCCCCCCTCCTTCCCCGTTTCTATAGCCAATTGTTTAAAGACTTTTTTGTAGAGTGATTATCAACATGAATATAATAACTACTGGATTTATCAATTCATTTTTTTCCGATTGCGTGTTACGTAAGAGATAACAGGTTCAATCAAGATTTTGTAGGGCGAATAAGGAAATATTACATATTCGGAATAAAAGACTTTCCCTTGTCGATAGCAGTCTGCATCAGGATTTCGTAATGATTTGGTACTGTTATCTAAGTTTCCTAAAGCAAGTATTCTCTATATCTCCCCCCCCCCCCTCCCCTCTCACTTTTAGGTTCTACAGCCTCAAGTTCACTTGTCACTGAGGATGTTCTCACACAGCCATCGGGTGTACACTTCGACGAATCGAGGGACCATTTTTGATAAACCATTGAGGTGTGGCCCCCATTGCGTCCCCTATGCCAACAGATCCCTCCATGGCCATGGTCAACATGCACGTCACGCAGGGCGATAAAGGTGAATAAACCTTAATAGTACACAGAGATCGGAATCAGTGATTGGTCAAAATACCATCACGTGATCATAGCTAGCCACAAGGATCACGGATCACATTCATTGCATTGTAGGTTTTGACGTTACCTCAAAGAATACGATCAGATGAGGGCGTTAAATTGACGGTGGAGACATCACCCACTGCTGATGTTACTGTTACCCTAATTCCTAACATTTGTTTTTACATTTAGTTTGTAATTCATCATCAAAAATAATCATACAGCCATTATTATAGAGATTTTTTTATAACTTAACCAGTAAATCAGGATGAAGATGAAGAAAAAAGATCATTTAGAACGAATTTTTTTTTTCAATAATAAAGGTAAATAAAACGTAATAGTTTACAGTTTGTAGAGATTGGATCAGTGATTGGTCAAAGTGCCATCACATGATGACATCCATTGCATTGCAGGTTTTGACGATACCTCAAAGAATACGATCAGATATGAGGGCGTTATATTGGCCATTGAGACGTCACCCACTGTTAATGTTGCTGTTACCCTAATTCATAACATTTTTCGACATATAGTTTCTAATTCATATAATCGCCATCATCATAATCATTATACAGCCATTATAAAAACAATACATTTTTATGTATAACTTAACCAGTAAATCAAGATGAATATGAAAAACAAAATCATTTCGAATGACTCACTTTTTTATAATAATAATAATGATAATAGTAGATGCTTATATAGCGCATAATATTATACAGAATATCTATGCGCTTTATACAAGGGAGGTAATTAAGTTTAATACAGGTATACTTAATACTTCATAATTTTAGTCACCAAAGAAGAGCTATCACCAACTGGGATGCCTCGGTGCGTTGTCAGGCAAGACATACTTGAAGTGTACATCAACCACTTCTCCATCTGTGAAATGTTCATGGTAATTTCGGACTATTTTCTTGGAAAGCGAGTCGCTTCGACGCCCTACCTTCCCAAATCACTCAGCCGTCTACAACCGCAATGCTGCCACCTTCGTTTGTACAATGACACCCCAGGCCTTGAAGACGTGAGATATTATCATCAAGATCATTATAAATGTAATCATATTAGTGCTAGCTAAATGTTATGAAACTGTGTTTTAATTTCATCATGCTATGTCATTATGTTTAGTTGGAATTTTTATTTTGTTTTATTTATTTATTCATTCATTTAGCTATTTATTTCTTCTTTTTTTGCTTTCATGAAAACGATATTAAGTTGAAAGCATTAAAGAGTTCATTTTTTTGTTTGTTTTTTTTTGTACTTGCCTTGGCTTTTTTTTCTAAAATTGTCTTGATCTTGTGTTAATGCAAATTAGATTAAAAGTTAGATAAGTTAGAAAGTTTAAAAAACATAATCTGAAAAATATATATTAGACCTTTGCCAGTTGGGCAACGTGAATTTTTCTTCTTCTTCATCATCTCCTTCTTAATTCTTCTCCTTTTTTTTCATGTTCTCCTTCTCCTTTTTCTTCTTTTGATAAACAGGTAATTGGTACTGAAGAAGAAAAGCTTGGTTACGTCAAAATGGCACCGACCAAGAAAATATTTGTCCTTTGGGAGAAGGGAGAACTCAAGATCAAATGTGACGTAAACAGTGGTCACGTGACAGAAAGTGAAAAGGTACATGGAATTGAAAATTCCATTCAATTCTTACAGTGGATTTCATCACTGGCTGGTAATATACTCCCCATTTCTAACCATATAACAAGAACTTCAAATCACCAAGTATAGGTGAATGACTGTAATGTGCAATGCACAAAGTTTGCGCAGTGAACATTTGTAATTTGTACATTTCTTTTATGTTTACAAGATACCATCAAAGTAGCAATACAACTGGGCGTTGTGGCGTGCGCCTGTAATCCAAGCTGTGGGGAAGTTACAAATTGATGCAGAGGTTCGAGGTTCGAGCCCTGGTCACGTCTTTCGGATGGTGACGTTAAAGGTCGGTCCCAGACGTAAATAATCATATCTGATTGATACACGTCTGACAAAACTCAAATACACACACACACATGGTCCAATATTAAAAAAAGAAGTTCACTCTTAACAATATTTTGATAAATATGATGTAGGATTTGTATAGCGCACATATTCACCTTGTTATATAGGTCCCAAATTTGCGCTCCTATATTATCTACCGATCCCGGTCCTGACAGCTTTTTGAAGAATTACTGGAATCGAACCAAGTATTGCACTGTACTGTTTTGCTTTGAATTTGCTTCACTTTTTTTGGCATTGTGCTTTGTGGGGGGGGGGGGGGGTAGTCTGTATGCTAGGAATATATACCTGCGCATAACATTATATTCTAAAACTCCGAAATTAATTAAAAAGTCACAACGGTGGAGCCGACTACTACAACGATCAAAGCTACTATGACGTTATTTCCGATGACAAACATTGGGTCAGTTCGGATTCAGTTTCGTATGTGACTAGGGCATTTAGCAAATAACGTAGAGGGCATTAGTATCATTTTCTATTTGAAATTCTTTCTGCTTCTATTCATGAACAAAGGCTGTGTCACTAGACGAAATCTACAGACTGGATAGAAATGTCGTCAATTTCTTAGTGAAAGCGACCAGTAACTCTGATGTATATTTTACTTTCCATTTCCGGCCGCATTGTGACGATGGTCATGCCTTCAATGCTAAATTCGGTAAGGAACTCGATTTCTTTTGTAGTCATTATTATTTTTATAATTACCATAAGTAGTCGTATTAGTAGTAGTAGTAGTAGTAGTAGTAGTAGTAGTAGTAGTAGTAGTAGTAGTAGTAGTAGTAGTAGTAGTAGTAGTAGTAGTAGTAGTAGTAGTAGTAGTAGTAGTAGTAGTAGTAGTAGTAGTAGTAGTAGTAGTAGTAGTAGTAGTAGTAGTAGTAAAATAGTATAGTAGTAGTAATAGTAGTAGTAATAGTAGCAGTACTAGTAGTATATAGTAGTAGTAGTAGTAGTAGTAGAAGTAATAGTAGTTGTTGTTGTTGTAGTTGTAGTAGTATTAGTAGTAGTTGTAGTAGTAGGAGTAGTAGTAGTAGTAGTTGTAGTTGTAGTAGTAGTAGTAGTAGTAGTAGTTGTTGTTGTTGTAGTAGTAGTAGTAGTAGTAGTAGTAGTAGTAGTAGTAGTAGTAGTTGTTGTTGTTGTTGTAGTATTGTCATTAGTAGTGTAATGATTGCTCTGCTCTGCATCTCTCTGCTAGTTATTATTATTTCATTATTTTTTTTATCATGACCATCGTCATCATCATCATGAGAGGTTAATCATTTTATTTTGAATATCGTTGCGATGATCGCGTCAGTTGACTGCAATAAATCATGTATTAAATCATTATAACTACTTAATATCAAAGATTGAACGTCACACACACACACACACACACCAGCATATAACCTCTATGGCAACTATATTATCCCCACACATTGGCGGCGGAAGCCAAAAATTTTAGGAGGGGACAACCCAAGAAAAAAATTTGACAAGCAAAAAAAAAAAAAAAAAAGGTTCTCATCCTAAAAATTTTAGGGGGGGACGCGTAGGAAAATAAATTGACAAGCAAAAAAAAAAAAAAAAAAAAAAAGGTCAACTACAAATTTAGGGGGGGACCATCCCCCCCTCCTCAAATTTAGGGGGGGACACGTCCCCCCCGCTTCCGCCGCCTATGTCCCCACACCCCAGCCACACCCACCCCCCCCCCCCCCACAAAAAAAAGAAGTACATCAAGTTCGTCACCAACCCTTTGTTTTCTTTTTAATACGCTAAATCAGAAGCGATTGAAGAAGCCAAAACCTTTGTTTTCTTAACGAGATCAGGATGCAATATCCAAAATTTGCAATTAATCTTTACCAAGGCCTTTTTTCAAATGCGATATGTTGCATTTGATTCCCACGTCTAAGATATATTTGTATAAAAAAATAAATTTTGGTCAAAGGTGGGTTTAGTTAGCCCCTTTATAATATATATATATGTTTGTATGTATATAGATAGGGCTATAGGGCTATATATGCATAGTTATAATTATTGTTCAATACACTACACTGGAACCAAAGTTGTAGTGATCAACGTCTCTTAACTGCTTTCTATTATTATCATTTTCATTCATTGTTTTTTTTTGTGTGTGTGTTGCAGGTGATATAACTGACGCGTGAGTATTCCCAAATATTGTAAAATATGAAACTTAATAAGATCCAGATTCTCCCAATAACCGCTCTATTTTCATTCTACGTAAACAAACTCATCCATAATGTTCATTGTATCTCCTGAACCTAAAAGTAGTACGTGGAACACTTGGAGAACAAATACAATAATGCATAATTATTTTTAACACAGATTATCTTTATGAAAATATATTTCTGGTTTAACTTTGATGAAATATTACTAATTATGATCTAAGAAACATCATATAAACGTCATGTCCATAATCATATTCGCTTACTTTTATTTTCTTAAGTGTTTCTAGTTGTAATTCGTTAGATGAAGCATGCAAAAATGTGTAGGTCCTATTTTCTTGGTTATAGCCGTATCTACATTGAAGGAACATTAAAAATTCCTTTGTTTACTGAATATCAGAATAGTTCAATTGTTTACAGATTTGACTCCAATTGTTGTTCTGTTAAACTTCCATACATGACCTTAAAACGGCGAAAAGGGGGTGGTTTTAACAAAGCTGCTGAACTGTCATCAGGAGGATAAGATTTTTTTTTCACCTATTCACAATTCTCCCTATTCAGTCCAAAAGGTCCTCTCTCTTCACCCGAGTCAGATGGTGCAACGTTTTCGGGGAGCCCAAATGGGGCACAAACCAAATCAGAGTAAGTCTACAGGGAATTTTTAATGTAAGCTTTCGTCATTGAGTCATTTTCATTATAGCATGAAACGTACAGCTACCAATATAAGGCGGCATAACCGTAAGGAGCGGGAGGGGCTGGCTTGCAGCGGGCAGTGCCCCCCCCCCCCGTCCCCTTTACCGATTTTTTTTTTAAGAAGTATTTTTTTCAAAATTGATAATAAGTATGTACTAAATCTTTCAATTTCATTTTTTTTAATTCATGACAAGCTTAGTCACTTGGCTCAATTTTTCTTCCAAAATTTGCATGTAATTTGCCCCCACCCCGGTCTCCGTAAAAAAACAATAGGTCTTTATACGGCCGCCATGCAAGACACAAATGTTTTCGGAAAAGATAACTACTTATAAAGTTGTCAATAGAGCATGCACATACTACACAGACAGTACATGCCCTGAAATATTGCAGTGTCGTTCATATCTCTTGGAGGACTATTTTACAGAAAGAGGGACCCATAGATTTATGGATCTATGTCAGAAAATTCATAATTTTGCGTCTGAGCTGCTATAGGGAGACACCAATGCTTTTAAACCGCTTCCACCTTTTCTTTCTTTCTCCCTTTCTATTTTCTTTGCTTCTTTTTCATTCATTCTTTCTTTCCCTTCCTTCTTCCCTTCCTCCCTACTACTCCCGGTACTTACTTTCTCCATATATTTCTTTCGTTTCTTCATTCATTCCTTCTTATTTACTTACTTGCTTACTTACGTTCTTTCTCCCTGCCCCCCCCCCCCCCCTCTCTCTAGCAGTGTCTCTATCTCTCTTAGGTAAACTCCAGATCTTTCTTTCAATCTAGCCTTCTCTCTATATATATATATCTTAGTCTTACGCACACAAACAGACAAACCCCCACACACCCGCCCTAACACACACAAACACAAGCATACATCCACATTGTATACTATCTCACATGTGTGGGGGTTTTATAATCGTAATAAAAAAGTTTAAAATGTTTTGCTTTTTTTCCCTGCTCTATTCAATCTTCACACAAGGTCATCCTCAGCCTCCTCAAAAAGGCTGGATGACAAGGTTCTCTACGATCTCGCCAACGAAATCGAAAACGATGACCATCTTGATAGGCTGATGCAAGCTCTGAAAGTCCCCCCAGGGGCGCAGCAACGGTGTCACGATCTCAACAGACTGGAAGGCCAGGTTACCGCCAGAGGAACCCATAGAATGTTAATGGACTGGAGAGCCGAAACGGCAGTTGCAGAGCAACATGACAGGCTGAAGGGAGCCCTCACCGATGCCAAATTATTGGATTTAAGGGATAGATTCTTCTCCCTTGAAATCACCTGAATATTGAATACACTACTTGTATATGGTCAGAGAAATGACCACTGCAAATTTATAAATGTGTATCATATTTTTATGATATTGTATTGACCAGAAAAACAAAACACTGGCAAAATTGTATGGACAGGATTAAGCCAGTCTTTTTTATGGTTTCTTGTTTTGCAACATTTTGCTTTGTGTACATTCTTGTATTCACGTATTTAAAAGATAGCAGTGCAGACATGGAAATAGAAATATAAATTTAAGTGATCATTTACTGCGCTGTTATAGGCCTATGTATTTAGGTTTGAGTACTCAATATGTATTTTGTATTCCTCCAGTCAGAGAAAGATATTATAAATCCCCATCCCCCCCCCCCTTTCTCTCTCTCTCTCTCTTTGACACACACACACACATTCGCGCAATGTATATTTTGAAAGAATATTATTTATATTGTAAATAACGGGGATCAATTTTCATTTGTGTGTCGTTGAATGCTGTAAACATTTTACGCAATGCAGGCGCGGATCCAGAGTTGAAATTTTTCGGGTGCTACAGGATCCAGCATTAAAAAAAAAAGGATGACACATTTTACCCGTTCATGGGCGGAAATCCCAGGGGGACGGGTGGGGGGAGCCGCGTCCCCCTACCCAAATAGTATGGAGGACATAATTTCAAATGTCCCCCAAGTATCTTTGGCATTTTATGATGGAAATAAATAAAACGTTTAGTTAGGTCAGTATTTACTGGGGTGGACTTGACATTTAAAGAGATAGGACACATTTAGTTAGGTCGAGATGGCCTGCTTTTCAAATTTATTTTTGTCAAAATTAGCCTACCTTATAAATAATGGGATGATAACCTTTTTTTTCTCGTCAAATTTCAAAATGGTAACCCGTTGAGAAATTGACAAGCAAAATAAAAAGGTTTTCACTTAAACACTAGGTCATTAATTCGCTCGCAAAAACACCCCCCCCCCCCAGCTCCGGATCTGAGCCTGCAATGTGTAAATATTCATCCGTTTTTTGTGTACGCCTATCTCAAGCAATCCTGGATTCGGAATAATCAGTAAATTATATAAACACAGGCAGAACCACCTACTTATTAAAACTATCGTAAAAAAAAAATTTGGTTGCGGTTGCTTTTATTTATATGTATGTATATTTCTGTGCAATTTGTAGATAACAATCAATATTTGAATTATATATCAAAACGAACAGCAGGTCGGTAAGAACTTTTCTCATTCAAACTGTCTCGTGCAAAAAAAAGTTATTTAAAATGTTGTGATTGGAAATATATGACACCTTCGGGTTCGTGGATAGAACATTTCAAATGTAAATAGTCGGTATTCCATAGAAGAAAGGTGAATGGCGTACTATTCTAAAACTATCATACTAAGTCCTTTTTACGCCTATATAACCAATGACCGTACATGCATGCATCAAATAACCTGAAATGAATTAAGCAATGGATATCGCTATTGTTTATGGACCATGCACAACGCTGATGTATTACACTGTATAAACGCTGTTTAAAATTTTAAGCACGTTGTTTAAGCCCGTCACTCTACTTTTTAAGCAACTGTTTAAACTTTTCAATCAACTGTTTAAATTCGTTTTTTTAGCAAATTGTCCAAAAGTTTAAACAATTACAAAAAAAGTTTAACAACAGTTGTTATGGTGACAGGCTGAAACAACGCGTTTTTTTTATTATTTATTTTTTTTTATTGTGCATAAGGGATACAGATTGTACGGTGACGTACTGACGTTACATAGATCTTTAACATTTTAGTGTGTATGATTTTTTTTCTTACAGTTGGAATAATACGTTCTTATTAATTCGCTTACTAGAATGATATCAAAATCATCATTACATTTTTTACGAGGCTTACGGACGTTGTGGGAAGTTGTCGCAAAAAATGGCACAATGCAAATTCAGTAAAGTCTGTATTAGTAAATCTATGACGACAATTATTAATTGACTCCAGATAGCGAAATCCTTGGTAAAACGCGGGAGTCGTTTTTGGTTTCGTTCGACAATTGATTGTCTTTTTTTATATTTTATTTTGCTTTTCTACACCACTATACCACTGCCCCCCCCCCCCCATCCTTTCCTTACCATATCAGCCTACGGACTTAGTATAATGTTCTTGTGTGTCTTCTTTACAATGACTTATAGTCTAATACGTGCATTAAGGGTTCATACATGGTTTATCGAATCTTTAGATAGAACAAAAATATGCTACTTCATCGAAATAATATGGCATTATAGTTTTTGTGTATATTTGTTACTCCAGGTATTTTCCGATATTCACTGGTTTTTGTTGAATTTGGAGAAAGGCGGGGGCCTAGAAACGATTATTTAAGAGGAGATGTAACGACTAACTACTTTTGGTCCGAAAAATGACAAGCCCAAGAAAAAGACAAACAAAAAACCAGCAATTATACAAATCATATTTCCAGGGAAGGGGGGGGGGACGGTCCCCCCCCTAAATTTGTTGTTGATGACCTTTTTTTCTTTTTTTTTTGCTTGTTAATTTATTTTCCTACGTCCCCCCTAAAATTTTTGTGTTGAGAACCTTTTCTTTTTTTTTTTGCTTGTCAAAAAATTGTTGGTTGTACCCTCCTAAAATTTTTGGCTTCCGCCGCCAATGGGGGTACGTTGCTTATGGTGTTACATCATACAGCACCACCCCGGTCACTTAATCCTCCACCTAAAAAAAAATGGTGTACAAAAACGTAAAAACTACTTACCCTTTATGAATTTTTGACAACCGTAATATTTGTATTATTTTCATTATTTTATTCATTTTTCATCAGTAGTTATGCGATCCGTTTCCTTCGTTGTCATGGATATGAATAAACAAGGTACCCACCCGATGGTGTGTGTGTTTTACTTTCTCTCTTTCCTTGCATTGTCCAACACCCCCCCCCCCCCCTCAGCTCGAACCCCTCCCGCACATTTTAAAAAAGAACAACTCCTAGCAAATCCTAGCAACTGATGGTTGAGAGCAATTATAAAGAGTAAAATTACTGACAGAAGTTTTTATGTACGCTCTCCAGAAAGTTAGTAAATTGACAATTCGTCCACTGCCCGGGGGGGGGGGGCACTTCCATTCACGAGTGGATACCATGTGCGACCATGGGGTCTCGAAAAGCACCCTAAAAACGTAATTTCCATATTCTGAAAATGCACCCCTTAACAGTATTGGCTTGTGAAATCCTACCCTTAACAAGTATTGGAAACAAAACGATACTCTTGGCAAATATTCCCTGAAATGAATCCCTAAACAAGTACAGGAATGTTTTATTGTTACGGGTCCTTCGGTCGTCGGCTTTACCTTATTTGGTTTAGTGCGACCCCATCTTCTACACCTCGCGCAAACAGGACTCTAAACATGTAGTGTTGGGGCAAAAAGGACATCCTTCATAAAACATTTTAATTTTGTTTTATCATCCTCGCAAATTCGACCCTAATCACGTAATTTTCTAGCGAAATAGATACCTTTTTTTCATTATTGTGTTTTTGACACCCTTATCACGTTACGTATGTAACGTGCCCTATCGTGAAAAGGACATCCTTTTTACGTGTTTTTTGGTCGCGCATGGTATCCACTCGTCAATGTAAGTGCCCCCTCCCCCCGGGGTCCACTGCCAACTCGATCGTCCACTCACCAAAAATCTTCATTTTCTAATGCCATTCCGTCAATCGACATTTCGTCTAACAACCATTTGCTCACTCTAAAAATTCGAAATTTTCCAAATGTTACATCCAACCTTGTATAAAGCTGAATCCAACCAACATTTTAAGTGTTGGATAGAACCATTTAAAGTGGTAAATGCAACATTTAGAAAATGTTGTCACTCCTCCAACCTTTCAAATGTGTAGTTAACATTTCTTTTTTAGAGTGCTCCAATCATCACTTCGTCTAATCACCTGGGGGGTGTTTCACAAAGATTTAAGTATGACTTAGAGTCGCACTTAAATGTCTAGTAGCGCGCAGTATAAAAGGCATGACAGCATTGGTCAGATCATGCCAACAGGACGCGCACTACTGCGTATTGATCAATAAGATCGCGCGTTGCATATCATGTACGCGTCGGCATTTAAGTGCGACTTAAGTCATGCTTAAATCTTTGTGAAACACCCCCCAGTTCGTCTATGACCACTTTGTCTCACAACCAGTTGGTCTGATATTCGTTTTATTTTCATTTATTTTGCCTAATAAACACTTAGTCTAATTAGACCAACATGTAAATGGACTAAATGGCTATTGGACAAACTGGTTGTTAGACGAAATGGTGAGTGGACGAAATGGCAGTTAGACCTTGTTGATATTGGGCGAACTGATGGTTAGACCAAATGATAGTAGACGAGTTGGCAATTGGACCAGTTGGCATGGGAACGTTTCATCGTTTCATAAAACGTTTCATCGGCCTACATAATATGATACTTTTATTGTTGTGGCATTGAATTGCAAATTAATGTTGTAAACCCTTTTCAACCTGTTTTATAACCGTGATTTGCTTTTCTTTGTCTAAAATGCAAAATATTCACTTTCTTTAATTTGCTCTGAAGCACCTTGAACATCTAACTATAAGATGGGCATAAAGGCTATAGGCCTACGTATTATTTTATATAAATTTTATTATTATTTCAATATAATTGAAGAATAGTTAACGCTTACTATGAAACTGAAACTTGAAATTTATGATTTTGTAAGGATGTATCGTGATAATTAAAAGAGCGAAAGTATGGGACATGACCCTCTGAATAAAGGTTATAATGTTGAAGTAGTTGAACTGCGTCTTAATTTTGAATTGTGTGGTTTTTCTCTTGTGTGTGTGTGCGTACAGGAAGCACATTAAGGCCTAATTGTTTACCTTTAATCCGAAAAGGACGGGGGGGGGGGGGGGGCATTTAGATTACAAAGATGACATCTTTGAAAAAAGGAAAGAAAATTTGAAGTGAAATAGGGTTTTATATATGCAAATAATGTTTTTAATGAATAAATTTGCATATTTATTGAAAACAATTACAAATAATCATTTCCAGATTTTTTTAGCTTGTAGTTTATGTGGTAAAAAGAATATGATTATATACTTTTGTTATTGGTATGTGGAAACAAATAAATCAAATCAAATATGCATGCCAAATTTCGGTGCGAACCGGCGGTCGAGACCAGAAGGGGGACCATGCCCCCCCCCCCCTCCGCCTTCAATACATCTCAAATAGCCCAATCGGATATAAAATAAGAAATGCTTGTGTATATAACAATGTGTTTGGTGTGTGTTGTGGTGATTGACTTTGCTGGCTTAAAACACTGAAAATTTAATCATGGAATAACGTGTTAAGAACCATGCAGCTGCATGCGTATCTAAAAAAAGATGAATTTCAATATGTATATATTATGTGTGTTTGTGTTTGTGTGTGTGATGTGGGATAAACTGATGAGTCATATCTTGTTTTCCCCCTTTTCGGATGAATCGAATAATATTAGATTATATTAATTTCTTGTTGCTGTACTTTGATAGATATAATGGCGATCAGATATTATTACCGCCATCAACTTGTTTCTTTTTGTTCTCCTTCCTTTTCGTTTTTTTTCCTATCCTTTTTTCCTTTTCTTTTCTCAATCCTGCTCTCCCATTTTCGAAGTTTCATCTTTTTTTCAGTGATTCACTTATTATTCTTAAAAAGATTATTGGGTTTTCAACTCTATTGAAGCTGAAATATATTTATGACTGAATTGAATTTCAAACTATACAGTGCGTATCAAAAAACAGTTTACACTTTGAAAAAGCCCTGGGAATGAAAAAATATACAACATGTAGGAAATTTTCAACATTTAAATTTGGGTTTGGGTCTCATCTATCCAATGAAAGTAAAAGTTTTGTCAGAATGTTACACTTGAGTGAGCGCTGTCCTTTTTTGTAAAGCTCGCAGAAATCTGTTTGCGCAGAAATGCTCATTTTCACGCTGTGTCAAGGGGGAAGGGCGAAATCAAACTTGCCCTGCGAAACATTTCCCATACATTTCCCTTGCACTTTTAGTCAATTGAGATAAAACGGACACATTCAAGCATTCTGTAACAATTTTGCCACCCAAATTGAAATTTCAACATGTAGTAAGCACAACCTTTACCATTTTTGTGCCAGCTGGATCTGAGGACATAAATGAATCTGAACAAAAGTTTATATCAGACATCTCCAGCATTTTTTAAAAACTTTTTTAACAAGTTTTTTTATCATTGAAAGTGGGTTTACGTTTCATTTTTCATTTAATACTTGTTTCTCCACGCTATTCCCAAGCTTGGCAATGATTTGAAAAACGAAAATTAAGCTTAAGTCATTCCATGTAAATCACAGCTCAGTGTAAAGCAAAATATCGTCACGATGGCCTCGGTGTGTGGGGGAGTGGGGTGGGGCGAAATGCACTCTTTGAAGTGTTTGTTGGCAAGGAAGCAAGTTAAAAAGGTTAAAAGATATCTTCAAATCAATTTTACTAGCTAAATTCCACTTTTTCTTCATGTTTAAGTTCTACTTTTATTCGCATAACTATTTCAAAGTTCTGCGCAAATCATTTTTCACTAACTTTTCAAAAGTAAGTGGTGCTCACTCAAGCGGAAATATTTTTCGACAGTTGTATCGTCATTTGCTTTAATGGATCTGTACTAATGTTAAAATGTGGAAAAATCTTCAGGATATTACAAATGTAGAATTTTACAGGATTTTTTGAAAGTGTAATTTTTTTTATACGCACTGCATAATGCACTGGCTGTGTACGAAGACCTTAACATGGAGCAATCACTTTTTGAGTCATGAAAAAGAAGCATATGTCACTACATAAAACAATGATAACTTATGAGTGCTGGGAAATATATTTGGTTTATATTGACTTGAAAACGGGATGTTTTAGTACAACAGGATTACATATCTCGTTAACAGACAATGCGAGCACCAGGAACAATAAAGACGCAGGCCCTGGGAAATTGTGTTTCATAAATTTATGATAAAAATGTTTCTTATGTAATGTCACATAACATAATTATAATATAACATTATATTTGAATGATATTTTCTTCTTTCCAACCACGTTTCTCTTCTCCCTCTTTTCTCCATTTCCCGGTTTTTTTAGGGGGGCACGTGCCCCCCCCCCGTAGTTACGCCATGTATGTCCATATGGCAAATACCCCTCCAATATTATTTTCCTTTTTTACCCCATGATGGTTTAATGGTTTCCTTCCCAAAGACCCCGAAATTGATGAATTGGAAGAAACAGGTGTTTCTCTTCAATGTTATAATAACGACATAGGCCTATCATGAATATTTCGTTTGGAAATGGTGAACTGCATGGCTCTTTAATTATTTGCATTCATAGTATTGTTTTATTCGTTAAGCGGTATTTCAGGAAGAATTTTCACCAATAAAACAATTATCTCTTGTGATTTTTTTTTCACTTCTTTCGTAAAAAGTGGGGGGGGGGGGTGGGTGTTTGTCCAGCCCCCCCCCCCCTCCTTCCTCGAAGGGGGGGGGGATATATCGGGATTTAATTACGCCAGATATAATGACCTTTTAAATCGTTAATCATTTTCAACATAAGCTAGCTTTTATAGCCTACAGCAGCGGTCAGCGGATCGATCGATGAAGCCAAAACAAACTTAAAGGGGAAGTTCACCCTGAAGAAAACTTTAGTGTAAAAATAGCAGAAAAAATAGTAAAAAATATTGGTGAAGGTTTGAGGAAAATCCGTTAAAGAGTAAGAAAGTTATTAGAGTTCAAAGTTTTGGATTTGTGACGTCATAAACGATCGAGCAGCTGCCCCATGTGTTATGTAATATAAAATGCATGAATTTCAATTTTTGTATGGTTCCTGATGACTTAATTTTGTTTTCTATTCATGATCGGGTGTGAAATGATTGGTCTATTGATATAAAAAAGGTACAGTGAAAACCATTTTCAATTTTCTGAGAAAATGACATTTCATTGATTTTTTTACCATTCGCTATGTAGGAATGCTGCTCGCATATGACGTCACAAATCAAATAATTGAAATTCTAATAATTTTTTAATTATTTGATGAATTTTTCTCAAACCTTCGGCAATATTTTTTATTATTTTTTCTGCTATTTTTACAATAAACTTTTTGTCAGGGTGAACTTCCCCTTTAAACAACAATAGATCTCCCCTAAACGCACCCAATACTTCAAGAATAAAGGCAAAATGTTTAAGTTGGCAGAAGTACTGAGTCACAAGTCTTGTCAGTTGCATCACTTGGAATTCATGCAGTACGACTTGTACACGTCATTCTTATGCGAATGATTACGCAATACTCCCAAAATAGCGACATAAACAAAGGTTTTCACATTATTCATCTCCAATAGCTTGCCATAACTTATGGCATAAGATCGAGAAGAAGATTCATGCGAAGACTGTACGGATTTCTAAAAACGAAACAGATCTTATTTGAAAATCAGGAAATACGGTTTCCAACTCTATTAAAACCAAAATATATTTATAATAGATAATTTTTAGTTGATTTATGAATTTTCAAGCCAGCGGGAAGCTGGAAATTTAAGCAATCTGAGAAGGAAAAGAAGACGACCGGGCGGAAAAACCTTGCACAAATCTGAATAGGTGGGACAACGAACTAAGCTACGGTCATTCAAACATTGCGACAAGTGCGAGAGAAAACTAGAAAGATGAAGGCGTCGATTGTGGTCTGCTCCGTTTTCATCGTGAGTTTATCAGGTGTGATAGAAGCAGCATTTGGCTTTGGTAAGTTAGGATGGTATTTCTGTCCTGTTGCCTCGGTAGGCCTAGACCTATTCTTAATCAGTAGAGGCGCACGGCCAATATTGGAGACTGTCTCCAAGTCCAATGTGGGAGATCATAGGCGGATCCAGGGGGGGGCCCGAGGGGCCCGGGCCCCCCCTATTGGCGGAGCAAAAAAAAAGGGGAAAAGAAAGGAAAAAAGAAAAGGAAGGGAAAGAGAGAAAAGAAGAAAGGCAAACATATAAGAGGAGGAACATGATTGAATAAAATAACATGAGGGGAAGACTTTGAAAATAATTTTTTGAAAAATCTATTTGTTAGGATATAAAATTTTCGCTCGCGCTTCGCGCTCTTATTGTCTTTTAGGGGATTTGCACATCTTGCTCAATATGGAGCTTGAAATATCAAACTTTGAAGTCAATATACAAAACATATTTCAGCTGGGAAATTGAACTTTCATTATTTGTTTGATTTACAAATTGATTTTAAAAAAGTGCTCTGTAAAATGTCTGTGTTATGGTCTGAATATTATCATTTTCTGCTTGCGCTGCGCGCTCGCAAAATTTGATTTGTCAGGTACCTATTATTTTCCTGTATTCCATAAAGTTCTCAAAAAGTTCCCTATTCAGGTCAGATTGTCAAAACGTATCAGCTAGCGCTGCAATGCACGCTAGCATTTTGATTAGTGAGTTATGTATATCCCAATATTAATTCTAAATCAAACTACTTTGATGACAGTTTATCAAAAATTTCGGCTTGCAATTTCCGCTCGCATTGATAGATATCATGCATCTTATGCATAATTCCAAAAGTGCTTTAAATTTCTAGTTTTCAGGAAATAATATTAACAGATTTCGCGCTCTCATGCTTAGAAAGAGAAATAGGAAGATAGTCATCATTTTCTTATGATGACATAATGCCCTTATAGAATGTCCCGGTCCTATGTGAAAACTCAAAGTAATAATAATAAAATACATCAGCTCTTTTTTAACTGTGATCCATCACAATTCACAATTTTCCCACAAAGTGTTTGCAAAACAGAGCTTAAATTTACCCTTTAGATCGGAATATCATATATTTTTAGTTCGCGCTTGCGGCGCTCGCTTTATTGATTTTCATGATAAGAAAGGTACTTAGAATACCCAAATTCTAGGTCGAAATCTAAAACACACGTTAATTCAGATACGCAGATTGTTCTCTATTTAAATCATTGTGCAGTTTCAGATCACAATATCAAAAAGTGTCTGCTCGCGGATAAATAACTTATCCTTTTCATGATTTACAAAACATGAATAGAGTGTCCAGAATTTTTTCCGCTCGCACTTCGTGCTCGCATCAATAAAGTTTAGTTTATATACTTAGAGTCCTTTCAAGATTACAAAAAGTGCTTAGCATTTCCATTATTCAGGTAAAAAAGGTCAAAATTTTTCAGCTCGCGCTTCGCGCTCGCAATATTTGAATGTTGAAATATGTAACGTCTTCATGGCTAAATGCAAGCAGTCCATAACAGGTACAATTTCGACAGTTCAAAACGTATACAAAAATTTTCTGCTCGCGCTCTGCGCTCGCATTGTTAATGTATGGAAGATCCCCGCTTACTCATCCTTTTCATGATTTACAAAACTAATTGAATAGAGTGTCTTGTTCAGTAGGTCTAAATCTCGAATTTTTTTTGCTCACGCTTCGTGCTCGCATGTTCAATTATATACATATTCTGTTAAGTTACAAAACGTGCTAAGAATTTCCATTCCTTAGGTAAAAATGTCAAAAAATTTCGGCTCGCGCTTCGCGCTCGCATTATTTGATTTTTAAAAATGTGCAACGTCTTCATGGCTAATTGTAAGCAAGTATTTAACAGTACCTTTTCCATCACTTCATTTCTGCTCACTCTTTACGTTCGTAGTAATTATTAACTTGCATACACATCTTTTTTTTCAGGAAAACAAACATTTCCCAGAATGTTCACAATTTTAGGAAAAAGTACATAAGATTTCAAAAAAAATTAGCTCGCGCTTCGCGCTCGCATTATATAAATAAGGGTTATGGTATTATACATTTATGTTTCATAAGAATAAAGCTAAAAAGTGACCATTAGGACTACCCCTTCAAAGAAACAAAAAATCCCGGCAAAAATCATATTCGAGCGGCCGATCGGGGAAAATATGGCTGAAAAAATTCCGGGCCCCCCCTATTGCCGAAGGCTGGATCCGCCCCTGGAGATTATCTTCTATATCAGAGACTTTTGTGAAGAATTTGGGTATCCAATTTCAGAGACAGTCTCCAGTTTTGGAGACCAATTTCCTTTGTTTACATTTGCGGCAAAAGGATTACCTTGGCGGCAAATAAAAATGTGATAAGCAGATTCCTCGTGAAAAATTACCCCTTTTCACCGTCTACTTTTGTTTTGATAAGGATTTTTGTTGTCAATCACACACAGAACAAATGGGCTTCTGACCTCAGCTCAGTGTGACAAAATTTTGGGTGGAAAAAATCATGCTTTTGTTGGTGTTGTTTCTTTTGTCCTTTCGCAAAGCAAGTCTCCAATGTGGGAGATTGTCTCCCCTTTTGGAGAGATATTGGCGTGCGCCTCTACTGTATATTGGACAAAGTCCAAGGCGGTTCCAAGGCCAAGCAAAAGTGGACATTTCCAAAAATTGACTGGCTTTATTTCAAATCTGGATCAAATTTTTCTGTCAAATCTCATATGGGATTTCATTTATATAAAGGCAGTGTATACAGCCACACGCGTGTGGTTTGACTTATATCCAGAACACCTATCTGTGGATTCCGCCACACGCCACCAGTACTAACAGTAAACATGGTAAAACACGTATGTAGGTCTGACCGTCTATATCACGATCAAAATAACCTCATTTCTTCATTAAATTCTTACATTCTAAACCCCTTTGATATCCTTAGATCGTTTCAATTTCATTCTCACCGTCTTCTCTCCTTGCTTTTCTTGTCTTGTTACAAAAGGCCGCCTGTTAAATAGCAAATTTCCACACTTTTTCTACTTGTGTCGATTCTCTACTGACTCTAGGCTATGTGCGCGTACGTGCGTACGTACGAAACTCGGGATTCGTGCATGCTTAACGCTTGGTACATAATTCGTACCAAACGTAAACCCAAACTGTGTATGTCTACTACTGCGCTGCGCTAACGCTGTATGGGTCTGCCACCGCGAAGGAAGCCAGAATCGACACAAGTAGAAAAAGAGAATTTGCTGTTAAACAGACGACCGTTTGTAACAAGACAAGAAAAGCAAGGAGAGAAGACGGTGAGAATGAAATTGAAACGATCTAAGGATATCAAAGTCAAAGGGGTTTAGAATGTAAGAATTTAATGAAGAAATGAGGTTATTTTGATCGTGATATAGACGGTCAGACCTACATACGTGTTTTACTGTTATTACTGGCGGCGTGTGGCGGTATCCACAGATAGGTGTTCTGGATATAACCACACGCGTGTGGCTGGATGGTAAAGACACACGCGTGTGGCTGTATACACTGCCTTATATAAAAGGGGAACATGATTAGCCACAATTTTTTGGCTACGCATCTTATAGGAGAATCCAAACCATACAAACAAACTATGGCCATGGGACTTTTTTTATTTTGTGCGTGTGTTTTAAATTTCATTAACAGAATTCAGAAAACTTGCTTGTTTTTTTAAAATGAAATTTTCTTTTGAAATAAGCTGAAGGTCATCATTTTACATCATATCAAAAGAAAATTTTAAAATATAAGTTTATTTTATGTGGCCTGCCTGTATATGAATATTTCAGATGTCACTCCATAACCATGGTAACCGGGTACGGGTTTATGTTTTAAATTGTGATTAATGAAAAATATACAATGTTTTAATGTAATGCAGCATATTAAAGCTAGAACAGCATAGAATTCAATCAATAACTCAGCATTGTGATAGCCATTTAAAATTCACAGACTCTGAGCAATATGTTTTCTCCTAAAACATGCATGTCCATTTTACGTCACTCCGTTACCATCTTTATGAATATTCATATCTCATTAATTCAGTTGATCCAAATAACAAATGTTAATTTTTTGAAAAGTGGGTTTCATCATCTACTGTCAGGTAACATTTCTTTGCAAATAACTTCTTCAGTGTGTGTGATATCTTTGTTTGAATGCTAAAAACTGCTTTCTGAATGTCACTCCATAATCGGGGAACTGCCCACAAGCAGACAAGTCAGAATTACTCAGTCAAGTCAGATACTCAGATGGTCTCTCACTCAGAAAATATTCATTTATGATAGACTCATCTCGGCCTAGAACGAAGAGTAAGAGAGAGAGAGAGAGAGGAGGCAGCGTAGCTCAGTCGGTTAGAGCGCATGTTTTGGATAAGATCGTAGATCCCAACGTGAGGGGTTCGAGTCCTGCTCATGCCGAAACGCGTCTAACAAAAATCTGTTGCTATTGCGTTGTGTGTAATCGTGCCTCACCACTGTATTCAGTGCAGGTGTGAATGCAGATGGAAAACACTCCGTCCATCGGAAAGGACGCAAATGTTGGTCCCGTGTATAGGAGAGTCACAACCTATGCACGTTAAAACCAATACACTATTCATCAAAGAGTAGGGTGCTAAGTTAGTGCTAACCCGGTGTATTGCACCTACCGGTCCCGGCAAAATTCACGTCAAGTCAATCTTGACGTTCATATGCCATAATAATCAATATAATGATTGTGGGCATTAACGGAAAGACAAGACAAGATTTTAAAGCCTGTTTAGATACAAGAAAAAATCATTTACTTAGTTTAGGTTTGCTCAGATGAGAGTTGGCAGCCTTATTGCCACCCTTGCACTGCAGCATGTAGTTTGATTGTCCTCTCCACTAAAAATAAATGAAAAATAAAAGATTTTGGATGTGTGTGTTGCTGGCAAAGCAATAATAATGAACTCTTGTTCACCAAGAGCAGGTGTTATGTTATGCTTCATCATATTTGAATTAAAGAATACTCCATGTTGAAATATTTATATAGGAAAAAGTGACCGAGTGCGGCTGGAAGACATCTCAGTACTGACCCTCAAACATGGGAAGATGACGACGGGAAGGAGATCAAGTCCAGTAAAACAGGTGAGGGAACGATCATGGATGATCAAGATAGTAACATGTGGCTTATAAAATATAAAGCACCAAATCCACTCTGTAGAATGCGCAAGGTGCATTTAAAGCAATTTAGAAGTAAAAGAAAGGTTTTAAGAACATTTCTGAAAGACTCAACAGAGATACAACTTTTTATGTCTTCAGGAAGTCTGTTCCATAGTATACAGTAGGGCATGCATGAGCAAAGGATCTGTCCCCCAAAGTTTTTGAAACTTTTCGAACCACAAGCAAACCAAGATGTTGAAGAACGTACATGTAGAGACCTGGTATTGCAAGGACTCAATCACAGATGATAAAGTATTGGTGATGATAAAAGTTTACTTCTTTTAAGGAGGAATCCAGGCAGAAAAAGATTTTATATGTCTGCATATTAGAGTAAAATTCACCAAGCAAAATGATGAAAAAAACCCCATTGAAATCTGATAAGAATGGAGTTATTGAATTTTAAAACCTGTAGGCATTAATTTGTGAAAAATGGGTATACATGTACATGTATGCATGTCATGAATATTCATCAGGTGAGCTGATGATGTACATGTAAGTCCCCAATTTCCTCTTATGTATTTTCATGAAATGATTATTTTTGTATGGGTGTAATATACGTCTACCTTTATATTGGTCCCTAAATAATGAACTAAGTTGCAGTAATACATGTAGGCATGAACATCAGTTGTCTATCCAATCTTTTTTTAATTAATGGAGGACAAAATTTGAATAAACATTCATACAACAAACTACAAAAGAACAAGTAGGGATATCATATCATCACGTTGCAAATTGACTACTCTTGATGATATGCATAGATCGGTTTCACTGTCATAACTTTGTTATTCCTTGGACACCTAATTTTGATCAAATTTTCAGTGTTGTGTTTTTTCTGATTTTTCTTTAGCAGTTCAACTATAACCCATTTTGGATGGGAACACCAATTCATATTGCTTTCCAAATTAGACATACATTGAGAGGTTTCTCAAATATTTGTCTTACCTTTTTCTTTCTTTTTAGCTACAATGTGTTGGTGGTTCCGCTGCCCATGCATTCACCCCACAGGTTGTACAGTGTTATAACAGAGGATCCGACGGGTATGATGTTCAGGTAAATCAACTGGGTTCCAAAAGAAACGTATCAAACTTTACAAGGTCACTGCACAAATTCCACTCAGTAAAAATGAAGATGCTAGCTTCAATAATCTTTTTTAAGTGCATGTCAATAATTGAGAGATTGGATCATTCACTGAGAGGCAATGTATGTGCTTAGAAAAGAGTATTGAAGTTAGTACATGTAGCATGTGTAAAAATATTGTTCTTTTTGACTACATGTAAGTGGAATTTGTCCAGTGCATTTGTAATGTTTAATAAGTTTCTTTCGGAACCAGTTATATCCTCATTGTATTTTATCAACCTGAAGCATCGCAACATGCCTAAATTCCTCAGATATATTGCTGGTTTTGTCTTTACCCTAAAAGGACTGGGCTATTTTGGGGGTATGCTGGCCTCGCCGATCTTGGCCACCGTTCATGCAATCGTGTCAAATTTCAATGTAATTATAAGCTAGTATAAAAACATTCCACAAATGATTTTTTTTTTATTATGAATGAAATAAGCAAATTTATTCATATGAAACCTTATTTGCATGTTCAGCACCCAATGTCACATAATGATTTTTTTTTACCAGATGTCATCTTTGAACTCTGATTTCTAGAAGAACTAAAAAAGTTCAAAGTCAAATATTCAGTGAATTTCTTTGTTTTTAATTTTGTGTTTTTCATTGAAAATTATTTCTGATTTAGCCCTAAATTAGTTGAGCATACCAATAAGAATGGAAAATAATCACCCCTTTGTGAATTTCACCCATTGACTTTGTACACTAAGTATGAACATGAGCAATTTTCAGCATCACATTGTCTCGTAAAAAAGCCACATGGTGTCACAATGCCATATCCATGTCCAAAAAATGGTTTCGAAAAGTTGCAGGAGACTCCAAAGAATAAAGCCATAAAATGTTTACATACTTTAATGATCACACAAATTGTTTAAGGGGGAGGGGGCATCATGCCCACCCCCAGTTCTGAATGACTTTGTTCTCCTTTTGCTAATTTCAGTGGGAATGTAAGACTGACATGGATAATGCCTATCGCTTTGGTCAGATCGAGGTCATTTGTGAGGGATACTCCTCGCCAGACGATGAATACATTCTCAAAGGATCGTGTGGCGTAAGTTGTGGACAATCGAATACAGATTTAGAACTCTTTAGGGTGTTGCAAGAAAATATTTTCAATCTATTGCAAATTTCTTTGGCAATTTAATATGATAGGTAAATTTTAACTATAGCAAACCAGTTTACATCCTTTATTACAGAAGAAGGATCTTTCAAAAATGAATAGGAAATTTGCAATCATTTTCCACTGTTATGAGTAATTTTGAGACCCAAGTACATGTAGATAAATTTGCTATTGATACTAGGTTTCTTTCATCACAGTGTAACATATAGACCATGTTTTTATGCCATTGCCAACTGTAGATAGACAGATAGAGAGATAGCTAGCTAGCTAGATAGATAGATGGATAGGTAGATAGATATATAGATGGGTAGGTAGATAGATGGATAGATAGGTAGATAGGTAGATAGATAGATAGGCATATGTTAATAATTTCATAATAACGCTGCAAAGAAAATTACTGGTTTTATCTCCAAATTACTGATTTTAATCCTTTTGATGACTGATTTGTGCTCTTGAAGGTTGCCATCTTGGCATCATGCAAGAACTTTAAAATGCTATTGGGTTTACTCTTATATCCCAGCAGCTGGAATACACACTTGAATACACAAAGGAAGGTATGAACCAGAAGAACAGCGGAGGGAACTATCACAGTTACTATGGCAACGATGATGGATCTTATGACAACTACTATAACCAAAGGTAAGTCATGACAACCATTCCCTTTTTAGAGTATTTGTTCCTCTTTTTTTGCTATGAATACACCAATCCTTTTTTTGTATGATTTGTTACTTTTTAAAAAAATTTCTGATCATGGACTATGTGTTATACACAGCGTGACACTAGCGCCGGTCCGGCGGCCCCAGACCGGTAAAAATCACTGTAGGGCCAGTAACTTGTTGCATGAAAAAAACAAGTAAATTTATTCTTCCCAACGATCACAGGGGTGAACTATCAAGTTTTCAAGTAGAGTCATTTCACATGTTTTACACACCGATCTTTTTACAACAAGCTGGCGATTGTTATGTTAAGACAAATTTTTAATAATACTTTTTTTTAAATAATTTTTTTCCTTCTAAGAAAACGTTTTTTTTTATGTAGAAGGTTGGCAGGACCGCTTTAGTTGTAGACGTTTCTGAATGCTATTCCCATTATATCTCATCACGAAGTAGTTCTTTTGAACAATATTGTTGAATTTTTCCACTTTGCATTGTTCATAAATATGAGATGTGTAAAATAAATGAGACCATGAAATTAGATCAGAGCACGACCATGGAGAGTCTGATTGATAAATGAATGGATTATTATACAACAGTCGTATTTAGCAATAAAACAAAACATTGCCTTAGAAAGTATGATTGTTTTGTACAAATTGGTGTGTTATTTATTCAGAATTTTAAATTCTACCTTGTTATAGATGATGAATCAACAAAGTTTTTCGTTTAATTTTGATTGGAAATTGAATAATAAAGAAGAGCAGGGTTACAATAATTCCAATGCACTTTTTCATTTCTTTTAAAAACCATTATTTTTTTCAAATCACAGAAAAATCAGACATACAAATACAAATTGTTACATATGTAAGAAGTGAATGTACAACGTGATTATTAAAGTCACAGAGGTTAATAATGTGACCTGGGCCAGTGAAACCAAACCTTATTGGCTCGTGTTCTGAAGTTGGGTTTAACTTAGACCATGGTCTAACTCTATGCTTAAATTATGGAAGCCAAAAGTGTAAAAATTTGTACTAAGTTGTATGTTTCTTATGTTTACTGTGCTCTTTCTTGATTCATTGATGATGAAGACAATTATCCATTTATACTTACTTGACAATTATGAAAGATTTCAGACCCAGATGAGCTGAAATATGATATCTCTACTGTTATTGATTTCTGTAACAATTGGCTATCCATACATAAACTACAACTTTAAACCTGAGTTTAAAATTAAAGATAAAATTCCAGTTTTGGTTACGATCTCAAAATTACTTTTTACAGAATCTAATATAATGACCACCCAAGTGTCTGTTTGTATGAATAAAAATAAGTGCCAAAGGATTCTGGAAGAAATTGTGTAATTGCTGAGAAATAAGCAAAATAAGCGCGGATTCGGTCACTTCCGTCGGGTCTTTCTTCCAGCAATAATAATTCGCTGTCCCACGTGTGCCTATCTGTGTTGGTGATCTTCAGTGTGAACATTTTTCAGCGTAGATTTCAAGATTTCACAAAGTTCAGTTTATGTAACTGTACCAGATCTAGATCCTCGATGATATACTGACAATTAACCCTATCTAGGCCGGGGTATTTTGGGAGTTCCTATGGCGGGGGGGGGGCCTCCCAGGCCCCCCCCTAAGATCTCGGCCGTCGACCGCGCGATCGCGCCGAAAATTGGCACGCGGGTTGCCTGGGACATAATCTACAAGATTGTATAGTAATTTATTTCATGCGAATTGCTATTAAGTGATTATGCTAATTTATGCGTAATTAGTATGCGAAATCATACTTTTTCCTCTAACTCCCTAAATAAAGCTCCAAATGTACTAATTTTTGGTATAGAAACTCTTTGTGGTGTCCTTAGCAAGTGTACATGAAAAAAATTGTGACATCAAATCATTTTCTTATGTATTATATTGTTTTTTGCAATTTCTTATGTATTTCTTTGTTTTTTTGACCTTTTGTTTTTCATTGTTTTTTCAATGAAATTTGTTGGGGACTCTTCTGTGATCATAAAAAGCATAAAATGAATACATTTAGACTAGCAAAACTAAAAATAATCATACATTTATGAATTTTGGTTGAAAGCACAATTTGCATTGACTTTGTACACGAAATCACGTTTTTGAGCCATTTTCGGTCTGACATGCACTTACTCAATGTTACGTAATTTCGGAACCACGTACCCGGGTGACGCAAAATTGGTCTCAAAAGTTGCGCAAGACTTGAAAGTAAAAACTCAGCGAGCGGCGCGGTCAAAAAATTTCGCACAGCGAAAATATCGCGCGATTCGTTGAGGGGGGGCCTCCGAGGCCCCCCCCCGGCCTAGATAGGGTTAAGCCTGGTTTTACAGACTTTCTCATGAAATCAATGTTTACTGCAACTACCGGCATTTCTCTTTAAACCCAACTTTGGAATATGGGCCATCATGTCTACCCCCATTAGCTTCATCCCTTTAATACTTTATTCATCTCCTATGATTATTATTGTGCATTATATTCTTGCTTGTCTTTTTAACTTGCAGCCGGCAGAAATCTGGGAAGACGGATTGGTTATTCCTCGCCATCGTTGCAGTCTTGATGTACGTTATCTACAGAACCTGCATTGCCAGTACACCCAATGAATATCCTTTGTGTTCAAACGATTTGACTACTCTAGATTCTAAAGCTGAGAAGTTTAGTATGAAATGTCCAAATTGATTTTGTTTTATGCTCCATAAAGTTTCTTCAATTATGTTCTAATTTATCCATACAATTGCCTATTCCTTTATGTTTAGTCTTGCCAAGTATAATTAATCCAAGCTAGCGAAAAAACACCCCTTCTTAAGAAAACAAATGTTTTACATTCCTTCTTTAATGAAATAGATTAACTTTATGCCACAAAATCTTATATACAAGTTCATGCACCTAGTTTTAGCTCATATTTAATCCAAGATAATATCCCAAATAATTTAAAAAGAGATACATTTACTATGTTCAAATAGATTTTGATATGAAATTATGCTTCTTAACTGACCATCACATCGGGCACCGCTGGCAGCGATGACGGTTACCCAGGCCAGAGAGGGACAGGATTTGGGCCAGGGGGTGGTGGAGGCGCACCCCCTCCACCGGGCTTCAGGGACGATGGGTACTCTGGAGGCAGCTGTAGCGGTACTCAAGGGCACTCATCAGGGTACACCAGGGGTGCGGGGACTGGTGGAGGGGGTCTTGGTGGGGGTGGATTCTGGACCGGTGCTGCTGCCGGGGGTCTGCTTGGCTATCTCTTTGGTGGAAACAGAAAGTAAGTTGAGTTTGTTTTAATCACATCATATTTTAAAAAGTATGTTTTATTTTTTATCAGCTTGTTATCTTGTCTTATTTTGGTGTTTTAAGGTAACTGCCAGGTGTGGTAACGATATCAAAATGAGTTCGTACAGAATCCAATGAAATGACCACCAAAGCGTCTGTTTGTATAAATAAAACACATGTGCCAAAGGATTCTGGAAGAAATTGTGTAATTGCTGAAAAATCAGCAATAAGCACAGGATTTGGGTCAAGCGTCGGGCCGACATTCAAAGAAATAATTATACACTGTCCCCCGTGCACTTATTTGTGTTGGTTATCTTCAGTGTGAACATTTTTCGGTGTAAATTTCAAAATTTCACAAAGTTCAGTTTATATAACTGTATTAGATCTAGATCCTCGATGATATAGTGACAATTAAGCCTGGTTTTACATATTTTCTCTTGACTGGCATTTCTCTTTGAGTATGAAGACAAGTTACTTCTTTATTAACACTTTTTTTATAATTCAACTTTTCGCTCTAAACACCTTGATTAACTGATTTTATTCATGTAATTGATTAATTAAGCCAAATTGATTGTAGGCCAAGTTGGTTTAGTCATGATGGTATTAGACATCCGGAGAATGCTGTTTTATGATGAAGTTGATAAAAGCCACCTGCTTGCTTTGAACCATTCTTTAAGCTTTAGTGGCATCCAATCATTTTAACTGCATTTCTAATTTTTTTCTCATGTATGATGTTTTTTAAAATTTGATATTAATGGGCTACTCCAGGCTGAAAACAATATGATTTGAACAGATAGAGAAAAAAAATAGACAACCAAAACACTGAAAATCTTATTATAATTGGACAAGGAATAACGTAGTTATGACATTTTCAAGATTACTGTTATTTGATGAAACAGTTCTAAACATGTCTTAATGAATATTCAGTGATCTAACTGATGATGTCACATCTCCACTTGATCTTTTGTATTTTATTATATGAAATTATGTTTTCTTTTTTCATCAAAGAACAAAAAAATGGATTGATGACTAATTCAGTGCATTAGATATTCATTGTTGCAACTTGTTTTATCATAATAGAGACAGATCATGTAAGAAAAAAGGATATTGAAGATTTTTCGTAATATTAGAAAAGGAAAAGTGGGGATGTTACCCGGGGGGGGGGGGGGGGCCACTTCCATTCACGAGTGGATACCATGCGCGACCATGGGGTCTCGAAAAACACCCTAAACACGTAATTTCCATTTTCTGAAAATGCACCCCTTAACAAGTATTGGCGTGTGAAACCCTACCCTTAACAAGTATTGGAAACAAAACGATACTCTTATTGGTAATATTCCCTGAAATGAACCCCTAAACAAGTACAGGAATGTTTTATTGTTACGGGTCCTTCGGTCGTCGGCTTTACCTTATTTGGTTTAGTACGACCCCACCTTCTACACCTCGCGCAAATCGGACTCTAAACACAAAGTTTTGGGGCAAAAAGGACATCCTTTATAAAACATTTTAATTTTGTTTTATCATCCCCGCATATTCGACCCTAAACACGTAATTTTCCTAGCAAAATAGATACCCTTTTTTCATTATTTTTGTGTTTTTGACACCCTTATCACGTTACGCACGTAACGTGCCCTATCGTGAAAAAGACATCCTTTTTACGTGTTTTTTTGGTCGCGCATGGTATCCACTCGCCAATGTAAGTGGCCCCCCCGGGGATGTTACATCATCAGCCCACCTAATGAACATTCATGACGATGTGCACAACTCTTTTCACAAAATATTGCTAAAACTATATCATTCAATAACTATGTTAATTGTTATCATAGTTTGAAATTCTCATAATTTTCCTTGATGAATTTTACCCAATTTATTTAGTTGATATAATTATTTCAATTGAATATAACAAATTAGATTGATTTTAATAAAAGAATTGTTATCTTGTCTTGTCACTTTTTTTAGTCGTGGCTATGGATACGGGGGCTATGGCAGGCCGAGGTATGGCTACACTGCTCCAAGGTACAATAGCGGATTCTCCTCAGGCTGGGGTAGCAGTAGCAGGAGCAGCGGTTTCTCAGGGTTTGGTGGTGGGGGAAGTTCAGGCACAAGAACTGCTTCAGGTATGTACACAGAACTTTCTTTTTTGTGGGCCTTACAAGAATCTTGTGATCCATTAGAAGTCTTTTGCTAACCATATGATTGATTTGGGTACACAATTGATTGTAATATTTCTCTTGATGCCGTTGTGCAGCTTCTTACAACAAGGAGTATGAATTGACTTAAAGGGGAAGTTCACCCTGAAGAAAACTTTGTTGTAAAAATAGCAGAAAAAATAGTAAAAAATATTGGTGAAGGTTTGAGGAAAATCTGTTAAAGAGTAAGAAAGTTATTAGAGTTCAAAATTTTGGATTTGTGACGTCATAAACGAGCAGCTGCCCCATGTGTTATGTGATATAAAATGCATGAAATTCAAATTTTGTATGGTTCCTGATGACTTAATTTTGTTTTCTTTTCATGATCGGGTGTGAAATGATTTGTCTATTGATATACAAAAGTTACAGTGAAAACCATTTTCAATTTTCTGAGAAAATGACATTTCATTGATTTTTTACCATTCGCTATGTAGGAATGCTGCTCGCATATGACGTCACAAATCAAATAATTGAAATTCTAATAACTTTTTAATTATTTGATGAATTTTTCTCAAACCTTCGGCAATATTTTTTATTATTTTTTTCTGCTATTTTTACAATAAACTTTTTGTCAGGGTGAACTTCCCCTTTAATATGCTACCGTACTTTGGCAAAAGGAGACTTTACAAAAGTATAATTTGTTGTAAATGTGTGTTTGTCATTTACTTATACATCAATGCATTTGAACAGCCTGAAAGTGCAACGTACAAAGGGTGTTTCAGAAACGACAATAACTCAAATTTCACTGAAGTGTCACTTGCTTTCTTTTGCTAAAATTGGGTAGTTTGGTTAAAGCCTGTCTTTAGTTTTGGCGAATTTCCTAAAAACGAATGTTATTCTATTCCAATACCTTACTAGATTATATGAAAGTGCTGCCTATAACGATGTGAAGGATTCAAATGAATAGGTGTTTCATTGAATAGATTTACTGATTTTTCTTCGAAATTTATTTTGATGGGGTGGTCATGTAGTAGTCTTTAATGAAGACATATTATGATATGTTGAAGTGTCGAATTTGAGTCTTTGGTAGCAGACTAGTCAGAAAGTTGAGAGATGGTAGGTTCAGACAAGGTAAAAGATTATACAACTCAGACAAAGATTCTTGTAATATGATTGATTTAAAGCCATTCAATTTTGATCCATTTTGTGCTGCATGCAAATTTTATTTTCCATTGCACGGCAACCATGTTTTTTTTTATTTTTCCATTGCATATTTGAGCTCTCTCTCTCAGAGTGTACCACTAAGTATGTGCGGGTGTGTGTACATTTTTTTAATGTGTGAACATTTTTGTATGTGTGTGTGTACATTTTGTATGTGTGTGTGTACATTTTGTATATGTGTGTTTGCCTGCATAGAAGTAATCGCATCAACAAGGCTGACTGCGGACACAGATTCATGAATCAAAGTGCGTCACACAAGAACAAAAACAGTTAACCGCTCTCATGCATGGGCAAAATAATAAAATATTTTCAGAAAAAATAGATTGCAGGACAAAGGCAAAATATGTCTTAATTCCCTCCGCTTTTGTTATTTTTTCTTCTCTATTGTCATATAACAAAATGTAGAAAATCTGAACATTGTATAAACCAAATGTGCATGTCTTCATTCAACCATTTTGCTACCTATCCACTCTCTATGAGGCCGTGTTCACCCCATTGCACTCGGCCTATCTGCTTCGTACAATAGATTGAACAGAGCCTCAACTCGTGTGAGGATAGATCGCCTAATGAACTCATGTGCACGCATAATTTGTATACTATTTACCAGGGGCTTCATATCAAAACCTACTGCCTAATTCTGCTACATTGGATAGGCTTGTAACATGGCAGTAAATATCCAGGGCTCTTTAGAGCTTTTGGGTGGGGGGGGGGGGGAATTCCCAGAGCCCCCAAGTAACTTTTTCAAGGTTCCTAAGGCACTGGCCATTTGTGTGACATCATCATATGTATGTGGAGCGTTGTGGCCCAGTGGATTAGTCTTCGGACTTTGAAACAGTTCCTTCAGCAAGAAACTGATCCACAATGTGCTGCACTCAACCCAGGTGAGGCAAATGCGTACCGGTAGGAAGTAATTCCTTAAAAAGCTGTGTGCGCTATGAATGCCCAGCTTAGCTGGGTAATACAGGAGCGCCTTGAGCACCGAACAAGGTGGATATGTGCGCAATTTAAATACCCTATAATTATTATTATCATGAACATATTTATGAGTAATTCTTTTGTTCTCCCTCTCTAAATTACTTTATAGGTTTTGGTGGGACGAGAAGACGATGAGACATAATTGAATCATCCATGATAGGTCAGCATTTTTATTTCAGTGTGTGTCACAACCTTCACTTGTGTGATAGCGCCCTCGCTCTAATCATTGGGTAATTTAACGTGGTTCATACTCTATATGCGCTCTTTCTACAAGCAGGCGGTCTACTTCTCAAGCCGTATCACAACATCATGGCTGAACCCACTTGGTCTACTAGTTACTGGGTCATTCTCAAAAAAATGTTACAATTCACAAAAAACGTGTCTCGACTATCTTATGCCCGCTAGCTTCACAACCCTGAACATTTTCTACAAAAATATTATCAACAAAATGACAATAATAGACTAGCTCCACAAACCATATGCGACCAGTGACTAGTAAAGCTCTAAATTCATTACACAGGCCTTTTATTTTTGCTTTTTGTTAGAATATACACTGTCTCGGGTCAGTTTTTTATTTTACTATCATTCTCTTTTATATGTACTCTGTATTTCTTACCTACATCAATGTCTGGTGAGGGTAGCATGGTGTATACGTCTGTAAAACTGGGCTTATCCTAGTATTTGATGATCACTCTGTGATTAATTCCACTTTTAACTTTGTCCTCAATTCATTTTAACTTCCGTAACGAATACTGCCACAAGTTTTTTCTCCCTTTTAAACTGAATGATATTACATGATAATGTGTCTGCAAGTAGAGTGATATTCATTAATAAATAATTGATAGGGAAGTATCATATGTGTTTCCTGTATTACATGAAAATAAAGGACTATTCTTAAAAAATGAAATGTATGACTAAACAGGTTTAACATCCGTAACGCACCTTAAGAAAATATGCACTTTGGCAGTTCTGTTAAGGATTCAGTATTATATAGGATAAGAGACACCTTTCATAATAAATACAGTTTTCAAAGGTAGGGCTGCTAAATAAGGTCCACGTTGGACCACAAAGCACAAAAACATTAACTTCCGTAACGCATTAACTTCCGTAACATTTTTTCTTGAATATGCTACAAATTTGTACTGTACTGCATCACTCCGGATCATACAGATATAAATTATATAAGGTACCCTCCACCTACGTACCCATAGAAATAATAGCTATTCATCCTTGGAAAATTATTATTGCACATCTTATTTTCAACATCACTTTGTAAAGAGGGAAAATTGCCAGCGAGAACAATTTCCCAAGAATTATATACGATATTTAATGCTTTTGGAATTTCAAATAATTCATACAAATTTTGAATATTGGAATCTTCTTTAGAACTTAAAATTTCTCAATTTCTTTGCTATAGAAAGTGCATTAACTTCCGTAACAATACTGTTACGGAAGTTAATAAACTTCTCTGCTGTACTTTGCTGAGATTGATAGTACAATTCTAGTTCCAGAACAGGTGACATGGCTTTGTCTAATGCTGAAGTCGGTAGAAACGGTGGAGAAAAGGGGAAGAAGGAGGAACAAGCTTTCATGGACAAGGAAAGAGGAAGGAAAACTATTTGCAATGACTCATGAGGATGGTTATTTCACCGATCAAAAATGTGAGCGCAAAGCGCGAGCTAAAACTTGTGAATAGTCTAATCTGAAAACTTGACATTCTAAGCATTTTTTTTTGTAGAAATGATAAGGATGTTATCTGAATAAAGTATTAATGCAAGTACAAAGTACTAGCTGATTTTTTTCGTATTCTGACTGAAACCTTGACATTCTAACACTGTTTGTACTAATTACAAGGATGGGTACCTTAATTGATGCGACTGTAAATATTTTATATTTTGATCTGAGAACAATAATTGTTTGGACGTTTTAATTTCAGAACAAGATATATATCCAATAAACAATTATTGCAAGGGTAAAACGCGCGCTTATATAGGTTTAGAACCCAAAATGGGACATTCTATTAACTTTCTGTAATCATAAAAAAGGATGGGTGTCTTGCTAAGAAAATGATAAGCAGCGAGTGCGAAGCGCGAGCTGAAAATATGCCATTTCAATATAAAAACTAGACATTTTAAGCACACTTTCAAAAAAAGAGGATATAAATTGAATAAAAAATAATTTCATGCAAGAGAATGCAAAAGAACAAATGGGGACACCATCAATCAACTCTTTTAATATTCATGAAGATATGCATAGACCAAACTGTTTCACTAAAATAATGCATATCTTTCATATGGCATAACGCTGTTATTCCTTGTTCGATTTTGATCATATTTGCAGTATTTTGTTTGTCTGATTATTATCTGTTCAGAGCAGATTTTTCAGCCTGGATGACCCCTTAATGCGCATGAAAAAACGCTGAAATAATTGATATAGGCCTACTGACAAACATGAAAAGGGGTATTTCAAACACTCACCGTTTGTTGGAATTTATTATACGTATTTAGATAATCAAACATTTTGGCTATTCATATTTTTTTTTAAATCACGAACAGGATGCGTAATTGCGTATCTCAATGAAACCAAATAATTAAAACAAATCGCAATTAGATCATATAGATTTCATTAATAATTTATGTATTTGTGAATTTTTAGCCTCTTGGTTCATTCACCTCACTTTATTATTATTCATTTCCCCATGTCCTATTTTTATTATCTTCTTCTTTTTTTTCTCTCTATCTTTTTGGGCTATTGGCAAGCGGCGGGATTCCTCGTAACCCAGAGAACTCATGGTTACGGGACTGCGATTGTTATATTTTGTTTATTGCCAGAAACCTTTAAGATGAACTGCAATTCTGTGGCCTGGTTATTCGGTTTTCTCATTCCAACTTTGAACAAGAACGACAACAAAAATGACAGTTGTCCGCTTCCTGTTCTGTTTTTAACATTTATTATTATTATTTTTTTTTTTGGGGGGGGGGGTGGGAATTAAGCAATGCGTTCCACATTAATCTTTAATAAATGAAAAAAAAGTAGACGAATACATTGATATAGATGTTCCCAAGCTAACAAAATAAGTATTGCAATTTGTAACTTGATTTTAACTTCCGTAACGAAGATTGACAAGGTTAAATGCTATCGAGGGGATTTAATGGTAAACTATCTTTGGATTCCCAGCATTGGTCATGCATTGCTAAGGATCTCAGGTTATGGATGAAAGTTATTTAAGGTTGCCTCATTCAAATTATGAACATTAAACTGAACGAAGATGTGCAATGATTTTTATGGTACGTTTTGTTATATGTTATTTGGTAAAGTCCTGCTTCTGAAAACAATATTTAATAGTTTTTCCATCTTGCAAAGATTTTTGCTTCAGAAAATGAAATTGTTGATACCACGCTAAAACTAAATTGTGTGCATTTCAATTTCAATCATTTCAAAAGTGATTTAATCAAGTAACATAGTGGGCAATGCTAACGATTAACCTCCGTAACGATGATATACAGTGCTTGAGTTAATCCGGTCAGTACTTCAAATTGACACAACTGCGACTTGCCCCTTTTCTGTTGCCACTTTCTCATACATGGTACTTTCACAATATGCATCTTTCAACCCATTCTGTAGACTTCATTTTTACGATTTTTTCCCCCATCAATTGGTTCATTTTTCTGAGAATGACCCTACTGCATGAGCAGAACCATATAGGTGCAAGATCGCCAAAATCCCACTTTGACTAATTGAACTTGCAATAGATTTTATTGCTTCAAAATCAAATCACAATATACATAAAAAATAGCAGCAATATAACAAATCATATACATGAGTAGAAAATGTGTTACGATTCAGCAAGAACATCTTGAGAGTTGTTCAATGGATTCCATGTATCAAAGTGAACTGAAAGTTTGCCTTGTTTTACTGCGATTGCTCGCTCTACATTTTCTAAAATATAATGTAATTCTTAAAGTGTTTGAAGACTAGCATTTTCTCATTGTATTTTTGTTTATAAATACAGAATTTTGCATAAAATATAATGGTATTGATAGGACTATTTTTCTTTTGACTCCAAACAAATATTCAAAACAGAAATAAGCAAAGTAAGAATGATTAAATTGACTGATCATTTGTTCACTTCATTCCAAAATATTTCAACAACTGGACAACAGAAAAACATGTGTCATAAAACTTGTTTACAATAACAAAAATCAAATAATTTGATTAGCTGATGGTAAATTTGTGAAACAGGTCACAGATGGAAAGTTTACCAAGTCACAATTTGCTTATGTATACCTAATGCTTTTCTTGACAAACCAATTCTCGCTTTTTAATAATCATTGTAAAGACGGCAACAACGGCTAAAATATATCATTAACCATGAGGACAGAAAGTAAATTAGATATAAAGAATACCAAGTGACAATTTGCTATTATGATACATAAAACTATTTTCTAGAAACTATTTCTTTTTATTATCGCTATGGTTTGTTTTATTATAATAATTTTAAAGACAGCAATAATGGCTAAAAGATATCATTAACCATGAGGACATAAGTATAGTTGATAAAAAGGGGGTGTTTACCAAGTAACAATTTACTAATTTATGATTCATTATCCTATTTTCTACAAACTATTCCTTTTTATTATCACTTTTATTCTTTTTGTTATAATCATTTTAAAGATAGCAACAAGAACTAGAATATTTGATAATTAATCATGTGGACATATTACAAAATGCCTTCTGATTCTATTTGTACATTATTACATGTTTTTGTGGTGGGAGAATGTAAATATTGTAAGCCTTTATTACATTGATACTTTGTAAAGTTTTGTACAGTATAAACATACATTGTTGGACCTGATTATGTGAGGTATTACGCATCATCAATTTGTATGATCTGTAATATTTTCAATAATCTTGAACTAGGATTATCTCATGTCCTGTCACTAAGCTTTCACTTTTGGACAATCAAGATTTGTACCGTTTATAAGGAAAGTTATGTTATATTTACTTCAATTAAATCTATTTAATACTGTACTCTTTGATTATGTCCATTGTGTTTTGTACTTTATTTTGTTAATACAGATAAATGTGCCCCTGCGTCAGGCGCGGATCCAGGGTGGTCACGTGCCCCCCCCCCTTGAGAAGAAAAATTAAAATTCGTAATTTAAAATGACATTGAAACCGAGATGTGCCCCCCCCCCCCTTTTGAAAATTTGTTTTGCTTGTCAAATTTTTTTTGGTACGAAATATCCTTAATTTGTCATTGAAAACCTTTTTTGTTGGCTTGTCAAAATATTCCTCCGAAAATTTTCCTCCCCTTTTGGGAAATCCTGGATCCGCCCCTGCCCTGTGTCATGGGAAATTTGTCATGCCCCATGCCAATTTCATGAATCTTTTTAAGAATTCTAAAAGTCTGCTGTCTGCTAACTTGTGTCCTTCCTCCGTTTAGGTCGGAGATCGCTGGTATCAGTAGAAATGACTGCAGGCACTTAAATCACTGGCGTACCTACGGGGGGGGGGGCAGTCCCCCCCCCCTTCCCAGATGAGCCACAACCCATACAAAAGACATATCACTTTTCCCCCATACGAGCTTGAAAGACCTTTTTTGCCCCCCCCCCCCCCCCCCCCCCGACGAGCTTATAGACCTTTATAGCCCCCCTGACGAGCTTGAAAACCTTTTTTTTTTGTCAGTTTTTTTGTCTGCTATGAAAAACCTTTTTTTTTTATTTTTTTTTTGCTTGTCAAATTTTTTGGCGGCCGATTTTGTCCTTTTTGTCCCCCCCCCCCTCCCCTGTGGAAAATCCTAGGTACGCCACTGACTTAAATAATCAAATTTTGTCCTTGTAAAAGTTTAAAAGAGTGACAAGACATTAGCTCATGTGGCAATTGCTCCGGGCCCTATTTAGTCGAAGGTATGGGGTTAGGCATTAGATTTGCAATATGGGTTTTGCGTTAGGTTTAGGGTAGAGTATAGTGTTAGTTTTATACATGTAGGGTTGATGTTAATAATTTGATTTCTTAGTTAATAAAGTGTATGCATAAAATGTCACCCAACTACCTCTTTAGTTCACTTAGTTCACCACACTGGCCACATCACAGACTTCCTTCTATTGATGACACTTCATTCTTACACATTCCGAGAGTTGTTACAAAGGGGGGGGGGGGGGGGCTAGCTTTGATTTTTGTGGGCCTTAAGTATGGAACAGTTTACCAAATCATATTCGATCTTGTCCATCTGTCAAATTATTCAAACGACATCTGAAAACATACTGATTTTTGTAGTAGCGTGATTGTAATATCGGAGAGTAATTTGTATATGTAAAGCGCATAGGGGTGTCTGGAAAACGAAGACCGAAGACCGAAGACCGGGGACACGTATCACACTCGTGTGAAAGCGTTTGTAGTTCACGCACGAAGTGTGTACAAAGCAGTGCAAAGTGTGTACAAAACACGTGCGCGGGTTAGAATGGACTTTGGACCTTGCCCCCTACACCATGTTCTCCCATTGACATAACGCATGTCCCCGGTCTTCGATCTTCGTTTTCCAGACCTGTTGTTGGGTGTCTGGAAAACGAAGACAGAAGACCGGGGATCGCATCCGTCTAGCTAAAATAAACCATTATTATATTCAGATCAAATTCAGGAATATTCTGATATTGGATATGTAGTCAGTTATGATTGGTTGATAAGTTAATGATTAATTGTAAGGATGTCGTTATCAGCTAGGGCATAATTAATACATAACAATTATAACGTACAATACACCTCATACTGCGCAATCACGTACAAGCAGTCTCAACTTAACTGCCGTTTGCAACTACCATTGACATTACGCGTGTCCCCGGTCTTCCGTCTTCGTTTTCCAGACCTGTTGTTGGGTGTCTGGAAAACGAAGACAGAAGACCGGGCCATCGCATCCGTCTAGCTAAAATAAACCATTATTATATTCAGATCAAATTCAGGAATATTCTGATATTGGATATGTGATCAGTTATGATTGGTATTGATATAAGTTAATGATTAATATTGTATGGATATCGTGATGTGAATGATAATTGATTGAGCAATATATCGCGCTCAGCTGGCATTAAAATTTTACTACCATTGACATAACACATGTCCCCGGTCTTCGATCTTCGTTTTCCAAACCTGTTGTTGGGTGTCTGGAAAACGAAGACAGAAGACCGGGGATCGCATCCGTCTAGCTAAAATAAACCATTATTATATTCAGATCAAATTCAGGAATATTCTGATATTTATAGTCGGTTATGATTGGTTGATAAGTTAATGATTAATTGTAAGGATGTCGTTATCAGCTAGGGCATAATTAATACATAACAATTATAACGTACAATACACCTCATACTGCGCAATCACGTACAAGCAGTCTCAACTTAACTGCCGTTTGCAACTACCATTGACATTACGCGTGTCCCCGGTCTTCCGTCTTCGTTTTCCAGACCTGTTGTTGGGTGTCTGGAAAACGAAGACAGAAGACCGGGGATCGCATCCGTCTAGCTAAAATAATCCATTATTATATTCAGATCAAATTCAGGAATATTCTGATATTGGATATGTAGTCAGTTATGATTGGTTGATAAGTTAATGATTAATTGTAAGGATGTCGTTATCAGCTAGGGCATAATTAATACATAACAATTATAACGTACAATACACCTCATACTGCGCAATCACGTACAAGCAGTCTCAACTTAACTGCCGTTTGCAACTACCATTGACATTACGCGTGTCCCCGGTCTTCCGTCTTCGTTTTCCAGACCTGTTGTTGGGTGTCTGGAAAACGAAGACAGAAGACCGGGGATCGCATCCGTCTAGCTAAAATAAACCATTATTATATTCAGATCAAATTCAGGAATATTCTGATATTGGATATGTGATCAGTTATGATTGGTTGATATAAGTTAATGATTAATATTGTATGGATATCGTGATGTGAATGATAATTGATTGAGCAATGTATCGCGCTCAGCTGGCATTAAAATTTTACTACCATTGACATAACACATGTCCCCGGTCTTCGATCTTCGTTTTCCAAACCTGTTGTTGGGTGTCTGGAAAACGAAGACAGAAGACCGGGGATCGCATCCGTCTAGCTAAAATAAACCATTATTATATTCAGATCAAATTCAGGAATATTCTGATATTGGATATGTAGTCAGTTATGATTGGTTGATAAGTTAATGATTAATTGTAAGGATATCGTTATCAGCTAGGGCATAATTAATACATAACAATTATAACGTACAATACACCTCATACTGCGCAATCACGTACAAGCAGTCTCAACTTAACTGCCGTTTGCAACTACCATTGACATTACGCGTGTCCCCGGTCTTCCGTCTTCGTTTTCCAGACCTGTTGTTGGGTGTCTGGAAAACGAAGACAGAAGACCGGGGATCGCATCCGTCTAGCTAAAATAAACCATTATTATATTCAGATCAAATTCAGGAATATTCTGTTATTGGATATGTGATCAGTTATGATTGGTTGATAATTTAATGATTAATATTGTATGGATATCGTGATGTGAATGATAATTGATTGAGCAATATATCGCGCTCAGCTCAGCTGGCATTAAAATTTTACTACCATTGACATAACACATGTCCCCGGTCTTCGATCTTCGTTTTCCAGACCTGTTGTTGGGTGTCTGGAAAACGAAGACAGAAGACCGGGGATCGCGTATAATTTTGTCTAGCTAAGGTAGGCCTATCATTCAGCACCATTCAAGAATATTTTGATCTTGGATACGTCATCTGCCATGATTGGCTGCAGATAAGTTATGGTTATTTGTGTGAATGGTTCTAGGACAATTACCCCCCGGACAATTACCCCCCGGACAATTTAACTACCCCCGGACTACAACCCCTCGGACAATCACCCCCGGACAATTCCCCCCGGACAACTACCCCCGAACAACTACCCCCGGACAATAAGCCCCCGAGGACACTTATCCCCCGGACAATTATCCTCGAGGACAATTACCCACTGGACAATTACCCTCGAGGACAATTATCCCCGGACAATTACCCCTGCCTGCACCAGTTCAAGAATATTTTGATCTTGGATACGTCATCTGCTATGATTGGCTGCGGATAAGTTATGGTTATTTGTGTGAATGGTTCTAGGACAATTACCCCCCGGACAATTACCCCCCGGACAACTACCCCCGGACAATTACCCCCCGAGGACAACTACCCCCCGGACAATTACACCCCGGACAACTACCCCCTGGACAATCACCCCCGGACAATTCCCCCCGGACAACTACTCTCGAACAACTACCCCGGACAATAAGCCCCCCGAGGACACTTACCCCCGGACAATTATCCTCGAGGACAATTACCCCCTGGACAATAACCCCCGAGGACAATTATCCCCCGGACAATTCCCCTGCCTGAGGACAATTACCCCCATAAAATCATCCCTTCTCTCCAGCATCAATGTTAGAAGCGGGACCCTTTTTAAGTTTGGTAGGTGGCACAGGTTTTTCGAAATATTTTCTTCTTTATCTTACCTTGATAATTTTTTCTTTCTGTTTGATATTGCTCTTTTTCCTATTCTCTCACTTTCTTCTTTTTTCCGTTTTTTGTTTGTTTAGCGGCGCCTTCTGCATCATAAAAATGGGGGGGGGGGGGGGGGGGGTCTTGCACCCGAAATCTCCCGTTTGGCTATGCATATATTCATCAGAAAATGTGTAAACTGGCCCTCATACTAAGTTTTCATAGATGAATTGAACACGATTAGTCATAATAATCACAAATGCTGAATATCTCCGATTCCAACTGATCTCATTTTTTGAATATTTATTTCGGGTTCAATTTCAGGAAAGAAATCAGGCAAATAGATCAAACGTAAAAAGACACCTTTATAGGTAAAAATATATTGAAAGTCGATAACGCATCTATCAACACTAACACTGTCAAGTAGGACTTATAATCCTGTTATTTTAAAACAATTCAACTAATAAGAAGCTAAAAATTATGAAACGATTGGTGCACATTCCAGCAAGCTCAAAAACTTTATGCAAAGATAATACAAACAAGAACACCTTGTAATTTTACCATTTAGGCCCTAAATGGTAAAATTACAAGAAGTGTTTTGTGTTTTACTCTTGGGTGAAAGCAACATTAAAGAAGGAAATTAAGTACCAAAATTACTAAATTGTAAACAATTGTAAAGAATATGACATAATCAAAAACTGATTTTTCTAAACAAATTGGCAATCATGATAGTAAACAATTCGTTTAAGATGCATTTTAAGGACGGTACGTAAGAATTTATAAAGAAGTAGACCTATGCAAATCAAATAATGCGACTGAGCAGCGTGAGCTGAAAATGTTAATATTTAGACCTAAAAAGGACATTTTACAGAGCACTTTCAAGAAAAAATCAATTTGTAAAAGTGAAAAAATAATGAAAGCTCGATATCCGAGATAAAATATGTTTTGTATATTAAATTCAAATCTTGATATTTTAAGCTCCATATATGTCAGCGCGAAGCGCGAGCTGAAAATTTTTGGAATTGCATGTATATATTTTAACCTGAAAATTGACTATTCTGGGCAATGTTTGTGAACCTGAACAAGATGCGTATGTAACTAGATAATTACTGCAAGCGCAAAGCGCGAGCAGAAATTGTTATTAACTGTCCTATAGCATTATCGAAAAGGGACCTGTTAAGGACTGTTTATAGGTACCCACGAAGACGGTATATATATTTCAATAAAGCATTTTTTAACATTCCGACCTAAAAGAATGGTAATTACTTTTTGTATCAATAAAAGGGATAGGTATGTAACGAAACAATGGATGCGAGCGCGAAGCGCGAGAGGAAAAAAAAGAGATTTCAGACCTAAAAGCGGGACACTATTCATATTTTGTAAATCATAAATAAGATATAGTTAATTGGGTATCATTACTAATGCGATCGTGAAGCGCGAGCAGACAATTATTGATATTATGATGTGAAACTGGATAATTCAAGTAGATTTTAAAAAAAGAACATGCAGGCTATCGCGCATGTTTTAGATTTGGACCTAGAATCTGGGCTTTTTGAATACATTCTTTAAAGCCTCGGTATAGCTTTGGTAAAGGGTCAATAATGTGATTGATAATCGAATATTATCTAATATGACAGTCTTACTGAAGCGTAGAGCTCGTGTTCTCTGAGAAAAATTCAAATATTCAAATCTTGGATATATAGCGTCCTCTCTCGGCGATGCTTGTTCTAAATTAAAAAAATGGGCATTCAAGCACTTATCTTATAAATTTAGTAATTAGATATCCAAAAGTTACAAAGAAAATATCTTGAAAGTTTCAGCCCATTCCATGATTTGGAATAGGATTTAATTGAAAGACAAAAACACACAGATATTTTAATTTGATCGGGTGACCCGATCAAGTTAAATTTCCATGTAAAATCGCAAAAGTTATCCTGTAAAACACATTTTCATTTCATATCCTCCACATCATAACTGTTAGAGAGCATATCCATTCATATTAGCTAGCAATGAATTGGAATAGTGATAGGTGCATTTTGGTGGATTTACCAAAACTATACACAAGCTTTAATAGAATATTATAGATAATAGGAACTTGGCAAATCAAACAATGTGACCACGCAGCGTGAGCTTAAAAAAATGCTGATATGTAGACAATACAAGTGGAATGCCTCTGGCCGTCTCACCTGCATCGCGCGGTTCAATATAGCAGCAGTGCTGACTTTGAATACTACTCTAACTCGCACAAGATGTTCAGTGATACATGGTTACTCTTATGTCCACTTTTTATGAACTAGACCAATAAACTTACAGATCGAGATATGATGGTTATTCAACAAAAAAACCCAACATGGCCAAAGTTCACTGACCTTACAAGACCTTTGACCTTGATCATGTGACCTGAAACTCGAACAGGATGTTCAGTGATACTTGATTACTCTTATGTACAAGTTTCATGAATCAGATCCATTAACTTTCAAAGTTATGATGGTAATTCAACAGATACACCCAATTCGGCCAAAGTTCATTGACCTTTGACCTTGGTCATGTGACCTGAAACGTGCACAGGATGTTCAGTGATACTTGATTACTCTAATGTCCAAGTTTAATGAACTAGACCAATAAACTTTCAAAGTTATGATGGTAATTCAACAAATACCCCGATTCGGCCAAAGTTCATTGACCCTAAATGACCTTTGACCTTAATCATGAGACCTGAAACTTGCACAAAATTTTCAGTGATGCTTGATTACTATTATGTCTAAGTTTCATGAATCAGATCCATAAACTCTCAAAGTTATGATGGGAATTCAACAGATATCCCCAATTTGGCCAAAGTTCATTGACCCTAAATGACCTTTGACCTTGGTCATGTGACATGAAACTCTAATAGGATGTTCAGTAATACTTGATTAACCTTATGGCCAAGTTTTATCAACTAGGTCCAGATACTTTCTAAGTTATGACGTCATTTCAAAAACTTAACCTCAGGTTAAGATTTGATGTTGACGCCGCCGTCGCCGTCGGAAAAGCGGCGCCTATAGTCTCACTTTGCTTCGCAGGTGAGACAAAAACGGACATTTTACAGAGCACTTACATTTGTGAATGAAAAAATATTGAAAGTTCGATGTCCGAGCTAATTATGTTTTGTATAATAAATTCAAAACTTGCTCCATATCAGCCTAGATGTATTGAGCAAGATATGAATCTCATCGAACAGGCAATTCTGGCTCGAAGCGCAAAGATTTATTTATGGTAACATGAAAGATTTTTTTTTTGGCAAGTGTTCCCCTCACATTATTTCATTCACTCGTCTTCCTCCTCTTTTTTCCACTTATCTTTTCTTCTTCTTTTCGTTTTATCTTTTCTTCTTTCTCCCTTTTTTTTGCTCTGCCAATTTTTTTCAGGGGGGGGGGCCTGAGACAGCCACTAGCTGTTGCGTTCTTAATTTATTTTTTTTCCTTCTTGTTTTTTCTGTTTTCTGTTCAGATTTCATGTTAGCATTTTCGCATCCCGTTTATTTTTTGCTCTTATCCATTTCTTTCCCGACTAAAATTTCTGTTTCACTTTGCCATCTCTTTATTTCTAACCCCTTTCTCACTTGTTTATTAGTAGGCCCTATTTCAGGATGATTAGATGTGTTCACTCCAATTATTGGTCCTTTTCCTTTCTCCTCTTGTTTCTTTATTCTTTCCCACTCTCATTGTTTGTCTCGCCCACAAGAGGTGAAGGCGAGACTAATACCCCTTTCATAGTGAGAGCCGAAGTGGAGTTAGTCCGGAGTCCAGGAGGAGTTACTCCACTTTGGAGGGCAATATGAAAATTCTGAGATTAGTTGATCCGGATTCCATATCAATTTGTTGTGTACAAAAAACGCTCCTTTTATAAGGCATAAAAATGGGACGTTTAACGCACAGTCACTAATACGCGCCGCTGTCTTCGCATCGTGCAGGCAATCTACGTGTATAGTGGCGGGCTGCTACATTGCGGTGCAGGGGTGTTCAACTTACATATCGTGAGCGCACTCAGCTGCGTGTTTTCACTTCTTCTCCTTTCTCTCCTTTTCTTATCATTTTTCCTGGCATTACTTGTTTTCATAAATTTCCCTCTCACTTTCCTTGTTTTCTCACTCCCTTCAGTTTTGTAACTGTTCTTGATCACTTGCATTCATTGGCACACCCCCCGGTCAAAAGTGGTACGGTCCTATCCAACATACACTCAAGTCGTCGCTGTACGAATAATGAAAACGTGCAAAATTCTTCACGCGTTGCGTTGCCTAGCTATGCGTGTGTACTGTGTACACACAATGCCATCGGCTGAACCCGCCAAACTATAGTGACCAATTATTGCAAAAGCTTTTGCAAATGTGAAAAGTGACAGAGGTTTTTTTTATCCAATCAAAATAATTCTTAGGTATTCGCAATCTACAGCATTTTCTGCAAAATGTCTTTTTTTGATAGGGTCTATTGTGACGTATATATTTTTTTACAACAATGTGAAGTCGCACCAAACGTTTCGTTTCCTGCACTTGCCCATTGGCTCATGTACAAATGGATTTCCAAAATCATCAAGAAAGGTTCCAAAAACCTCAAAAGTGACAGAACTTAATTTGACTAAAATTAAATGAAAATCATATCATGTTCAAGGTGAGAATCTGCTCTATTCTATTCTGTTTTGATAGATCACCTTGTTGACGCGTTTGGGAGATATCTTAGCAAATCCGTCAAAAAAGGCGTATTTTTTTATTATTCTCCATAGGGAAATAATTTAACACGCTACGCACTGCAAAAAAGGAGCGCAAACAAATTGATATGAAAGCGGTGTACTCAACCCACTTCGAGAAGAGGGTTACAAACGGAGTTACTCCGCACCGGAAATGCGGTATGCACTTATCGCTGTGATCTCGCAACACGTATGGTGCTAACTCGCTTGGAAACCATGGCAACAACAGCGGATACACCGCTGCGGTGTTTGCCAATATGAAAGGGGGTTTAAAGTCGGTCCGCAGTACAAGCGTATAAACTCAATCCGGAGTTATTCCGGAGTAACTCAACTTCGCCTTCAGTATGAAAACGGTATAAATGTCGTCCGCCCGTCGATTCCCAGAGAGGGTTAGCCGATTCTGCGGTGCAAGATAGACCATAAAAGCCAATTCTGCATCGGCCTATGGTTCTGAGCCAAAAGCCGATGCACGTGTAAACAGGGCTTCCAAACGCGTACTGAATGTTGCTGTCTCGAAATGTACGCGTGGGAACGTCTCGGCCGTTTTAACCGCAAAGTAGTAAGCTAGCGACGCACTATTGTTTCATGTTCGCCGACCGTATGGAAAATACATTCACAAGGGCGCGCTTGCCACCTGTCTTAGGTCGATGACATTGCTTTCTATTACAATTAGGTTTATTTTATACGGAGTTTTTAATGGGATGGTCCGGGCTGAAAGTATGTATAGCTTAAAGGAATTGTTTAACTTTGTGAGCAGCCGATTAAAAAAAATTCTCAAACCAAGATGAAACATGTGTACAAGTGCATGTATTAGAACTAATAAACCCTGAAAACAACCATAATTGAGAATAAAAAGCTAAAACTACAAGGCAATCCCCGATTTTGTAAATAGGCGTCTTAATAGACACCTAACTAGTACACATAAGTGTATGGGATGAAATTAAGATGGTGTTTCCGGTCACTTTATATTTCAATTTTTGAAGCACTAAATAATCATTTTCGAACGCAATTTTTTCTGGGCTTCATTTTTGGAACATATCACAGACACAGGTGACAAGTGTAACCAATCACTTTAATGAATAGAGTAGAATTCACTGAGTAAAATACCGAAAATTTCATCAAAATCGGATAACAAAGTTATTGAATTTTAAAATTTAGCAATATTTTGTTCGAACAATTATCATTCACATCACGACATCCATACAATTAATCATTAACTTATCAACCAATCATAACTGATTACATATCCAATATCAGAATATTCCTGAATTTGATCTGAATATAATAATGGTTTATTTTAGCTAGACGGATGCGATGGCCCCGGTCTTCTGTCTTCGTTTTCCAGACACCCAACAACAGGTCTGGAAAACGAAGACGGAAGACCGGGGACATGCGTTATGTCAATGGTATAAAATTTTAATGCCAGCTGAGCTGAGCGCGATATATTTCTCAATCAATTATCATTCACATTACGATATCCATACAATTAATCATTAACCAATCATAATTCATTACATATCCAATATCAGAATATTCCTGAATTTGATCTGAATATAATAATGGTTTATTTTAGCTAGACGGATGCGATGGCCCCGGTCTTCTGTCTTCGTTTTCCAGACACCCAACAACAGGTCTGGAAAACGAAGATCGAAGACCGGGGACATGCGTTATGTCAATGGTATAAAATTTTAATGCCAGCTGAGCTGAGCGCGATATATTGCTCAATCAATTATCATTCACATTACGATATCCATACAATTAATCATTAACCAATCATAATTCATTACATATCCAATATCAGAATATTCCTGAATTTGATCTGAATATAATAATGGGTTATTTTAGCTAGACGGATGCGATGGCCCCGGTCTTCTGTCTTCGTTTTCCAGACACCCAACAACAGGTCTGGAAAACGAAGACGGAAGACCGGGGACATGCGTTATGTCAATGGTATAAAATTTTAATGCCAGCTGAGCTGAGCGCGATATATTGCTCAATCAATTATCATTCACATTACGATATCCATACAATTAATCATTAACCAATCATAATTCATTACATATCCAATATCAGAATATTCCTGAATTTGATCTGAATATAATGGTTTATTTTAGCTAGACGGATGCGATGGCCCCGGTCTTCTGTCTTCGTTTTCCAGACACCCAACAACAGGTCTGGAAAACGAAGATCGAAGACCGGGGACATGCGTTATGTCAATGGTATAAAATTTTAATGCCAGCTGAGCTGAGCGCGATATATTGCTCAATCAATTATCATTCACATTACGATATCCATACAATTAATCATTAACCAAGCATAATTCATTACATATCCAATATCAGAATATTCCTGAATTTGATCTGAATATAATAATGGTTTATTTTAGCTAGACGGATGCGATGGCCCCGGTCTTCTGTCTTCGTTTTCCAGACACCCAACAACAGGTCTGGAAAACGAAGATCGAAGACCGGGGACATGCGTTATGTCAATGGTATAAAATTTTAATGCCAGCTGAGCGCGATATATTGCTCAATCAATTATCATTCACATTACGATATCCATACAATTAATCATTAACCAATCATAATTCATTACATATCCAATATCAGAATATTCCTGAATTCGATCTGAATATAATAATGGGTTATTTTAGCTAGACGGATGCGATGGCCCCGGTCTTCTGTCTTCGTTTTCCAGACACCCAACAACAGGTCTGGAAAACGAAGACGGAAGACCGGGGACATGCGTTATGTCAATGGTATAAAATTTTAATGCCAGCTGAGCTGAGCGCGATATATTGCTCAATCAATTATCATTAACTTATCAACCAATCATAATTCATTACATATCCAATATCAGAATATTCCTGAATTTGATTTGAATATAATAATGGTTTATTTTTGCTAGACGGATGCGATGGCCCCGGTCTTCTGTCTTCGTTTTCCAGACACCCAACAACAGGTCTGGAAAACGAAGATCGAAGACCGGGACATGCGTTATGTCAATGGTATAAAATTTTAATGCCAGCTGAGCTGAGCGCAATATATTGCTCAATCAATTATCATTCACATTACGATATCCATACAATTAATCATTAACCAATCATAATTCATTACATATCCAATATCAGAATATTCCTGAATTTGATCTGAATATAATGGTTTATTTTAGCTAGACGGATGCGATGGCCCCGGTCTTCTGTCTTCGTTTTCCAGACACCCAACAACAGGTCTGGAAAACGAAGATCGAAGACCGGGGACATGCGTTATGTCAATGGTATAAAATTTTAATGCCAGCTGAGCTGAGCGCGATATATTGCTCAATCACTTATCATTCACATTACGATATCCATACAATTAATCATTAACCAATCATAATTCATTACATATCCAATATCAGAATATTCCTGAATTTGATCTGAATATAATAATGGGTTATTTTAGCTAGACGGATGCGATGGCCCCGTCTTCTGTCTTCGTTTTCCAGACACCCAACAACAGGTCTGGAAAACGAAGACGGAAGACCGGGGACATGCGTTATGTCAATGGTATAAAATTTTAATGCCAGCTGAGCTGAGCGCGATATATTGCTCAATCAATTATCATTAACTTATCAACCAATCATAATTCATTACATATCCAATATCAGAATATTCCTGAATTTGATTTGAATATAATAATGGTTTATTTTTGCTAGACGGATGCGATGGCCCCGGTCTTCTGTCTTCGTTTTCCAGACACCCAACAACAGGTCTGGAAAACGAAGATCGAAGACCGGGGACATGCGTTATGTCAATGGTATAAAATTTTAATGCCAGCTGAGCTGAGCGCGATATATTGCTCAATCACTTATCATTCACATTACGATATCCATACAATTAATCATTAACCAATCATAATTCATTACATATCCAATATCAGAATATTCCTGAATTTGATCTGAATATAATAATGGGTTATTTTAGCTAGACGGATGCGATGGCCCCGGTCTTCTGTCTTCGTTTTCCAGACACCCAACAACAGGACCGGAAAACGAAGACGGAAGACCGGGGACATGCGTTATGTCAATGGTATAAAATTTTAATGCCAGCTGAGCTGAGCGCGATATATTGCTCAATCAATTATCATTAACTTATCAACCAATCATAATTCATTACATATCCAATATCAGAATATTCCTGAATTTGATTTGAATATAATAATGGTTTATTTTTGCTAGACGGATGCGATGGCCCCGGTCTTCTGTCTTCGTTTTCCAGACACCCAACAACAGGTCTGGAAAACGAAGATCGAAGACCGGGGACATGCGTTATGTCAATGGGAGAACATGTGTAGGGGGCAAGGTCCAAAGTCCATTCTAACCCGCGCACGTGTTTTGTACACACTTTGCACTGCTTTGTACACACTTCGTGCGTGAACTACAAACGCTTTCACACGAGTGTGATATGTGTCCCCGGTCTTCGGTCTTCGGTCTTCGTTTTCCAGACACCCAGCGCATAGAGCACTTTTAAGTGATTATGCGCTATATAAGCACCAATTTATTATTATTTTCGCCAGAATAAAATGTAATGGAAACAACTTGAATGAAAAATTTCATGAAACAGGAAGCTTTAGCAATTCAAAACAGGATGCATGAAAATCAACTTTACATTCATTCACTCATCGTAAAGCAGATATGAACCAATAGCGCCATCTCGAGTCCTCAACTACTCATACCTTGCCAGTTTCCTTACCCATAATGCTAGTGTAATCTAGTGATATAGACCCACTTTAATGATAACATGCTAATTAACTGCTTGATACATTTATAATGCAATAATTATTTTACCAAATAGCAAAACAATTACCTTTCTTCTCAAAACATTTTAGTTTCTCTGTACAATTACAGGTCAATTTATTCCCTGTAGTATTAGTAGACATCTAAACGTATATTCTAAGACTTTGAATTTATAACACACACAGTCAAAGAGAGACCACACACAGTTCACTTCCGCTTTAAGACGGCTCTTATATAGCACACACATAAAGCAACATGAAAAAAAAAGAAAGTTACGAAGACTCAAAGAACTACAAGAAAAAACAAAATTTAATTGAACATTCAAGTTTATTTTGCTCACAATGAACATATTTATACAGGGTGTATAAGCACCACGCACGTGAAATATAATTAATATGATGATGACTATATCATATGGCATTTATAATCTGAAACTCTAAGAGGTTCTCTGTTTATGCAAAAAATTAAAGCAACTACGATAATTTAAAAGAAAAAATGAAATTAATGATCAAGGGAGTGACAACACTAATCAATATTTTTAAACAAAAATCATTTTTAAAGTACATGTAGATTTATTCTAAACATTTAATATACCGGTACTACAAAGGTTATATTTCTTTTTATATTGGTACTCTTATATTAAAATATTTTTTTCTTTCAAGTTACAATCAGGGGCTGCTCTCATTGGCGGCGGAAGCCAGAAAATTTAGAGGGTATCCACCTGAAATTTTATGAGTTGGTAACCCAAAAAATTTTGACAAGCAAAAAAAAAAAAAAAAAAAAAAAGGTCATCACCCAAAATTTTAGGGGGGGGGACAACACACGTTTAAGGGTGGGGCCACGTGAATTTAGGGGAGGGACGCAGGAAAAAATTTGACAAGCAAAAAAAAAAAAGGATATCAAAACTAAATTTAGGGGGAGGGGGGGGGGAACGTCCCCCCCCCAACTAAAATTTAGGGGGGGGACACGTCCCCCCCGCTTCCGCCGCCTATGGCTGCTCTACATTGACAACGGGATGACTGTTCCTCCCCTTGATTGGATCATTTAGTTAGTGAGAAAAAGAGGAAAAAGGAGAAACGAGAAAATGTTCACGCCAACAATAAGTTGGATTTAAAAAAATAATAAAGAAGAATATTTTCGGTATGATGAAAATCCTTCAAAGAAGGAGAGAGATTTTGAAAGGTTATTAATTTGTGACGTTATAAGCGATGAGCTTCACCATGTATCATGTAGTATAAAGTCCAAAAACTTCATTGTTTTAATGGGATATTAAAACAATATGGGAGAGATGTGAAGTGATGTGTCTGATGGATATATCCACAACACATATAAAATCACTTCTATTTTTTTTTTTTTAAAAAAAAAATGCATTTGGAGCGCTTATACATTGTACATGTACTTATGGAGAGGCTGCTCATCTGGTAAACAATTATATTTTGCCATAATTTTTTCTGCTTTTATTATAAAAACTCCAAAGTGTTATCAGAGTAAACTTCCCCTTTAAGCATAAGATATGTACATGTAATGCTAATCAAAAGTAAGGCATTTATTCATGATAGTTGACAGTTAAGATTTAATTTCCCGGATCAAACAAATAAATTACACAATACCTGTACGAAACTATGGATTCACAAATTCTAACCACTATTGCCTAACTCACTGTTACAAAACTTGCACAGCAACCAAAGTGCAATTATAGTTAATGCTCTGTACCACAGTACATAACTTCCACTATCTACCACAGTGCACTGGCTAATGCTATCTAATGTTATTACAGTTATTTACCACAGTGCACTAGTTTTGACCATCTGCCACAGTGCACTACATGTAGCTGTTGCGATCTACCGCAGTATACTAATTGTTATTTACCACAGTGCCCTAGTTGCTGTTGCTCTCTACCACAGTGAATTAAGTTATTATTTACCACAGTGCCCTAGTTGCTGCTCTACCACAGTGAAGTAGTTGTTATTTACCACAGTGCCCTAGTTGCTGCTCTCTACCACAGTGAAGTAAGTTATTATTTACCACAGTGCCCTAGTTGCTGCTCTACCACAGTGAAGTAAGTTATTATTTACCACAGTGCCCTAGTTGCTGCTCTCTACCACAGTGAATTACGTTATTATTTACCACAGTGCCCTAGTTGCTGCTCTACCACAGCGAAGTAGTTATTATTTACCACAGTGCCCTAGTTGCTGCTATCTACTACAGTGAAGTAGTTATTATTACCACAATGCCCTAGTTGCTGCTCTCTACCACAGTGAAGTATAAAAGTCATAAATACAAATACAGTTCAACTGAAGATGTATGACGAGTCATATGAATTCTGGTTACCTGCTACCGTCATGGTTTTGCCTACGCCAGAATTTTAGAAGCAATATTACCATCAATATACAAAACCGCTCTGCTCCTGGTCTCCCGGCTCCATAAGTTGCCAGTAAGATATCTTGGTATGATGCTGTGATTCGGGTACGCTTGCACAAAGGCAATTCCACTCTAGCAATGTCCTTGATCGATTTATGAATTCCCTTTGGAATACCTCTAACAGATCGACGATTGGTTAGCCGACCACCAGTATTCCAGTTTCGGCCACTACCCACTCTTGACGCTGTAGATCTCCTGAGAGCAGAGGCGGGTTGCTCAAGAACTCTTCCAGCTAAATATAAAGAGCGGACGATGCCAATGCTTCCAAGGTCAAGACTTGTTTTAGATGGAGGATGGTACCTAGTCCTGACTGCCACCTTTTTGACATCTTGTATGCCCTCATCCCCGATTCCAGCGAGTGGTGTTATCAAAAACCTGCGGAGATCTATGCACAGAAGTTCACCTGCTTTGATAGTCTCGACGTCAAGAGGTTTGTGGGCACCCTCTGCAAGAGTTGCGATGTGCTTGTTGATGGTTTCCAGAGACGTCCTTGGTTCCACCATGAATCTCTCCACACTGTCCACATAGCCATTCTGGATGTCAGTGAGCTTTCCAAGTAGCATATCTTTTTCCTGCTTCAACACTTCCATTTTCTTCTCAAAGATATTTTGGACTTTCTTCCTCAGACCGTCAAAATGAGATTCAATGGCAAGCTTGTGGGTGTTGGTTGTTGCAATGTACTTCTCGATCCTGTCTCGCATTTCCTTACTCTTTTCGAGCAGAGTGTCTCTATCCTTCTTCACCTCTGCTTCAATCACTTCCACCTTCTTGATCCGGTGGCCTTGATGCTTGTCAATGAAGCAATTGATGCAGATTACGTCGTTACAAACCACGCAGAGTATATCCTTATATACATCGCTGTGAAGAGAACAAAAAAGTGATGGACCATCGCCAATCTTTACTTGAGCGTCATCAGCAAGGTATTTGACCGTGAGGTTCGCTGCAAGTCCGGCGACACGATCCGGTCCTAGCTGGGTTCGACTGCTGCAAACCGGGCATTCCAGGTAAGAAGGGGTGGGGTGCTGTTCATCGTGTTTCTCAAGGCACGACCTGCAGAAAGTATGTCCACACTGAAGAAAAGCCGGATCCTTGAAAGCATGAAGGCATAGAGGACAGGTCAAACCTAGAGGGCTCTCTACTATTGGACATCCATCACTGAGTTGAGCTTTGGGTTGTTCTGAAAGGCAAGGAGAAATCAACTATTCAGTCTACCACATATGAAGAAATTCATTTTAGATACTGGCATAACAAATAAACATGAAGAAGCAATTGACAAAAAAAAATAAACTTTGAACATATCTACAGAATGACGCGATCTTTTAAGTTGGGGAGGTAATCATATAGGCCTTAACTGCCTTTAGTATCCACTTTCCCAGTGGTGGACCATGATCCGGAGGAGACAAAGCATTGGAGGAGCACAGCATTGTTCACAAACAATACAGTGCCCAATCCTTGTCTCCTCTGGGTCACGGTTAACCACTGCCCTTTCCTTTAAAAGTATAGATTAAATACAATTCTATTTTCACTCTTCTTTGTATGATATGTAATATAACAGGCGGATCCAGGATCTACGGTACTATATAATTGTGTGGATAGTGGTTACGAGTCCCCTTTACTACCGCCCCCCCCCCCCCCACGACCCGGCCCTTTCGGATCCGCACTTCGTGAAAGCAAGATGAGTGACCCTTATATTCATTAGTTACTTTTTTCGAATGAGATGTAATAAAAGACATTAAATCTGATGCTTGTTACGGGGAAAAGATGACGACTAATATTCCATATTTCGTAGAAACTGGTATTCGCTTTTGGATTCATGCTTGTAAAACCAACACCGTTCTGACTACTTTGCTGACATGAATCTTTCATTGAAATAAACTAGACTTACATCTAGTAGATATTAAATTGTAATATTTTGTTCATAAAAAAGTCACAAATATTATAGAGCTGTTAACAGTATATGATAACAAACAATTGAGTGCAAGAGTTTATCTACTCGACCAGAGGGCCCGTTTCATAAAGAGTTACAACTGTTGTAACTTTGTCATTATGGCAACTACCATGGCAACAGGGCTCAGCAACCAATCATAATCAAGGTTACCATGATAGTTGCCATAATGGCGAAGTTACAACAGTTATAAATCTTTATGAAGTACGGCCCCATGATGGCGGGATAATCATCTTGTCCAAACGTTAAAACCTTTATGTCAATTTATCAACATCTTGGACCCATTTCGCAAATAGTTACAACTTTGTAATAGGAACTACCATGGCAACAGGGCTCAGCAGCCAATGAAAATCAAGGTTATCATGGTAGTTGCCATAATGGCAAAGTTTTAGCAGTTGCAACTCTTTATGAGACGGGCCCCTTTAGTCAATATGGCAACACAAGCCTGCTGGAAAGAACAGTGTCACACGGTGGGATCACAGTGTGGTCATAATGACCTATGTGAAAATATAATTCACACTGTTAAAATGCATCTAATCAACAGTGTGGAGATATTTTCACACTGTGGACACCTCGACAGTGTGACTGTTCACACCGTGTTAACATAGTCGACTATGTGAATATGTGATTCACACTGTTGGAAAGCATCTAATCAACAGTGTGGAGATATTTTCACACTGTGGACACCTCGACAGTGTGACCGTTCACACCGTGTTAACATACTCGACTATGTGAATATGTGATTCACACTGTTGGAATGCATCTAATCAACAGTGTGGAGATATTCTCACACTGTGGACACCTCGACAGTGTGACTGTTCACACCGTGTTATTATAGTCGACTATGTGAATATGTGATTCACACTGTTGGAATGCATTTAATCAATAATGTGGAGATATTTTCACACTGTGGACACCTCGACAGTGTGACTGTTCACACCATGTTAACATAGTCGACTATGTGAATATGTGATTCACACTGTTGGAATGCATCTAATCAACAGTGTGGAGATATTTTCACACTGTGGACACCTCGACAGTGTGACTGTTCACACCGTGTTAACATAGTCGACTATGTGAATATGTGATTCACACTGTTGGAATCCATCTAATCAATAGTGTGGAGATATTTTCACACTGTGGACATCTCGAAAGTGTGACCGTTCACACCGTGTTAACATAGTCAACTATGTGATTCACACTGTTGGAATGCATCTAATCAACAGTGTGGAGATATTTTCACACTGTGGACACCTCGACAGTGTGACTGTTCACACCGTGTTAACATAGTCGACTATGTGAATATGTGATTCACACTGTTGGAATGCATCTAATCAACAGTGTGGAGATATTTTCACACTGTGGACACCTCGACAGTGTGACTGTTCACACCGTGTGTTAACATAGTCGACTATGTGAATATGTGATTCACACTGTTGGATTGCATCTAATCAATAGTGTGGAGATATTTTCACACTGTGGACACCTCGACAGTGTGACCGTTCACACCGTGTTAACATAGTCGACTATGTGAATATGTGATTCACACTGTTGGAATGCATCTAATCAACAGTGTGGAGATATTTTCACACTGTGGACACCTCGACAGTGTGACTGTTCACACCGTGTTAACATACTCGACTATGTGAATATGTGCTTCACACTGTTGAAATGCTCAAATTCAACAGTGTGAAGGTGATTTCACATTGTGTTCCACACTGTGGCACACACACACGCGCACACTGTGGGACACTACTATTTCCAGTAAGGAAGGCGTTTTGCCAAGTCAGCTAATAACACAATAATACATGCCTAAATTATATTACCATCAACTGTTTAGAAATAAAAGAAGCCAACTAGACATGTTGAAAGTTCGACTTTCAATCTTTCAGATGCGATTGATAAATCTACCTGACAAGATGAAATATCTCGCTATTTCTCGTCATTAATTATACATTAAAATATTAAATGTTCGAAATTTGATTGGTTTATTAAATAGAATAAATAGAAATATATTTTCATAAGTCCTTACCCGTTGGTTCATTAGTGGCATCGTTGGAACTTGTAGACTCTGTTTGTATTGGTAAAGGAGTTGGTTGACCAATCGTGACCTTCACCTCTAACCCTCTCTTAATCACTTCCAGGTCAAGTATAACGATGACTGCCCTAATAATAATAATACCGAAACATTTGATTGTTAATGAAAATCTTTCATTTGAAAATAGGACAGATTGCTCAGCTACATTATCTATCTGTATTCAGAAGCAAGAACAAATTACTGTAGTTTTAATAACCACGTGAGATTCGTTTCATCTCTACAGTCTGCAAAGAACTTGAGATATTAGACTAGAAAGATATGCTGCACAGTGATTACTAAGTGATGCCTGGCATAGCATCAGTTATGATATGTCACAACTTGCATGTATGTGTATACTTAGATTAAAAATGAATGAAGGTCAAAGTAGTAGTTGAAAATTTCCTGACATCACAACGAGATTCCACTTGTAACCATTTTCTCGAGATTCTTGCTTAAAATCATACTGCCCCACACACCAAAAAATAGGGACCAAAATTTGAACCGTAGGGGAAGGTACAATAATAGCACCCAAGGGGTGCTCATTAGTGCAAGTATGCTCATTTGTGCACCTTTAATGATGCAGTTAGCTATTTCAAGCACCGCATAGGGTGCAAAAATGAACCATGTAATAATGGTTTAAATTTGAACCTTTACAGTGTGTATAAGAAATGTATAGTAGGCCGACAAGTAAATCATTTAATTAAACATTAGTCCACGCATGCGTCAAATTTTGATTAATGCTAGGTTTGAACGATGTATGTTAATGCATACATGTAATGAAATTTGGGGTTTGATCGATTCATGAAAAAATGGCAATTCAATAAGGTAACAGGTGTGTGATTGACACATTTAAAACAGCGGCGCTCAAAGCTGCGCCCTACTCAGTAGCACCAAATCGCTGTGTTGCTTATCAACCGAGGGACACTCAAATGCCAGGGGAAGATTGACTAACTTTTATATAACTTTTTAAAAGTATTTGGAATCCGAATTTGACAGAACTACACTTCGTAAATTTTACGTCATATACAGTAGTTGTTTTTGCTCGTTTTAAATAGTCTTAATTTCGTTATCTTAGTCTGATTTCATTCAGACTTTAACGTCTTAATTGTTTCAAGCAGTCAATTGGCTGCTCTACACAAATCAATGATTATGATACGAAAAACAAAACTTATAAATACCTGTTAGCTATGAAGTTACAGGAGTAGTGATTGATTTGAAATACCGCCTTCAAATCCAGTTTCGACGTCTCTATCATCCGATTGAAAACACTGGCCAACATTGCTGAGAAAATGAATGGCAGATAACAACAACACTAACGTACACATTCATTATACCTTATTGTCAACATAATGTTCTAGCAAATTCAGAAAAAAAATCATGTGGAAAGTACATACAATAAATTATCATGAAAAATAAAAATAGCTGGGCATGGCAATGCATAGAGGTGATGTGAATCGGGGGATGTGAATCGGGGGGTAAGTCTCCAGACTTTGAACCATTAAGGTCCGGGAGAAGATGTAGTAGTCTGGATAGACAACTTCCGGCAGAAGTAGGGGGATTTACATAATTAATTTTAATTAATTTTTTAATTAGGGGTGTGTTGATTTGATGAGGTCATAAACGAAGACTTCTTGTTTATTTGTAAAGGGGAATTAACAGAATTAATTTTTGAATTAATTTTTGAATTAATTTTCTAATTAATTTTCTAATTAGGTGTGTTTTGATTTTAATGAGGTCATAAACGAATACTTCTTTGTTTGTAAAGGGGAATTAACAGAATTAATTTTTGAATTAATTTTTGAATTAATTTTCTAATTAGGTGTGTTTTGATTTTAATGAGGTCATAAACGAAGACTTCTTTGTTTGTTTGTAAAGGGGAATTAACAGAACTAATTTTTTAATTAGGTGTGTGTTGATTTTAATGAAGTCAGAGACGAAGAGTCATTGTTTATTTGTAATAATGGAAGAAGAAAATGAAATCTATTACAAGAAAGCATCATTCGTAATGTAATGAAGGGAATGGAATATTTTTTCAACACTGTCGGAGACAAAGCGGTCAAGTTGGAGATGGAGATTTTTGTAATGTGTGGAGAGTAGGGATTGATGATGGGACAATAGAATTAGGGTAGTGAGTTGGTCAAGTGTACTCTTTTGAGTGGGGATTTTGGATACAGGCAGATGTTTGCCAAGCAGATGATCTGTGCGTGTGGGGTCTTGGATGCCGACAGGTGTTTGCCAAGCAGCCTCATCTTTGTTAGGTTTTGGATAAAGCTATTAAAAGCCAAATAGTTTTCAAGACATCTGCAAGAAGCCATGTTGTAATTGGATAATTATGAATTAACGGTGACCTCGTGAAACACTTGGTTAAGGTGATCATAGGGATGCATCATTGATTAGTGGCCCTCGAATGTCATATTGGTTACACGGTGAACATAATTTCAGGGGGGAGGGTCGCTTACAATTGAACATTCCTGTTTCCACGGTTTCATGCAGGATAGCTGTCATCCAATCGGTACGTCTCAATTCGCCATTTTGCCACTATTTTGGCGTTGCAACGTCTACGGCGAAACATCAGCATCGTCATTTTCGTTGAGTTGTCGGGGGTAATAAGAGAGTTTAGCTGGAATCCACTTCATTCCCTCATATCATTCCAGCAGTGTGGCGTTGCGGCGTCTAACGGCGCCATTAGGGTTGCGGTATAAGAGGATCACAATTTACCATCTGTCAATGAGTTCGATGAAGTTTGGTGGTTGAAGATATGATTTTAAATGTCGGTCCCAATTATAAATCATTTCTCATAGATACATGTCTGTAAAAAAATTATCACACACTCTAACAGAAACAAACACTCTCTATTTATCGGATAGTGGGGGTTAACACTTCTTCCAATTGTTTGTCGCATGACCCTGCATGCCCCTCCGTTTATTATCAAAATATTCAACCTCGCGAAAACAAAAAAAATTATTCAGATCGAGAAAGTAGTTTCCAAACAAATTTATTCTAAAATGATATAGCAACGTCCTCTATCGGCTACACTATCCAAATAATAAACTGGGCGTTGTGGCGTGCGCCTGTAATCCAAGCTGTGGGGAAGTTACAAATTGATGCAGAGGCTCGAGGTTCGAGTCCTGGTCACGTCTTAAAGGTTAAAGGTCGGTCCCAGACGTAAATAATCATATCTGATTGATACACGTCTGACAAAAATCCAATACCCACACACACACAATGTAATAGTTCATCAATTACGAACCATCTGTTGGCAATACAATTCTTTCAATGGAATAGATTTTCTGAACATCTACATTTACTTCATGAAGTATCATAGTTTAGTCATACCCTCTGTCAACATTGTGATAATCTTGCTGTTATTGGCACTGCATGAAATGTTTCCTCAAGGATTTTGAAAATAAACGGAAAAGGGGCATAAATGCACGCAGGGGCGCCGCATACATGACACTTGAAAATCGCGTCGCCCTGAGGTTTTGTGTTTATAATAATAATAACAATAATAATGATAATAACACTAATATAAATAATAATGATGATAATAATGATGATAATATAAATAACTTTCTTTAAACAAAAGAGTGAATGTAATTTGTTGTTTCATTCAATCAAATCCTTGCAAACATAAACTTTGACGATTTGATCCGATTTATTGCCCTCTGTAAATATATTTCCCATAAAAATGAGATATTTTGAACTTCGATCTCGGGAAATACAAAATTGAATGAAAAAGTATTCCAAATGATAAAGTGCCCCGAGTCTATTGACAATATTGATAGATTCCTGCTCTTCGAATTGACAATCGATCTGAATAATTATTTTTTGTTTTCGCGAGGTTGAAGATTTTGATAATAAACGGAGGGGCATGCAGGGTCATGCGACAAACAATTGGAAGAAGTGTTAACCCCCACTATCCGATAAATAGAGAGTGTTTGTTTCTGTTAGAGAGTGTGTGTGTGCGATAATTTTTTACAGACATGTATCTATGAGAAATGATGATTTATAATTGGGACCGTCATTTAAAATCATATCTTCAACCACCAAACTTCATCAAACTCATTGACAGATGGTAAATTGTGATCCTCTTATACCGCAACCCTATAAAGACGCCGCAACGCCACACTGCTGGAATGATACGAGGGAATGAAGTGGATTCCAGCTAAACTCTACCCCCGACAACTCCACGAAAATGACGATGCTGATGTTTCGCCGTAGACGTTGCAACGCCAAAATAGTGGCAAAATGGCGGATTGAGACGTACCGATTGGATGACAGCAATCCTGCATGAAACCGTGGAAACAGGAATGTTCAATTGTAAGCGACCCTCCCCCCTGAAATTATGTTCACCCTGTAACCCATATGACATTCGAGGGCCACTAATCAATGATGCATCCCTATGATCACCTTAACCAAGTGTTTCACGAGGTCACCGTTAATGCATAATTATCCAATTACAACATGGCTTCTTGCAGATGTCTCGAAAACTATTTGGCTTTTAATAGCTTTATCCAAAACCTAACGAAGATGAGGCTGCTTGGCAAACACCTGTCGGCATCCAAGACCCCACACGCACAGATCATCTGCTTGGCAAACATCTGCCTGTATCCAAAATCCCCACTCAAAAGAGTACACTTGACCAACTCACTACACTGTTAGAAAATTTATCCTTAAAATAAAAGAAATTCCTGCAGCAGAGTCTCGAGATCATCTGTAATCTTATTGAATTGCGTAATCTTACAGGAATTTGGTATTTGGTGTATGGAATCTTACAAATTTCCTTGAATAAAACACCCTTTTCCCCTTTTTTTAACAGACCTGTTATGTTAAATTGCAGAAAAATTCCTGTTTTATGAATTTACAGAATGATTCTGTTATTGCTTTCTGCAAAATCTTCTGTTTATTTTCTGTAAAATCACGGGTTTTTTAACAGTGTACCCTAATTCTATTGTCCCATCATCAATCCTACTCTCCACACATTACAAAAATCTCCGTCTCCAACTTGACCGCTTTGTCTCAGTGTTGAAAAAATATTCCATTCCCTTCATTACATTACGAATGATGCTTTCTTGTAATAGATTTCATTTTCTTCTTCCATTATTACAAATAAACAATGACTCTTCGTCTCTGACTTCATTAAAATCAACACACACCTAATTCAAAATTAATTCTGTTAATTCCCCTTTACAAACAAACAAAGAAGCCTTCGTTTATGACCTCATTAAAGTCAACACACTCCTAATTCAAAAATTAATTCAAAAATTAATTCTGTTAATTCCCCTTTACAAATAAACAAGGAGTCTTCGTTTATGATCCCATTTAATCAACACACCCCTAATTAAAAAATTGATTAAAATTAATTATGTTAATCCCCCTACTTCCGCCGGGAGTTGTCTATCCAGACTACTATATCTTCTCCGGGGTTCAAGTCATACCGCAGCACTCGCGTCCTTTGGCAAGGCATTTATCTACATTCACCCCTCTCCACCCAGGTGTAGTTATTGGTACCGGTAGGAAGGAGTTCCTTGAATGCTCGATGCGCCCGATCAGGGTAGCCGTGCTAAAGCCGCGCGCGGGGTAATAGTATGCAGCACTTTAAACATTTGTATTTAGTGCTAGCGTTGCATATCATTATTATATAATGAAAATGAATGTTTACAACATTCTGCCTTGCCGTGACAAAACACTCTGTCGTTTTCAATTTTTTTCAATTTTTTCTTGATTTGGAAGAGGACCTACTTCACTCTCAAATCGTTTCTGGCATGCCTCAGGACTTACTGTTTCACTTCGCAATGCATGCACAATTACGTTTAGTACAGCAAGGTCTCGAATCAATGAATAGATTTTCTCCTTACTAGCCTACTCATGTTAAAAATATGAAATGTGGAATGTATGAAACATAAACAATGATTGTGATGTCTGTAAAGATGTGACTCCTTTTTGCTTACTTGTTAGAGGGAGTTTATCCACATTTCTGGTATTAGAGGGAAAAGAACGAGTGGGGCGCCTTTGGCAGTCTCGCCTGCATTACGCGATGCAATGTAAAGCAGAGATGACTGATAAAATCACAAAATAACACCATTCATATAATAATATAATGCTATGTTCATTGACCCAAAATGGCATTTGACCTTGATAAAGTGACCTTAGACGTGTGCTAGATGAGCAATTATATTGAACACCCCTATGTCCAAATTTCATTAACTATATCCATAAACTTTCAAAGTTATGGCAATTCAACAATAATTACCTCCAACATGGCCAAACTTTATTGACCTCAAATGAGCTTTGACTTTGGTCATGTAAATAAGATGTTCAGGGATACCTGATTATTCATATGTCCAAGTTTTATGAACTAGCTCCATAAACTTTCAAAGTTACGATGGAAATTCGGCAAAGGCCAACGACATGGCCAAGTTAATTGACCCCCAAAAATTAAAGGACAAGTCCACCCCAACAAAAAGTTTATTTTAATAAAAAGAGAAAAATCCAACAAGTACAACACTGAAAATTTCATCAAAATTGGATGTAAAATAAGAAAGTTATGACATTTTAAAGTTTAAACTTAATTTCACAAAACGGTTATCTGCACATTCTGGTTGGTATGCAAATGAGGAGACTGATGACATCATCCACTCACTATTTCTTTTGTATTTCATTATATGAAATATTCAAATTTTCTCCTCATTGTCAAGTGACAATAATAATAAATTCCTCCCTGAACATGTGGAATTTGCATTGTTTGATACTATCTAGTTCAATCAAGTTGGTCCTTATTGACAAATCTGTAAAAAATGAAATATTGCATAATTCAAACATTAAAAAACAAAGAAATAGTGATTGAGGGACATCATCGACTGTCTCATTTGCACGTCACTGAGTTGCGCATATCAGTTTTTGTGAAAAATAAGAGAAACTTTAAAATGACATAGCTTTCTTATTTTACATCCGATTTTGATGAAATTTTCAATGTTGTACTAGTTGGATTTTTCTCTTTTTATTCAAATCATCTTTTTTGGGGGGTGGACTTGTCCTTTAAAGTGAAAATTTGAACGATATTGGTTAAAAACAAGAAAGTTATAAATGAAGTTGGAAAAAAATGGAAATCAATTTTACGAGGATATAAAACAATAGGCAACCTGGGTAATATTTTGATTACGGTCCCAAGTGAATAGGTACTAGACATGCTAGAGAAAACCACAAATCACTTGCATTAAGTACATGGCCAATCGCCCCTTGCCATCCTCGTAAACTTGATATCCTCGTAAAATTGATTTCCATTTTTTTTTACTTACTTGGTTGCCAATTTGAAATTTGCGTAGTCTTATAGGGATCTTAGTATTAAAGCATACGTAACTTTCTTATTGCTTGTCCGAATTCTTTCAAACTTTCACCATTCTGTTATACCTATTTTCCCCCCTTTCCCACAAAACATTCTTTGACCGGAAAGGTCGGATTTCCATTTAAACCACATAAATATTTACCAGTGACGGTGTTCGTCCCATCTGAAATAACCAACCGATAGTTCGATCTCTGACTTGATCCCCGCCGACTTGGTAATTTCCTATATTCCTGAAAGATATGGAAATAGAGATGATAATGTTGAGGGGAATCAACTCGATTACTTGAAAAACATTAAAAACTTTGAAAAAACCAATGTAATACAATATAATGTAACGACAATAATAATTACAAAAAAACAGTAATAATATAAATAATGATAAAATTCACGATGATTATAATAACTATAGGTATTACTAATCATGTCAATCAATGACGTAATGAGCCAAAAATATTAAAGGTGGCAAGGCGTGGCGCAAAATAAAAAAATAAGAGCAACCAGAGTTGCCAACCTGAAAAAGAACATTTCAGTATTTTTAAAGTTGAAAAAAATCAGTATTTTCAAAAAATACCATAGGACAACACATTAAGCTGAAACTTTAGAAATAAGTATTTTACATTAAACTATCAATATTTTTCCCACTTTTCAGTACTAAATACTGAAAATTAGTACTACTTGGCAGCTCTGAGCAACCGACTCAAAATGTTGACCTTCTCGATGAAAGAAGGGATACAATATTTTGTGATAGATTGTGGCATATTCAAAATATGATATCATAATTTTACCCCCCCCCCCTCCTTAAACTCTGTGCACACTTTGCGATTCGATCCCAATTACTAAGAAATTGTAATAACATTTGGAAGGCATAATCCAACCAATATGATCTTAGAGTTCAGAATAGTGAAGGAATACTGAAATGGAAATTCAGTCTAGCTCGAGTCTCCCTGCAGTGTACAAAAAGCAAATTCGAATCCAAATCGTAATGATGTCATCATCGGCTGCGAATTGAAGCCGATTCAGACTCAACCATGTGCCGAACTTCAATTGAAATAATTTTGCTTAATTATTGGAACTTCCACATTAATATGCAATAGGCCAAGACGATGTAAAAATAGCGCCCGGAGGGGCCACTCACATTGACGAGTGGATACCATGCGCGACCCCCAAAACACGTAAAAGGATGTCTTTTTCACGATAGGGCACTTTACGTACATAACGTGATAAGGGTGTCAAAACACCAAAATAATGAAAAAAGGGTATCTATTTCGCTAGGAAAATACGTGTGTAGGGTCTAATTTGCGGGGATGATAAAACAAATTAAAATGTTTTATAAAGGATGTCCTTTTTGCCCCAACACTTCGTGTTTAGAGTCCGATTTGCGCAAGGTGTAGAAGGTGGGGTCGTACTAAACCAAATAAGGTAAAGCCGACGACCGAAGGACCCGTAACAATAAAACATTCCTGTACTTGTTAAGGGGTGCATTTTCAGAATATGGGAATTACAATACGTGTTTAGGGTGCTTTTCGATCGAAAAGCACCCTAAACACGTATTGTAATTGGTCGCGCATGGTATCCACTCGTGAACGGAAGCGTCCCCCCCACCCCCCTGGAAATAGCGTCGCATAGTGCGCGCTGGGCTTTAGTCGTGAACTTGAAAATTCGGAGCTTCATCCTTCATCAGGACTAAATTGGTTTGTTAGTAGGGGAAGAGGAATTAGTGCAGTGGTTAAGATAAGAACAAAAACAAGAATGAAACTACCGGATTCGTTCCTGGTCCATTCAAAATCTATTCTAGCAAGTCAGATTCGACCCTGTCCCATCCCCTATATTTGACTTAGGCCTATTCCACGGGTGGCTGAGCAGAGGATTATCTTTTGTGCTTATGGGGGAGGGGGGGGGGGCAACAATAAAACAAAGGATAATCCTCTGCTCCGCCGCCCATAGCCTATTTCAAACTTTAGGCTAAGGCTTAGCCCCCACCCCCGTCTTATCGACCACCAAAAAAGTACACCACTTTGGAATTTAATAATACTGCCACTGATGACAAGAATACTTACCAATAACTGGACAAGCGGTTGGTCGACCTTATCTCCTCTGACAATCGCCTGAAATAAACAAAGAAGAAGAAAGATTAGCGCCGCTGCTTTCGAAATGGACCCATTAATTAACCATTTATTCATTTTTTAGATTACCTCGTGACAACACTGCATCCTCATCTCATACGATGAAATAATCTAATATAATGATTTATATATATATATATATATATATATATATATATATATATATATATATATATATACATGTAAATTTTTAATAAATTTGAATTAACTTTTGATTGGCAAAAATTACTTTTTGATTTGTATTGTCACTATATACTACACATAAACGCACACACAAATATATATATGTTCATGTATATTTATGTTGTGACAATACAAATCAAAAAGTAAATGTTTTTTGCCAATCAAAAAGTTTATTCACATTTGCTCAAAATTTCGCCGTTCCCTTAGTTTGTATGTGTGCTATATATAAAAAAAAATGCCAAAACTGTTGTTTGTTTGTTGACGATCAGTCATGTTTGACTAGCAACTCGTTACTATTTTTTCTTCTTTCTTTTCTTTTTTCCTCATCTGTACTCTCCCATTTTGTTGTATAATTATATGTACTCTAAAAAATAATTGATGAAAATAACAAACTGTGCTAGTGAATATTGGTCGATCGGACCGGCATAAATTGTCAAAGTCAATCAATTTACTGATAAGCTAGATCTGTTTTGATTGAAAACGAATATTTTTAACCAGTTGGACATTCATGTATGTATGTATGTATATATATATATATATATATATATATATATATAATATATGTATATATATACACACACACACTGAGAGATTGGTTTGACCTATTAACTGTAAGAGTGTAAAAAAATAACCACCATTATAGGCCCACAACATTTAGTTCCATATTCCGCTTATGATATTTTAAAACATTAATTGTAATAGCATTTAAGAGAAGCAAAATGAAAATAATTTCAAAGAAAAATAACAATTTGAGATGCTATTGATTATAAACATGAACATGCTTTCCTAACCATTATGTACATGTATACCAGATGTTGGCATTCTCCAAATGCTATCACAACTCATGTTTAACATGAATAATGGCAATGAATTTATATATTAGCAAAAAAATGCACTAGCTATAGGAAGTTTGGTACAAATAGTATCCGGTAAACTTACAGATAGTGCGCCTTCTGATAGCAAATCTCTCATCCTAGCTGATCCGTCTTCTGTATACATAGCTACTTTAGCGAGTCTTTCCCCTTTCCGAGTTGTGGTGTAAATGATGATACAAACTGCGCGCCTTTATGGAGCAACTCGGTGCTTTATGGCGTGCACATGTGTACGAGCAGTGTCCAGCGGATATTACGTAATTGTACGGCAGTCAATGGACAATGCGCGTGAGCTGCTGGTACTTCACGCCAATGGCGGAGAAGAACGTTGAATGAACGTAAAGCCGGAAGGAGTTACAAGACAAAGAAGGCGAACTAATTCTACGTGCACACAACGTAATCACATAGTATTACCCACTTGTCAATATTTTGTATGTGAATATAGGCCTATATACCCGGGGGGAGGGGGGGGGGGCACTTCCATTTACGAGTGGATACCATGCGCGACCATGGCGTCTCGAAAAGCACCCTAAACACGTAATTTCCATATTGTGAAAATGCACCCCTTAACAAGTATTGGCGTGTAAAACCCTACCCTTAACAAGTATTGGAAACAAAACGATACTCTTGGCAAATATTCCCTGAAATGAACCCCTAAACAAGTACAGGAATGTTTTATTGTTACGGGTCCTTCGGTCGTCGGCTTTATAGAGTCCGATTTGCGCGAGGTGTAGACGGTGGAATCGTACTAAACCAAATAAGGTAAATTTACCTTATTTGGTTTAGTACGATGTAAATTTAATTTATTTGGTTTAGTAGGATTCCACCATCTACACCTCGCGCAAATCGGACTCTAAACACGAAGTGTTGGGGCAAAAAGGACATCCTTTATAAAACATTTTAATTTTGTTTTATCATTCCCGCAAATTCGACCCTAAACACGTAATTTTCCTAGCGAAATAGATACCCTTTTTTCATTATCTATGTGTTTTTGACACCCTTATCACGTTACGTACGTAACGTGCCCTATCGTGAAAAAGACATCCTTTTTACGTGTTTTGTTGGTCGCGCATGGTATCCACTCGTCAATGTAAGTGGCCCCCCGGGCCTATATAGCGCATAAAAAAATATTGGGTGAAAATGCTCCTTGAGAGTAATTGTGTCCAACCAACATTGGGCATTTCTTTTGGGTATTTTTATTTCTCCAGTGTGATAAAAAATAATTGCCCATTCTAAAGTAATTGCTGCTCATTTTTAACCATACTTATTTCAAATAACCAGAACTTTGCTATTTCTCGACAATCTTATATATCAAATTAAAGAGGAGATATTGAACTTCTTAAAAATATGGTTTTCTTTTTGAAATCTGATACAGCCCGCCAAGTGACTTTTTGGTATCTCCTCAAATTTTTTTTTCTCACTCATGAATGAGTGACAAAATGAGAAATCGTGCCAGCCTGATGCCAGCCTGACACTTGCACGATTTTGTGTCACGCATTGGCACGACTCAAGTCGTGCCAGTGCGTAAACTAGTCGTGAACTGGCGTGAAGTGTGCGTAAACACGTCGTGACATGTCGTGACTGCGTGCCATGTCGGGACGAGAATTTTGAAATGTTCAAAATTTTGGTCACGACAAAATTTAGCCACCGGGTCGTGAACTATGCGCAAACTGTTCGTGAATTCGTCGTGAACTCGTCGGGACGACGCGGGAGGATGCGTGCCAGTGCGTGGCGGTGCGCGCCATGCCACGACTGTCACGAATGGTTCACGAACAGCTCACGTCGTGTTCACGAATAGTTCAGCACGACACCGTCCGAATTGCGCAAACTCGTCGTGCCAATGCGGGAAGTGCGTAAACTATGCGCAAACTATGCGTGAACTCGTCGTGCCAGTTCGTGTCAATGTGGACACTGATTGGCACGCATTCGTGAACTATTCGTGAACAGCTTGTCGTGAACTATGCGTGAACAAGTCGTAAAACAGTGCGTTCGTGCCCCAAAATGGCACGACTTGCCACGACAAAATCGTGGCCAAAAGTCGTGCAAGTGTCAGCCTTGCATGACACTTGCACGATTTTGTGTCACGCATTGGTACGACTCAAGTCGTGCCAGTGTGCAAACTAGTCGTGAACTGGCGTGAAGTGTGCGTAAACACGTCGTTACATGTTGTGACTGCGTGCCATGTCGGGACGAGAATTTTGAAATGTTCAAAATTTTGATCACGACAAAATTTAGCCACCGGGTCGTGAACTATGCGCAAACTGTTCGTGAACTCGTGAATTCATCGGGACGATGCGGGAGGATGCGTGCCAGTGCGTGGCAGTGCGCGCCATGCCACGATTGTCACGACTGTCACGAATGGTTCACGAACAGCTCACGTCGTGTTCACGAATAGTTCAGCACGACACCGTCCGAATTGCGCAAACTCGTCGTGCCATTGCGGGAATGGGGTAAACTATGCATGAACTCGTCGTGCCAGTTCGTGTCAATGTGGACACTGACGGGCACGCATTCGTGAACTATTCGTTAACTTGTCGTGAACTATGCGTGAACAAGTCGTAAAGCAGTGCGGGAGCCTCCCAGTTCGTGCCCCAAAATGGCACGACATGCCACGACAAAATCGTGGCCAAAAGTCGTGCAAGTGTCAGCCTGCTATATGTAATTCTAGATGAAAGAGGAAATTGTAAGCTTTACAATGGTAGGTCATATGTCTATTGTATTTGTGATTGAGTTATGATAAATCATCGATAAATCTCGGTTTCGTTTTTTTTTTGTGAGACGCATTGTATAGTTGAGGCCGAAACATGCTACACTGTTAGAAAAACCCTGATTTTGCAGAAAGCAATACCAGAATCATTCTGTGAATTCATAAAAAAGATATTTTTTCTGCATTTTAACAGAACAGGTCTGTTTATAAAAATGAAAAAAGTGTGTTTTATTTAAGGAACTTCAGGTTCCATACTCCAAATGCCGATTTCCTGTAATTTTACATGATATATTGTAAGATTACCTAGGTGTTCTCTTCTCAAGACTCTGCTATAGGAGCTTCTTTTGTTTTAAGGATATATTTTCTAACAGTGTAGATTTTAGAGCCTATGGCTGAAATGCTTTTTATTTCCTTTTCCTCCTACTTTTCCTAATTCTTCCAATCAACTTTTAATGCTTTCTTCTCTCTTTTCTCTTCCTCCTAATCCTCATCACCTTTACTCCTTCTGTGATACCCCTGTTCTTCTTTCACTATGACGAATTCGACAAAAATCATAATAGTCCCTTGCGAAGAGCGCATCTAGTTTTATATCAGATGCATTAAAAAGATGCTGATCCCCCATCCTATTGAAAATTTTAAAATGAAATTAAAAATAATTGTACTACAGTATGTATCATCCGATATTTCTAAGGTTACAAGCTTAATTTTTTTTACATGAATCTTGTTTTCAGTCCGTAACTATTGCACTTTTACCCCTTTTTAATTAAATAGATGAAGAATGACAATCAAAATAATGGCCTTCGAAAAAAGCAGAGTTTGGTGTCAGCACTTGCGTGTGAGCGGACGACAATTAGGTTGCACTTTCAAAAGCCACTTGTATGTTAAAAGTATACGCGCTTGCTGGTCTTTTGCTTAATGATCAGATGATACATTCGAGATCGTATAAAACTTCAGAAGTACGATGAGTGTATCACGTGTAAGCAAGTACCCGCGGATTCTTATAGTTCCACCTTTGACTATTTTTAAAACTCACAAGATTTTCCTAGATGTCAAGTGACAGAAAGAAAGAAAAAGTACAAAAAAATGATATAGATCATCATGCTTTTTGCCTGAATATCAACGATAATTTCATTTATTTTATTTATTTATCTATTCATTTTTTTCTGTATTTTTATTCAGTTAGTTAGCTACTATTTTCAGGTTTTAACCATTGAAATTGAGAAGGATTACTATGTAACCTCTTTATGATTATTATTTCAGAATAAATCAAGTAACTAGACTAAGTGCCCGCTAATATTCAGTTATTTCTTTTCGTATGTATTACATTCTGGATATTAATTTTGTTCTTGTTAGTACGCACACACTAAGGCAACGAGTAATTTACTACAGAGTGACGTTTTGTTGCTTTTGAATATATACCTTAATGTCATTGTTTTATCTATTATTTTTTCAGATGTTTGCTTTCAAAATTTCAGGAAGATTCATTTTATAACTATTTCAGAATAAACAGAATTACGAAACGAAGTGTCCACTTGCAGTCATCCCTATCTCTATTCGTATTACATTCTGAATATAGAATTTTGGCCTAGTCTGGTCAAAACGTATACAAAGACAACGAGAAGAAATGTCCTGCTCCTTTTACGCCAAATTACGAGGCTTTGATTTATTTTTCGTTATGTGTTTAATATCTGCATTTTTGGTGAGCAAATGTGATTGGAATAATTCCCACTTCTCTATTTTCAAGACAAATTATTTTTCATTTATCCCATGAAACTAGCGGCATCACAATTCTCCATCATACATGCCATAGTTTACAGTGCACTTGTGTATCATTTTGTACTTCCTTGGAAATTGGGAGGTACATGAAATAATTTGCATTTCGTTGTTACTCCATCTTTTTTATCACCATGGAAATAACATAGTGATACTTTCATCTTCAGTTGATATTATATTTGATGGCAATTTGATTGTTCAATAATATAATCTTTGATTTCGTGCCAGCCATCGCGACCTCGAAAGAATAAAAAAAATTGTATCGCGTGATTGACTTAAACTTGACCTTAACGTGAAGGGTGGATTCTCTTCTAAAATTTTCTGCCGGTATCATCAAATGGGTCGATATAGTCAGGTATACAGGATAAATTTTCTTTAAATACTCTCACATTCTGTGAGTTTGGTATCACTCGGGTAAATCGGAGATCACTGCGAAAAGCTGAGAGAAAGCCGATCCTCTGGTCTCTTCCTGCATGCGAGTTGCCGAATTATTAGGTGAGTATCTTTATCTTTGTAATTTGCGCCAAATTTGCCATAGCCTCTAATTGGTGTTGTATAAACATCTTTCTGGTATTAGACCAAAACCAAACTTGTGGTGTTTAATACTTGTCTGGTGTGGACAATAGATTCTGGGCTGGTGTTAAATCAACACCGGAGTTTTTCAGTATGTTCAATGACATATGGTTGGTTTAGAGCCCGCGTTTTTCGTAAAAGACTATGTATCATGAATATTCATGATACGAATTGTAAATCTATAAAATATTTTGTCAACGACCTTGTGAATAAATGGCATGGTCGCGTGTCCGAATCCCAATAAAGGCAAGAAACCATTTCGAAAAAAATACATATTTTAAAATAAAAATTCAGGCGAGCTTTGAACAGAATTTAAGTCAGAATTGTAGCTTAAAATCAAAGACTCCAATATTGATTATCTGACTTACGGAAGGATAAAAAGGCCCTCAAGTTCGTAAAGGGGGGGGGGGGGTCTCTCCACATGGCCAGTTACCCACGCACGCCTAGAAGAAGTGTCAAAAGAGACCCAATTAAGACACCGAGTCCTCTTTGGTGTTAGGGAATGGGTTGCCATTCCAATTACGGTTCTTCGGCAATCACCAAAAGGGATATATTATTTTCACTCGCAATCCCTTTCGGTTTTCAATATGCGAATGCCAGTTTTCTTTTCATTAGGAATATTAATTGTGTGATATCAAATATTTTCTTGAGTCGTTTTTGGTCATGTGTGTTCAATTATAGATCAGAATGACAATAAGGGTATCAATTTAAAGCCACTTTCGGCATGTCACAATTCGACGAACTGTCCTGCTCTCGGTGCCACTTCTTCTTTTCTTTTTTGTTATCTTCTTTTTCTTCTACATCTTCTTCTTCTTTTCTTTTTCTTCTTCTCTTATTATTATTGTTATTCTGCTTTTCTTTTTGTTATGTTCTTTTTTTTTCTTCACTTCTTCTTTTCTCTTTCTTCTTCCTTTTTTATTTCTCCTTCTTTCTTTTTATTCCCTTCTTCTTTTTCTTCTTCTGCTTCTTTTTCTTCTCTTCTTCTTTTCTTTTTTTGTTCTCTTCTCCTTCTACATCTTCCTCTTTTCCTTTTTTTTCCTCTTCTTTTCTTCTTCTTTTTCTTCTTCTACATCGTCTTCTTCTTATTTTATTTTCTCTCTTCTTCTTATTGTTATTATTATGATCGTTATTCTTCTCCTTCTACGTCTTTCTCGGGTCCCTACATAAGTCCTGTCCAGTGGAGGGTACAAAATACTTAGGGTGGCAGCTTTCCTGATGTGTATTTTCATTTTCCATGTGATGTGAGTGCAACAGTAGCAGAATTGATTTACCAATTTAGTCCTTTTTTGTTTTATTGTTTTTCGGACACCGATTACGTTTTCAAAGATATGAATTATAAAGGTGTGGCCTATTGTATGAAAATATTTTCTTAAAAAGTAATACAAATAAGAATGGTTAAAAACAATGTTTTTTTCTTAACAATTTGGATTCCAGCTTGTCATAATGAAGTTTCTCATCGTTGTGGCGCTGATCGCCGTAGCCATCTCTGGGTTGCCGAACGCTTGGGGCCAGTCATGTAGCTGCCCGGTCGGTTGGACTAGATTCAACACAGATTGCTATCAGTACTTTTGCGCTCTAAAGACTTGGGAGGACGCACAGAACGCCTGCGAAGCCCATGGTGCCAACCTCGTCTCGATCCATAGTGACTGTGAGAACGCGTTCGCCTACGATCTTATCGATTCATGCTCGCCCGAGGTGAGTAGACCTAATTCTTGCCATTTCAAAGGGATGGTCCGGGCTAAAACTATCTATATCTAAATAACTAGAATAAAATTCACAGAGCAAAATGCTGAAAATTTCATCAAAATCGGCGACAAATAACGAAGTTATTGAATTTTATAGTTGATCAATATATTGTGAAAGCAGCTATATGCTCAGGGTCATTCATATTCATTAGGTGGGCTGATGATGTCACATCTTCACTTTCCTTTTTCTTATGTTATTACATGGAATCATAAAATTTAATGTTTCAATTTTTGATGCATGTGTAAATGATGGGTCTCCCATATGATAAATTAAGTTGCAGCAATAGATAACTAATGCACTTAACAGTTGTCGATCAAACTGTTTTAGTTCTTGGTAGAAAATTTTTGAATAAACCTAATTTCATATAATGAAGTACAAAATAACAAATAGGCCCATTTGTTCGTTTGTATTTTATATGATATCATCAGCCCACCTAATGAATATTCATAAAGACATGCCTAAAACTGTTTCACCGGAATAATGCATATCTTTAAAATTTGATAACTTCATTATTTGTTACCCGATTTTGATCAAATTTTCAGCATTTTGCTCTATGAATTTTACTCTATTTATTGAGATATAAATATCTCCAGCCTGGACCATTCCTTTAAAGTCCTGCCTGGGTTACGAGGTGAGCGACCAACGGCGATTTGCCCGAGGGGGGAGGTGGCGGGGGGGGGGCACTTCCATTGACGAGGGGATACCATGCACGACCATGGGTTAAAAAAAAACACCCTCACGCTAAACACGCAGTTTCCATATTCTGAAAATGCACTTTTAACAAGTTTTGGCGTGTAAAACACCACCCTTAACACGTATTGGAAACAAAACGATACTCTTGGTAAGTATATTCCCTAATTGGACCCCTAAACAAGTAGAGCGAGTTTTCAATCGGTCGTCGGTTTACCTTTACAGCCTCACTTCCCCACATCTCGCGCAAATCGTACGCTAAACACGTAGTGTTGACTCATGGGGCAAAAAGTATAAAGTATTTTAGTCTTTAGTTTCTGTACCCTTGCATATTTGACCCTAAACACGTAGCTTTCCTAGCGAAAATACATACTCTTTTTTTTATTATTTTATTGTTTTTGACACCCTTAATACGTTACGTTCGTAACGCGCCCTTGAAAAAGGCATCCTTTTTACTTTTTTTGTTGGGGGGGGTCGCGCATGGTAACCACTTGTCAATGTATGTGGTCCCCCGGGCCGATTAGTAGCCTGCTCGGGCGCTGACGTAATCGAGCGGTTGCCGTCGAACAATTTAGGTAAAAAATTGAACTCGTTGGATCAAAGGCTGTCGAGCGGCCGCCCAGAGATCGGTCGATGATATCGCAGCGAATTCAAGATCGGCAGCGCGATGAGTTAGAAATAGGCTGTGGCAGGTAGGAGGCCGCTTAGGAATCGGTGGGTCATTTGTCTATTTATTAATCTTAAGCATTGCCAACCGATTTTTGCAGAAGTCGAGCGATGGCCTGTCGATTATCAATTACTCATGGCCAAATCTGGGTCAAATCGGGGAACTTTTCTGTTTGGCGTCCGGGCAGTGACAGGCTGATGACCCACCGATTTTTCATTAAACTACGTGCTAAATCTTGAGCAGTGACCAAGCGATGCCCCTAAAACGAGTGGTGCCCAGAAGGCCGCCGCTCGGTGCCCGGGCGATAGTGGCTGGAAACTAACCGCCCGGTCGCCTAGCAGGCTAATTGGGGGGGGGGGGGGTGTGACCTTAGCCTTATGTATTTCCCAGACAGTTGAGATTGATTTCAAGATCATGAGCTGATTCGTTGAACCTCTGCTGCTATAGAGATCTTTGTCACAATTGGCTATCCATAGTTAAACCTCTTATTTAGACAAGAGTTTAAAGTAAACCCGACTTCAGAATACGGGCTTAAGTGTTTTAACATCCATTCGTAATCAACGAATGTGTTATTTATGGAAGTTTTTATTTATGAAAATCTTCATGTTAAACAAATTATTTATACATTTTATTACCCATTCCCAACGAATAGACTGACTACGGGTTTGCCTGGATCGGGTATTCTCAACCATCCGGAACGGACTTCGAATGGTCGGACGGTTCTCCTACCGGATACACGTACTGGGCGTCAGGACAACCGGATAACTACAACCACGGTTACGCCACAGAAGACTGTGCTCACTTCCGCAATGATCCGGATGGATCCTGGAACGATTTTCCCTGCGACCGTGAACTCGGGTATATCTGCAAGAAGGCCATCTAATCGGTTAACCGCATTCGAACTTCCATCTCGCCTCTATTAGAACTAAGAATCCTAAAACATAATTGTCGTTTCTCTAATGAGACATGGCAGTTTCATGAATAATTCCCACGTTTTGTCGGTCAGTGTGTATCGGATTTCTCGGTCCTTCAAACTGATTGACAGCCAAATATACCGCAAATTACACTTATCTTAGTATTTGTATTATTTTGGTAAGAAGGGTAGCATACTGTGCTAATTTGAAAATATTCCTTCTTTTCGATATCCATTTCTTTGTGTAACAACATCACAATAATGTAAGTTTTACTTTCAAAGTTCATTGGTTTTTAAAAGGCAAACAATAGCTCTAAAGGATAAACTTCGGATTATTGTTTTCAATTTGTCTCCTTGCTTTCACTTTTTTTCAATTATTATAATTATAGCTGCCTTGCACATGTCCTTTCAAATCACTTTTATTTTCCCCGCGATCTTGTATGTTTTGTCCTAGTCTTCCTTTACATAACCTACTTTTTATCTTATTAGCGTCACAATGGTTAAAGAAAATAAGTACCTTATTTTTTCCAGATTCTGTTGGTTTGCTGTCGCTGTTTCATTCTGATTAAATACAATCTTCTAATCTAACGCCAGTGTTTTTATTGAATTCTTATTTATTTCTATTCAACGATGGTAGATTAAACGGGCTATCTTTGTTTTTCCGTGAAAAAAATGCTTAACAATATGTAAAGAGATACAAGGAGTAACATCTACATACACAATGAAAAAAGAAATCGTGGAATTATGGAAAAGGGATATATATATGTTCATATATTCCTTTTCTACAAATTCACAATTTTGTGTGTGTATAAATATGTAAATTATATGTGTGTGTGTATTGGGCTAGAGGGATGCGGAATTGGAGACGAGACCGTGCAAGAATAAGAGGAAGAATTTAGAGAAAGGGGGTGGGGGATAGAGAGACGCGCAAGGGGAGAGAGTCTGCTAGAATTATGAGGAAGAATTTAACGAGAAGGGACAAAGTAAGGGGGAGATGGAGGGATGCAGAATGGGAGTCAGGACACTGAAAGAATAAAAGGAAAATTCAATGAGGAGGGAAAAAGAGAGAGAGGGGGGGGGAATCTGTCTAACAGAAGCCATACCTATATCCGGCACCCTAAATCGAAATTCAAAATCTGTTCGATTTATTGTCTTTGATTCTGTCTAATTGCAATGACTTTGTTATTTAGCAAGCATGATTATTATCGTATTCTCGTGTCATTGTAAAGTATTTTATTCACGAGGATGGCCTATATCTGAACTGTTTTCATTTACAGATGTTAGTTACTAGATTCAAGATAAGCCCTTTTTATTGTTTACCTACATTACTTTAATTAATGACTGTCCTTCCCTTTCCCCACCAAGTTCTTCTCTTTCACACACAATTATATAGTTGTTACTCCATATCCTAATATTATGTAGGGGAGGGGGTCAACATAAAACCATGGATCAAGTAGCTCCATGATCAAACAGTGAAGCATTATAATTATATACAATGACGTGTGTAATAGTTCTAACATTTATCTATGTGATAAATCATTGTAATGTACGTACACCGTTAACAAAAACCTGATTTTACAGAAAAAAGAAGATTTTTCAAAAAGCAATAACAGAATCATTCTGTAAATTCATAAAACGTGAATTTTTCTGAAATGTAACAGAAGAGGTCTGTTTAAAAAGGGAGAAGGGGTGTTTTATTAAAGGAAATTTGTAAGGTTCCATACACCAAATACCAATTTCCAGTAAGTTTACATGATATAATGTAAGATTACAGTTGTTTTCGAGACTCTGCTGCAGGAACTTCTTTTATTTTAAGGATAATTTTTCTAACAGTGTATAGGCACTTCTTGTAATGCGAGACCAAGCAATTTATTCAATAATTAATTTGATAATAGGCAGTTTATGAATAGCGCATAATGTAATTTATTCCATCAGTCATTATATTAATCACTGAATCATTCCATCAACCATTCATCAATTGATCAATCAATGAGTCAATGCATCCACCAATCAATCCATCCATATTATCCTCCCATCCTTTGCAGGCGAGGCAAAAACAAAACAAAAATGAGAGTACAAACCATTAGGTACACATGATGAATTTTGAAGAACACTCCTTTTAATTAAACCACTGCAAACTCACACAGAATTTCGTATATTTTCGTGTATACCATGGGCATGATGGGTATGATTATATTGTAATGATTGTATAAATTTTTATATAGTGCATAAATAAACGAAGCTTGACACCATTAGTATTTTACAATTATTCTATTGAATATTGTTAATTCATATTTGCATTTGATAAATTTTAATCAGTTATTTATTTCAGGGGACTCACATATACAAGCGATGCTTTCCAGTGAGTTCCTTTTTTTAATTTCTGTTATTCATATTCTGATTTGTTCGTACTTATTTTGTAAATTTGTTTGAAATGAAGAAGAATAAATTCATTCAATCAATCAATCTGAATTACATATTCAAATGCATGTATTAGAATGAAATACATTAAAAAACCATTGGAAGTGTAATAGGTAATTTGATATCTTTCAATTTGCATTACTGAAATTCATCATCTTAACGGGAAGAGTTTACATTCCAATTTCTATTGATTTTAGTTTTTGATCCAGGGGCCTTATTTTCATGATTGTGGTTCTCCTGAATATGAGTGAAGCATGTATCATATCCGGGGGGGGGGCACTATTACATTGACGAGTGGATACCATGCGCGACCCAAAAAACACGTAAAAAGGATGTCTTTTACGTTCGTAACGTGATAGGGGTGTCAAAAACACAAAAATAATGAAAACAGGGTATCTATTTCGCTAGGAAAGTTACGTGTTTAAGGTCAAATTTACGGGGGTGATAAAATAAAATTAAAATGTTTTATAAAGGATGTCCTTTTTGCCCCAACACTACGTGTTTAGAGTCCGATTTGCACGAGGTGTGGAAGGTGGGGTCATACTAAACCAAATGATGGGTAAAGGTAAAACCAACGACCGAATTAAGGACCCGTGAGAAAACAATACAATATTCCTGTACTTGTTTAGGGGTTCATTTCAGGAAATACTTGCCGAGAGTATCGTTTTGTTCCCAATACTTGTTAAGGTTTCACACGCCAATACTTGTTAGGGGTGCATTTTCAGAATATTGAAAATACGTGTTTAGGGTGCTCATCGAGACCCCATGGTCGCGCGTGTTATCCACTCGTAAATGGAAGTGCCCCCCCCCCGGACCATATAGGTGAACTAAATACAATCCTGGGCCTATACGCCTGTCATACCTATTTTATAATTTTCAAGATAAGTTTTAGCGAGGGTTTTATGGTGGCAGTGCTAACAATAAGGCATACACTTTGAATACAGGCCCATACTTTGAATGCACGGGTCGTGTGGTCCAGTGATTACAGCATTGGACTCATAATCGCAAAGGTTGTGAGTTCGAATCCCCCACCCATTGTCTCCATGCACTTTGATAAAAAGAGTAATATCTGTCGACTATAAGGTCAGCCGCTATGACTGATTAACCTAGACGTAAAATGTTTCCTAATTAATATTGGTTATAATATACCAGCTTGGTGTTTTCCAGCAAAATGCTGCCCCGCTGAGTTCCCACGGGAGTTACCATAAACAGAAACAGAATAAAGTAATTTCGATTATTATTATTTTTTTATATATCAGGGGTATTAACCCCCGATTTATGTACGGTCTATACCACACAGTTTACGACTACTATAGATAAATCACACACATTCCTATACGAATAAAACCGTTACCATCTTTCTTATTACACTCTGATATGCTGTTCACATTGCATTTCCTTAACCCCATACTATTTCTTTTAGGATTAACACCGTCTTTCTTAACCCCATACTGTCTGCTTAGCCGGGGTTAACGCATTAACCCCGGACTATCCCACAGCTCATGAATATGGATGATTTTACCATACCGAGCGTGATTAACGTGCAATTCTGACTTCTGTGATTGGCTATTGCTTAGCCCCACTTTTCCTTAGCCCAGTTTCGTTTCACACCACAATAAGCCGGCTAACCCTGTTTTTTTTGCGGGGCCAGATAGTACCGTACTATCTACCGTGCTAGCCCACTTTGCTAAAACGTAGTGTGAAAACGAAGTGGGCTAAGCATAACATCGGGAAATTGTTGGGGCTAAGCCCCCCCCCCCCCCCTTAGCCCCACCAACTTCTCGGAGTCAAGGAAAAAAAGTACAGTGTGAAAAGCATATAAAAATCGGATTATCTATAACTGAGTAAAATAGAACATGCATGTGTTGAAGTACAATAGTGTGCATATTTTTTCAACATTTTAGTGTGTAGTAAGGAATCTCGACAGAGAAAAAAAAACTTATTTGTGATTGATTCCCTCATTTTAGTTCACAGTGATAGTTATATAAGGTCAATAGTTTGCAAAACGTTACTAAACAATGTAACAATAATCACAGCTCAGATTGACAATATCATTCATTCCATATACAAATCGAAACAATCAATTGCCTTTTGAAAATCTTATATGTACAATAGGTTTTCTATTAGTATTAGATGCCTGCTTATGTTCCCATCCAACATGTTTAACAAACTAAGTGGAAACTGCATTTTAAGGGAATGTTCACATTGACATCAAGGTGTTTTTTTTACTTTTTGAAGGTAGCGAAAAGGTTAAAAGAAGTGTGCCACTATGTAAAAATTTATTAACTGATAACTAAGAATTTTGAGGTGTAGTCTGAAGACGTCACATGTTAAGAGCCCCACAATCAATTTTGCCATGTTATCTACATTTCATTTGTATTTCCTTTATATTTGTAAGGGGGGGGGTATTCATATATCGCATATATTGACATATTTAAATTCATAGAGAATAATTATCTTGAATATTAGTGACGATAGTGTGCTTGTAAATTCCTTCTAAACCTTTCGGAGAAAAGGTAAATAGCTGTTAAGTATTGAATGAAGACTACAGAAAGTAACTGGGCGTTGTGGCGTGCGCCTGTAATCCAAGCTGTGGGGAAGTTACAAATTGATACAGAGGTTCGGGGTTCGAGCCATGGGCACGTCTTTCGGATGGTGACGTTTAAAAGTCGGTCCCAGACGTAAATAATCATATTTGATTGATACACGTCTGACAAAACTCAAATACACACACACACATCTTTGGCGCGAATATTCACTTCTGAATGGTACACGCCGTATAAGCTAAAACAACAACAACAACAACAATCTTCGGATCACAGAGACGCATTTGATGCGCAGAGTGCAAACATGAGGACATCAAAAGCGGACACTACTAAATATATCTGTGCTAAATGGCTTCTTGTTGTATTGTCCTGATAAGAACCCACTATTAAAAACATAGCAGGTGCTATTATAGTTGCAATATGTGCAGCTTACTAGTAAGTAACGTCACAAACTTCAAGAAAATCTGAAAAGTATATATGTTTATATATCATACACTGCAAAAACTCTGGTGTTGATTTAACACCAGCCCGGAATCTAAATATGTCCACACCAGAGAAATATTGAAACAACACAATTATGGAATAAAACCAATGCTGCTTTAAAACTAATTGGTGTTGTATAAACATCTATCTGGTGTTAGGCTATTAATACCCAAACCGGTGTAGTTTAACATTTCTCTGGTTTGGACATATATAGATTCCGGGCTAGTGTTAAATCAACACCGGAGCTTTTGCAGAGTAAATATTTCATCTTATGTCATAAGTCCTTATTCATATTTTACTAACTACCTTTTTCTTAGCTTAGTCACATCGGTTCTAATTGATATATTTTAACTTCATCAGTGAATTAAAAAATATGGCGTTTTGTCCTTTTATGTTTGATTGAAAATCTGTAAATATTTGACTCTGTATATTGTTTATCGGTAGTTTGTTAATGGAATACATGTATGAATAAATCTATTTAATCTAATCTATTCGTTCAACCTACTTCGATAATTTTAAAGAAATATTTTCTTTTTTGTTTTGTTTTGTTATTTACTGAAACCAAGTTGACGTCAGCATTAATATCGCTTCCCACATGCCTATATCTCTCCATGAAAATGGAGTCTTATTACCTTTGGGGCCCACTCAAGCTCGTCCAAAATAAGTACACCCGTCAGATCGGGTGAAAAAACGAGCATCCGCCCTCTCCTTCTGCGCGTAATTCAGCTCGCAAACACCGCCTTGAATGTAGTTGAAAGACTGGCACCCAACGATGTCAGCACACATCATAGCGCATCGTAATTGGCTCACCATTCGCTCAGTCTCCATCACGTGACCAACTAGACAGTAGCCAATCAGATTACGTCCATTGTTGTCTTTGCCTGGGAGGAACACGTTTGATTTGCTGATCTTGCGAAGTGGAGTTGCTCTGGGGGTAGCTGCATGCAATTAATCAACACATAGTAATGAAATAGTGATAAAGGCATTATTAGCAATGCGTGCCTGTAAATTAACCATTAACCATATTAGCAATTACATTAACAGTACGATTAAAGAAATGTAGTATAGTACAAATGTAATGGAATGCAAGCATGCACACGTACCAGAGCATAACTTAGTTTATTTGCGTCGATACATGCCAAACTATGAATTAGCATATCTGTTTAATCTATATGTGTCCTGTTACCTCCAAACTCATCAGTTAGTCACCAGAGAAGATACTTTGTAAATAGAGAAAGAGGGGGGGGGTACTTGATCTTCAACATGAAAAAGTTCCAAAATTTACCATTTTCATTGTTATAAATGTATTAATTCAATTAGTATAAGTTTGGGATTGCCATTTTTTTCAAACAATCTGCTTATGATGACAATCCTCCTGCAAATTGTGAACATCATATAGTTAATCATTTTTGTCTGGAATTATCTTTTTAGTCATCTTTATTTACAATTTATGCCAAAAATGTTAACATATTATGTTCATTATGTTATGAAAAATGTACTATACAAATGTTATGGATGCAGAAGAAACAATAAATCAAATCAAATAGCACCCCCCCCCCCCGATTCTCCATACATCTTCTAACATGTTTTTTTTTGTAACCGGACCTCGTGATTGAGTGAAGCTTGAAAGTGAAACCTCGTTTTCTCCTCATTTTTCCTCATTGTTTGAATGTCTGACTGAATTTCTTCCATGCACTTCAATCGAGTACGAGTTATTTTTCATCAATTTTAAAGCAGAGTGTACGATTTTATATGTTCAATTAAATCTCACAATAATTTTTAGCAATGTCTTGTTGACTTTGTGTGTCACATTTTCCAACAATTGTAAAATGAGATATTAAAAAACACGTCTACAAGTTTAACTAAACTCGATAAATAGAAATGAAAGAATAGGATAGAATAGGATATAAAGAGATCGAGAGATGGGGGAGGAAATTAATGATGTTAGGGAAATATATATAGTAAGATAAGTAGAGAGTGAGTGAGAGAGAGAGATCGGACATGCTGGCTCAGTGGTAGAGCGCCCGCGTCATGGACGGGAGGTCGTGGGTTCGATCCCCGGATGAGTCACACCAAAGACTTAAAACATGGGACCTTCTGCTTACAGCTGAGAGTGGCTACCCTGGGTAAAGTCATTATTATTATAAAGAGAGAAGGATAACGATGCAATAAGGGCATGCATTTAGTCGGTATTTGTCGTTGTTATTTTCCATGTATAATTTCTATGTCTAAATTGCATTTCTACTCTTAATATATTCACTGAACAAAAAAACACGTCTAAAAAGGTGTACATTTGTATTATTCGGGTCGCATTAATATTAATAATGATTCAATGCTTTTAATCCAATTGATATTTGCTGTCATTTTCAATGCAATTGCCCTACGCTATTTTGCTGGTGCCATGATGTATCACGTTCAAGAGAAGAGCAATCAAATACCGTACGCATTCTCGAGAGCTTAAAGGTCAAGTCCACCTCAGAAAAATGTTGATTTGAATCAATAGAGAAAAATCAGACAAGAATACTGTTGTAAAATGAGGTATTAAAAAACACGTCAACAAGTTTAACTAAACTCGATAAATAGAAATGAAAGAAGAGGATAGAATAGGATATAAAGAGATCCAGAGATGGGAGGAGGAATTAATGATGTAAGGGAAATATATATAGTAAGATAAGCAGAGAGTGAGTGAGAGAGAGAGAGAGAGAGAGATCGGACATGCTGGCTCAGTGGTACAGCGCCCGCGTCATGGACGGGAGGTCGTGGGTTCGATCCCCGGATGAGTCACACCAAAGACTTTAAACATGGGACCTTCTGCCTAATTCTTTTCAGGCGCTCGACGTATGGGAATGAAGAAGGGTAGTAACAGGGCCCGCTGGAAGAACAGCTTACAGCTGAGAGTGGCTACCCTGGGTAAAGTGTTATTATTATTATAAAGAGAGAAGGATAGCGATGCTATAAGGGCACGCATTTAGTCGGTATTTGTCGTTGTTATTTTCCATGTATAATTTCTATGTCTAAATTGCATTTCTACTCTTAATATATTCACTGAACAAAAAAACACGTCTAAAAAGGTATACATTTGTATTATTCGGGTCGCATTAATCATTAATAATGATTCAATGCTTTTAATCCAATTGATATTTGCTGTCATTTTCAATGCAATTGCCCTACGCTATTTGGCGGGTGCCATGATGTACCACGTTCAGGAGAAGAGCAATCAAATACCGTACGCATTCTCGAGAGCTTAAAGGTCAAGTCCACCTCAGAAAAATGTTGATTTGAATCAATAGAGAAAAATCAGACAAGAATACTGCTGAAAGTTTCATCAAAACGGGATTAAAATAAGAAAGTAATTACATTTTAATGTTTTGCTTATTTTTCACAAAATATTATAGTTATATGCACGATTTAGTCACATGCAAATGAGAGAATTGATGATGTCCCTCACTATTTCTTTTGTTTTTTATTGTTTAAATTATACAATATTTCAGATTTGACAACAAAGACCAACTTGACTGAAACATAAAATGTTAAACAATAGTTATTCCACATGTTCAGGGCGAAATAAAACTTTGTTTCGCAGGACAATGAGGAGAAAATTAGAATATTCCATATTTGATATAATGAAATACAAAAGAAATAGTGAATGAGTGATGTCAGTCCCTCATTTGCATACTGACCAGGATGTGAATATAACCATTTCGTGAAATTAAGCGAAACCTTAAAATGTCATAACTTTCTTCTTTTATATCCGATTTTGATGAAATTTTCAGTGTTATGCTTGTTTGATTGTTTTCTTTTTATTCAAATCAACAATGGTTGGGGTGGACTTGTCCTTTAAGTTGACAATGGAATTAAATGTAATGGATCGGTTTAGAGAGTTTCTATGTTTTCTAAATATTACTGAAGCTATGAAAGCAACAAACCACCATTTAACACCGCGTCTTTTTAGTAATCATAGTAATATAAATGAACCTAGTTATTAGTTAAATAGTAAAAACACGTTGTATTTATATCGAATTCTACAACATAGGCCTACTATTTTCGTCTCTTGTCTCAATCGTCGCAAACTAAAATGATATTTTCAGTAAAAATAACTTTAATAAATGATCAGATCGCTCGAGGTGTATCATACTACTATACATTTTATCGAATTATGGACTCTATAAGAACAAACATATCGACATGACTATTATATTGAGTCGTCATCTGGGTCAGTGTAGTGTCTTGATGCTCGGTCTTGGCCTTAACATGCTTAAGGCGCGTTAATGCCTACTCTTGCAAAGCCTTGGCCTCGAGGATTTTTAGCCTTGAAATTTCAAGGCTTTTTTAAGGCTTTTTGAATGCATTTTTCTTATTTTGAACCCATTTGCTTTTTGTAAGTAATTGCAAATGTTTCGATTGTTCTAATGACAATAATGGACAATAACACCAGTCGGCAGTAGAAGTAATTTTACTGGCAGTGTCATCAATTGTAATTATCACCATCATTAATAAATATCATCATACATGTAACAAACAAGAAACAGCAGTGATGAAAAATAACATTATTGACACTTGTATTATGTAGTAATCATGACTTATGATGATAATGACAATAGTAATAATAATAATAATGATAATGATAGTATTAATAATAATGATAAAAATATTAATAACGATGTATTAACATGATAACAGGAATAAGTATGACAGATCTTACTGCAATTTCGACAACAATTTTCATATTTAAAGTTAGCTAACTCTAAAGAATGATAACAAGGTTGATTTCGATTCCACAAGGATTTTCTTTTTATTCTTTTTCTGCAGCCAGCAAGAATGCTTTAAGTCTCAACGATATTCTGAAAAGATTTGGTTAACTTGAACACAATCTTCAATTTGTTCATATTCAAATTGGCTTTGTCAATGGCAGGATGAGCTAAAAAAGAATTTAGAGGCCAAACATGGCATATGGACCAAAATTTCTGCCAAAAAAAGTTTGAACTGATTGAAGCAAGCGAACAAAAAAAATTACTCTCTTAATAAATTGATAAACTTGTGACAAATTGTGAGGATATATTTAGAAAAATAATATCACATTTTTTCCTTTTTCCTTTCCTTGTTTGCCTTTCTGAGCTTTATCTTGGCGGTGGAATTTCTTCTCTCTCTTTTTTTTTTTGGGGGGGTCTGACATTTTTAAAACAAGCGAGGAAGAGGAATGAGAAGAGAGGAGGAGGAAGAAAAACACGTGAAGGCAAAAGATAGATGGGGTGACATAATTCGCTGGTTGGACAGAATAGACCAGTTCGTAGTTACTTCATGAACAATTTTGGTCAAATTACCTTTCATTTATTTCATTAAGATATTCAGATTTCAAAGCAAGATATTACGTATGCATGCCTTACATAGCGAGATGAAGGAATTGAATAGACCAGGTGACGAGAATATCACATCAATGAACACTCTATGAAGGTATTTTTTGTTGTTGCATTTCTACTTTGAATGCACAGTAATGAATGTTGTACAGTGTACTTGACAAACTGTGAAATATACCAGTCATTCGTAGACGCATTGTTTTTTGTGGATGTGAATGAAAAAAAACGCAATTCAAAAGAATATATGAATAATCAAGACATCGAAGTTGGTGCTAATCTCATTAAATTTTAAACCACCATGTCACTTTAGTACAAATTACCTACCTCTGATCTTGCACAGAATCTTCTGATCATGCGCAGAGTGGAACTGCGAACTGGCTTATATTTGTGTAATTACTGCAAAATCAAATACGTTGATAAGCAATACATCTTTTCTAATTTTGTTTATTGTGATTTGAGTGTAGTGTCTCAGATTGACAAAAAAGCAGAAAATTGTATGTATATATATATATATATATATATATATATATATATATATATATATATATATATACATATATACATATATATATATTTATACTTTTGAATTGAGATTTAAAAGTGGTGGTAAGCAGAAAAGAACACACAAGAGTTCTAAAAATGACTAATTTTCAGGTCAGCATTTGAATATGTCAACCTGCGCTTCGTGCTCTCTTGCCCACTAAATGTAGGGAAAAAAAGCCCCTTTTCCAAATGAAATATGCCTTTTTAAAACGAAATATCTTTCTTGAAGTAAAACATAATACATTTTAATTTAAAAAATCACTAAATTTTGGCCCAAGCTTCGGGCTCACATCAATTATTGTTTAGTAAGGTAATAATCCTGTTCATGGTTGCAGAAATGTTCAGAATGTCCAGTGTTTTCAGGTTGGAATATCATAAATCTTTGGCTCGCTCACATTGATTAGTTAGGTACTCATTCTGTTCCTGGTTACAAATGTGCTTAGAATGTCCAGTTTTCAGGTTGGAATATCACATATTTTGAGCTCACGCTCCGCGTTTGCATTATTTGATTTGCAAGATATGTATCATATTCATGAGTCACTAAATGCACTCCGTAACAGATTCTTTTTCTGGTCAGTATATCAAAATTTTCAGCTCGCGCTTCGCGCTCGCGTTAATTCTTTAGTTAGATACACATCGTTTTCATATGATTTCAAAATCTGCTCGGAATGTTTAATTTTCATGTCTTATTTCACGAAATGTCCAAAAGTTTGAGCTCGTGATTCGCTCTTGCAACATCTCGCAATGGTGCACTTTTAACAGTGATTAGCGCCTAATTGACCAAAAATCGAGTTTTACAACTTCAGATACGCTCTCTCAAGGAAAAATAAATGTATGTCGTATTAATTAGAAATCACCTTAAAATGGCTTTGCTCAACTTAATCAATACAAACACACAACTACCTCACGCAGTTGACAATCTCATGGTGAAAATATCTGTTTGCACCAAAATGCCAATTTTGACATAATTATAAGTACACTTTTTGGCTTTGCCCCCCCCCCAAAAAAAAGGCTTTCTGCCGCCCTTATCACAGAGAGTGGAGAAAGGGCAGACGTTGAGAAGGACATGCCAGGATCGGATGACCGGGGTAATAGCAATTATTGCAACGTAAATCGCCTAGAGCAATGATATACAAAGGTAACTATTTTATTACTATCAAATTGTCATACTATGTCAAAAATCTATCATAAATTCAAATTTTGTATTACATTTACAAAAGGTCGAGGATTTTGCTCGCTCACACATTGTTGGCTCATTGTTCGGTATATCGTTTGAAATGCCTTTGCGTTGAGGTTTTCAGGCCTTTGCTTTGGTCTTGGGTCTCTATGCATTGGCCTTGGGTATTGCATGGCATTGTAGGTTTAGCCTTGACTACAACACTGATCTGGGTCGTATTTTATTACATATATTCTGGTCAGATATGACTGTGTTATAGACAAATCAAAGCGGGAACTATTCAAAATGACCAGAATAAGAATAACAGTGTCATACAGCCAGTAGCATAATGAACCAAACCCCCCCCCCCCCTTCTGTACGCCAGTGCATGCAGCTGACCCATTTATCGAGTCATTTGAAATCAATTTGCCATTCGATATTAATGAAAAACCTAATTTATTCAGAAAAATCCATTAGTATTTACAATTTTGGTAACAAAATTTTGAACTTGAATAATGCTGACGCATATCCTTGCCATGTCTTCCCATCTATCGGGTATCATAATTGAAAATGATCGTTTCAATACAATGAAATAATAACTCACCATCGGTGTTAGTTCCACTTGAAACTTCATTTGCAATGGTGGTTCCATCCTTGAGGGAAAATAAATACACGAGACGTTAAACATTATTTCACCTACTTCGAGGTTTATAGCACCATTGAGCGATAATAATCTTTGCGAGGAACCAGGATAATTGCATTGGCTTTTTTTTCTTTTTATTTGCAAAAATATGTTTTTTCATAAAGTTCTCTTTGAGCTCTTGCCATTGATCCAAAAATTCACTCTTATATTAATATACATGCCAGAGATGTTTGACCGATTACTGGGAAACCTAGCAAAATTTATCCGAGGACATAATCACAGTTAAATAAGAGGGCTTCTCGTACTGATGCCCGCTTATCACAGGTACAATTTCACGGAAAAGATCATGTTTCAGAATTACCTGTTCCGAATCCGTGCCCAAATTTTGCATTGTTGAGGTCTTTGTGGTGGTTTGATTAGTTGGACCTGGCACGGTTGGTTTTGTAGGATCTTGGGTGGTTGGACTTGTCGTGGTTGGTGCGGTAGGACCTTGGGTGGCTGGGCTTGGTGTGTTAAGACCTTGGGTGACTGGCCTTGGGGTAGTTGTTGTGGTAGGATTTTGGGTTGGGCTTGTTGTAGTTGGTTGTTTTGGATCTTGGTTGGTTGGGCTTTGTGTGGTCGGTGTGGCAGGATCTTGGGTCGGTAGGTTTGTCGTAGTTGGTTGTGTCAGATCTTGGGTGGTTGGGCCTGTTGTAGTTGTTGGTGTTGTTGTAGGATCTTGGCTGGTTTGGCCAGTTGTAGTTGTTGGTGTTGTTGTAGGATCTTGGCTGGTTTGGCCAGGTGTAGATGGTGTTGTAGCCTCTTGAGTGGTTGGATCAGCAGGGGCTGTTGTGGTTGTGGGTTCAGGTAGAGGATCGACTGCATAAATACAATAATTGCAATCAACCGGGTTTATATCCGATGAATTTTTCTGCAAATAGTTATATCGTTTCTGTCATTCGACACCATTACCACAGATATATGGTGTGTGCGTTGTATCTTTTTGTTGTTTATAATGCATGAAATAACATACAAATAGGGGGAGGGGTCTTTTTTTTTGTTACACTTTTCAAGAAATCTGTATTTGAAAAATCAGAATTTATCAATCCCCTTTGAATCTTATTTAAAACATGTATCACGTGTTATAAACTCCAGATGGTGTATCTAGTCACTGCATTTTTAATATTTTCCTAGCACTGAATAATAATGATGATGATAATAATAACTACAGTGAACAGTTCTTGTCTTGTATAGCACAAATCACATATATTTTCATGACGTCGCCATGCGCTCCCAGAGAACTTGGATATACCCCGGCTTTAATTTGGTGGCTGTAATTACTTACAGCGCACACGCATTTAAAAAAAATAATAATTCCTGCTAGGTTGCCATTTACCTCACCTGGGTCAAGTGCAATATGGATAAATTTCTGGCTTTTAATGTAAACTACCCTTTGGTCGTTGGTTGGGATTTGAATCCCCGACCCTTTATTTCAAGGTCCGGAGACTAATCCTTTGGTCACAATGAAATATAGAATATAGATTTCCGGATGCCTTTTTTTCAGTAGTAAGAATAAGCCATGAAAAAGAAACATGTGTCACTACCAATAAAACTTCGAAGTGCAAGTAAATATACTTGGTGTGTATTGACGTGAAAACGGAATGTTTTAGTACTATTTAATCGCGTTAAACATCGATGTTATCTCATTGAACAGACAATGCTAACATAACGAGAGATGAACACGCGATGTAATAATAATAGCAGGGCCCACTGGGAGAATAATTTTTGGAAATGAATTGGCTACCCTGAGTAAATATACCGTTATTATTATGATATAATATATCATGATTACAGAACATATTAATACAATTATAACAATATGATATGATATATATAGATTCTTCTTCTTCGCCCTTTCACCCTCTCCCCCCCCCCTTTTTTTTGGGGGGGGGGGCGTGCCCCTCTTCCCCGTAGTGACAAACTGGATTTTTCAACTTACAATTCTTCATGTTTATGTCGACCACATAATGTTTATATTTTAAGCGAAACGTTGAAACGTCAAAACTTGTTTAGATTTTTATCAAATTTTCATAATTGTGCTGATTTATTTTTGCCTTATTGCGTTCAAATCATTTTTATTTGTCGGAGTGCGGGACGTACGTGGACTTGAACTTAAAAACAAAAGGATCAGTAATGGCTATCCCCAGCGGTCAATGATTTACTACCTACCAATTCTGGCAAGCAGAATATGAAATGGCTGTTTCCTATATATATGTATGCAAGTTTATACACCCAAATGAAGGGCGTATTGTTCTCCTTACTTTTTACTATTGTATATGTACACGAGGTAAAAACAAATCAAAACAAACTGCCTTGGTAGACTAATTCTTGGAATAAGTGTCATATAATATTAGCAGCGGTAGAAGGATTAAATGACAATACGACAGAATATATTAGTGAGTGAGTGAAAAGATCTATGAAGTTTGCTTGAATTTTTATTTTAATATTTTATGTGAGCTAGTACTACAGTGCGTATCAAAAAAAAGTTTACACTTTGAAAAAGCCCTGGGAATTTAAAAATATAAAACATGTTGGTAATTTTTTCACATACAATCATGGGTTTGGGTCTCATCTATCCAATGGAAGTATAAGTTTTGACAGAATGTTACACTTGAGTGAGCACTGCCCATTTTTGTAAAGCTCGCAGAAATCTGTTTGCGCAGAAATGCTCGTTAGTACGCTGTGTCAAGGGGAAAGGGTGAAATCAAACTTACCCTGCGAAACATTTCTCATACATTTTCTTTGCAATTTTAATCAATTGAAATAAAACGGATACATTTAAGCATTTTCTGCTAATTTCGCCACCCAAATTGAAATTTTAACACTTAGTATACACAACTTTTACCCTTTTTGTGCCTGCTGAATCTGAGGACATAACTGAATCTGAACCAAAGTTTATATCAGACATCTCTAGCATTTTTTCAAGTTTTTATCATTTAAAGTGGGTTTACATTTCATCTTTAATTTTATACTTGTTTCTCCACACTTTTCCCCAAGCTTGACAGTGATTAACAAAATGAAAATCAAGCCTAAGCCATTTTATGTAAATCACAGCTCAGTGTAAAGCAAATATCGTCCCGATGGCCTCGGTGTGTGGGGGAGTCGGGTTGGGCGTAATGCACTCCTCGAAGTGGTTTGGGCAAAGAAACAAGTTAAATAGGTAAAAGATATCTTTAAATCAATTTTACTAGCTAATTTCCACGTGTTATTCATGATTAAGGTCTACTCTTATTCGCATAACTATTTCAAAGTTCTGCGCAAAAATTTTCACTAACTTTTCAAAAGTAAGTGGTGCTCACTCAAGCGGAAATATTTTTCGACAGTTGTATCGACATTTGCTTAAATGGACCTGTACCAATGTTAAAATGTGGACAAATATTCAGGATATAACAAATGTATCATTTTACAGGATTTTTTTCTAAGTGTACACTTTTTTTGATACGCACTGTATAACAGTGAACACTGAACAAATACTGTGCGTATACATATCAATTACTTTCGCATAGAGCGAAGGCTGATAACCGTGCGTTGCAATCAGTATCCTTCAAGCCTTGAGTGTTTGGTAAATAGTGAACACAGTCCTCAATGCCACCCCCTCCAACAGAACTCTTGGGATATCCTTGCACACTAAGCCACAAGTCTGTAAGAATAAAACATATTTTTTGAAACCCATATTTAATTTCTGAAGATGACTTTTAAAACGTGAATTAATTGGCAAAATATCACATATTACACATAACTCTTGGAATATTTTTATCAACTAAGCCACAAGTCTGCAAAAATAAAATATGAATTATTGAAGCCGTATTAAAATTCTGAAGACAATTCTCAAAACTCGAATTCATTGACAAAATAAAATCAGTGGTTGTTTCACCGATCTCATCTTTTGTGAAGGTGTGATCTAATGCATCAAATTCTCTAGTGACTGAAAAACAAATGAATAAAATATTCTTTTTTATTGACCATTTCTCAAGCGCAATGTTGCGAACGAATTTCAGTATGTAATAGTCACAGGTCCCTTTTTTTCAAATTCAGTGTCTAAATCTATAAGACGGCCGTATGTCCTTCACATTTCTACGAAAGATGTATTTTTTTTTTAATTTCTAAAGAAAATGTCCTTCAATATCATTCATCCCCTTTTGTGTGTTTGTTATTTGATGTTATTATTTTGGCCTGAGTTCAAATGGTAATGAGCCCCATCCCCTTGCATCCATTGAGTTCTATTGACACCAGATGCAATTAGTTCTTCCATGGTCCCTGTACATACATGTATTTCAGTAACATTCGTTGAGTAAACTTACCACTGGATAGAGATAGCTGCGTACCGTCTTCACATTCAAATACACCCTCTACGTCTGCATCCGTACAACCAACCCAGAAGTTAAATACACTTCCAAGTGCAGCTCCCATTTTTGCCTCTGCGTAACAGTTACCTACATTATCCATCTCATCATAGCTGTTGAAAACTACAAGTTTAGCACCCATGTCCGCACAAATCACTTTAGCCTCTCCATATGAAGGAACATTAGACCAGTCTGGTGCTATGTATTGGAACTTGTAGCATCCGGAAACTACACTGTCCCAGCCATCGGGACATGCCCCGTCTACGATAAAAGCATGGCAGAGATATAATAGAATAGATTTCTCTGATAAAAATTGTTGTATAATATTTGCAATCGCACTTGTATACAATAACAATGATAGAGCAGCATCGAGAAAAAAAAGCATTGAGGGATACTAGCAATGACAGATGTTGAACACCACCCATTCCATAATAGGTACCAAAACATACCCTGTTCAATTATCTCCACAATAACTCTTTCCTTATCAAATGAAAGTGAAACTTTTATAATTTTACATATGTTTAAATGGTGACTAGATAGATAGATTAAAGGGGAAGTTCACCCTGACAAAAAGTTTATTGTAAAAATAGCAGAAAAAGTAATCAAAAATATTGCCGAAGGTTCGAGAAAAACTCATCAAATAATTAAAAATTTATTAGAATTTCAATTATTTGATTTGTGACGTCATATGCGAGCAGCATCTCTACATAGCGAATGGTAAAAAATCAATGAAATGTCATTTTCTCAGAAAATTGAAAATGGTTTTCACTGTAACTTTTGTATATCAATAGACAAATCGTTTAACACCCGATCATGAAAAGAAAACAAAATTAAGTCATCAGGAACCATACCAAATTTGAAATTCATACATTTTATATTACATAACACATGGGGCAGCTGCTCGTTTATGACGTCACAAATCCAAAATTTTGAACTCTAATAACTTTCTTACTCTTTAACGGATTTTCCTCAAACCTTCACCAATATTTTTACTATTTTTTCTGCTATTTTTACAACAAAGTTTTCTTCAGGGTGAACTTCCCCTTTAAAGAAACCACAATGACAAGATGACGACACTCTTGAGTTATTGCATCCAATTCTGGGAACTAGTGGAGAGGGATATATACTCTAAAAATGAGGAGCTACAAAGAGCTAATTTAGCTCTTAAAGAGTATGTATAGTTACTGCACTTCGAAGTGCTGATTTTTTTTTCGTTCAAATTTGAACTATATAGAAAAATCAGCACTCCGAAGCGCAGTCACTATACACGCTCTTTAAGAGCTAATTTAGTTTTTTTAGAGTGTTTGCTTGGTTCAGAAACACAGTGCAAGGTCGTACGCCGTATTTTTAACAACATATTGCACATTTTTTGAAAGCAATAATACCACACAATCATCAAACGTTCGGAACAGTAGGCCTGTTGATATGCATAAGAGACATCTTGATGTTGGAATTCACGAATTTTCCGTGAAATAGGCAAAATACGAGAAAAAAAGTTGGGGTGAATTCATCCGCCCCTGGAGGGGGTATGCTTCAGTGTGCCATCGCGCACGTGTTTATATGTATCTGATAGAGAAAATCATACTTGTTTGTCTCCAAATGATTACAAAACAATAAAAATGGCTTTACTGCAAAGCAGAAACACATTTTGCATCAATGAGGCTCCAAAATGGCGAATTTTGCAAGAGATGGGTAAAACACGATAAAGGGATGCTGGGGTGAAATCTGCAGTCCCCTAAGGCTTTGCTGTGTCAGCACTTCTTTATAAAGCTGATATAAAAGGCCCACTTTTGCGTCTCCACTTGATTTCAAGAAAGTAAAAGTGTCTTTTTCTACATTGCCGAAACACCATTTGCCACAATGGGGGTCCCTAAAGCACGATATTTTAACCATAAATAGACTGGGATATATCGACCCCTAAGAAGACGGGGGGGGAGCTTTCAGCCCCCCCCCCCCCCCCCTTATGATCTTGGCCGTCGATCGCGCGATCGCGACGAAAATTGGCACACGCGTTACCCATGGCATTATCTACAAAACTGTAACATCAAATTCTGCAAAAAATCTCATGTCTCATTAATTATGCTAATTAATACGTAAAATCATAAGTTTGCTCTAATTACTAAAATAATGCCCCTGAAATGCTAATTTTTGTTTCACATACTCTAGATAGGCATCTGATCAAATTGATTTTTAAAAAATTTCGAAATCACATTTATTTTCTTGTGTATTCTATTGTTTTCTAAATTTCTTATGTATTTCTATGTTTTTGACTTTTTGTTTTTTATTGTATTTCAATGGAAATTATCGGGGAATTTATTTTGACCATAAAAAAGATAAAATTGATTGATTTTAAGCAGTAAAAGGAAAAATAATGATACACTTATGAATGTTGGCTAAAAACATTATTTGCATTGGATTTGTACACAAATTCACGTTTTTGAGTAATTTTGGGTCTGCATGCACTTACGAAATGTTGCGTAATTTTGGAACCGCGTACCCGGGGGTCACAATTTTGGTCTCAAAAGTTGCGTGAGACTTGAAGGTAAAATTTCAGCGAGCGACGCAGTCAAAGAATTTCGTGCGGCGGATTTATCGCGAAAAATGTCGAGGGGGGGGGGCTGAATAAGCCCCCCAGTCTTTTTAGGGTTAATAGTCAAACTATAGATAAGGAGGGGGTACTTTTAACAGGCTCTTGCGGGACAACGCTTGAAACTATCCGAACGTAACTGCATGCAACATGCAGAGCAATGCCTCCTCCAACTTTTCCTAAGAGGTTCCATTAACATAACAGTTGTTTTAATAGATAGAAAACGCATTTTGGCATCCGGTACCATATCAGTAATATATACCTTTATATCGCTTCGCAAATCACATGCTTTCTGCGTGTAAGTCACACCAACAACGGTGATACAAGACCGATTCAAGCTATTTTACTCTCTTGAAAGGTATGCCAGAGATCGCATTTGTCAGCGGTATCATTAGTGTGACTAAGACACGGAGGTTGCTTTTTGGTGTCATTTAATAGCATTATCGAGTAATACATTTTGGAAGAATTAGCCCTTTATTTAAGAAAATTAAGACATTTATACTGTCACTTAGCAATCAATATTCTATTATCCTTGTTCGAGTCGAATGCTAATATTTCGCCTTAGTTGTTGATGTTAATTACATAACAGATGGATATATGCACATGCAATATTTTGACCAAAAACGTGAAAATTTGGGCATCAATTTTCCTTTTAAAAAAATCATTAACCGAACTGTCAGAAAAACGACTGCAATCGATTTGTAATATTTAAGATTCTAAACTATATTAAAAACCTATTGATTTAAGATTTTCACATTGTTAGTGCTTTAAATATCAAAATAATTGATTTTTAAGAAAAAATCAAGATGGCTGCCAAAATTGGCAATTTGAACCCCATGGGACACGATTTAGAAAAGGGAACAGCAAGATTCATGAACTATGAACTTCAAGCAATTGGGGTGCATGGGAACCCTGCTGGACTAGCTAGTAACCCTTCTTTGGGAAGCGATCATCGCACGGATGTGGACGAAAGTGTGTGAATATTGGATGCGCTACTCCCATAGCAAACTGGGCAGCGAGACTGCTTTAGACATAGCTGTTCTTGAAACCATTCTGTGTCCCGCAACACAAAGTTTAGTAATTAATCGTATACGCTTGAATCTCACTATTAAAAAATGTACATTGCCGTCAATGGGTCGCGGAAACGGGGGGGGGGGGGGGGGCTGGGTGGGTGGGCTTCAGCCCCCCCCCCCTCTTTTTTTTCCAAAACCGTGGCAAATATGACCATTTGAAATCCGTTCCGCAGCCCTGTAAATGCAATCAATCAATTTATTTATAAGCTTTGTGTTCCGGACCCCAGGAGATGGTTAAGAGGAACTAGGCTAGCGAAGTGGTCTTTTAAACTGGTTAAAGGGAAACGAGTGCAATTATGCTAAAAACCTCGTCAGGAAGGGGGAAAGAGAGAAAGGTGAGGAAGGGGAGGGAGAAGGGAGGGAAGTGGGGAGGGGGGGGGTGATGGAGGAAGGATAAGGGCGAGATAAAGATTAGTGAAGAACACGAAGAGATTTAAAAAAAATCATGTGAACTACCGATATGCTGGGCCAACTAAAGTAGCAAGGCAACAACAAACATTTTTGGCACGGTGAAGAACCCTCTGTATCCGAAGATCAAATGAATGATCCTGGATGTGAAGGCAAACAAGCTCAACAGCTTTACCTTCAAGTGATCATCTACATAGAATGTCGGTAATATACATTGATAGATCATTATGAAAACATTTGTATATGACCGTGTTAACTGACGAGGAACTGACAGTAACAAATATCGTTACTAGGGAGACTTGGCAAACTTAATTTATATTGAATTTTAATATTTCATGTTATAGCGGGCTTTGTGTTTAATAAGTGCTATTTTATCAAACGATTTGTATTTGGTTGTTAATTCAGTTGATGCGTCTCTTGAAATTTTATTCATCAGTTCATAGTTTGCATATCAATAAGTCAATGTTAGTTAGTAGGGAAAATGTACGTTAGGGTTCTATTGGGGAATGATAAGAAGAATGTAATGTGCTTATTAAACTTGTTGTGTGTTGTAAATAAGACAAATTTAGAAAAAAAACATATAAGCCTGTTGAGTGTAGGAGTTTTCTGAGCATCATAAATCCCGTCATCATCGTTCTATAACTCGTTGAAAACGTCCTGTGTTACGTAGATCTATATTCTACATTTAATGACATTATGTCAAATTGCATCGAATACGGCATTTACATAAGATTGACTTCACATCCTCATCCCCATAAGCATCACACAAACACACACACACAGCCGCACACGCGTGTGCGTACCCAACGGCATACACTCGCACCCAAAGACGTTATAATATGCTCGCACCTATCCTCACGCGCGCACCCACACACATTTATACCCAAAATAAAACTGAAAATTGGCAGTATACACATTAACTTTGATTATTTTTTTACCAAATTGGTTGGTATTTGGTTGCCATGGCAATGGTCTGAGATGGTACTTACACAATTACCAACAAACATTTATTCTTAACAACCTAAACTTAGTGGAAATGAAAGGATAAAATGTGACTCTACATGATTTTATCAAAATTTGTACTTTTCTGAGAAAAATAAGATGTTACCATGACAACAGGCCATTTGCAATATTGATATATATTTTTAAACTTAAGCATTGTCAAGGCAACATCAATTCCTATCATCAATAATCTCATGCATGACACTTATGTAGTTTTTGTTCTAAATGATTGGGAAAAACTCAACACATGTAGATTAAGTAGCTTTTATTGTCTTTACTGCCATTATCATTTTTTCATGTTATTTTTTTAACAAATTAGGTATTATTTGGTTGCCATGGCAACGGAATGAGAGTTTATATATACAAAAAACAGATTCTACAACTTTAAATCGAAATTTTTCCTTTTCTGGAGGAAAAATGAGCCGTTACTATGGCAACGGGCTAATCGGAACTATTTTGATGATCTTAAATATTTCTGAATTTTATTTATATTTAATCGAAACCTTGAATTCAATCTCTTCGATAATTTGTATCATGTTTTATTTACCATTTACATGGGAATACATGTTATTTATGAGAAATTAATCGGTTGCCATGGCAACGGTCGAAGACGGCGTTTATAAATTTGGCAACAAGCAGATTCGTATTCAGCACCCTAAAAGTAGGGGGGATAAGCACAAAAAAATCAGATTCTACAGAATTTTTTTGGCATTCTTACTACTTGCCGCCTACTAATACATCGCCATTTTTTCATATCAATGCATCCGTAATATAATTTTGAGTAATTTGATACCTTGATCAACCTTCTACGACAAGTAATTACGGAATTAGCCTCCATCAAAGTTTACAGCACGCGTGCGTGCGCGCACTAACCGTAGGCAATATATGATCAAAAACATGCCTATACAAAGTTCATTATAGCTCATCAGGTAGTCCGTTGACCCAATTTTTTTCATATCAGAATAGAGTATGGATGGGAGATATGATTTCATGTCACATTTGACCCGAAATTTTATCATGACGTCATCTAAATAGCGTCGGAACTCAAAATTCCCATTTTGCTACTTATGAAATCATCATAATTATGCAAATTTGACTCTAACTCCGTAAGTGTTGGTCAATTTTCGCTCAATTTTGTCCTATGGTATAGCTGAGGACATGTTCTTTCTAACATATTGGCTTCAATTACATTTTAAGGATCGGATCATCCTTAAAAATGGCAATTTATAGAGGCATGCCATTTTCGCTCATTTTGCGTGCAATGTCTATATGGAAATGTCTTTTCCTCAAAACTGGATTTTACATTCCTCTATTTCGCGAGCCATATCTCCACTTTTTCCTGTCGGTTTTCTCTAAGCTTTGAGTATATGCTTCTTTTTCATGACTCAAAAAGTAATTGCCCTATGTTAAGGTTTTCATATATATGAAACATTTCCTGTCCGTGATTACGTTCGCATTAGTGGATTGGTTAGATATGTCTGCTCTTCATGTATTCCTAAAATCAGTCCTTAAAATGTCCCTTCTTCTGATCTAAATAGCAAAAATTTTCAGCTCGCGCTTCATGATCGCATCATTTGGTTGATGAAATACGTATGGTCCTATTTAATCCCTAAAAAGAAACCTCAGAATGCCCGACTTCAGGTCTGAATTATCTAAATTTTCAGCTAGCGCTTCGCACTCGCAATATTTGATTAGTGATACTGCTTATGATAATCATGATTGCAATGACTTCAATAAGTGATTTATGTGTTCAGATGTAATTCTAATAAAATCAGCAAGCGCTTGGCACTCGTATCAGATGACTTTGGCGAGATATGCATACTCTTAATGGATTCCTAAAATATATTCCTTAAAATCTCGCTGTTTGGGGTTCAAAATATACAAAAATTTCAGCTCGCGCTTCGCTCTCGCATTGTTTAGCGACACACGTACCTATCATGATTACACAAATTTGATTATAATGTCCTTTTTTGGTGTGAATATAAAAAAAAATTTAGCTCGCGCTTCGCGCTCGCATATTTGATCAGTGAGATAAATATCCGTTTAATGACATTGTCCTTAGAATGTCTCTATTAGGTCAGTATAACTGGCAACTGAGCGCGCTTCGCGCGCTCACTCAGTGATTCAAAATTTTGCTGGTGACCCACGGTATGCCACTGAGACTTGTAACCCTTCTTCGGGAAGCGATCATTGCGCGGATGTGAACGAGAGTGTGTGAATATTGGATGCGCTACTCCTATAGCAACATGGGCAACAAGACTGCTTTAGACAAAGATGTTCTGGAAACCATTCTGTGTCCCGCAACACAAAGGTTAGTAATCAATCGTACGCTTGAATCTCACTATTAAAAATGTTATTGCAGTCAGTGCAATCAATCGTTAAATATTTTCGACGATGATTGATATGCTGTGTGTTACGGACCGAAGGAGATGGTTGTGATGAACTAGGCTAGCGAAGTGGTCTTTTAAACTGGTCTCTTAAACTAAACTCCTCAAAAAAAATTTGGAAATCCGAATTTGATCGATAATCCCTCCTTGGTTTTAGTAAATATTTATGTGTTTTTAACATTAATGAATAGATCATTTAATTATCTTTAAAATGATACCCTACATGATATGATTATGGCTTACATGGAGGTGCAGTGCCTTGAAATGTGGGGCGATGTCAAAATTCAAAAGTTGCAAAATGACACAATATTGAAAGTCACTGTTATTTTTTTCGTGATGATAAATGAGTTTCTCAGCGGTTTCTTTTGACTTTGATCGATAACCCCTCCTCGGTTTAGTAAATATCAATGTGTTATTGAATAAACCATGAAATTGTCTTTAAAATGATACCCTACATGATATGATTATGGCTTACATGGAGGTGCAGTGCCTTGAAATGTGGGGCGATGTCAAAATTCAAAAGTTGCAAAATGACACAATATTGAAAGTCACTGTTATTTTTTTTCGTGGTGATAAGTGAGTTTCTTAGCGGTTTCTTTTTTTATTGTGTAGTTTTTATAGACAACTTCTATTCATATACAAAATAAAATATACATAACAAATATGACTATGATGTCTTTACAAATACCTAGACAACTCATAAATTTAACATCACTTTTTCATGAATGTTACAATAAAACACAATGTCAGACATCTTCCAATACATAATTATAAATAACATTGATGATGATTATATGCATCAAGAAGAAACTTCTACAGTAAATTCAACATATTGAATTTTCTTTTCAGTGTCAAATAAAAAACATAAAAGAGAGATTTTCCAAATAAAAAAAAAATCATAAATAAAACCTAAACGAATTGAAGCCAGCAGCATATATATTTTTTAAACCCATCACCTCGGCCTCTTCACCCAAATAAATTTTGACTTTGATCGATAATCCCTCCTCGGTTTAATAAATATCAATGTGTTATTAATATTAAAACGATACTCTGCATGATATGATTATGGTTCACATAGAGGTGCAGTGCCTTGGAATGTGGGGCATGTCAAAATTCAAAAGTTGCAAAATGACAGTGACTGTTCTTTTTCCGTGGTGATAAGCTTCTCAGCGGTTTCTTTTAATTATTTCCATGCACCTTAACATCAACATGCAATCAAACACACCTATGCACAAGCAAACACATAAGAAACAAACAAAAATGCATGGGATTTCAAACCACGACTCAACCCATGTTCTCTACAGAACCATCGCTACATAAACCACAACATTATTGACACAGACAGACAAAATAATCATGTTCTGTATTGACCCTTCATGACTACTTCTGCTCGTTTTGCAGCTTTTCAATTCAGACAGCATCCAACACTTTTGAATCCTGCTCTTTAGTGATGGAATGATCATAACAAACATGGTATCATTTTAAAAGGAATTAAATGATCTTTTGAATGAAATCAAATATGCATTGTGTAAAATTGTGAGTTGGAAAAAATTAATGGCCAAACTCATATTTCCAAACTTTTTTTAGGGGTTTAGTTAAAGGGAAATGAGTGCAATTACTTATTCCGAAAACTGCGTCAGAGAGAGGAGATGAATGCAGTAAGTGAGAGAAAAAAATTAACGAAAAGGGAAGAGAAGGGAGAAGGGATGGAAGTGGGGAGGGAGTGATGGATGAAGAAAGATGGTGGGGTGAAGATTAGTGAAGAACGCGAAGAGATTAAAACAAAAATAATGTGGACTAACCGATATGCTGGGCCAACGAAAGTAGCGAGGCAACAACAAACATGACCAACATCTTTGATTATGATCTTGCGAAGTGGAGCTGCTTTTGGGCCACGGTGAAAAAAAACCCTCTGAATCCGAAGATCTAATGAATGATCCTTGATGAAACATTAAACGCACAATTACTCTGTTTTATAGATACACTTAGATATTAAGTTAAGCAAGCTCAACAGCTCTGCCTTCAAGTGATCATGTAGATAGGATGTAGGTAATATACATCGATAGGTCATCATGAAAATATTTGTATATGTATATGTATATGACTGTGTTCATTGACGAGGAACTGACAGTAACACATATCGTTACTAGGGAGACTTGGCCAAACTGAATATAAATTGAATTTTAATATTTAATGTTATAGCAGGCTTGGTGTTTCATAATTCATATGAAACGTATCTCTTTCATGTCCTCAATGAATTGATTATGTAATTTAATCTTCAAATGCAATGCACTGCATGGATGGGTGGATAACGACATACTGCATTTTGATGCTGATCTCCGGTAAAAGCGGAGGAAGAACAAGACGAAGACCGTGTTTAATAAGTGCTCATCGTTCTCAAAATTTTGTCAAACGATATGGTTTTGAGTGCTCATTCAGTTAATGTGTCTCTTGAAATTTTATTCATCATTTCATAGTTTGCATAGAAACAAGTCAGTGATATTTGAAAAGAAAAATGCATGTTCAGGGTGCTATTGGGGAATGATAAGAATATAATGTTCCTGTTATGCTTTGTAAATAAGACAAATTAATTGGACAATAATGTAAGCCTGTTGAATGCAGGGGGGGGGGGTATTCTGGAACCCTGTCATAACTTTTATCATAATTTTTTTTTCATTTCTCTCCGAGATGTGACACCGCTATGATTGTCACAAATCGGTATTCTGAACATTGTCATTTCCATGTCATATCTCTCAAAGTTCCCACCCATCTTTTCGGAAGCAAACCAATCAAAATCATCGTTAGTTCCCAGTGGGAGCCCTTCTAGCCAATAGGAAGTCCCCGTGGCAGGTCGGGCGTATCCCCAAATCAGTTGCTGGCATCGCGCAACTACGCGTACATGTATATTGATGCGCTTAATGACAAAGAGAGACAGGGAGCTGTGAAGGATTTTAGAGGAGAAGTAAAAAAGAAGGAAAACAGAGAAAAAAAGGAGGGAATTAATATGTAGGGCCTAACTAATTGTAGCGTGAAAAAAATTATTTTGAAAATTGTCATGGATGATGAGTGAAACTAATACCACAATCTAATCTAAATAATATAATTGTTTGCTTGACATTTAGTCGGCAGGGTATTGGGATATTTGGTACTAAAAGATATGACAAAATTTATGACTGCTGCCCCCTGTCATAACTTTTGTCGTATCTTTTGCTTGTATAAAAGGATTACGCGCATCTAAAGCCGCGTATTTTTGGTGCGCGCTAAAGAGAAGAGACAAAATTTATGACAATTTTTGTGACAAAAGTTATGACATCCACCACAATACCGATTTTGTCATAAGTAAGATAAAATATGGAGAAAAGACAATGTTCAGGGGTGGTGTTTTGTAACTCTGTCATAACTTTTGTCATAAATTTTGTCATTTCTCTCCGAGATGTGACACCGCTATGATTGTCACAAATCGGTATTCAGAACATTGTCTTTTCCCTGTCATATCTCTCAAAGTTCCCACCCATCTTTTCGGAAGCAAACCAATCAAAATCATCGTTAGTTCCCAGTGGGAGCCCTTCTAACCAATAGGAAAGCCCCGTGGCAAGTAGGGCGTATCCCCAAAATAGTTGCTGGCATCGCGCAACTACGCATATATTGATGCGCTTAATTACAAAGAGAGACAGGGAGCTGTGAAGGATTTTAGAGGAGAAGTAAAAAAAGAAGGAAAACAGAGAAAAAAAAGGAGGGAATTAATATGTAGGGCCTAACTAATTGTAGCATGAAAAAATTATTTTGAAAATTGTCATGGATGATGAGTGAAACTAATACCACAATCTAATCTAAATGATATAATTGTTTGCTTGACATTTGGTCGGCAGGGTATTGGGATATTTGGTACTAAAAGATATTACAAAAATTTATGACTGCTGCCCCCTGTCATAACTTTTGTCGTATCTTTTGCTTATTTAAAAGGATTACGCGCATCTAAAGCCGCGTATTTTTGGTGCGCGCTAAAGAGAAGAGACAAAATTTATGACAATTTTTGTGACAAAAGTTATGACATCCACCAGAATACCGATTTTGTCATATCTCTGAGATAAGATAAAATATGGAGAAAAGACAATGTTCAGGGGTGGTATTCTGTAACTCTGTCATAACTTTTGTCATAATTTTTTTCATTTCTCTCCGAGATGTGACACCGAGATGTTCAGGGGTGGTATTCTGTAACTCTGTCATAACTTTTGTCATAAATTTTGTCATTTCTCTCCGAGATGTGACACCGCTATGATTGTCACAAATCGGTATTCTGAACATTGTCTTTTCCCTGTCATATCTCTCAAAGTTCCCACCCATCTTTTCGGAAGCAAACCAATCAAAATCATCGTTAGTTCCCAGTTGGAGCCCTTCTAACCAATAGGAAAGCCCCGTGGCAAGTAGGGCGTATCCCCAAATCAGTTGCTGGCATCGCGCAACTACGCGTATATTGATGCGCTACAAAGAGAGACAGGGAGCTGTGAAGAATTTTAAAGGAGAAGTCACTTGTAATTCCACAAAATTATTATTTTTTCTCAAGAAATGCGATTTTCCTTCTTTAAAAAAAATTTTTTTTCAGCATTATTTTCATGAAACCATATGGTTTGTCTTATTTTCCAGATTTTTTTAAACAACTTGAGAAAGGTAAGGAGTTTCAATGCTTTATATAAAAAAAAGTGATCATCAAGGGAGGTCCAAGTACATGAAGTGAATGATTAATATGTAATTTTTTCATATAAAGTAATTTCACAATAGCATCCAAGAGGAAATCATCTTCCATGCTACGGTCAATTAATTATAAAGGTTTTCTTTTCATGCTCAATGACAAAGAAATTATCCAGCTCTGAACAGTGAAATTCACCAGTTTAGTTATAGGGGTTCACAAAGAATAGGCCTGCGTGAAGTCAATTAGAATCACCTATTTCATGTTGTATGGAAATGAAAAAAATACCTATTCATTTCATTTAATGTTAAATCAAGTACTTAAATTAAAATAGGCCTAGTGTTTATAATTTCTGAATCCAAATCCTGCAATAAAATGCAGTGTATATTGTGTGTCGTAGGAAACATGTCCCGTACGACACACACTGTGTCGCACAGGATAACTTTTAATAGGACACTTATTGAAAAATGAAGGGCATCTTTATTGCATAAATCGATCACCAATGGGTCAAAGATGGAGAAACTGATATTGTAGAATTGCATCTTAAAAAATAATAGTGTAGGAAAAGGGTTTGCATTTTCATGTGTCGTACGGGACAATGCCCAAGCTATAGTGCTTTGATACAGTCCTGTATCAAAGCACTATAGCTTTGTATCAAAGCAATAGCTTTGATCCAGCTGAGGCATGGCGGCTTGTCATTGTTCAAAACCCAACTTCACCCGACAAAGGAAATTATAATTGGTATGGAGTCGAAAATCTGTCTATCTGACGGTCAATTGGATCAGGGTCGCCTAGCCACTAACCCGTCTCTGTGGTCTAGTGGTTAAGGCACTGGCGTTCAAAGCTGGGGGCCCGGGTTCGATTCCCGGCAGAGACATTTTTCGGCATCACCAATTTTTCCAAAGGGTAGATAGCTCTGGGGAACCTTGATTTAAGCTACGCCTACCTTTGTTCTCTTCATCCATTTCTTTACACAATATTTAAAATAAAAGAGTTGCCAAAGTTGTTGTACATGTATAGCTTCACACACATTTGTATACTTTCTCCCATCATGCCCATACGTGTACTGTATCAAAGCACTATAGCTTTGTATCAAACCATGGACCTATTCCGTAATAGGTCCATTATCAAATCAATAGCTTTGATTCAGCTGAGGCATGGCGGCTTGTCATTGTTAAAAACCCAACTTCACCCGACAAAGGAAATTATAATTGGTATGGAGTCGAAAATCTGTCTGTCTGACGGTCAATTGGATCAGGGTCGCCTAGCCACTAACCCGTCTCTGTGGTCTAGTGGTTAAGGCACTGGCGTTCAAAGCTGGGGGCCCGGGTTCGATTCCCGGCAGAGACAATTTTCGGCATCACCAATTTTTCCAAAGGGTAGATAGCTCTGGGGAACCTTGATTAAAGCTACGCCTACCTTTGTTCTCTTCATCCATTTCTTTACACAATATTTAAAATAAAAGAGTTGCCAAAGTTGTTGTACATGTATAGCTTCACACACACACACACACACACACACACACACACACACACACACACACACACACATATATATATATATATATATATATATATATATATATATATATATATCTGACTTCACTTTTGGTTAAAACTAATAATTTTCATAAAATCTAGGTATCATAGTAAAATATTACACTACTTATTGTCGTGTTGGGATCGGTAATTATAAGTTAAAAGGGAAGTTATACAGTTCAAATCACTGGGTATTTAATCATCAGTTACAGTTTACAGTTCGAAGTACACGAATATTCGAATACAACAAGAGACGATGAATACAAAATAATTTAGAAGTATAAGATTGAGATTGTGAAGTTCAGATAATATTTGATGGACGTCTAAGTCTTGAAGTCAGTCAGTCTATCTGGATGAGTGTGGGTCTAGTATTCTAATGTCTCTCTCTAATAATCAAGAAGTCTTATTCATAATATTTGGGGGGTGTAGCTTTTTAAGACTGGAGTGATCCAAACTTGATCTGATAGGTCTACAGGTAAATGTCTATCAAACTTCTCTGGTATAAGGGGTGTGGGGATGCCCTATGCAAGTGACTGGTGCTGGAAGTGTGAGCCATACTTCTTAGAACATATTATCCTTGAAGTTAGCTGACGTCACTGAGGGCTGGTCTTTTTATGGCCAAGGTTTAGGAGATTCTTAGATGACATTAGGGGAGTTTGAAAACAAGTGAAGGTGAATGACTGAACGGATAACAGGTTAAGTACATAACAGTACTTAACATTATGACCTATTCAAAGCATGATGAAATGTATGATTTTTTTTATATTCTAGTGTGGAATCGCCCTGAAGAGGTATTTTTAGAGAGAAACTAAAAATATCGGATGTACAATAAAAAATGTAATCACTTTATCCATAGACACTTTAAATGGGCGGCATTAGTCATGTAATCGCGATGAAAGTAAGGACAACTCTCCCATTTTTGGATGGAATGTGCCTAAGGAAACTATGAAATGGGGTCTAAGAAACTGAATGCTCGCCATGCATGGAGCTGCTAAGGGAGTTGCGAAGCCGTTTACGTTCATCTCTTGCACGCGGTGTTCGCGTTGGACAATTTTGCAGGGCTGTGGAACTGAGATGTCTCATAACCATGGTAACGGGGTCTTGCGAGCGCGGCTGGGCGGGTTATGAACTGAAATTCGGTCATTTTGAGTATTTAGAATTCCCCCTCCCCTTTCTAAACATTTTCGCGGCCACTGTAAGATTTAGAGATTATAGTAGTCTAGCGAAGGGAGGGGGGGGGGGGGTCGAGAAAAAGTGATGAGAAGAGGACGGGGTGATCAAATGAATGAGAGAAAGAGATACCAAAATTAAATGTACATGTATTGAGACTGAGAGAGAGACCTCGTTCTCATCAACGGCTTAAACTAGTTTAGTGGAAACTAAGTTAACGTATAATGGGAATACTCCAAGCGGTCTTAGAAGCGATCTTTAGTGGTCTTTAATACCGTTTTCATATACTGAAGCCGAAGTGGAGTTACTCCGGAATAACTCCGGATTGAGTTTATACGCTTGTACTGCGGACCGACTTTAAACCCCCTTTCATATTGGCAAGCACCGCAGCGATGTATCCGCAGTCGTTGCCATGGTTTCCAAGCGAGTTCGCGCCATACGTGTGGCGAGATCACAGCGATAAGCGCATACCGCATTTCCGGTGCGGAGTAACTCCGTTTGTAACCCTCTTCTCGAAGTGGGTTGAGTACTCCGCTTTGAATCCGGATCGAACTAATCTCAGAATTTTCATATTGCCCTCCAAAGTGGAGTAACTCCTGGACTCCGGACTAACTCCACTTCGGCTCTCGCTATGAAAGGGTATCAGTTTAAAATACCGCCTCGCTGTGTGGTTTTCAATACCACATCGATTCGCCTTGTTAAAGAGGTTTATGCCTACCTCGGAACATACCATTCCTATACCACATGTAGCTTTACAGTGCGTATAAAAAAAACGGGACAGTTTTGAAAAGTCTATAAAAAAAATGTTTCAAATCATTATATCTATATTTTGATATTAATAGATGCTCTAAGATCTTGTCTTTGAAATGCCATTTAAAAAATAAATTTTGTTCATGCTTGAGCGAACACGGGACGTTTTTGTCGGGGGTTCAAAAAAAGGCTTGCGCCAAAATGGCAGAAATGTGAAATTTGATGATTAGACTTTTGGCAAATCAGCAGACTTCCTCTTAATCTTTTCATTATCTTTGCCACAATTTTCGAATTATGCTTTCATATTTCATTTACAACTTTATTAATTTACCTGAATTATATTGTTTTTCATTTAAACTTCTTTTACCTTTTGATTTTCCTTCATAAGTAAGAAAAGAAGAGACTTTTTGTCAACCCAAGTAAGAAGATTTGCATTATCAATTGGGAGAATTTGTAATTATTCAAATCCTTTTATTATGTGAAATAAATTATGTTGTGGTACCTTTGATAATTATCAGGTAAAACAAATTATGCTATGGTACCTATAAAAGACATGAATTCTATTTTCAAGGGGTTATTGAATCATTCACCAAGTTTGATTAAGTGGTTGACAGGACAAACAGGAATGGATTTATGTCTTTCAGTGGCAATGGTGTATTGAGTCAATTTTGAAGGAGCAAGATATGGCAGTTCGGGTAAAATGTATTAAAAAGTTGTGAAGCGAGCAACCAAAAAATTCCACTTTTTTATTTAAATATCCAATCTTCTGATTTTGCCATAATATTCAGAAAATGATATCATATTTCACTTTCTATGTTTTCTGTTGTTTTCCTTTTCACTTTTTTCCTTGGTCATAATTTTTTATTTTGAGGGGGGGGAGCACCCCGAGCCCCCACCCTCAGTATGCCACTGTTCAAAGGCACCATAACCTTTGTAGCACACAATGAAAGGATTTGAAAAAAAAACCAAGCTCTCCCATACTTTGGTATAAAAAAAAATGTTCTTGCCTAAAGAAGGAATATTCAAAGCTAAAAGAGAACATATTAAAAAGGAACAACAACAGAACTATTCAAGCAAATAAGTAGATTTGGAAATAAATTTTGACCGCATAATTCGAAAATTATGGCAAAGATAATGAAAAGGTTAAGAAGAAGTCTAATGATTAGCAAGAAGTTCGACCATCATATTTATCATTTTATGCCATTTTGGCGCAAGCCTCCGTTTATACCCGAGACAAAAACATTCCGCGTTCGCTCAAGCATGAACAAAACTAAATTATTTTAATTGCACTTGAAAGATAAGACTCCAGAGCACGTATTGACACCAAAATATAGAAATCATAATTTGAAACCAAAATTTTATAGACTTCAAATCTGTCCCGTTTTTTATACGCACTGTATAGGGAATAGAGAAGTGATCTTTGCAGTGATGTGTACGAGAGTGCATCGGATGCGCTACTAGACCGCTTTTGACAAAGCTGTTCTGGAAACCACTCTGTGTCCCGCTACACAAAGTTTAGTAATTAATCGTACCCTTGAATTTCACTTATAAAAATGTACACTGTAGGCAATGCAATCAATCGTAGAAAAAAATGTTCTACGATGAGGGATAAACATTGTGTTACGGACCCCAGGAGATGATTTTGAGGAACTATGTAGGCTAGTGAACTAGTTTTAAACTGGTTAAAGGGAAGCGAGTGCAATTAATCATACCAAAAAACTACGTCAGAAAGAGGTGGAAATGAACGCAGTAAGAGCGAAACAAAATTGCGAAAGAGGGAAAGGTGAAGAAGGAAGGGAGAAGGGAGGGAAGTAAAGAAGGGAGGGAAGTAAAGAAGGGAGTGATGGAGGAAGAAAGAGGGTGGGGCAAAGATAAGTGAAGAACGCGAAGAAAAAGAAAACATGTATTATAAGATGGCTAAATAATTTGCAGCTTGCTGATTGGTCAAAGCGTACCACGTGATCATTCGCGAAAAGTGTCTATCCCTGCACGCCCGTGGGAATTTCGCGCACCCAAATTGTCTAACCCACGGTAAGTGCAATTTCAAAATTTTTGATATTTGATTTAGATCTATTTCATTATTTATTTTCTCATATAAGGTGCTTAAAATTGCGTTCGAAATTACTTAGCCATCTTATAAAAGGAATAACGCATTTTACCCGTCGTTTTTCAGCGATATGCAGTGCACTCGAGGTTTCTTCTTCGCATGCACACTCCACACGAGCCGGAGGCGAGTGTGGAGTGCGCATGCTCAGAAGAAACCTCTCGTGCACAGCATACTCGCTAAACAACTCCGCGGAATGCGTTATTCCTATACTAACCGCCATGCTGGGCCAACGAAAGTAGCAAGGCAACAACAAACATGACCAACATCGTTGATCTTGATCTTGCGAAGTGTAGATGGTTTTTGTCCACGGTGAACAACCCTCTGTATCCGGAGATCAAATGAGTGATCCTTGATGAAACAGTAAGCGCACAACAACCTGTTTTAGAGACACTTAGATGCGAAAGTAAGCAAGCTCAACACCTCTACTTTCAAGTGATCATCTAACTGAGGATTTTGGGTGATCTACATTGATATTCCATTATTAAGAAAAAAAGTGAAACTGACGGAGTACAACTGTTATGTTTAAGGATGGTAACAAATGTTGTTACTAAGGAGACTTTGCAAACTGACTTTTAAATTGGATTCTAATTAGTTAATGTATAGCGGGTTAGGTGTTCAATAATTGCCATTTTATTAAAATGTCTCCAAAAAAACAGTTGAGACATTAATGATGACGTCAATGTAGTACTTATAAGTACTACATTGACGTCATCATTAATGTCTCAACTGTTTTTTTTATATTTATTTCTGTTTGTTTATTTTAGGAGACATACGTATGTCAATTGCAGAACGCATTTGCAATTGAATTTTAGATCTATAGCCGTTTGTATAAATTTACGTATAAGTGTACATGTAATACAGAAAGTTTTTTTTTCGGCCAACTATAAGTAAAATACAAAGCGTTAAAGTAGATACAATAAAAAACAAAATTAAGAGTATGTATATATATATAGTAGTTGTCTACCGAAAATTTGGAGAGCGAATAAAAGAACGTAATTGTTGGCATTGCAAAAACTGCATTACTCGTGAATCTGTTTTGTATTTTTGATATCGATATCCTGTATATACATAATCTTAAAAACTTTTGTATATGTATATACACACACACACACACATATATACATATATTTATAAAGGCATTTTAATGCCTTAACATTTCCATGAAATCGTAAGTACTATTATAACTGAGGGATAACATACCACTCGTGGGATGGAACACCCAATCAGCAAATGCTGATTTCTTTAGAAAAAGTACAATATACAATCAAACATAGAAATAACAAAAGCACAAAACATGTAAGAAAAATGTATGAAATACTGATTCCACATCAAATTAACTTAATCCGTGGTTTCCATGACTCCACATCTAAAATATAACGTGCAGCGTTGTGGCCCAGTGGATTAGTCTTCGGACTTCGAAACAGAGGGTCGTGGGTTCGAATCCCAGCCATGGCGCAATTTCCTTCAGCAAGAAATTTATCCACATTGTGCTGCAGTCGATCGACCCAGGTGAGGTGAATGGGTACCCGGTAGGATTTATTCCTTGAACGCTTTAGCGCCTATTAATATGGCGGCTTAGCTACAGCCGGGGTAATAATATGATACCAAGTATCAAAGCGCAGTTGAGTATATGCACATAGAAACTGCGCAATATAAATGGACATATTATTGTTATTACTAAAATATTTCATTTTATTCAATCACACCTATATTTTAGCATAAAATCTATGCGTTGACGGAATTAGGACATTGAGGCCTTCTCATGTTGAATATCCAAAATAAGTGCACCGGTCAGATTGGGTGAAAAAACGAGCATGTGCATTCTCCTTCTGCACGTAATTCAGCTCGCAAACACCGCCTTGAATGTAATTGAAAGACTGGCACCCAACGATGTCAACACACATCGTAGCGCATCGTAACTGGCTCACCATTCGCACTGTCTCCATCACGTGACCAACTAGACAGTAGCCAATCAGATTGCGTCCATTGTTGTCTTTGGCTGGGAGGAACACGTTTGATTTGCTGATCTTGCGAAGTGGAGTTGCTCCTGGGGTAGCTGCATGCAATTAACCAATACATATTAATGACAAAGAGTTAAAGGCGTATTTTGCAAAGCGTGCGTGTGATTTGACGAGGTTTGGCAATTACAAAAACAGTAAGATTAAAGAAGCTGTTAGTACAAACGTAATAAAATATAAACACGCACACGCACCAGAGCATAACATGTTTATAGCAAGGGTATGGCATGATTTATTCGCATAGGTACACACCAAACTTAACACAGTAGGCCTCCGATATCGAATTAATCTCTAGGTGTATCTCATTGTAAATAAAGAGAGAGAGATTGAGTAGAAAAAAATACTTGATTTTGAAAATGTTAAAGTTACAAAATTAACCAATTTCAAATAATATGCCTACCTGTTTTTCTCCATACACCTTTTAACATTTTAAGGCGTAAATTTGAATAAAAGACGAGACACACGAATTTCTTTGAAACCATTTTCCCGAACCTCCTGCCTGAATGAACCTTGAAAGTCAAACCATCTTTTCTCCTCATTGTTCATGTTGTTTGAATATCTCACTGAATTTCTTCTACTTCAATCGAGTAGGTGTTATGTTTGACCAATTTTAAAACTCAGTGCACGATTATTATGCTCAATAAAATCTAACAATTATTTTGAGCAATTTCCTGTTGATTATGTGGTGCCACGTCACGTATGCTAACCCCCCCCCCCCAAGTCTACAAGTCTAAAATCGAAATAAGAATGGAAAGAAAAGAAGAGAACAGAAAAGGATAGAAAGAGATCGAAAGATTGGATAGGAAATTAATGATGTTAGGGAAAGAAATAGGCTGAGACAAGCAGAGAGTGAATAAAGGAGGGTAAGAGGAGGAGGGGGGGGGGGGAAGATAACGATGTAATTAGGTCAAGCATTAGTGGGTAGCTGTCGTTATAATTTGTCATGCACAATGTTTTATATCAAATACATCCATACCCTACTGTTAAATTCACTAAAAAAGAAAAAAAATCGCCTTTAAAAAGGTATACATTAATTTGTATTATCCGGTTCCCATTATTCATTAACAATAGTTTAATGCTTTTAATCTGGTAATTGAGTTTGCTGTTATGTTCAATGCAATTGCTCTACTCCTTTTTTGCGCGTTTCATAATGTACCACATTCAACAGAAGTGCAATCAAATTGCCCAATACTGTTAACCATTCACGAGAGCTTAAGAGGTGTTTCACATGCTCGCATTTTGCGTCATTTGAATGCCTAATTGCAACGCCCAATAGTAATGACGCTAGAATTATATTCCCTTCACACGGCTCTGGGGGAAATCTGCGGCTTGACGTTTTGCACCGATAAGAAGTGTGGCTTCTTTTTGATAACCCGTCAATCGTACGTGCATCGCTAAAATTTGCCAACAGAGCAGAAAAAAGTGTTTTTCTGCAGAGGTGGTAGTGAGCTCACCGAAGGCTCCGCCCCCCCCCCCCCCCTGTATTACGTTTTGGTGGATTTTTCGCTCCTTTCATTCTGGAATATCGTCACTGGGACACACCTCGATACCTTCATTTGAATTACGCATTTCAAATTACGCATTTTGCATTTACACGCTCAAACTGCGTCACTCGAATGATCATTAGAATGACGCAAGATGTGATCAAATGAGTCCCCTCTTAGAGGGATGTAATTAAATATACTGGACCGCTTGCTTCGTAGAGAGTTTCGAACATGATATGTTTTCTCTATATAATGGAAGCTATATAATAAAGCAACAAAATTATTGTTTAACAACACTCATTTTTAGTAATCATAGTATTATAAATGAACCTAGATATCTGTTTTGATAAAAATAATATGTCGCATTTATATAGAATTTTGCAATTTACTACTTCAGTCACTTATCCCAATATTGTTGTAAACAAAAATCATGTTTTCAGTTAATACATTTTTAGATCCGATCACTCGAGGCTGTTATGTACTACCATACATTATACATGTTATACATCGCATCGTATTATGGACTCCATAAGAACAAATATCTCGACATGACTAGATGATTAGTAGTCATCTGGGTGGTATTTTATTACACATTCTGGTCAGAAATGTCAGTGTTACAGAAATATCTAAGTGGGAACTAATAAAAATGACGCTAGTAACAGGGTCATACAGCCAGTAGCGCAAAACACCCCATTTGCACGCCAGTGGATGCAGCTGACCCATTTATCAAGTCATTCGAAACCTATTTGCCATTTGATATTAATGAAAATTAGAATTTATTGAGAAAAATCCATTATTGTTAAGGCCCCCATCCACAGAACAGAGACCATTGAAAGACCACTGAAAGACTTAAAATTGGTGAGGTCTCACAGCGGTCTTCAAGATCACTGAAATTTGACATCTCTGTGGAATGGCTCAGAAACACCCCTCAGAGAACTCTGAAAGACTCATGGATATGTCTTGTCTTACTGGTCTTAGACTAGTCCTACAGAGATCTTTCAATTGTCTTTCAGATATCTTTTATGCAAGGGATCTTTCAGAATTCTTTCTATGGACTTTGGCTTGTCTTCCAATGGTCTTTCACTGATCTTTCAATGGTCTCTCATGAGTCTTACAGTGATAACCGCAAAAAAAATCTTGAGAGACTGCCAAAAGATCATTGACAGACTATTAAGACCTTTGAAAGTTCACCAAAAGACCGCTGAATGACGGCTGAAAGACCACTGAAAGACCATTTTCCTGTAAGACCGTTTCAAAAAGTTTCGGAGCCCAATGAAGACCACTGAAAGATTGGTCAGGACTCGTGTAAGACCTCAAAGACCATTGTAGGTTCATTGAGAGACATCTGAAATATCAACCAGAATTCATGGTCCTTCAAAAGTCTTTCAGCGGTCTTGTACTCTATGGAATGGGGGTTTTACAAACAATTTTGGTCTTAAACAAAATTTTAAACCTTTGTTGCCGTAATGCTGACGCATATCCTTGCCATGTCTTCCCATCTATCGGGTATCATAATTACAAATGATCGTTTCAATACAATGAAATAATACCTCACCATGGGTGTTAGTTCCACTTGAAACTTCATTTGCAATGGTGGTTCCATCCTTGAGGGAAAATAAATAAACGAGACGTTAAACATTATCTCAGCTACTTCGAGGTTTATAGCACCATCGAACGGTAATAATCTTTTCGAGGAACCAGGATAATTATAATGACATTTTGTCCTTTTTATTTGCAAAAAACATGCTTTTTCAGAAAGATCTCTTTGCGATCCCGCATTGATCCCAAAAGTTCACTCCTATATTAAGAGACATGCCAGAGATATTTGACCGATTACTGGGAAACCTCGCACAATTTATATGAGAACAAAATCGCAGTTGAACAAGAGGGCTTCACGTAAATATGACCGCTTATCACAGGTAGCAATTTCGCGGATAAGATCACGTTTCAGAATTACCTGTTCCGAATCCGTGCTCAAATTTTGCATCGTTGAGGTCTTTGTGGTGGTTTGAGTAGCTGGACTTGGCGTGGTTGGTTGTGTAGGAACTTTGGTGGCTTGACTTTGTGTGGTTGTTGTGGTAGGATTTTGGGTTGGGCTTGTTGTATTTGGACCTGTCGGATCTTGGGTGGTTGGGCTTGGTGTAGTTGGTGTAGTAGCGTATTGAGAGGTAGGATAAGCAGGGGCTGTGGCGTTTGTAGGTTTAGGCAGAGGATCAACTATATAAATGAAGAGTTAGTTGCAAAAGGAGTTAGGTCTACTTTTGACCATTCCGAGAAAAAAACATGTTTTTATTCTCACTTATTGCAATATTGTTATGAGCATTGTCATGATGTACTTCCCTCTCATGTGAACAAATATTGGGTATGAAAGAAATTTACCGGTCTTCATTTTTTTCTATATATTAAAAAAAATCATCACTGTGGACCTAACCCCTTTTGCACGTAAACTGAAATGAATCCAAGCTCTTTTTACTAAAAAAGTGATTTTTCTTTGCCACTTTCATTCACGTTTTCATTTGAATTTCAAATAATCTTTGGTATCATCAGAGTGACTAAAAATTTAGATGTTTAGAGACAGAAAACAATGAAATTTATGAAAAATGGACCTAACCCCTTTTGACAAATAAGTTCTTTCGAAGAGTTTGTTTGCAAAAGGGGTTAGGTCCACTCCAAGAAAATCATGTTTTTTTAATTCTCGCATATTGCAATATTCTTATGCGAAACTTAATTTTCATGATACCCTTCCATGAGAAAATAAATTGTGTATAGGAGAAATCTACCTGTCTTCACATTTTTAAAGATATTCTTTTCCCTAAAAAATATGTGTGGACCTAACCATTTTTGCAACTAACTGAAATGGACCTAACCCCTGTTTGAAAAAAAAGTGATTGAATTTTTATTCTAAGATTTTATGAGAGCTAATAATATAACAATGAACAATGAAAAAATTACTGTACGTATGCATATCAATCACCTTCGCATAGAGCGATGGCCCGTTCGTTGCAATCAATATCCGCCAAGCCATTGTCGGTTGGAAAATAGTCAAGGCAGTCCTCAATGCCACTCCCTCCAACATAACTCTCCGGATATCCTAGCGCACTAAGCCACAAGTCTGTAACAATAAAACATACTTTATCAAAACCCGTATCTGATTTCTGGAGATGATTTCTAATACTTAAATTCAATGACAATATATCGCCTAACGCATAACTCTTGGGATATCCTTGTGAACTGCGCCACAAGTCTGTAAGAATAAAAAATAATATTGAAGCCCGATTGAAATTCTGAAGACGATTCTCAGAACTTTAATTCATTTACTAAGTAAAATCAGAGTTTATATCACAGATCACATCTTGTGTGAAAGATGTGATTTAATGCATCAAATTCTCTGGTGACCAACAAAAAAAAAAATGTTTTTTATTGACCACTTTTCAAGCGCAATAGCACTAACAAATTTCAGAATGTAATATTCATAGGTAACTTTTTTCAGTTTCTAAATCTATAATACGGCCGTATGTCCTTAACATTTTTACTAAAGATGTGTCAAATCTCTTGTTTTTATTTCTAAAAAAAATGTCCTCCAAATGTATTTTTTCCCCTTTTGTGTGTTTATTTTTATTTGATGTAATTCTTTAGGCTGGAGTTCAAATGGTCATGAGCCCAATCCCCTTGCATCCATCGAGTTGTATTGACACCAGATGCAATTAGTTTTAAAATTTTTCCATAGTCCCTGTACACACGTGTCAGTAATATTCGTTGAGTAGACTTACCACTGTTGAGGAATAGCTGCGTACCGTCTTCACATTCAAATAAGCCCTCTACGTCCGCATCTGTACAACCAACCCAGAAGAAATAATGACTTCCATGTGCAGCTCCCATAATTTCATACGCATAAACATGACCTATTTGATACATCTCATCCTGGCTGTTGAAAACTACAAGTTTAGCACCCATATCCGCACAAATTACTTTAGCCTCTCCAAATGAAGGAGCGTTAGACCAGTCTGGTGCTATTAAAGTAAGGTCTTGGAACTTGTAGCATCCGGAACCTTCACTGTACCAGCCAACGGGACATGCGCCATCTACGATAAAGGCATGACAGAGGCATAATAAGATAAATTTCCCTGAGTAAATTCTTATTTGTGCAACTGCACCCATGCCATGAACAATGGTGATAGCAGCATCGAGAAAAAAGATAAGGAGTATTAAACGTGTTTCAATAATATTTTGTAAACTACCAATCACAGGGTTTGAACACTTCTCATTTCATTGATAGGTAACAATCATATCCTCTTCAAACATTTCCATATTTACTTTTACCGCAAAAAAATATGGATAGTAGGTAAAGAAACCAATTGACGTATTTGAGATGATAAACCACAATAAAATGAGACAATTTGGGTTTACGCATCCATATCCGGAAACTAGTGGAGAGGACTAGATGCTTGGTCTAGCAACACAGTGCAAGGGAGTATGCGATATGTATAACAGCATATCACGGAAATTGATAGATAAAAAATACCACAGAATCATCAAACGTTTGAAATAGAAGGCCTAATATTATGCAAAATATGCACACAGAAAATACTGTGGTGTTAACCGGTGTACGTAGAGGACCACACCAGTTATTTTACACCGGTGTTAAATTGGTGGTGTTAGTTTTACACCTACAGGTGTTATTATAACACCTACGGTTGTTACATTTACAATCTTTGGTGTTACGTTCAATATGTAGGGTGTTATTTTAACACCTCAGGGTGTGTTCCTATATTAACACCACTTGGTGTCAGTTTTAACACCACAGTTTTTACAGTGTATGGTCATGTTCTGAATGAATATTAATGACGTTAAGATATTAATAACATTACGACAAAACCAGTCGATTAATAATAATAATGATAACTATGATAATAGTAGTAATAATAATAGTAATAATAATAATGATAATAATAATAATGATAATAATAATAATAGGCATTTATATAGCGTCATTCTTTTCCGAGGTGCGATGGTATAAAAGTTGTTATTATTCCGGCTTAAGCTCGAGCTGCCTTTCAGCGCTCATGCATTAGAGGAATTAATTCCACCGGGTACCCATTAACTAATTTTCATTTTAATACTTTTGTTCTTATTTCTTCTTTTACGGAGGGGAGGTGCATCAATGCTAAAGTTTAGTTGTTCATCTAACGAGTTGAACGAAAGATTTTGTTTTACTATTAGTAATGCCATGGTCACATTTGTTCTACGGCGGCCGTACGGCGAGTCGAAAACAGCCGTTTTAACATTTTTTTGTCCAACTACATATAGGTGGTTTGAATCAAAATTGATAGACGGTTGTTTTCGACTAGCCGTACCCTTATGGAACAAACACAGTGTTACCACAGTGTGTTCACATAGTTGACTATGTGTAAACTATGTGTTAACTATGTGGTCACAGTGTTGTCACAGTGTGAGACTTCAGATCACATAGTTAATCACATAATTGCCCACATAGTTGGGTAACAAACACAGTGTTACCACAGTGTGTTCACATAGTTGACTATGTGTAAACTATGTGTTAACTATGTGGTCACAGTGTTGTCACAGTATTGTCACAGTGTGAGACTTCAGATCACATAGTTAATCACATAATTGCCCACATAGTTGGGTAACAAACACAGTGTTACCACAGTGTGTTCACATAGTTGACTATGTGTAAACTATGTGGTCACAGTGTGAGACTTCAGATCACATAGTTAATCACATAATTGCCCACATAGTTGGGTAACAAACACAGTGTTACCACAGTGTGTTCACATAGTTGACTATGTGTAAACTATGTGGACACAGTGTTAGACTTCAGATCACATAGTTAATCACATAATTGCCCACATAGTTGGGTAACAAACACAGTGTTACCACAGTGTGTTCACATAGTTGACTATGTGTAAACTATGTGGACACAGTGTTAGACTTCAGATCACATAGTTAATCATAATTGTCCACATAGTTGGGCAACAAACACAGTGTTGCCACAGTGTGTTCACATAATTGACTATGTGTAAACTATGTGGACACAGTGTTAGACTTCAGATCACATAGTTAATCACAAATTTTGCTCACATAGTTGGGTAACAAACACAGTGTTACCACAGTGTGTTCACATAGTTGACTATGTGTAAACTATGTGGTCACAGTGTTAGACTTCAGATCACATTGTTAATCACATAATTGCCCACATAGTTGGGTAACAAACACAGTGTTACCACAGTAAGTTCTTCAATCATACCCGAGAAAAATTTAACAAGCAAGAACAAGGGTCTTCAAGCTCGCGCAGGGCGGGGGGGGAGCAGGGAGGAGTACTAAACTTGAAGAATTGTTTGATGCACTATTCCCAATACAATCTCCATTTAGTTTTTAATTTACACTGAAATTTTGCCGGTAATTTTGATATTTGATGATTTTTTTATTTTCTTTTAAGATCATCATCGCAATGGATAAACTATCAGTAAAGGCTATAACGTTAATAGAGTTATAGATCTATACTAGATATCCGGAACTCTTCGGTAAATCTCGGCCTCGGAAATCTATTTTCGGCGAGGCATGCTAGCGCGCATGTGTAATATGTGCGTTTCAAATTCACTCGCTAAAGCTCACCGACGCCCGTTACAGTTTATCGCTTCATCCAATATTTACGCCCGTTAGAATCTGATCTTACTGCACTTTGTCTTAATCTTCTTGAATTGATAAGGATATCAACCATGCGCGTCTTAGTACACTGGGTGGAAACAAGGAACTGTTACTTCTAGCGATTTTGTAACAAACAAAAAGATGTCGGTCAACTTGGTGGACCCGAAGTTTGAGGGCCTGGTGGAGTCCGGAACCCCGCAGAGACACGGCCGAAACATTGGCTGGGATGTGGAAGGCCAAGGTGTTAGTGGCCAGTGGTAAATATACATTATTATATCCTGATTTGTACCTAATATGTAATTATTTATGCTCTCCCTTTGTCCAGGGGTAATTGCCGAAGAACCGTATGTATATATAGATCTATAGGCTATGTGGTGCTCGACTAGCCTGGAGGCGTCTGAAACTGAAAGTCATGATGCCATTTAGGCAGTGTATACAGCCACACGCGTGTGTCTTTACCATCCAGCCACACGCGTGTGGTTATATCCAGAACACCTATCTGTGGATACCGCCACACGCCGCCAGTAATAACAGTAAAACACGTATGTAGGTCTGACCGTCTATATCACGATCAAAATAACCTCATTTCTTCATTAAATTCTTACATTCTAAACCCCTTTGATATCCTTAGATCATTTCAATTTCATTCTCACCGTCTTCTCTCCTTGCTTTTCTTGTCTTGTTACAAACGGTCGTCTGTTTAACAGCAAATTCTCTTTTTCTACTTGTGTCGATTCTGGCTTCCTTCGCGGTACGGTGGCAGACCCATACAGCGTTAGCGCAGCGCAGTAGACATACACAGTTTGGGTTACGTTTACGTTTGGTACGAATAATTTTCGTACCAAGCGTTAAGCATGCACGAATCCCGAGTTTCGTACGTACGCACGTACACGCACATAGCCTAGAGTCAGTAGAGAATCGACACAAGTAGAAAAAGTGTGGAAATTTGCTATTTAACAGGCGGCCTTTTGTAACAAGACAAGAAAAGCAAGGAAAGAAGACGGTGAGAATGAAATTGAAACGATTTAATAAAGAAATCAGAGTGGGTCAGAAATTAGAATGTAAGAATTTAATGAAGAAATGAGGTTATTTTGATCGTGATATAGACGGTCAGACCTACATACGCGTTTTACTGTTATTACTGGCGGCGTGTGGCGGTATCCACAGATAGGTGTTCTGGATATAACCACACGCGTGTGGCTGGATGGTAAAGACACACGCGTGTGGCTGTATACACTGCCTTTAAGGCAACCCAGGGAACTCCCGCCCGCGTAGCGGGCGGGAGTTTCCTGGCCTGGGTTACTATGAATTTAGCTCTACATAGTACTCTACGTAGTCGTAGGGTTACTCCCCACTGACGCCTGGGATCACGAGCTATATTCACCCACGTACTGGTACAAAACCTGAAACTTTCGCCCCCGAGATTTCTACTTTCCCTCTAAATCTAGCCCTAAAACATGTACATGTATGCCTACCTGTCATGGGGTTCAACTTATTTTCCAAGTGAAGTAGATTACCGGGTGTAACATTTCTGCGATATTGATTTCATTTTTAAAGAAGAATTCATAAAAAAACGAATCGCGCGATTTGCGTGCTGTCGCCAAGCGAAAGACAACGAAATCAAGATGGCGACATAAACACGGCCGTAAGCTCTTTCCATCTTTTCTACTAGCCAGGAGGCTTCTAAAGAGTAAAAAATCATTTACTAATACTATACTTACGTAGTCTTGAGGAAGCAATGATGATGATTTTTTTTAGATATGTCATATACTTCATCATTGACGTCTTGACACTCTCTCCATAGTGTCTTAAGCGAAGGACCAAAACAAAGATGGATTTCCCTAGAAAATCCATCTTTTTAAACCAAAATCACAAGAATTCTATTCATTCTTACATCTTCCTACGCCTAATGCGTAGGAAGGTTTTAAATATTATTATAAAAAATATAAAAAAATGAAGATTTCTTACCTAACTGATGCCGCGTAGACCCCCCGTTCCACATGTAAACAATGGAAATACAATAGCGTCGACCCTTGAACCGCTTATGTATGACGTACTTCCGGAAAGCAATCCCGTCTTAACAATTTAGAGATGAAAATTCTTATTTAACAAATCATTAACTAACCCATTAAAATTTATATTTTCATTATAAATAATTCATATTAATATATATAAATTATTTATGATCACGAAATAAATTTTAAGATTTGTTGAATAAGAATTTTCATCTCTAATTTCTATCTCTAAATTTTATATTTTTATATAATAATATTTAACACCTCCCTACGCATTAGGCGTAGGAAGGTGTAAGAATGAATAGAATTAATAGAATTCTTGTGATTTTGGTTTAAAAAGATGGATTTTCTAGGGAAATCCATCTTTGTTTTGGTCCTTCGCTTAAGACACTATGGAGAGAGTGTCAAGACGTCAATGATGAAGTATATGACATATCTAAAAAAAATCATCATCATTGCGTCCTCAAGACTAATTATACTAACGTATCTTATGGTGTGTTTATGCTTCCATTGCGAGGACAGAATCAGCGATTTCAAACGTCGATTCAAAACGCCGATCGTAAACGTGGTTCTGGGAGTGCTGTTTATGCTTAACTTTTCAGAGCATATCATGATCTCCAGCTGGCTTCGCATCGTAAAGCGAGGTCAAATTGGGCGCGCCTTTTTTCAATTTTTTTTTTTCCGATTGTTGTTTTTACGTAGAGATAACAAGGAGCAATACGACTGTATTTGCCGGCGGATTTTTATCTCACCGGAAGCATGTACCAAATGACGTCATTTAAACACGTTTATGATCGTTGTTCTGTTTATACTTCCCCAGAAAGCCTGATTCTGGTCAAACAACGTTTACAAACGCACCTTTTTGTGAGTTTACGATCGGCGTTTTGAAACAGCATTTAAATGAAAGTAAGCATGGACGCAACCGTGTTTTGGACTAATCACGTTTGGAAACGCTGATTCTGGCCTGAAAAGTGGAAGCATAAACACGGCCTTACTCTCACCTAGCCAGGCGGCTTCTAGTTCTAGAGAGTAAAAATCAGTTACTAACGTAAGGTTACTCTCATCCGAAGCCAGGTCTTCCTTCTCATTGACCCACACGACGGAAGCCAAACCACCTGAAACTTTCACCCCCAAGATTTCTACTTTCCTTAATAGAAAAGATCTAGGCCTAAATCATGTACATTGAAAAAACTTCATTTCCGACATTTCTACGCTCTCGTTATTTTTGAACAAGAATTCATTAAAAAAAATGAGAGAAATATTGTGAAAAGACGGAAGAGACTTGCCCGATGTTTACGCCGCCATCTTATTTCCTATTGTTCTTCGCCAACGTCACGCGTCTATGAGAAGGAAGACCTGGCTTCGTATGAGAGTAACCTTACGTTAGTAAATGATTTTTACTCTCTAGAAGCCGCCTGGCTACTCTCACCCACGTTACGCGACTCAAGCGTCCGTATCGTGGGTGAACAACAATAGAAAACAAGATGGCGGTGTAAACATCGGGCAAGTCTCTTTTTTTTCATGACAATTTTTCATTTTTTTAATGAATTCTTGTCTAAAAATAAAATCCATAGCATAGAAATGTCGGAAATGAAGTTGTATCCCAGGTACATGATTTAGGGCTAGATCTTTTAGAGAGAAAGTAGAAATCTCGGGGGCAAAAGTTTCAGGTTTTGGCTGCCTACATGCACAAGGATACAATAGAAGCCCTGGCTTCGTATGAGAGTAAGTTACGTTAGTAAATGATTTTTACTCTCTAGAAGCCTCCTGGCTAGACTGGATTAGCATTACATCGGCTAATTAACAAATTTGGGGACAAATTTAATGATGTGAAAGATTCTTACTAGTTTTTGAATAATAATTATCTTATTTAGATCTACTGAAAAATATGTCTACAACTCAAAATAGTTCGTGTGTACAGAATTCAGATAAAATTATTTACGTCTATAACTTAAAAACTGGTGTCTGAATTCTGATTTGATAACTTGTCTATACTCTGTAGTAATAATTCTAATAATGCTAAAACCCCATTTTTACAATGCATTTCATAAATGGCTCTTTGAAATTACTCTGATTATTTATGTCTGTCCTTAATGTGCCTGTCCCTTACAGAAAAAAAGCTGATGTACTAAAGAAAGAGAAGGAGTTCCTAAACACCGCAACCAGAGTAGATGAGGCTATGTATGGATGAGTCTGATGCCACAGATGAGGACATGGAGGATGAGGCTTCAACCTCAAAAAAAGATGTGAGAAAGAGGGTACGTTGAAACTTTACATTCAACTTAAATTTTTAAGACGTGCATGGATCAGGAAATTTTGAAGCATACTAGCCAGGAAATTTAGTCCAAAGTGATAAGTGTTTACCTGAAGCAGGCCAGACTTTATTCTGTGATTTGCAAAAAAAAATGACTTATACATAACTTGATATCGCTGCCAGTGGTGATTAAAAAAATTGCTCTTAAATTTCTACTTGAAAAAAAATTGATGGAATTGGAAAGTATTGGTGGTACTACTTCAATAAAAGAAAATTCATTAGAAAAACTAAAAATAATGATACACTTATGAATTTTGTCTGGATTCCTAGTCTAGATACAGAATTGCATTGGATTTGCACATGACCGCGTACCCAGGTGTCGCAAATTTGAACTCAGAAGATATGCGAGACTTAAATGTGAGTGGCGCGGCGCGGTCACCCCAAAAAATCGTAGCTGGATGGTCTTGAAAAATGTTGAGCGGGGGAGGGGGGGGGCTACATTAAATTTTAATTTTAAAAATTCTAAACATATTCCATATCTGTTCATATTTTATTTCCATTTTTGGTTGCAGGTTGGGAAAGCTGACAGATCTGCTATGGCAGAGCTTCTAAAGAAGAAAAAGACTGAAGACCAGCGGAACCATAAAGGTCAGTTTAAAAGTTTATTATTTACGGCAAGATTCTGTGGCCAATTAAATGAAAAATCATGACCAGAAAACAAAATTCTCATATGTCGAGAAAGAGTATCTTCTCCAGAGCATTGCATTCATGCTTTTGGTGCAAATAGAATTTTACATCACAACAAAGAATACCTCTTAATTATCGAAGGTTAAACATATACCACATAAAATTGTATCTGAAATTATGATGGAGTAGATGCTCTTTCAGGACATACATCTATATGAGATGAGAGTTATGTTTTCCGGACATGCTTTTTCATTAAATTGGTGATTTTTTTAAATGTTAAAGTTTTTTTCTGACTCTCTTGGTATATCATTGTAGGATATTGGCACTCTAAATGGATGAATTTCCATTGCTAGCCCTGGCATATCAACATTCACAAATAACACTGTGTCTCACACACAGATTTGCGTTATGGTAAATTCTAGTAGAAGGGGCTATGAAATGATGTGTCTGAGGATATATCCACCGCAAAAATAAAAAAATCACTTTCAATTTTTGAAAAAAATTGCATTTTGGCCAATTCATATCGTCTGTGATGTCATAAAATCATATTCTAAAAAAATCTCTGTTCTTTAATGATATTTATCAAACCTTCACTGATATATTTCTCAATTCTTTTTGTTTCTTATTACAACCAATTATTCATCAGGGTGAACTTCCCCTTTGATAGCTTTTACATTTTCTTGTGTATTTTGCCAAGAATGATTGTCTCTGCGTGAATCTACAAATGAATTCAGAATATCACAATTACTGTAAATAGGAAGATGCTCTGTAATTTCTCATATTACCAAGCTTGTCAATAATTTCAAGGCGGAGGGTTAGGGTGAATCTCCCTGAAAGAGAAACTACATGTACTAGAATAGCACAGTCTCTCCAAATGGTAATCTATGGTGAAAATAAGTTTTTGATGTGGAAACAAAAACAAACTAACAGAAAACGGAGGAAAAGGACACCGACTTTGATTTGAATCTACGTAACCATAGAAAACATTTTAATGTTTTAAGTAAGTGATTGATCTTCACAAATGTCTTGTCATTTTACATTTTACAATGATGCTGCCTGTCACCGGTACAATTTCTTCCAGAGCGGCGGACCAAAAAAATTAGAAATTCACAGAGTCAAAGGCTTAGACAATCAACCAGTTTAAGAACTTAATTTCCTTTAAGTCACTTCCTTGTCATTTCATAAGATATTTTCAATCAAGTAGGACTATAGAAATAAGATTACCGAGCCTGAAATCTTGATTTTCTTGCTTTAACTTATCCGCCCCTAATATTATAATCCTGTTTCATGGGTATGCATGTTTTTTTTGTTGTGTTTGTGACTCTTAGATACTCCACTGCAGCTGAGTAACCAACAGTCACAAACAGACGGAACTTGACTTGGCTTTAATTAATATTTATATATGATGTAGAGTCTTTGATAAAAGTTTGAGACTTTGAGCCAGTTTTTGTGTCCTTTCATTTTCTTATATTCAGCACACACAACAAGCATGACAACAATTTCCCTGCACTTCCACGGGCCAAGTACGTGCACGCATGGGCCAGAAGCTGAAAGATGTCCGTGCATCTCGAAGACGTGCAGAAAAGCAGGTTTAAGTGTGATACCTTTTTTTTTGTTTGGAAATAAGCCTTAATATTGCCTCATACGAGTCATTAAAAAACCCATTTTATTCTGATCATGGGTATATATTACACGAAAATGTCTTTCATGTATTATGACATGTCTGCTAATACAGCCAACTCAGGTTTATATAGTGTGTGCTTTCAAAATTTATCATGACATGCCAACTCTTGCTTTATCACCTTGTGATATTCATCAAACTCAGATTGATATATTTTTATATTTATACTATGACAAATCATTTTCTTGCCATGTGCCTTCCGTTTGATACTGTTTCCAAGTTCCAACTAATACAAAGGAATACTTATATGCAGCTATATGGACGCTAGTATATGCACTTCATGCAAGAGATTTGTGGACATTTTTTGGCTCTTGTTCATATTTTTCTGATATTTGTATATAGGTGTGAAAAGGCAAAATATATGCAAAGTGTTCTTATTTTTGAAAAATAAATGTTGGTTACTTGTTCCTGTTTCGAAATTTCACAACTCTCTGTGATGGTAGGGATTTGCTTTACTACATGTATAGGCGTTGCTTTTCCGACTATGGCGGCGTCGTCGTCAACATTGAAATCTTAACCAAGGTTAAGTTTTTGAAATGTCATAACTTAGGAGTTAGGAAGTATATGGACCTAGTTCATGAAACTTGGACATAAGTGTAACGAAGTATCACTGATCATCTTGCATGAGTGTCCAGGTTGAATGATCAAGTTCATTTAGGGTCTAAGTTTTTTTTATGTCATAACTTTAAAAATATAAGGGCCTATTTTATGAAACTTGTACAAAAGTTAAATTGCTGATAATCTTACATTAGTGTCAGCCTGTCAGGTCACATGATCAAAGTCAAAGGTCACAGCACTGAAACCTGAACTGTTAATTTTTTTAACTGTCATCATCATGATCCTATTTCATGAACTTGAACATAAGGGTAATCAAGTACCACTGACAATGAGTTTCAGGTCACATTGTCAAGGCCAATGATCATTTATGGTCAATAAAATTTGACCATGTTTGGTTATCAAAATTGAAATCTTTAACCAAAGTTTTTGAGATGTCATCTTAACTTTGGAATTTTATCGACCTAGTTTAGGAAAATTGGACATGAGTATTTAAAGCCTGTGTATAGCTTTGGTAAAGGGTCAATAATGTGATTGATAATCGAATATCATCTAATATGACAGTCTTACTGAAGCGTAGAGACCTTTAGATATTTTTCCAACTGCACTTCTCTGAGAAAATTTCAAATATTCAAATCTTGGATATATAGCACCCTCTCTCGGCGATGCTTGTTTTAAATTTAAAAAATGGGCATTCAAGCGCTTATTTTATAAATTTAGTGATGAGATATCCAAAAGTTACAGACAAAGAACATATCTTGAAAGTTTAAGCCCATTCCATGATTTGGAATAGGATTTAATTGAAAGACAAAAACGCACAGATATTTTAATTTGATCGGGTGACCCGATCATGTTAGATTTCCATGTAAAATTGCCAAATTTATCCTGTAAAACACATTTTCATTTCATATCCTCCACATCATAACTGTTATAGGGCATATCCATTCATATTAGCTAGCAATGAATTGGAATAGTGATAGGTGCATTTTGGTGGATTTACCAAAACTATACACAAGCTTTAAGTTTCACTTATCATCTTGCATGAGTTTTAGGTCACATGATTAAGGTCAAAGGTCACTTAGGGTCAATGAACTGTGACCATGCTCGAGATATTTTTTTTAATGTCATAACTTTGAAAGATTATGGATCTGGTATTCTGGTTCATGAAACTTGGATATAAGGGTAATCAAGTATCATTGATAGTCTTGCACTAGTTTTTAGTCAAATGATTAAGGTCAAATGTCATTTAACTTTGACTATGTTGGGAGTAATTTTAGAAATGTCTTCATAACTTTGAAAGTAAACTTGAACATTAGGGTAATCAAGTATCACTGTTTTTATTCAAAGTCAGCATTGTTGCTATATTGAATTGCGTGATGCAGGCGAGACTGTCAGAGGCGTTCCACTTGTTTTTTTTTTTCAAGTAACCTTTTCTTTTAAGGTTAAACAGGTTATTTTAGTTCGGTGTTTTCATCACTTGTAACCTTGCAAATCTTGTTTCGAATGAAGATACTTGCATTTGAATGAAAGAACAACCTCAAAGATAAATTTGTCAGAATATAGACTCATAAATGTTAGATACCTTAAAGGGGTACATATCAAAATAAATATAGTAAAATCCACCGAGCAAAACACTGAAAATCTGACAGCAAATAGTGAAGTTATAGAATTTCAAGCTTAGCAATATTTTGTGAAAATAGTCATATGCAAGTCATCATGAATGTGCAATAGGTTGACTAATGATGTCATGTCCCCACCTTCCTTTTTCTTATTTTATTTAATAAAATCATGATCATTTCATATTTTCCTACATGTGTACACAACATGTCTCCCTTGTAACAAAATAAGTTGGCACAATGATTTTCTTACAAACTAAATCAGTTGTCAATCCAATTTTTGTAATTATATTTGGTGACAAAATTTGACTAAATATAATTTTTTTGAAATAAAATACAAAAGATTACGTGGGGATATCATCAGCTTGCTCATTGCATATTCATGAAGACATGCATAGCACTGTTTTGCCCTAGTAATGCAAAAGTTAAAAATGTAATGACTTTGTCATCCTTGTCAGATTTTTATGAAATTTTCAGTATTTTGTTTGTCTCATTTTACTTTATTTGTTAAAATTGTATTATGTCAGCCTGGAGTACCCCGTTAATATGTTTACATTTAAGAAATATTTCATACCAGGCTTGTTTTCCCAAACAATTTCATTCCACAACGTATGTTTACTTGTGAAAATCGAGGAGAAAAATTCATGTTTGTATTCACTGTGCTGGTATTTATGACCCAGTTATTTTCATGTTGCTTTTATTTTATTACTGTTTATTAAACTGAACGAAATGAATTTTTTCATTTTTTATTTCTAATTATATTTTCTCGTGTCTTGTGGATTGCTCTCCCTACTCTTCAGATTGGGACCAAAGCACAATGTCTACCATGATACAACCACCCAAGTACCTACAGCCAGTGACAACAGACAAATTCTCAAATCAATTATGTTGTGATCAGGAGGATGGAAATTTTTAGTGTTGATTTTTTTTTCTTTTTTTTACAACTGGGTATGCAAAATGATGAAAGATATATTCTAAAATTTGATTTGAATTGGTGACACTATTATTAGCTTCCACTCCTATTGAGATCAGCACTAATTGGCAATGATGGTATACTTTTGTGGTCAAGATTGCGGGACACTGTGCTTCGTTCCAGTTGGCCTATGTTGCAGTGGTCTACATGGTATGTGCTGCATGGGTATGTAGTGGACTGCATGTGGTAAATGAGCTAGTGGCACATGCATACCACAGTTTGGTGGATTGTGTAGTCAATGTCCGTGTGGTGGACTGTGTGGTAGACATCACAGTAAGATGAGCACCATAGTGTGGGGGACTATGTGGTGTATGTCATAGTGTGGGGGAGTATGTGATGTATGTCATAGTGTGGTGGACTCTGTGGTATATGTCATAGTGGGGTGGACTCTGTGGTATGTCATAGTGTGGTGGACTCTGTGGTATATGTCATAGTGTGGTGGACTATGTGGTATATGTCATAGTGTGGTGGACTATGTGGTATATGTCATAGTGTGGTGGACTATGTGGTGTATGTCATAGTGTGGTGGACTATGTGGTGCTTGTCATAGTGTGGTGGACTCTGTGGTATATGTCATAGTGTGGTGGACTCTGTGGTATATGTCATAGTGTGGTGGACTCTGTGGTATATGTCATAGTGTGGTGGACTATGTGGTGTATGTCATAGTGTGGTTGACTATGTGGTGAATGCCACAGTGTAAAGGACTATGTGGTTATAAACGTGTGGTACACAGTGTGTTTAATATGTGTTTCGGACTATGTGGCGACTGTGTGGCAACACTGTGTTACACAGTGTTGTAAACACAGTGTTACCACACGTCCCAAAATAATATATTAAACACATGTGGTACACGCTGTGAACACACTGTGGTACACACTGTGTTACACACTGTGGTACACACTGTGTTACACACTGTGGTACACACTGTGGTACACCCTGTGTTACACACTGTGGTACACACTGTGGTACACACTGTGGTAACACTGTGTTTGTTCCATAAGGCGTACGGCCGCCGCACAGTGGGCCGGGGCGAAACAAAAGTGCGCCAAAAGTCATTTTGGGCAATTTCAGATTTTTAATTTTTATCATGCCCAGCTGAAAGACAATACTTTAAAGAATATTTCAGCAAAATATTCAATTCTGGAATTTTCATAAAGGTTGTTAATTTCCTACCTCAAATCGTAAAATTTGACATTTTGCGAAATGTCACGTATATGACATCCTAGTTGAAAAACAGGCCATTTCTCAGGAGGTTTTTCATGTAGGAATCTGAAATGGCTCCCACATAATCCTGATATATTCTTTTTTCATGTGAAAGGGTTCAAATGAGATTAAAGATACCTTTTAAGAGGTTTATATCATGATTTTTTCCTCGAAATAGGCTAAAAAAATCCATGTTTTTGCATTTACAATAGAATAGTTTAGATTTCCGTGGATTTCCGTCTAAATTCTACAAGCATCATTTTCCCGATGTCTAAGCTTTAAGTCGATCCAAATTTAGCTGCCCTTTTTGCCCGTTTTTATGTTAGAGCCGATTTTACTTGCCACAATACCCCAAAAACCTGTTCAAAGAAAAACGGTATTTTTTTATACCGCGCAGTCATCGTAGCGCACCGCATGCGGGTACATTGCCGTTCGCTTTTGCAAGGCGAGTACGATTCCCCTTCCATTCCATGAAAATGACACGAATTTCGGGCATGTTGTAAAGAAAATAAAGGTTGCTAAAGCAAATAAGGGCTATACCCACAACTTTTCCAGGGATAAAACTGACTTGTAGAATAATTTCAGCCCCAAATCATCCTCACAGTGATACATTCTTGGTGTTATTCTGCGTTGGTGGTTTTACACATGTCAACACAGCCTGATAAAGCACGGTTAATATTTTTTTACATTTTGAATTTTTTTTTGATAAATGTAATTAATGATAATTTTGATGCAATAATATATTTTCGGCATCTCATTAACACTTTTTAGGTATAACCCAACATTCACTCTGGCCAATTTTGAAGTAGCACATAACGCAAAGTTTATATACAATTTGCTTCGCGTAATTTGTCTTTTCACAGATATTTTAAGTATGCAATCAAAAAATGGTATCAAGGTGACGTCATATCGGCTTCAAATTATGTTCAGTCGATTCTACGCCCAAAATTACCCATAATCAACATGTTAAAGTAAAAATATCTCACGGAATATAATTTTGACGCACTTTCACCTCATTCTGGCCCACTGTGCGCCGTAGAACAAATGTGACCACGGCATAATGGATGTAAAATGTAGGCCTATACTATATAGGCCAATGGCTCTATGCTACTCCCTCACATCCAAGTGTACTTTTCTTTCACTGATTTAATTCTAAATATATTGTTTCCCGTTTTAAAATAAAAATAATATATTTGAATTTGTAAGACCCCACTAGATCAAACACCCTCTTATTTCATCCGCCCACCCTTTAGGTCAGTGATCAGCGGCCCCAGAATGATTTTGAAAGCTAGGGGGGGGGGGTGGCTGAAAGGAGGGGCGTTGACCATGCAAAAAATTACCATCAGATGGTAATTTTAATTTTTTTGTAAACTGATTTTTGAAAAAAAAATGTATGTGGATGGGCTTCAGGCACCCCCCCCCCCCCTGTTTGCACTGCCTTTGGTGAAACACAACCCGCAAGGTGCTGTATGAAAAACTGCATACTTGTCTTTTGAGGGTTACCCTTCCCCGTACCCATCTTGATCTGCTACCAAATTTTGGGGTTTCAAACAAAATTGAAAGGGAATTTCACCCTGCCAGAAACTATATTGTAAAAGTAGCAGAAAAAAAAGTAATTGGCAATGTTGCCAAACGTTTGAGGAAAATCCATTAAAAAATTAAACACTTAATATATTTTTGATTTTTTTTTATTTGTGACGTCATTATGCAAGCGACATTTATACATAGCGTATGGTAAAGCATCAATAAAATAGCATTTTCTAAGAAAATTATAGATGTTTTTTATTGTATCCTTTTTATATGAATAGACATATCATTTCACACCCGATAATGAATAGAACACTAAAATATGTCATCAGAAACTGTTAGAAAAAAATGAAATTCATGCATGTTATATTATATAACATAGTTGCTCATTTGTGACGGCAAAAACTAAAGCTTTTATTAACTTCCCTATCTATAAAGGGTTTTTCTCAAACTTCACAAATGCTTTTTTCTGCTAATTATGCAACACACTTTTCTTCCGGGTGAGCCTCTCCTTTAGAGGGCTGTTTTTAGAGGGAGGGAAAAAACAGAGATAGGTGAAAATGTGAAAAAAATGGTCAAACAATAATAAAGTTGTGAATTTTGAAAAGTTGTACAAATTGGTATAAATCACTCTACATCGAATTGGCTGCATTGGTCATGTCAAAATGATGCAAAGAAAGGACTACTTTTTCATTTACACCGATTCGAAATATAGTTACAGAGTCATTTTAACATTTCAAATTCAAACTATTTTTCCTTTCATGAGGACAACAAATGCAATAGGCTTTCTTATATTTTGCTGCCCGGGGAATATGTACTTTTGTGATAAGTACAAATCCCTATCCCTGATAAATAAGTATATAGGTGTAAATGGCAAATGGCAAAGTCGTCCTAACCACTCGCCATAGTTTGCGCTGCCATTGTGACGTCGATATATGGCCACCGCACACCTTACGACTGTTCGCGATCCGATTTTGGAACAAATCGCCCTTTGCTAATTTTCTGAATATCTGACTGGAACATATCATTTTGTTTGAGGTTAAAATTAATTGAAAGAATGCTAATACTATCGTTTTGAAAAATTACAGGCCTTTATTTTGGATTAAAGGCCAAATTAGTTTAAAATCGTAGCCAATCGCACGACTGCTATTACGTCATTACGACTACATATTAAATAATTATACTTGCTTATATAGCGCTTAATACTTACTTTGTGAGAAGTCTCTAAGCGCTCTACAGTATATGCAGCATAATTACCCTGGATTTAGCAGTGCAGCTGTTACGCGCGCTGCGTTTCAAGGAATAAATTCATGCCAGGTACCCATTTACCTCACCTGGGTTGAGTGCAGCACATTGCGGATAAATTTCTTGCTGAAGGAAATGACGCCATGGTTGGGATTCGAACCGGAGACTAATCCACTGGGCCACAACGCACAAATTCGCTTTTATTCTTAGAAGGATAATAGCCATGATAGCATAGTCACGGATTTGAACATAGGTATTCGTACGGTGATTTCGAACATTACACAGTAAGATATTCCAAGTCTCAATATTAGCATCAATTTCTACAACATTTTATTCTGAAATCGGGTCGCAGACCAATCGTAAGGTGTGCGGTCGCCTTTAGGGATCGCAATTTTGAAACGGTTATGACTTTCTTATTGCTTGTCATTTTTTTTTCAAACTTTCACGGGTCTGTATTATTTATTTCCCCCTCTCCCCCACACCATTCTATATTCTAGGTTGGATCCCCTTTCAGCCATTTATCTATAAATGATACATTAGAAAGATATGAATGAATTAAATATATGCATTAGAGAACAGAGAGAAAGGGGGAGAGGGGCGCCGTTCTCATCTACGTCCGTAAACTGACTTACTGGAAACTATAGTCGGACTTGTAATGGGTTGGTAAAGCTTTCTTGAGTATTCTTCAAACCAGTTACGAAAACCATCTCGCGATGTGGTTTTTGTTTTTCAAGACCCATTGCCTCGGTCATGTCGGTAAAGTGGTATAAAGGAAACCAGTACAAAAAGTTGTACTGAGAACGGTGAAAGAGAGGGGGGTGAGCTGGAGATGAAAATAGTGAGAAAAAGAGGTAATATAACGTTTTAAGGAAAGGGGAGGGAGAAGAGAGTGAGGGAGTGGCCAAGGAAGAAAGAGAATAGGATAAAGTTTAGTGAAGAACGCGAAGAGATTAAAAAATACGTATAATTTGGACGAACCGATACGCTGGGCCAGCGAAAGTAGCAAGGCAACGCTGAGAGCAAACATCTTTGAAAGCCACGGTGAAATACCCGCTGTATCCGAAGATCTAATGAAGAATGATTCTTGATAAAACAGGAAACGCAGAGCAATGTGAAGTTAAGCAAGCTCAACAGCTTCACTCTCAGGTGATAATATTCTGAGAGGGTTTTGGTAATCTACATTGATACTTTATTATGAGCAAATTCTTATATGGCTGTGATAACTGACGAGGAACAACTATTTTTCAAAGACAGTAACATATATCGTTACATGGGAGACTTGGCACTCTGAATTAAAATTGAATTTAATATCGAACTCGTTGAGTGCTTAATGCATGCTATGGAGCTTTCTATAATATGCCACATTCATGTTCGCACGTCTGCTATTGATTGCTTTGTGCTTGCATTGTTCCCTGTTACTTGCGACACGTTTTGGGAAATCACTCATTTTAGTAAATTTCCTAAATGTACCGTAACTATGTTACGGCACATTCTGGTAATTTAGTAATGTGCAGTTGCCAAAATGTACCCTATAACTTTGTTACGACACATTTGGGTAAATTTACCAAATTATGCAGGACATTGATGGCACATTTTGACAACTTCTGGGGGTGTTTCACAAAGATTTAAGTATGACTTAGAGTCGTACTTGAATACCGAGTTGCGTACGGTATGAAAGGCTTGACCGCATTGGTCAGATCGTGTCATGAGGACGCTCACTAATGCGTATCTATCAATAAGATCGCGCGTTGCATGTCATGTATACGTCGGCATTTAAGTGCGACCTAAGTCATACTTAAATCTTTGTGAAACATGGTACACCCACAGGGATTATTCGCTTAATTGTCCATACACATTCATTACATGAAAACATACAAAATACCCTGTAATTAATCTGCTTTCTATTTTGAGTAATATCTTATTTCCGCATTCAAGATAAATGTGCAACATAACATCATTCTGGGTGATACATTTAAGTTTTACAAACAATGAAGCAATTAATAGTCATAATAAAGCAATGAAAAATAGATATCAACAAGAAGCAATATTCAATTAAAAGAAAGCAACAGTTTGAACAAATGCAGGAGACCGCCAACGTGGGCGGTGAAGCTAGGAAAGGATGGCAGCATCGTAAAAATGGTACGTAAGTGTTTTTCTTCATTGATCAAGTGGGTGCAATGCAGGTGCAGGTGAAGGAGGGATGCATATGATTCGACGGTTTTTCTTTTATTAGCAGCTATATATAGTCATTGTTGAACATGACTGAATATTTTCTAAAAAAAATTGTTCCAAATACCGTAATGTCGAATTGATTCATGAGTTATTAATAACTTGTGGTTGGTGAGGTGGAGGTTTCCTGATGTGCGGATTGGGTTGAATGAACAGACCTGTCAAACCTAAACATATTATTACAGGACGGAGGAAGTTGATTATTAAAATATTTGAATATTGATTGAATCTTATGGATATCGAAGATATTCAAGGTTTTGAGTTTATGAAACAATGGGTCAGAATGAGCCAAATAATGTGACGGATTTCTCTTTTCTGTTGTGTAAAGATAGAATTGACTTTAAAAGAACATACAATTTTTATCCAGACGACATTACAATATGTTATATAAGGGAGGACTAACGAATTGTGTAACAGGAATAAAGTTTTGTCAGGAAGAGTGAATTTTAACTTGAAAATTATCCCAATACTTTTGGAAACGGACATCGTAACATGGTGTATGCGTTGATTCCAAGTCAAAGATTCATCCATAATTACACCTAAAAATTTAGATTTTTTTGTAACTCTTCTAGGGGTGCCTTCGGTTTTTTAATGTAAATTGGTGTGCTTACGTTAGGTGAATGGTGTCTGAATTACATAAAACGTGTCTTCTTTGTATTAAAAGAGAGTTTTTTGGTTTTGAACCAACATGATGCTTTATCAATTTCACAATTTACGTTATTGTTGAATGAATTAAGGTCTCTATGACAATAAAATATATTGGTGTCGACGGCAAATAAAACGAATGACAAAATAGAGGAGGTTCTAAAAATGTGCTTAACATAAGAGTCAAAATTAAAAGTAGGCCTAAAATGGAACCTTGAGATACACCACATCGAACTAAAAGAGAATCAGAGTCGTAACTGTTAAAATTGACATATAGCCTTCGATTATTTGAAGTAGTCTTTAAAAATGACAAACATTGACTTCGTATTCCATAATAGTTGAGTTTGGAGAGTAAAATATCATGGCTAAGGGTGTAAAATGCTTTACTAAGATCGCAAAAAATGACAATTACGTGTTTTTGTTCTCTATGGCATTTCTTCTTTGTCATAAATTTGAAGTAACTCTAAATCTGTTGAATATTTTTTCTAAAACCACATTGATTACAATTTACAATATTTTGTTTTATGAATGATGAGTCTTGTGTAAACTATTTTTTTCTAAAATTTTAGATAATATTTATGTAGGCGATTACGTGTCTGTATTGACTTCAGTAAACTAAAACCACAACGGTAAACCCATTTGGCTTTCCATGAAATCCTTCTGTCTAATCTTGAGTCAGTCTAAGAGCTACTTCGTCAAAAAGCTCTCTTGTCTAAGAGCATTTCATCTATTAGCCATTTCGTCTAAGAGCCATTTCGTCCAAGAGCCATTTCGTCCAATAGCCGCTTCGTCGAACAGTCACTTCGTTCAATAGCCATTTGATCCAATGTTCTTTTGGTCCGATTTGATCCAACACACACTTGATCCAATTGACAGTTGCTCCACTACCTACTTGATCTGACAAAATGATAATAATTATATAGGATTTGTATGGGCGCGTATCCACCTTGCTAGGTGCCCAAGGGCGCTCCTATATTACCCCGGCTAAGCCTGTCTACCGATTCTGGTGCGCACAGCTTTTTTTAGGAATTACTTCCTGCCGGTACCCATTTACTTTACCTGGGTCGAGTGCAGCACAGTGTGGATAAGTTTCTTGCTGAAGGAAAACACTCCATGGCTATAATTTGAATCCACGACCCTCTGTTGAAAGGCGAGAGTCAGAACCACTAGACCAAGAAGCGCGCACATTAAATACACATTTGGCTCGATGCCCATTTAGTCTATTGTGTAGAAGTATACGCCATTGCGTGGAAATAACTGGTGTGAACGTCCCCGGGTCCGTTGTCTTTCAGCCCCCACCCCCGCGCACACATATATGCACACATACACCCCTTTAAAACTATTGACTTTCCAAATATCAGATACACAATGTACATTGATTTTCTCTTAAGATCAAAATTTTTATTGTTTTTGTAAAATCATTTAACGCATGTCATTTGTTTCAAATGCAACTCGAACTATTACTGGAGGTGATAATATCCCCACTGTACACTGTTAACATGGCAAAAAATTCAAACAAAGGAACAAATACCTTATGTCTTTCCTAGTAGTACCCTAAGACAAATGCGTAAGCTAAATATCATGAGAATCGGTGAAAAGCAGATGAAGTTGTTCAAGCCACAATGTTTTTGCCTATTGTTGGACATATAATAAGTTATTACCATGGTAACTCAATTTCAAACTCATGGAAAAATATGTTTTGTAAATCTTTACCTCAAGATCAATGCGTGAGTCAACTTTCATGAGAACTGGTTGTTGTTTCATGGCGGTGTCACACCTTGGCGTTTTAGACAGCGTATGCCCGACGTATCAAAATTTCTCTAAAACGTCGGCATACGCTGAACTTTGATTTTTTCATTTCTGGGAGTATACTTAGCGTATTCCTAATGAGTTGGACGTATACATAATTGCTGGCGTACACAACTTATGCCCTACGATAGCCTAACGTACGCATAGCGCGCGGCAGCGTATCGCGTACGAAAACGTGTCGTAGCCTATAAAAAGGCTGCCGCTCGACTATTCAAATCAAAGCCGCACGATACATCACCGTATCAACACCACCGCCATGCCGAAGAAAACTCCTGTGAACCCCACCTTTATATACCAATTCTTATAAACGTTGTCAATACGCCATTATACGGTAGCTGTAAGTTATACCTTGGTCACATTTGATCTACGGCGGCCGTACGGGGAGTCGATAACAGCCGTTTTGTTCATTTTTATTCAAACCACCTATATGTAGCTGGTACAAAAAATGTTAAAACGGCTGTTTTCGACTCGCCGTACGACCGCCGTAGAGCAAATGTGACCAAGCTATAAACACGTTCAGTATGTTTTGTGGTCGTCCGGAGCACGTCTTCATACGTCAATATACGTTGGAGTTAAGTTACACATACGTTCAAAGCACGTTACTCATAGGTTAGAAGTAAGTTTTAGGGTACGCTGGACATTATCTCGACGTACATCGACTTATGAGTAACTTACGAGTAACGTGTGTCAACGTGTATCAACGATCGCGTAACTTGCCTACAACTTATGGCCCGCGTGTGCGGGACGTATGAGCCATACGCTGGCATACGTCTAAAAATTTTATGCTTGCACAAAATTTTTCGACGACCTCGCCGTATGACGACGTATACCAGCGTGTTTTAGCGTACTCTTAACGTATGCAAAACCTACCCGTAACGTATTCGACGTACGCCAGCGTATTCGCCAAATTCCTCATACGTCGGGCATACGCTGTCTAAAACGCCAAGGTGTGACCGTACTCACGACTGGTGACCCTTTCTTATGTGATATCTCTATGTAATAAGCCAGTTCGTAGTTCCTTTCTGCGCATGATCAAAAGATTCTACGCATGATCAGAAGAAGGTCATTTGTACTTAAGTGACATGGTGCTTTAAAATCTAATGAGATAAGCACCAATTTTGATGTCTTGATTATTCATATATTCTTTTGAATTGTTTTCATTTACATCCACAAAAACAACAATGCTTCCACGAACGACTGGTATTTCACAGTTTGTTAAGTACATTGTGCAACATGCTAAGATATGCATTCAAAGTAGGAATGCAACAAATACCTTCATAAAGTGTTCATTGGTGGGCTATTCTAGTCACCTGGTCTATTCAATTTCTTCATCCTGCTATGTAAGGCAAGCTTACGTAATATCTTGCTTTGAAATCTGCCTATCATGATGAAAGAAATGAAAGGTCATTTGACCAAAATTGCCCATGAAGTAACTACGAACTGGTCTATTGAGTTATTGAGTTCGAACCTCATCCAGTCATACGTAAAGCCGTTCGTAACTTTACGAGCAGCTTTATTATTTACCCTCCTGGTTGAAAACTAATTCAGCAGTAAAAACCACAATATTCTTAAGCTAATTTGGAGCGTAAAATATGTTGTTACCATGGCAACCCGATTTCCGACTCACACAAAATATTTGTCTCGGACACCTTTACTTTGAAACCAATGAGTGAGTCATATCTTATGAGAATCGGTTAAAAACTAATGGAGTAGTACGGACCGCAAGATTTTCACCCAATTTTCACCATATAATTGTCGTTACCATGACAACATGATTAATTTCTGACACTCGCACATTATATATGTGTTGTACATCTTTAGCTTAAGACCAGTGGGAGATTTCAGGTTTGGTGTTAATATTCAATTTTTACACGATTATAACACCAAACATAAAATGAGGATACTTCCGAAAAGTCAATTACTAGTTGTTGACAAACTGACGAGGATCACTTAATAGATGGAGTCAACTCAACTCAAGTGCACTTCCTAAAAAGACTTATTTTTTGGATATTACTTGGATATACTCATCATTAACCACTTGATTGTTTCGTGTGGATCGTCTAAGATCGTTACTGGTTTTATTGATGATGTGACATCCTGCATTTTTAATAGTTCTGCTGACATTTTCCGTAAGTGCACATACTAGTTGTTTACATAACTTTCCGTACACAGTCCCAGACATGACAAACCGGGTTCGTTCCAACAAATATCATGGCAAACCTGGAACTAAAACTTTTAAGTACAAATTGCCTAAAGGTATCACACTTCAAAGTATTTCTTTTTCACTCAGTCTAATCTTTGATTGCCATCAAACTGTGCCCGAGGGACTTTTGCCTACAGACTTTTACCAGGGCGAACTATCACAAATTTATCCTGAATTAAACATCGAGATATGCCGCCATTTTGTCATTACAAGTAAACATGATCGCCCGACTCACTCATCTGCATCAATGTCTATCAATGACGTCAATAGTTCTTTCGTCACTACTAACAATGATGAAAGTATTCCAATTGAAGATCACGATCTTCCAAGACACTGTATGTTATGTAACGCAGAGTGTGACGTCACTGAACACATTTGCGTGAAATGCAAATGCATCAATCAACGCATAGACCAGCTTACTAATGATATGAAGCAGGTGAAGCACGCCATTGTTGCTATGCTTGACAACCCTCAGTCAAAGGAGAAGTCATCGTCACCAACATCTCATCATCCACCAAGCAGCATGACGTCATCATCCCAACGCAACTCATCTTCAACCACCCGTCCAAACTCACAGCCGTCACCCCCAGGCACATCCAGTCTACCAGTTCATCCTCCAAGACCACGGAAGGAACCTTCGTCATCTCAACCCCCCTCAGGAATACAACCTCAATCGTCTTTTCTTCAGACAACCCCATCAGTCCCTGTACACTCCCAATATGCCACTTCAGAGTCCTACCAGCACGCCTTCCCGCCTTTACGCCCATTGGTGAACTTCACAAATCCTCCATATCCACCAAAACCTCATCCGTATGCCTACACGTCATTGTATCCTTTTTCACCGCCGATATTCCAAAACCCCGTCAGCCCCCACCCCCCGTTCAACCACCAATGTATGACTACACGCCAAGACGAAGATCGACTCCCGCGACGCGTTTTGGTTCCCATGGAAACATAGCCTATGCATCAGTAGTCCGCGGAACGACCACAATGTACGGAAGATGTTGCGAATATTGCGGCGAACCCAATCATAGGGCTCACACATGCAGACACGGAATCCAACTCCAATGTCGCCGCTGTAGTCAGTTCGGACATAAAGAAAAGTATTGCACTTATTAAAGAACAGGCCAAGAAGAGTGTGCCAATGATGGACACTCGTCTGTGCACCTCGATGAACCTCCACGTTTTAATCTAAATAAAAACAATCTCAAATGTATATCGTTGAATGCAAGGAGTGTCGTAAATAAAATTGACGAAATAAGGACAATTATTGAACATGATAAACCTGATGTTTTTTTTATTACTGAAACTCATTTATGTCCGGAAATTTTATCTTCTGAGATTTTTCCTCAATATTTTAACGTGATAAGAAAAGATAGAAATAGACGTGGTGGAGGAATTCTCATCGCGTACCAAAATAGTTTGTCGGTACTCCGAAGAGAAGACCTCGAGACTAAGTGTGAAATTATCTGGTGCGAAATATTGTTTAAAGATACAAAGTCTATTCTTCTTGGTGTTTTTTACAGACCCCCGAATAGTAAGATAGATATTGTATATGAACTTGATAAATCTATGTCTTTAATAACACAAAATGGTAATAAATTATGCAATGTAATCTTAACAGGAGACTTTAATTTCCCAAGTTTGAAATGGATTAACGGATATAATGCCGCATCCGAAAATTCGGTGTTAACTAAGTATTTTATTTCAATCATTGAAAACAATTTTCTTTATCAACATGTTAGTCAACCGACAAGGATTACGGATAAGACAGGCAGCATTTTAGATTTATTATTTACGTCTCATCCAAGCATAGTACTTTCTGAGGAAAACGGAGATGTAAAGGAATATTGGCAGTTTATTAAATCCGCCGTAAAAAAGATTTGTGATGCAAATGTTCCACATGGTAATTTGAGGAAAGGATCAAATGTTCCCTGGGTAGATAAGGTTTTAAGGAAAATGATGAGAAAAAGAAACAGATTTTTTAAAAAAGCTAAAAGAACAACTAAAAAAGTCCATTGGGAAAAATATAAACAATTGAGAAAAGAAGTAAAAAAGAAACTTAAAAGAAACTATATAAATTATTTGCGAAATGATATATGTAACAATTTAAAACACAGTCCAAAACGCTTTTGGAATTTTATTAAGTCTAGAAAATGTGACCGTGGTACAATAGATTGTTTAAAGGTAAATGGTACAATTATTACAGAAGATAAACAAAAAGCTGATGTTTTTAATGAACAATTTAATCAAATATTTAGTAATCATGTTACCCTTGCTCACCCTGAATTCACATGTAATGTACCTATTATGGAGGATGTTCAGTGTACCGAAGCTGAAGTTTTAAAACTGTTAAAAGATTTAGATGTATCAAAGGCGCAAGGACCCGATGAATTACCACCACGTTTGTTGAAAGAAGGTGCGGAACAATTGGCACCTGCCCTTTGCAAGCTTTTTAATATGTCTTTATCATCAGGTGTACTGCCAGATGATTGGCAAAGAGCAAATGTATGCCCACTGTATAAAAAAGGTAGCAAACAGGATCCTGTTAATTATCGTCCTATATCACTTACTTCTGTTACATGCAAAATCTTAGAACGTATTTTCTGTAAACACCTTATTGAACACTTTAACAAATATAACATATTATGTGATAATCAACACGGTTTTCGCCGAAAAAGAAGTTGCGAAACACAACTTATAGAAGCAATCAATGATTGGAGTTATAATATGGAGTCTGGTTCTAGCGTCCACATTGCCTTTCTCGATTTCGCCAAGGCGTTTGACAGTGTCCCCCATGATCTTTTACGAACAAAACTAGAAATGTATGGTGTTACTTCTAAAAATTTACAATGGATTATGAATTTTTTACAAAATCGTTACCAAAGAGTTGTTATAAACGGTGAATGTTCGTCGTGGATTAAAGTTAAATCCGGTGTTCCCCAAGGGACAATTTTGGGTCCGGTGTTATTTTTATGCTTTATAAATGATATACCTAACAATATTTCATCCACTATTCGATTATACGCAGACGATTGTATAGTATACCGTCCTATTTTCTCTGTTAATGATTGTAAAATATTGCAACACGATTTAGAAGTTTTAAGCAAATGGTCTGAAACTTGGAAGCTCGATTTTAATTTAACTAAGTGTAAAATTATGAAAATGTCACGAAAGCAACATGATATAACATATATGTACTCTATTAATGGACAGGAACTATTAGACGTTAAATCTGAAAAATATTTAGGTATCATAATAAACGATTCTTTAAACTGGAACGATCAATGTATGGATTTACATATAAGATGCAACAAAATAATGGGAATTATTAGAAGGAATTTTGTTAATTGCCCAGTATCTATTTTAAAAAGTCTTTTTGAAACATTAATTCGTTCACGTCTAGAATATTCATGTATAGCATGGGATCCCTACAGAATAAAATATAAAGATATGATTGAACGCATCCAAAAACGTTACGTCAGGATGATGTCCAAAGATTGGACTTCAAAGTATAACGAGTTATTAAAACGGTTTAAAATGAACTTATTAGAGAAAAGACGTAAATACCATCGGCTTGTTTTTTATTATAAAATCGTTCACAACTTGATTAATGTAGGAGAAGTGAATAGGTGCACACGAGCAAATAGAATAGGAAGAAATGATCACACTTATAAGATGAATGTTCCATTTGCTAGTAAAGATTATTACATGAAGTCCTTCTATCCTCGAACAATTAATGAATGGAATCATCTCCCACAAATAGTAGTTAGCAATCAATCACTTCATACATTTAAATCAGCTTTGTTAAAATATCTCCAATTAGACACCTGAATTATCATTATGCAAATTTAGTACTTTGAAGAATTATTTATTATCTCCCTGCTGTAGTTTTATTTTCATATGATATTCTGCCTATTTGTATTTCTTATCTAATGTTGTTGATTATGTATTGTTTTATATTCTGGGATGCCGACTTGTATGGGTTTTTCTAGACCTTGTTTGGCAATCCAAGACATGTAAATAATTCATTTTATCTGTCTGAATAAATTCAAATCAAATAAAAAAAAAGTATTTCTAGCCAAGATGATTATACTTATCCAAGCGTAACAATGATTTATAATGGTCGTTTTTAAAAAAGCAATTTTGAAACAGGTATGTCGGTATTGGTGAAACTAGATCCGCCTCTGGTAAAAACAATACAACTTCCACACACATAACTTTATAGTGGGGCTTACCACTCTGATGAGAAGTTAAACTGAATCCAAAGTGCTTAAAATTCTATTTTTGGGGTTCCATTTTATTATTTTCAAAAAGTGGTGTTACAACGTATATATGAATATTATTTATTGTCTTCCATTGCCCTTTTCACTTGATTGAGAAATAAAATAATTCGGCATGTATTTAAGGCACCTATGATTGCCTGGTAGGGGAGCGGGCGCCATTTTCTGAAATGTTCAAGGAGGTGCCGACATTTTGTCGGGGCCCCCGGGATGTAAAAATCCTGGATACGCACCTAACCTCGTTAACTTTCTCCCCCCCCCCCCCCCTCTCTCTCTCTTCTCTCTTTTTTCTCCTCAGATATTTTTCCTGTTCTCTTTCTCACTCTTTACCTAAAAATTCGCCTAATTTCAGTTTTCTTCTAGCATGTCTAGAGACGCATGAGACGTCTCCTTTTGATTTGAATTTGATGACATCGCGCTTTGCGTGCATCAATCAGCTCCTGTAAAAGTTCAACTCTGAAACTGCGCCTGAAAATGTAATGTAACAAACACACAAAACCTGTAAGAAAAAAATGTATCAAATAAATCACCACATATGATTCCACATCGAAATCAACTTTATTTATGCTATTTCGAGACAACGTACACATTTACATCAATTTGTTTCTCCTGAAGGCAACTAAAGGGTAAACAAAATGCGACTATGTAGAAAATTCATCAACGGATAACACTGAATTTAGAAGTGATAATATTACAAATATTCATAATCAATATATCTGGTGGAATGTGTGTGATAAACTTCCCTTTTTTATTGAAACCCAGTTCACATCGCGATAAACATCGCTCCTCATATGCCTATATTTTGACTTAAAATGTAATCTATGTATGGTGATCTTGGGGCTTCTTCGTGCTGAAAAATCAAGCACGTCCAAAATAAGTGCACCCGTCAGATCGGCTGAAAAAGCGAGCATGTGCACCCTCCTCCAGTGCGAAATTCAGCTCGCAAACACCGCCTTGAATGTAGTTGAAAGACTGGCACCCAACGATGTCAGCACACATCATAGCGCATTGTAACTGGCTCACCATTCGCACAGTCTCCATCACGTGACCAGTTAGACAGTAGCCAATCAGACTGCGTCCACTGTTGTCTTTGCCTGGGAGGAACACGTTGGATTTGCTGATCTTGCGAAGTGGAGTTGCTTTGGTGGTAGCTGCATGCAATTAATCAACACATAGTAACGAAATAGTGATAATGGCATATTATTAGCGAAGCATGCCGGTGAAAGGACAATCAGCAATTACATTAACACTATGATTAAAGAAATGTAGCAGAACAATCGTAATGAAATATAAACATGCACATCAACTTGAACACAACATATGGCATGAATATTCTCATCGGTTCTTAATACCAGACTATAAAACAGTATGTCTAATTCATCTGCATGTGACCAAACCCAAAAGTCGCCAGAAAAGACCCTTTGTAAATAGAGAAAGAGAGGGGGGGGGAATACTTGATTTTAAAAGTGTTAGAAGTTACAAAATTTACCAATTTCAAATAATAGGCTTACCTGTCTTTCTCCACATAACACTTTTAACATTTTTAGGTGTGAATTTGAATAAAACACTAGATGCACGGGTATCTTTGAAACAATTTTCCCGGACCTCATGCTTAAGTAATCCCTGAAAGTCAATCCTTCTTTTCTCCTCATTGTTTGAATCTCTCATTGAATTTCTTCTACTTCCATCGAGTACGATTACATTCTATTCCTCTACAAATCCGGAGAGTGTGAGGAACGTGTTTTTTCAATGTTTGAAAGCCAGACCACGAACCATTCGCATTTTAGACGGTGTTAACAGACTTTGGCACGTTTTCGACCGATTTTGGACTGCTTCAAGCCAACTTGCAATTACGTTTGACACTGATAATTTGAAAACGAGCTCATGGACCACATAATTTTTTTATATTTTAACGTCTTCAGAATATATTCCTCTACGAATCTGGAGAGTGTGGAAAATGACATGAAATTTTAACGTTTGGCAGCAGAACTACGGAACGATTCGTATTATAGACGGTGTTATTAGACTTATGCATGTTTTTGACGCACTTTAGGCCTTTTACAAGCCAATTCGCATCACTTTGGACACTGATAGTTGAAAAACGAGCACATGGACCCCATATTTTTAACTTTCGAACGTCTTTCCAATGCACTCCTCTACATAACAACTTTTCCGAATTTGATGAAAATGACATGGATTTCGAATAAAGTGCAGCTTAAATTATATCCTTTTTAAAGTATATTCTCATCCTTTGAAGATTTGTTAATGCAACATTCTTGTCATATGAGGGCGCTGCTGACTCCGAATAGACATAGTTTTGCCAATTAAAATATTTGTTTTCCTACTTTGGTATCCACTTAGTTACATACCCTGAAAGTTTTGTGAAATTTGATTTCTACTGAGTAAAGATGATTTAAACTCATTTGGTGAATTCGTGAGGTATAAGAGAGGCATAATTCCCATGATTGCGCAATATTTTCATACCATTCAAATGCGGCGACTTTTAAGTCCCGTTGACAAAAAAATAAGCACATGAACTTATATTTTGTTTGCATTTTCACAATGCACAGATACCAAAGTAAGTCTCTGTAAAATTTGGTGAAATGACTTGGATATCATTTTAACAGTGGAACGTCCTTAAAAGATGAAGGTGACGATAGAATCAGTCGGCAGAGAGCTTCGTGCATGACGTGTTTTATATATTCATTTCATTGCATTCATTTTATTTTCACCAAAGTACAAAACAGCAAACACCAATTTAACACTGAGCATTATACTCTCTTAAAAATGTTTACCCAGTAAAATGGGAACATGCATGTTAGTTCAGTAAAAAAAAATTATTGTAAATTTTACGAAATGTTTCGTTGAAACAGCCCAATGTAGGGGTAAACATCACACATTTTTGCTCCCTTTCTATCCAATGTTGGGTAAAATTCTACTAAATCTTTTAGTTCTGAATATTTTTTTTCCGTCACTAGTCATGCTAATGTTATCGGTCTGTGGGCTCTAGGAAATGAAGAGCTCACTTGCAAAAGGTGTTAGGTCCTTTTTTAATCAAATTTGATTTTTTGGTCTCAATGAATAGATTTTTAGAATGGTAACAAAGAAAAGTTGAAATTCCTACTTTGAAAACAAACAATTCTAAAAAGCTAATTTGTCAAAAGGAGTTAGGTCCATTGTTCATAAATTTTTATTGTATTCTGTCTCAAAACCTCGAAAACAAAAAAAATTGAAATTCACATTAAAACGTGAATAAAGGCAGCAAAGAAAATAACTATTTTAATGAAAAATAGATTGGATTCATTTCAGTTTATTTGCAAAAGGGGTTAGGTCAACGATGATAATTTTTAAAAGAATATATATAGAAAAAATTGAAGACATGTGGATTTCTTTTTATACCCAATTTCATGTTCACATGATAAGGTAGTACATCATGACAATTTAGTTTTCCATAAGAGTATTGCAGTAAGTGAGAATAAAAAACATGGTTTTTCTCGGAATGGTAAAAAGTGGACCTAACCCCTTTTGCAATTAAATTCTTCAAATATGAATAGATAAAGTAGTCACCACGATGCTACTGGCATGCAAACGTATTTTTACAATTTCCTAGTCAGGGGCGACTATGATCGAGGAACATCTTTTTGAGAAATGGTAGACAATGACTCGAATAACAGTCTCATCTACGTCAACATTTTATCAAGTCGTTTGTAACCAATTTGTCATTAGATGATGGATTACTAAATATGTAGTTGGTCATTATCGACAAAACGGGAAATTAAAAAGGTGCCCTAATGCAAAGATGAACATTTATTGATAATTTACACAGTTTTGGGCAGGTTTTTCCAAATTTTTTCGCACTGTTCTTACCTTAAGGGTCAAGTCCATCCAAGAAAATTGTTAATTTTAATGAATGGAGAAATCTCAAAATAACATTACATTGACAATTTCATCCAAATCGGAAATAAAATAAGAAAGTTTTTCCATTATACATATTTGCTTATTTTTGAAAAAAAAACAGTTGTAGGCACAACTCATTGATGTGCAAATCAGAGAGTCACTCACGCATGAGAGATGATGTTACTCACGCACTCACTATTTCTTTTGTCTTTTATCGTTTGAATTTAGCTGTACAATATTTCAATTTACGCAGATTTGACGATTGTGACGAACTTGATTTAACCACAGATTTTTAAAATAATGTTACTTGCACCTGTTAAAATACAAAATGAATAGTGAGTTGGTGACATCATAACCTTTTCAGAACCTTGATGTAAAACAGTGTCTTTGTACTGATATCGTGTTTTTCCTGAATAAATATATTTCAACAAAATAAATAAATAATTTGTTTGCTTATTTGCACACTGGGGATGTGCATATAACTGTTTAAATGTCATAACTTTCTTGTTTTTTAAACCGATTTTAATGAAATTTTCAGTGTTGTGTTTGTTGGATATTTCTCCTTATATTAAAACCAACTTTTATTGGGGTGGACTTGTCGTTTAAGGTTGGTGTATATCCTTGGCTTGTCTCCCCCATCTTAAGTACATCATATGACTTGTTTCAATAAAATGATGATACTCACCATCGTTGGTAGTTCTGCTGGAAATTTCATCTGCAGTGGTGGTTCCATCCTTGGGTGTAAAATAAATACACAAGACATCAAACATTATCTCAGCTTCTTCGCGATTCAAAGCAGGATCCATCTATAATTTGACAGTAGTATTATTATACGAAGAAACCTGATAATTCTGATCACATTAATCTTATATTTTGCATTTTTTTGTTGGGGGGGCAATATGGTTTTAAAAAATCATGCTGCGATCCCGCCATAGAATAGAAGTTACTTGCCAGAGATGTTTGACTGACGATCGGGAAATATCGCAACTATATATTTATATAGGGACAGAATCACAATCAAAACGGTGGTGCTTCACGGACTGCTGCCCGCGCATCAAAGGTATAACAATTTCGCAGATGCTTTACCTGTTCCAAATCCGTGACCACATTTTGCATTATGGAGGCCATTGTGGTGGTTTGAGTTGCTGGACCTTGCGTGGTTGGCTGTGTAGGATCTTTGGTTGTTTGGCCTGGTGTGGTTGATGTTGTAGCCCCTTGAGTGGTAGGATAAGCATTGGTTGCTGCGGTCGGAGGTTCAGACAGAGGATCAACTATATGGACAATAATAAACCGGGTTTATCATAATTTAGTCCCCTGAATCCTGAGGCAAATATTTCTATAAGACTCCATCAATCGACGCCGTTACCACAGGTGAGGCACGGGGGTGTAATGTATTCAATATGGTTCATATGTATTCAAAGAACACACAAAGGGCGAAAAATCAAGATTCGTTCTCATACTCTTCAAGATATCTGTGATTGAGGAACCAAAATTAATTTTATTCATGTTGGATTTGTACGACTTAGATAGATAGATAGATAAATGGCATTTATTATGATAAAAAATCAATTAGCAGCCAAAGGCTGAATTACATGAATTTGTACAGAGTAAAATTTCAGTAAACAAGCAAGCAAAACAGTAAAAAGAAAAGTATACTAACGTATAACATTGGAAAGGGGATACAACAAAAGTATACAGAGGGAGAAGTAATGTCAAAAGCAGGAATGGGGAAAGGTTAGGTGTAGACTAAATGTATATACCTTTAACGTAATGAACATTTTAACATGAATATATATTTAACCAATGTTGAATGAATAACAATACATGTAGATTAAAAAGTGGATTGCTTGAAATAATGCTTCCCTTTGTAAAGAAACAAACAAAAGCTATTAATTAAGGACAGATTGAAGGAGGAAAACATGTATTCCCCATACAGAGGATTTCGAAATGAAATAGTAATCTGGGTTAAGATTGTTCTCGATATGCTTGATAATGATTCTAAAGAAACACTGTGTTGATGGTAATAATATACAGGAAATGGAGTCATGAACATGATGAATGATAATCATTAAGCATTATCCCAAAAGGAATTAAAAACAAAAAAGAGGACGTTGAAGTAATATGATCTGTACAAAAAAAAATGAATAAAAATGTTAACTCGGTTAGAACATTATGAGCCAGTGACTTTTCGGAAAAGAAAGTTCAATGATTAATGCAGACATTAACAATTACACAAATATTTCAAAAATCAGTTACAGTCTAAGAGAAGCGACAAATAAAACAACAAGGTGTAAAACATAGTTCTTCTCAGTCCATAAGTTTAAAAGTCTCGTAAAGAAGGGGACTGGGCTGTTCCTGTAGCGATCACTTCTCCTTCTAGGTGCGATACATATTCTTCTTGTTCTGAGTGTCCTTATATATGTGTTCCTCTCAAACGCCGCTTGCTTGTCTGATATATTTTTATTTTCTTTTATTTTTGCTGGAGTATATATTTAGCCTGTACAGACGAAAACAAATTAAGATTAATTGATAAACACGAAATGATAAAATGGGTTTGAATGAAAGCGAGATTATCAATATATAATCATTATCCTAAGCAATAATGATTTCCTTAATCAAAAACTAAATTATTATGACTAAAATTTGATAAACGATTGACAAGTTAACCCAGTATGATCTTTCCATCATGTCCATTGTAGACCTGAACTAATGCAATCTAGTGCAAATATTTCAATACTGGACTAGATTTGTAATTTGTAAGCGCTATAGTGTGCCTTTTAATATATCACTTTACAAATTTCCTACCAGGTAGAACAAAACTTGTAAAATGCATGAGGTATAACTTGAAGATTTAAGTTGTTGAGCAAATTAATCCTTGCCTAATCTACGGGTTTATAATAGTTGGTATTGTTTTTTGTTCAATAATCAAAACTCATTTCCTGTCATCGTGGTCCCTAAAAGTACGTTTTAATGTATGGCTGGTGTGTGTAGTGTGGAATGGGCGGGGGGGGGGGGTCGTGGGGGGCGATTCCCCCCCCCCCCAAAAAAAAAAAGAAAAAGAAAGTAATAATTTACTATTAATGATAATAATAGAAAAGAAGTTAATAATAAAAATAAAAAATATATATATACACAATACATAATAATAAATTAATACTAAGGAATGAAGGGAAAAAATGAGATTGATGACTGAGGAAAGCAAAGAAAGTGTTAAGAAAAGGTGTGAAACATACTTTTACATAATATTTCTATTGATCTTACAAAGAAACATATTTTTGTATCAACAAGGGCATGTCCAAGCCCCTCAAAACGATACCCTCTCGTATATTCATTGTAAGCATTATGAATTAATCTTTGAACTGTGAGAATGGATAGATTTCAGTAAAATCCCTTTATGAATCGCCCCTCGCAGTATGTTGGTTAGTCTAAACCACTTATATTACAAAATAAACAAAAAATGTTTATCGTAACTACTTGATTTGGATTTGGTAGATTTGAAACATATTATTTAATTGGGTTAGAAAATAGCGTGCATAATTTATATAGCCTCAATTAGACTTTAAACCGAACAGAAAGTACAATTTCTTAAGATACAAAAGGACAATAACAGCAATGTAACGAAAACTTGATTCCTTGTAATCATCAACTAGGTCATATTTTACCACAATTAGACAACAACAAAAATATCTTACTGGTGTATGAATGCAAACGAAATAAACAAAAATAAGAGACGTAACGAAAAAAAAATATGCTTGTATTGCCATTTACAGTGATATAAAGCATTTTTGAAATTTTACCGGCAGTTCGAAAGAGTGCAAGCCTCGTCGTTTTGGCGCTGCACAGCGGCTGCCGGGCCCACGATCAATTGGGCAAATCAAATTTTCGTAGTTTTTTTTTCTGTTGTCTATTTTGAACAATAAAATATGGATTATGGACTGCAAGAATGAATGGATCAATTAATAATTGAATGAATTAATTAATGAGAGAGAGTAAATAAGTGAATGAATGAATAAATGAACGATGAAAACGTGTACGTGTTTGATGCTTACTGTAAATACACTAGCTTACCTACGGGGGAGGGAGTCAACACCCCCCCCCCCCCTGACGAGCCTCAACCCGTGCAAAGGATGTATCCCTGCCCCCCTGACGAGCTTAAAGACCTTTTTTGTGCTTGTCATTTTTTTTTCTTGTACCAAATCCGTTATTTGAGATTGAAGACTTTTTTTTGTCAAATTTCTTGGCGGACGTTCCCCCCCCCCCATGTGGAAAATCCTAGGTACGCCACTGTGTAAATGTCATGTGATATATTGATGATGAAAACTGAAGAAATTACTATGCGTATGCATTTTTATCACCTTCACAGAGAGCGACGGCCGATGCGTTTTGGCAATCAGTATCCTCCAAGCGGTAGGTGTGCGGTAAATAGTAAACACAGTCCTCAACGCCATTCCCTCCAACAGAACTCCTCGGATAGCCTTGCTTACTATTCCACAGTTCTGTAAGAATAACACACACACCTTTTAAACCCGTATTTAATTTCCTAAGATTTTTTTTTTTTTAGACTTAAATTCATTGACGAAATATCACACACAACAAATCAGTTAAAGATGTCATGTAACGTGTCTAATGCATATAAGTCTCTGGTGAATGAATAAATTGAGGAAAAAAACCTTCTTTTTTCCATTTCGAAAGTGCTAAACGGCACAAATGGATATCAGGATCTCATGTTTGTAGAAACCTATTTCAAATTCAATATTTAAATCTCTAAAACATTTTTGAGAAAGATGTAACTATGTTTGTTTGTGAAATGTCATTTAAATACCATTCATCCCCTTATGTCCATGTGTTTTGTTTATTTAAAAGTTGTTATTATTTGGGCTGGCGTTATGGTAGCAAGCCCCATCTTTGACATCTCTTGAGCTTTATTGACATCATATGCAATTAATCTTAAAATTCTTCGGTGGTTCTTTTACATGCATGTATTACAGTAATATTCGTTGAGTAAACTTACTACTGGATAGGGATAGCTGCGTACCGTCTTCACATTCAAATAAGCCCTCTACGTCAGCATCCGTACAACCAACCCAGAAGTGAAGTAGATGTCCAAGTGCAGCGCTTATATATTCTGCAGCGTAATTATCACCCACTTGAATCATCTTCTCCTTGATTTGGAAAACTACAAGTTTAGCACCCATGTCTGCACAAAACAATGTAGCCCCTGCGTATGAAGACAAGGATAGCTGTTGCTGGAACTTGTAACATCTAGGACCTGCACTGTCCCAGCCATCTGGACATGCGCCATCTACGATATAGACATGATAGAGGCATAGTAAGATGAATGTTCCTGAGCTGAGTTCTTTTACAAAGCCTAAAGATTGTTTTGTATAACTTTCAAAGTGAAATAAAAAACAATAGTAGCAGCATCGAGGAAAAAATGTTTGATTAAATTATGTTCAGTAAATATTTTGTTAACTGCCGATCACAAGTTTTGAACACTATTCATTTCATTCATAGGTCAGAGCTTTGGACTCATAATCGCAAGGTTGTGAGTTCGAATCCCAAGTCTGCCATTGTCTCCACTATGATAAAAATGCCCGAGAGTGATATCTGTCGTCTATAACGTCAGCCCCTATGACTGATTAGCATAGACGTAAAATGTTTCATAGGTAATTGGTTATATACCAGCTTGGCGTTTACCAGCAAAATGCTGTCCTGCCGAGTTCCTGCGGGAGTTACCACAAACAGAATAATAGCCTCTTCAAATACATGTATTTCCACATTAAAATACTCTTAATGAAAGGGTAAGGGTTCGGGTTATTCAAACACTATGTACATAAATGGATTGAAATGGGAAACCTCAAAATTAATATTAATGACAACAATCATGGATTACACATCCTTATCTGGAAACTAGTGGAGTTAGTGCAAGGTAGTATGTCGTATTAATAGCAACAAATAATAGTAATAATAATAATAGGCATTTATTTAGCTCCATCTATCTAGAAATATTCTATTCCGAGGTGCGTTGTTATTATTATTACCCCGGCTTTAGCTCGAGCTGCCTTTCAGCGCTCATGCATTCAAGGAATTTGTCATGCCGGGTACCCATTCACCTCACCTGGGTCAAGTGCAGCACAATGTGGATAATTATTTTTGCTGAAGGAAATTACGCCATGGCCTGGATTCGAACCCACGACCCTCTGTTTCAAATTATCCACTGGGTCACAACGCTCCACGTAAAAAAAAAATAGAAAGCAATTATACCACACAATCATCAAATGTTCGGAAGAGTAGGCCCTACTAGTATGCGAACATGGTGGCTCAGTGGTAGAGCGTCCCCCCATGAACGGAAGCTCATGGGTTCGATCCCCGGCTGAGTCATCACCAAAGACCTATAAAAATGAGACCTTCTGCCTTCTTGCTAGGCAAGATTCATTTAGATCATTTCGATTGGAGAAGGGTACTAATAACATATTATGTTATGCAGGACCCGCTGGTAGAGCAGTTTCCTAACTAGGTAAAAAAAAGCGTGGTTCTTATCATTATTATGTGTAATAGACATTGGGCCTTTTCACGCGAGAATCTTGAATCATCATTATAATGATGATTACAATTCGTCTTTAGAGTTATCTGAACATTCACACGCTCACTCGAAAACCGATTTGAATTCGAATTCCCGAGCGAAGGCGGTACTCTCCATAATGACTTGTCAAAAGCACTGCAACCCAATTCGATGAGTACATGGCAATTTTATTATATACGCTAGTGCTTGAAAGGTAAGGTCCGTGATATGTGTATATATAAATGAATAAATAAATTAAATAAATAAATAAATAAATAAATAAATGAATGAACAAATTAATAAATAAATAGAAATAAATAAATAGAAATAAATAAATAAACAAATAAATGAATAAATGAAAATAAAAAATAAAGATGTTTTGGAGGTCAAGTCTTTGAGACGTAAAATTGTTACCGTAATTTGAAAGAAACTTAACTGAAATTTCCATCTGGAGTAGAATTTTGATTTGTAATTGTGATTAGCGTTCGTGATTCTTGTTTGGTTTCACAAGTGCTGCACATTTTCATTACAATTATTTTCCACTGGAATCATCATTCAAATTACAGTGTACGATTTTGGTACCGTGACTGTGAAAAGGCGGCTAGTGATATTAGGTTTATTTCTAGAAAGAAAAAAATGAAAATGCCTTTTTTCACTGACATTAAAGGTATTGTTTAACTTTGTGAGCAGCCGATTTAAAAAAAAATCTCGAACCAAGATGAAACATGTGTACAAGTGCATGTATTAGAACTAATAAACCCTGAAAACAATCATTATTGAGAATGAAAAGCTAAAACTACAAGGCAAACACCGATTTTGTAAATAGGCGTCCTATAGACGCCTAAATAGTACACATAAGTGTATGGGATGAAATTAAGATGGTGTTTTCAGTTACTTTATGTTTGAATTTTTGAAGCACTAAATAATCATTTTCAAACGCAATTTTTTCTGGGCTTCATTTTTGTAACATATCACAGACACAGAAGACAAGTGTGACCTTCTAGCTTAGATTTTTTAAAAGTCAAACAAATGTTAACCAATCACTTTAAGATAGAATAAAGAATACGAAACAAGTTGATTAATTCATTATTTATTTCTTGTACGAAGAAGAATGTCATCAATGCTAAAGTTGTCTTGTTCACCGAACGGGGTGAATGGAAAATGTTATAATCATGTAGGCCATACATTTTCTCGGCGGTTATCCGAATCGTGGTACGAAACATTCGACAATGCAAACCCATTCAGAAAAAATCGACTTCAAAGTCTACTCTTAATTTCACAGTTAGTTCCCCTGCCTTACAACATATTCATTGCTAGAAAAAAATGCATGGTTAGAAAGACCAAGGCAATTGCTTGACATTGGTATCCTTATTTGTTTTACACAAAACCAAGGACCAGAGAAATTATCACAAAGGTGCTACATGCTTGTATTTTGGTGTGAGCAGCTTAGATTTTCCCGGTAAAAAGTCATACGGAAAAAGAGATAGGACGTTTTGACCGCGATTTCAATGCGCGCGATCAGTCAAGCCAAGGCGTCGTATTGCTGTTGCTTACAGTCCCGGGGGGGGGGGGGGCACTCGACCAAAAAAGTGGTGGGGTGTGCCGCGGGCGAGACAGAAAACGGGGGCCTTGGAGCGGGCTTATTGTAAAAAGGAGAGTCCTCGGAACGGGCTTCGGAACGACAAATGTTTGTGAAAACGGGGGTCCTTGGAACGGATCGCCAGCGTGTGAGTGCGTATGCATCCCTATGGAACGGTCATGCGTGCAAGATGCAGCTAGCGCGGCCTCCGCCGGGGGAGCTCTGCGGCCGCTTTTCTCCAAAATTGCAGCTCATTCAATGCGATCGGAGCGGCGTAACGAAAAATATGCGAAGCTTTGAAGCGGATTTCCCTTTTCTTTTTTCTCGATAAGAAGAAAATGCTATGCCTTGGAGCGAATTTCTTTGTTTTTTTTCTCAACAAGGCAAAAATGCTATGCCTTGGAATGGAAATTTGAGTGTGAAAATGGGGGTCCCCTCCGCGGCACATACCCACTATGCATTATATACTGAGTCCCCCCCCCCCCGGGCTTACAGTACGCGTTTTAATGTGATTTTGTGCATTAAAAAAAATTATATGACATCGCTGTGAATATCCCCTAACATCTCATAAACTAAAATAAATTGCATCCTAGAAATGAATGCATCATAGAGATGATTAGAATAGGACTTGTACTTCTATTTTTCTGAGAAAATCCCAAATTCGATTTTTTATACCAAAATCAAGTAATAACACGGTTTGGATGAACGCCGACGAATTAATGGAGAACCCCCTCTCCCCCCCCCCCCCCCCCTTCCTGGGAAAAAATGAATCACTGGAGAGAAAAAAAATAAAAGAATAAACAGTGACCATTTTATCAAAATCATATGTGAAATAATAGCAAAAAGGTTTTTTTTAATCATGTTACATTTATTATTTTAAAGTTTTTTTTTTACACAATAGTTAATATATGCATAACTCAGTGACGTGCAAATGAGAGACTGTTTTGAACTATAGAGTATTTTAATTTGTAGACATTCGACAATATGGACCAACTTGACTGAACCGTGAAATATTGAAACATTCGTTATTCTACATGTTCAGAGGGGAATAAAACTTTGTTTCATGGGACAGTGAAGAAAAGTTATGTTTAATACTTCGTGTAATAAAATACAAAAGATATAGTGAGTGGGTGACGTCATCAGTTCCTCATTTGCATGCCGACCAGGATTTGCATAAAAATGCTTTGTGAAATTAAGCGAAATTTTAAAATGTCATAAGTTTCTTATTTTACATCCGACTTTGATCAAATTCTCTGTGTTGTGCTTGTGTTATTTTTCTCTTTTCATTCAAATTAACTCTTTTGTTGGGGTGGAGTTGTCCTTTAATATGCAATAATGGCTGCTTGCTTTTCGCTCGAATCTCTTTCATTACTTGTTTTGTTTTGTTTTTATGTCTGAGCTTTACAATCACCACTGTCATTTTTCTTTCATTAATTTCATTCTTAATGTGTTATAAATCCTGCTCTTAAAAAATGTGGAAAAAAATGAATTTCAATTTGAAAGCCTCCAATTTACACCCACCCTTTAGGCCAGTGATCAGCGGCAGCGGAACGGTTTTGAAAGTGAAGACTGAGTAAAAAGGAGGGGCGCTGACCATTTAAGATAATCACCTTCAAATAGCCATTTTAACGTTTTTGTACACTAATTTTGATAAAAAAAAGTTTGTGTATGGACGCGGGGGGGGGGGGCTTAAGTCCAAGCAGCCCCCCAGACTTTGGTGATATCAACCCACAAGGTGCTTCATGAAGAACTGCACACTACCTACCCCGTTCCCAGTTTGATCTGCAGGCGAAACATTTAGGTTTTCATCTAATTGAAGGGGAAGTTCACCCTGACAAAACGATTGTCGTAAAAATAGCAGAAAAAAATAATTGAAAATGTTTCCAACTTTTCAGAAAAAATATAATTAAACATCAATTATTAGAATTTCAGTTATTGGATCTGTGACGTCATTTTGCAAACAACATTCATACATAGCGTATTATAATACAATTAGTAAAATGTTATTTTGTCAGAAAATTGTAAAAGGTTTTCGCTGTACCTTTTGTGTATCAGTAGACAAATCCTTTCATGACCGATCATAAATAGAAAACAAATATATGCCATCTGGAATCATTTTAAAAAGAGAAATTCATGCATTTATACACGTCGCTGCTCGTTTGTGATGTCAAAAATCCTAAACTTAACATTCTAATAACTTTGTCAATCTTTTACTGATTTTCCTCAAACATTCACTAATGTTTTTTTATCAGTTATCATTATTATTTCTGCTATTAATGCAACGAACCCTTTAGGGTAAACTCCCCTTTCAAGAGCTGTTTTAGAGGGAAAGAAAACAAAATAGAGAAGTGAAAATTTCAAAGACATCGGTCAAACAATAAGAAAGTGAATTTTGAAAAGTCGTACAAATTGGTAATCACTCTACCCATGAAAACATCAAATTGGCCACATTGGTCATGTACAGAAGGGACTACTCTTCCATTTACTCCAATATGTGGGGTTTTTTTTAGTTTTGGGTTTCCAATATATATATATTAAAGTTTCACGTATTGGCTTCTGTAAGGTTAAAAAATATGCTGAAGATCGCTTTCATTGCCAATAAAGTTTTTATTGTTTATATAAAGTTTATAAATATATATATAGAGAGAAGAGAGAGTGCCCGTTCCTATCTACGTCCTTAAACTGGCTAGTTTAGTGGAAACCAGTCAAAGAGTATTAGTGCAGGATAGGCCCCATAGACACTTGACCAAACCTTGTTTTTTCATATATACAATATTTTTTGATGGTTTCTTGTCAATTCGAGGGTGCTGATTACGAATCTGAATGATGCCACTCGTGTAACCTTGAGCATTTTCCGCAAATTGGCAAAATCCAATATGGCCGCCAAAATATGCAAATTACCCATGAAACTCATAAAATTGTCCTCATATTGGCTGTGAAATGCATGAAATTGTGTTGCAGGAGTGAAATACAATCTTAAAAAATATTTTTTGACAAAATATCTATTTTCTTGATATTCAAAATGGCCGCCATAGGCCATTGTATCCACTATCATGTACAATATGAATAGGGAAAACTAGTTTTCACAAAAATGAGCACTAAACTGCAAAAATCGTAATGTATGAACGAAGTAATATATGCAAATCATCATTAATAATGAGATATATTATTTATTATGTCAAATATTTGAACACTGCTGTATTTTGATATCTAAAATAGCCGCCACTCGCCCAAAGAGTTTTATGTACAATGGCAATGGCCACCCCCCCCCCCCCCCCCATGAGAAGATTGAGCATTCAAATGCAGATTATTAAGATAAACGAGTGGAATACTGACTAAAAACATGTAAATATGCCATTTATGTGGTAAATGTTGTATTTTGAAATTCAAAATGGCTGCCATAGCCCCTATATTAATCATGTACAATGCGAATATAGAAACTAATTTTTACACGAGTAAGAAACATAAAATGCATGTAGTTGTGATCTATGAATAAAATATTGTCTGACAACATGTTTTATAGCAAGACATATCATTTCTTTTGTCATGCATGAGATAAATACTGTATTATGAAATTCAAAATGGCCCCTATAGGCCCTAACAGTATTATCTACAATGTGAATTGGGACATGTGATTTTGTAAGAATTTGGATTTGCTTGACTTTGACATCCATATAATCCTTTTGAATGAGTAAAACGTTATTTGAAAACATTTTTTTTAATCATCGCATTTCTTCTTCCATATAGGTGATAAATACTGTATTTTGACATTCAAAATAACCTCTACAAGCCCTAAATAAATTATGTAACATGCGAACAGGAAAACTTATTTTCACAAGAGTGAGAATCATAAAATGCATGTGATGTACGGGTAAAGATATTGTCTTAAACATTATTTCTAACTGAATACATCACATATGGGTCGTGTACATGGTGGAGGTAATAAATGCTGTACTTTGAAATCCAAAATGGCTGCCATAGGTCCTAAAAGTATTGTGTACATTGTAACATGGGACATATAATTTTGACAGAATTTGGCTTTGCTTGACTCTAAATATTGCATATAATTGTGAATTGTGATGTAAAGGTGAATTATTGTCTAAAACCATGGTTTCTTACTAGATATATCATAATGTTGTGTAATTAAGGTGATAAATGCTGCATTTTTAAATTGAAAATGGCCACCATAAGCACTTATCGTATATATACAATTTCGGTGGAGACGAATAATGTTCACAAAAAGGGCATATGACAGCCATCTTTAATGTTGAAATACAGTATTTATCACCTAAATTACATAAGATATTATATATTTTGTTATAAATCACGTTTTCAGACAATATTCCACTCATACATCACTATTTGACCAAGCAAAGGAAAATTCATTTCAAATGATTTGTTCCCATTCGTATTGTGTATAATACCGTAAGGGACTGTAGCGGCCATTTTGACTTTAAATTAACCGTATTTATCACCTAAATGGCAGAATAAATGATATATCTTAATAGAAATGATGCTTTCAGAAAATATTTTACTCATAGATCACTATTACGTGCATTTATGGTGCTCACTCCTGTGAATATTGGTTTCCCACTTTGCATTGTACATAATACGGTAAATGTCGATGGCGGCCATTTTGAAAGTCGAAATACAGTATTGACCACAAACTTGAAACCTGAATGATATATTTCGTTAGAAAATTCGTTTTAAGACAGTATCTAATTAATTTATCACATATATGTGCATTTTAGTGCTCACTCTTGTGATTTCTTTTCTCCCTTTTCTCATTGTGTATAATACTTTTAGGGCATTTGGCAGCCATTTTTAATATCAGAATACAATATTTACCACATACATAGCATATCAATAATATATTTCGTTAATAATTATGTTTGTAGTCAGTATTCCAATTGTTTAATCTTCATAATAAGCATTTTAGTGATCACTCTTGAGAATTTTTTGGCCTCCATTGCCATTGTACACAAAACTGTTTTGGCCAGTGGCGGCTATTTTAGATATCAAAATACTGCAGTTTTCCCATATATGACATAACAAATTATATATCTCGTTAGTAATGGTGATTTGCATATATTACTTTGTTCATAAATCGCGATTTTTTGCAGTTTAGTGCTCATTTTTGTGAAAACTAGTTTTCCCTATTCATATTGTACATGGTAGTGTATACAATGGCCTATGGCGGCCATTTTGAATATCAAGAAAATAAATATTTTGTCAATAATTATTCTTTAAGATTGTATTTTACTCCTGCAACACAATTTCATGCATTTCACAACCAATGTGCGGACAATTTTATGATTTTCATGGGTATAAGCATATTTTGGCGGCCATATTGGATTTTGCCAATTTGCGGAAAATGCTCAAGGTTACACGAGTGGCATCATTCAGATTCGTAATCAGCACCCTCGAATTGACAAGAATCCATCAAAAAATATTGTATATATAAAAAAACAAGGTTATGCCTCTTCTATCCTGGACTATAGTGGAAATACTCGAAGCGGTCTCGGTGGAAGCGATCGCATTTCAAGACCGAATTGCCTCGTAATAGTGGTTTAGAGGTATTGTTTAACTTTGTGAGCAGCTGATTAAAAAAAATCTCAAACCAAGATGAAACATGTGTACAAGTGCATGCATTATAACTAATAAACCCTGAAAACCGCCATTATTGAGAATGAAAAGCTAAAACTACAAGGCAAACCCCGATTTTGTAAATAGGCGTCTTATAGACACCTTAATAGTACACATAAGTGTATGGGATGAAATTAAGATAGTGTTTCCTTTCACTTTATATTTCAATTTTTGAAGCACTAAATAAATATTTTCGAACGCATTTTTGTCTGGGCTTCATTTTTGTAACATATCACTGACACTGGTGACAAGTTTGACCTTCTAGCTCAGATTTTCAAAAAGTCAAACCAATTTTAACCAATCACTTTAAGGAAAACCAGTGCAATAAATGTTAGTGAAAGAGGGTGGAGAGTGGTGCAGATGAAGATAGTAAAAGAGTGAAATAATGTAACGAAATAAGAAAGGGGGAAGGGAAGTAGGAAGGGAGGAAGAGAGGGAGGGAGTGAAGGAGGAAGAAAGAGGATGGGATAAAGATTAGTGAAAAACTCGAAGAGTTTAAAAAATATATACATAAAACACTTTTTCAATAAAAGTTTACCCAATTTTGGGTAAAATGGGAACATGCATGTAGGTTGGGGGAAAAATGATATATTTAGTAAATTTTACGAAATGTCTAGCTGGAATTTACTCTTAAAACATGCATTTAGCCCAATACGGGGTAAAACAATATACACAGCAAACATGCATGTTCCCCTTCTACCCATTACTGGGTAAAACTATGGACTAACCGATACACTGGGCAAACGAAAGTAGCAAGGCAACGCCGAGAACAAACATCTTTGAATGGCACGGTGAAATACCCGCTGTATCCGAAGATCTAATGAAGAATGATTCTTGATAAAACAGTAAACGAAGAGCAACACTGGTTATAGATGTGAGTTAAACAGCTTCTGTATCAAGTGCTAAGACAATGACAGGGTTTTGATAATCTACAATGACAGTTCATTGTGAAATCATTTGTATATGACTGTGTTAACCGGCTGGGGACGACTACTGTACAATGACAGTAACAAAATACCGTTACTCGGGAGACTTGGAAAACCGAATTTAAGTTCGACTTTAATATTTAACTCGCTGAGTGCTTAATGATTGCTATTTAACCTTTTATAACATGCAACATTTATGCTCGCACGCCTACCATTGATTACTTTGTGCTTCCCTTGTTACGGCACATTTCCAGAATATGCCGTAACATAGTAACGGCACACTCAAGTTAATTGCACAGTTTGGATATTTTTTAAGGTTCATGGTGATGCGTATTTTTTTTCTTTTGGAGCGGATGTGAAATGATTCATTTATACACTTGGAGAGTTATAAACATATTTTAAGTTTTTTTAAGGATACTATATTTTATTCTTTTGTTACTATAAGATACACAGAGGAGATGCTCGCATCTGACGTCACAAATACACCCATTAAAATTCCAATAGCTTCATGAAAATTTAATGGATATTCCTCAAATCTTCAATTTTCTCTTATTATCAATTGTTTTTTTTTCTTTACATAAACTATTTGTTAATGTGAACTTCCCCCTTCGACCACCAAACAGGGACGAAGCAATTCTCTTTTAACGCATTTTGGTCTGACGCAGTCGGTGCTTGAGCTCCCGGTTGTGAGGCACACATGTTCCCAATGTCGAACACACGATGGGCATCCATTGAATCGTTCCGAATAATGGAGATCTGTATGTCAGCCATCTAGCATATAATTGATTGATAGCAATGAAAAATGGATTGCCATCAGTAATTTATACCATACCTGTATTTTGATTAAAGATAGTTAAAGTGTCTTTTTTCGCTCACAATAATCATGTCCAATTTGTCATGTTGCCAGGTCATATTGGAATTTAAAATGACAGCTATAAAGTGTGTTATATCTTCATTATCTATCCGATATTTAAATATAGCATATAATATAGATGTTTTTTTTCTCACCTGCATACCAGAGTGGGACTATAGATTATGAATCTGATTCATGAAACGTGGATATAAGAGTAATCAAGTATCACTGTACATCCTGTGCGAATTTCAGGTCATATGACTAAGGTCAAAGGTCAATGAACTTTGGCGATGTTTTTGGAGATGGTATCTGTTGAATTACCATCCTAGCTTTGAAAGTGTATTGGTCTAGTTCATAAGACGTATACATACGAGTCACCAAGTATCACTGAACATCTAATGCGAGTTTCAGGTCACAAAACCAAAGTCAGAGGTCATTTTTTCCGTTTTCCGTTTGAAAAGTCAGATGATTTTAAAAACGAATTGCAATCCTGATTACAATGAAAGTTCAAGGTTCACGTGTGAAAAAGCCCCCAGATATATCGGCTACGAATCTCCATTGGCGTGTCCACTGCAACTGAAGTTTAAATCGATTTCATCTGAGATTCTTGCGATCTCCCCTAGGCTGAAGGACGGCATTGTGTTGAGTCTGGTGATCGTAATGATATAGTGTTAGCCAGACAAATACACAGTGTGAAAACTCCCTAGGTCATCGAATTTGAAATCATTAGTGCAATATGCAGGGATGCCAGTGAGAGCACAAGTGCATCGAATTTTATACACACAATCTTGTAATCTACACACAGGCGCACATTTACTATGGTTAATGTGACACAACAGTTCCAACTATAATGACCTTGACAAGAAATAACCTGTTGTATCACAATGTATCAATGAAACGTAGTTGGAAAGCTATTATGGCCTTTTTCACACCTGGATCTTGAATCATCGTTGTAATGATGATTGCAATTCGTCCTCAGAATCATCGGACCTTTCACACGCTCACTAGAAAACTGTTTTTTGAATTCGAAATCCCGAGCAAAGGCGTTATGTGTCCTCGGTGAACTGTCAATCAAAGCGCTGCATCGCAAATACAAACTACGACGAATGCATGACAATTGTATTATCTATGGAAGTGCTTGAAAGTTCACTGAAGCTCCGCCCCCAGGATGTTTTGGTGGTAAAGGCTTTCACACGCACATGTAGAATCTGTACTGCAATTAGAGTAAAACATTAACTGGAATTTGAATTCCTTACTGTGATTAGCGTTCGTGATTGCAATCATGGTCTAGTTTGGTTTCACATGTGCTAAAAATTAATCTTTGGCCTTATTTTTTACTGGAATCATCATCCCAAATTTCGATTTTGTTTTACCGTGTGAAAGGGTGATAGAGTATTAACATAGTTCTGAATAACGTTGCATCATGAAACTCAAATCGTGAATTCCTGGTCTGTTCTGCAGTTTGATGATGAGATGATCAAATGCCTCATCTCAAGGAGCATCAACTTCGGGAACTCTGCGCAAAGAACGGTATTAAACCAGATCCCCAAAAGGTTGCTGATATCACAACAATGCCAACTACAAGTAACACAATTGAACTGCAGCACTTCTTAGGCTTCATGGCATACTTAGGTGTATCTCATTTCATTCCAGATTTCAGCACGAAATAATCAGTTCTGAGAGATCTCTTGAAAAAGAGGCGGACTCGGTATGGGAACCTCACCATATCATAGCTGTGGAAATGCTAAAATGAGATGTATCAGAGAAATCGCTTCTCTAATTCTACAATTCTACAGCGCCATGCAGTCTACTTTACAGTGCGATACAATGTAATGATCTGGATATATGTCATGCAAGCACACAATGTAAACACTTTCCTTTAAAAATAAAATAATAAATCTGTTTCTTTTATTTCTTTGAGGAAATGTAACAAAACATATAATTTCATAACCTGAGGTAGCGAAAATTCCATGGTACGTTTAATGTTACGTACAATGTATATATGATAACTTTGTTTAACATTCGATAATCAAATGCCAATACTGGCAAGTGAGCGTTGACGCAAGAGTGGTGTTCAAAAATATTGAACCCGTCAAAGCAATTACATTTCTTCTACTTGTGTTAATGTTGTGTCGATGTTTCCTGTTTCCGATGGAGTGGTTAGGAAGCTCCCTACCTAACATTTTTCTGTAACCGGTGGCATAGATCACTACACTGATGTTTAATGAATTATTTATTGAATAGCTATTGTTGTTTTCACAGAACATCATCGACATCGTTCATCAATATTCTGTTTAAGTCAAATATAAAATATATTATTAAAGAAAAAAAATCATTCAACAATAGCAGAAGTTTTGGCAATAATTAGGGATATACCCAAAGAAAAATCACAAACTAAATACGATCTATTAAAAAATCCGAACGCCCACATCATAAACTCGAAATAATGAGGAGAAACAACACCGGCACCACCAGATATAGGTTCATATTCTTTTCAGAAATTTCACATTATATGGTTCTGCAAAGTCCCCGGTCTGGTCGAGGTCCGGTTCCGTTCCTTCTGGTAGAACTATCTGGAACTCTTGGATCAGGGCTATCATTGTCTTGAAGAGGGTCCTGCGTGCGATCTTCTCTCCGGGACAGGAGCGCAGACCTGGATCGAATAAAGATAAATTCAAATAGTCGCAGTCAAAGCTAACTTGGGCATGATTGTGGCTCGAAGATAGGGACTTAGTCTCATGAACGAGTGGTCATAGTTTTGACTACCGGTCGAGCCAAAACAAAAGGTTTTTTTTATTAATGGGACCTTCTGCTTTCTTGTTCGGTACTTAGTGTCATTGGATAATATTGATTATACATATGGATCGGGGGATAACATAACAAAAAACTGTTGGTGGGCCAGATTTGAGACGAGATGTACGAAAGATCCCTATCCTAACTCGAGCATAGAAGGCATGTGAGTCCCACTCTTTAATCAACACCAATCCTCTCATCTTGGTGAGGAGGGAAGATAAATGCACTGGCGCTGATCAGGGAGTGGGACTCGTAATATCCTCTATGTTAGATTTGGCATAGGGAGCTTCCATACGACAAAGTCTTATCTGGACTAGGTCGGTGTTTGTGTTGTCTCCACGTGAGGCCAAGGATTACGTTTATTTTGTTTGAACTGTTAATAAATGTTGAAAATGCCAATCAAATGACACACGAATATGAACCGAAAGCAGTTTCGTCCGAAGTTCCGGTGCTAACGAAGACAAAACTGCTTTTTTAATTCACCTATTTTCGATGATTCTTCTTGGGCACTACTTGCCCCCCCCCCTTGGCGTAAATCCTAGCGCTGAACCTATTGTTCAAGAGGGATTATCTATTGTTATTGACGTCATTGACTCACGGTAAATGCCCCCTTAAAACACTGACCCTCTGTTTGACTAGGATTCAACTGTCACGTTTTCTCTTTCTCTCTGGTGAAAAAAAATGTTCTGTTTTCTGCACATCAAGACCCGGGAGTGTTCGCACTGCAACGCAGAACCCATTCAAGAACATGTATTGAAAATACCCGTCATATGACGCAGGACAGCTTGGAGGTCTTTGTCAAAAATTGGTGAACCGGAACAGCAGTTACGTCCTAAGTTTTAGTGCGGACGAAAAACTGTAAATAAAGACATGGTCACACCGCCCGAGCGTTGTTGGGGCGGTCGTGGAGCGGAGATAAAAAAAAAATCATCACCGCTCGCTACCGTTCACCATTTTCGATTTCAATTATTATTTTTTTTCGATTTTTGTTTTCGATTTTTTCCCCAATTTTGTGAGCGAAATTCGACCCTCTCTCCCTACCGCTCCACGAGCTCTCAAACAACGCTCGGGCGGTGTGACCAAGCCTTAAGGACTGGTCACACCGCCTGAGCGTTGTTGGAGCGGTCGTGGAGCGGACAGAAAAAAAATCATCAACGCTCGCTACCGTTCACCATTTTCGATTTCGGTGGTTTTTATTTTGTTTTCGATTTTCCCCCCAATTTTGTGAGCGAAATTCGACCCTCTCTCCCTACCGCTACCGCTCCAACAACGCTCGGGCGGTGTGACCAGGCCTTTAAGTCGTTTTTCCAGAGTCCATGATGAAACTATGTTGACTCACCAATTTTCGACAAAGAATTATTGGTTGCTTTTTGTCATGAAGGGAATGTGACAATACATTTCCTTGGCGGATCTTGAATCCATTGTGCGTCGTGTTGCGAAAACTAATAATAATAATTTCGTACCGACACCAAAGGGTGTGTGGAGTTGAAACTTGTTGGCATCCAGTTGAAAGTGGTCCGAACCGGTTCCATCCAGGAAAAATCGCTCCGGTCGAAACACACGCGGATCACCCCAAACCTTCGGATCGTTTGACATCTGCCATAGGTTTGAAATGACTGTTGTTCCCGCTTCGATGTGGTAGTCGTCGACCGTTTCGTTAGCCGTGGCGAAGCGTGGGACACCGAGGGGAGAGTGGTGGTGGATGCGATCGACCTCGGTCAAGAATGCGACGGTTAGAGGAAGTCGGGTCCGGTTTTCGTAGGTGATATCGGTGTAACGACCGAATGAGTTGATCTCTTCGAAGATCTTCATTTTGAAAACAAAGGAAAATCATACCACAGGATTAAACAAAAAAAAATGTGCGACCCGGATGTAATGTGATACCCTTTTTTAGGGATGGGGTTGGGGAAATTCAGGACGGGGAACTGAAAGCTTTCCGAAAAAAAATTGACTGCCTTTTTGAGTGACAGAAAATTTGAAAGAAAAGTGAAGTTTTTTTAGCCCTCCCCCCTCCCAGTCAGCCCTCCGCCTTTCAATGGAACATAACTCCGCCAAAGATTGGGGGAAAGAGACAAAAGGGGAGCGAACTGACGAACACTTTGGGTTTGATCTCATTTACTGCATGCTATAAATTACAAGTCTAAATATATACATTTTGAATGACCATCAATAATACAAACAAAGAATATTAGAAAGTAGAATATTTTTTCTTGATGAAAGTACTTCTTATAGGCTACTTGTTAACACGATTTGGTGTGGAATGAATGAATTTGGTCCAGAATTAGTGTGTTATCATACAAGAGGGCCGAAACTACAAAACGCAGCTCAGAATCTGGTCAGATGTCTGTATTAGATGACCTGAGGTGGCGCTATTAAGGGTACTTCGTGGCTGCTTGATTACACCAATCGTTGGAACGCGTTGGTATTTGTAGTATGAATCATTCATGCTTTTATTAAACTTTAAAGTTCTTTCCAACTTTCAAATACGGGACAATTAAAGGACATTCTAAGAAACCTAACTTTTATTGGAAGAGTGTAAAGTAAATGCTACTACGTTCCTCGTTTCGTCACAGCGCTTGCCATGCATCATATATTTCGTATTTGAATATGAATGAATTTCCCCTCTGAAACGAGCTGCGCCTGGTGGTAATCTCTTCGAGTTGTTTGGATTAGGCTAATCATTCCTTTATGCTTTTTAGAGAAGCAAAGAATGCTGCCTACATTCATTACATTCATTACATTCAAGGCCCATGCAAGTCTTTGATTTGGAATACTGGTATAGAATATACCAGGTTTTCAGTGCTCCCATATGAAAACAAAGGTGTGAATTGGAAGCGTATTAGGAATCCTCGGAAAAGGAGTTTCAATAAGGTTTCTTACGTGCTCAAGAGCCTTTCATTGTTTTATAAAGAACTTTGAATTCTTGAAAAGGGGCTGTTCAGGTTATTTTAGAACCTTTATAGGGAACCTTCAGGGGTACACACTTCCAAATAAGGGACAATCATAGGACATTCTCGGAAGGCTTTCTACCTTGGTCACATTTGATCTACGGTGGCCGTACGGCGAGTTGAAAAACAGCCGTTTTATTCATTTTTATACAAACCACCTCTATGTAGATCGTACATGAAATGAATTGATAAAACGGCTGTTTTCGACTCGCCGTACGGCCGCCGTAGATTACACGTGACCATTGTATTAAGAGTTTGAAGTAATACCATGGTCACATTTGTTCTACGGCGCGACGTACGGCGAGTCGAAAACAGCCGTTTTATCAATTTTTATTCAAACCACCTATATGTAGTTGGACAAAATATGTTAAAACGGCTGTTTTCGACTCGCCGTATGGCCGCCGTAGAACAAATGTGACCATGGCTTTAACGCTATCACAAGGAATACCTTTTGTTGATAGTCCTGGTAAGCTGCTAAATACAAACACATCCAGCGTACGATTTGAGGGATGCTACTGTGTCCAGAGAAGAAGAGATCCACTGACAGTCTCCAACCATCGTCGGGATCGCTCAGCGTGGTCACGCCTTCGACACGGAGACCGTTGATATACCGTTCGTACATGACTACGAGACTGTCGGGTTCTTCAGATGGTGACGATGGCGTGGACAGGGCCTCCGCTGCAAGAAGCTTGGTGTGATTCGCGAATCGATGGAGCTGGAAGATAAGGTGATAGTTATCAATATTGTTCTGATTATAGTGGTGATTATGATGACGATGATAATGATGATGGTAGCTATGATGGTGGTGGTTATAGTTTTGGTAATGGTGATGGTGATGATGGTGGAGGTGATGGTGGCGACCATCATGATGGTTGTGGTGTTGGTGACAATGATGTTACTAAAATGATGATGGTTGTGGTGGTGGCGATGATGGTGATCAGGGGCGGATCCAGCTTTCGCCAATAAGGGGGGGGGGAATATTTTCATCAAAATTTTCCTCGATTGGTCGCTATAATTTTTTTTTTTTGGGGGGGGGGTAGGGGGTAGTCCTAACTAAAGACTAAAGTTGTAATTATATGTTAGTTTTTATTCTTATAAACAAGATAAGGTATTTAATGTGGTCTAAAATATATAATGCGAGCGCGAAGCGCGAGCTAAAATTCTTTGATATTTTATGTTCTTAAGAACTGAAGATTCTGAGTAGTTTTTATAATCATGAACAAAGATAAGTATCCAGCAAAACAATGCGAGTGCGAAGCGCGAGCCGAAATTTTGTTATAGTTTCGTGAAAAGGGACTCAATTAGGATTGTTTTAGTGATTAATGAAGAGGATACAATTAAGTATCACCAATTAAATAATGAGAGTGCGAAGCGCGAGCTCAAAATGTTTGATATTCCGACCTGAAAATTGGACAGTCTATAAGCGTGTAATAAAGAACAAGCTTTGTGTCTCAAACAGTTAAAGATAAATTCCAGTTTTGGTAACGATCTCAAAATGACTTTTTACAGAATCTAATATAATGACCACCCAAGTGTCTGTTTGTATGAATAAAAATATGTGCCAAAGGATTCTGGGAGAAATTGTGTAATTGCTGAGAAATAAGCAAAATAAGCGCAGATTCGGTCACTTCCGTCGGGTCTTTATTCCAACATTAATAATGCACTGTTCCACGTGTGCCTATCTGTGTTGGTGATCTTCAGTGTGAACGTTTTTTTAGCGTAGATTTCAAGATTTCACAAAGTTCAGTTTATGTAACTGTACCAGATCTAGATCCTCGATGATTTTCTGACAATTAAGCCTGGTTTTACAGACTTTCTCATGAAATCAGCGTTTACTACAACTACTGGAATTTCTCTTTAATGCGAGCGCGACGCACGATATATATTTTATATACTTACATGATAAAGGAGCATTTTGACGATTTTCAAAAGAGGATAGGTATCTCACAAATCAAACAATGCGAGCGCACAACGCGAACTGAAAATTTTGATATATCAATTTGTGTAAATCAAACAAAATAATGAAAGCTTGATATGCGAGGTAAAATACTGTGAGCAAATTGATTTCAGAACTGGATATATGAAGTGTCATTGAATCCTCTTGAATGGGATTCATTACACAGGCAATGCGAGCGCGAAGCGCGAGCGAATTTTTTAAAATAAAGTCTATTTTCCAATTCTTCCCCTCACCTTTATCTTGCTTACTTTCGGGTTCGGACCGGCCATTACGAGGCCATAACACATCATGGGTATAATACCTCTTTCTTACTTTTCTTTCTGTTTTTCGTAGTTTCTAACAAGGTAAAGAGTATACTTTTATTCTGCAGGTTGTCAAAAAATAGGGGGGGGGGCGGCTCGGCCCCCTCCTGGATCCGCGCCTGGTGATGGAAATAATGATGAAGCTGGTGTGTGGTGGTTATAAGAATGATGATGATGGTGATTGTGGTGATGATATGGAACAGGTTTCAGTAACGCTTACGTGGTGAAGATAAAGAGGAAGCTGGGCGCGAAGCACAGGAGACGTTGGCATCGTCGCATTCGGCTCGAAGGTTATCTTTTGAACGTTAAACACGTCGTTCACGAACGCCTCGTCATCGTCGTCATCATAGACAAGACCCCGGTCGAAGTAGATGCGATGGTTGACGTCGACGAAGAAAACGCGAAGCAGCCATTCGGGATTGAACGGAGATCCTTGGCGCGCAATTAATGACGTCATAAGGGAGTTCACTGATTGGTCAATACGCGGTTGTACGTAGGCCTGGAGGTAAGTTGTTTTTAAGATGGTTTGCCCCGTGAATTGTCGGATCTCTAGCCACGGCTGTCCGCTCGTTTGAAACGTTGAACCTATAGTTTTAAAAAGTAATATTAAAAATGTTTAAATGATAACGTTAATGAAGTACACTGATGATTTGTGGCCTGTTTCATAAAACTGGTTATAATAACAAATAAGCAATAGCAGTTAAAAGCTACTGAAATTCTGCAATGCGATTGGCCGAGAGTAAATTTGTTATCTGAATTGTCAATTTTTTATCATTACAATTATTTATTGAACCGGGACCAAGATATGTATTAAACCCAAATTAAAGTAACGCCACGGATAGGCTATTTCATTAAAATATATATATATTATATTCCTTAGTCAAGCGTAAAAACTTCTCCATTCAGACTAACATTTTTTTCACAGTTCATTTTAATCTTATAATGCTATTAAAGGACAAGTCCACCCCAACCAAAACTTGATTTGAATAAAAAATGAAAAATTCAACAAGCATAACACTGAAAATTTCATCAAAATCGGATGTAAAATAAGAAAGTTATGGCATTTTAAGGTTTCGCTTATTTTCAACAAAATAGTTAGATGAACGAGCCAGTTACATCCAAATGAGAGAGTTGATGACATCACTCACTCACTATTTCTTTTGTATTTTATTATATGAAATATGAAAAATTGTTCTTTTCTCGTCATTGTCATGTGAAATGAAGTTTCATTCCTCCCTGAACACGTGGAATTCCATTATTTTAACATTTTGTGCTTCAGGCAAGGAGGTCCTAATCGTCAAATTCGTAAAAATTGAAATATTGTATAATTCAAACAATAAATATCAAAAGAAATAGTGAGTGAGTGACATCATCGACTGTCTCATTTGGATGTAACTGGCTCGTTCATATAACTATTTTGTTGAAAATAAGCGAAACTTTGAAATGTTTTACATCCGATTTTGATGAAATTTTCAGCATTGTGCTTGTCTCATTTTTCTCTATTGATTCAAATCAACATTTTTCTGAGGTGAACTTGACCTTTAAACATTGATGAAATGCAGTATTTACATGTACCTGCAAACAAGACATTTCTGGCTTGTATAGTATTCGATGATAAATACAACTGAGCTTTCCTACGTATAACCTCCCTCTATGATCATTGCTTATAATATTACTATTTCAAACGTTTATCTCGTGTCACAAATTACGTATATACCAAGTGCAGAATGTCTATCAGGATGGTGTCAGTTTCGTTGGTGTAACTTTAGTTTCAGCCAGGGGCGGATCCAGGATTTTCCGAGGGGGGGGGGTAGGGCACATTTTCCCCGAGTAAATATCTTAAAAACAAAGAAAAATCAGGTTTTCAGTGTCAAAAGAGGGGGTTACGGGCCGACTGTGCCCCCCCCCCCCTAGATCCGCCAGTGGTATCATCATAACACCACACAAAGTCAGGATACTATTAAATAATTCGTTTTTTTCTGGTTTGGAAACGGAAAAAGCGAAATTCGAGTACTGAGCTAAAGAATTCTTGATAAAGATTTTTTTTAAAAACCAGCTTATCAATATGATAATCGGGAACGAGATATTTGAACGAAACGTTTTACCGTTCCCCCCCCTCTGTTTTACAGTTTTCTAAAAAAAAATCTCTCTATCAGCATAATTGAAATTACGTAACCTTAAAGACTTCTGTCTTAAAGAACATCAAACACTTATTTGCAATTATTTTTGGGAGCTGCTTTGACAAAATAAAGTTTTGAATACCTTTTCTTAATTTGTATATTTTCTGTTTTAATTTTTTCCCTTTAAAAACGAAGGAATTGATGACTCCCCTCTACGTTATCTGCTCTGCATTCTACCTGAGTCCTGCTTATAAATGATCACTCTTTCTGTTTTTAAAAAAAATCAGTTAAGCACAATAATATGTTTTTGCTGTGTCTGTTTCCAAATTAGAAAGAAAAAAAAAATCTGACATTACCTTGATTACCAGAGGGGACATTTTCGTAATTTTTTTCCCTTGTATTTTAGTGGATCAGTAAATATGGCATGCTAGTGATCCCTTTGCAGACGCTTTCTATCCGACAGTTGCCATGGTAACATTGACTTTCAGCCAATCATAATCAAGGAAAGTTGTCAGAGGATGCTAAAATAATTTTTTTTAAATACGATTTTTTTTTCCCGTAATAACTTGCCTTCATTCTGAAGCGGAGACAGCATTTCGTTGACGACTATTCGCCGTGTATTGAAGCTATCCGTTGAGGTGAACGCGTCCTTCATGATTTCAAGGTCACCGATGACTACTATCCGGGTATTACCAGTACCATATTGAAACACATTCCCATAATTCAGTGTTTCGTTGTATAGAACTTAAGAGGGTAAAATCATTAGAAAGAAAAAGAGCAAAGTCAGGTGATTTTTTCAATAACTTTTCACAAATAGCCTCATAAATGTCTTTCTTACAGGCCTAAATTTATTTTTGACTGGTTTTTTTTCTTTTCATTTCCTCATGTAAAATTACACATTGCTTTTTCAAAAAGTTGTTTTCTTTTATACTTTGTTGAAAAGGCCACCTTGACAGTCTCGTGATAATTTCCGAAAAATACACAGACATGTAAGCACACTCACAATTCTGAGATCGAGTCCTGGCATTGATTCAATTGAAGACGAGGTAGCGTGTGTGGGGGAGGGACAATATTTAGTAATCACTACAGATAGGTTTGTGTTGGTACCCACTTTAAAACAAATATTCCTAACACGATTAAAAAAACATGATACCCTAAAACATATTTATATGTATTTAAACATTCAAAACAAATGATAAACAAATACGATCACTGAATAAATGAATAAATATATACTAAATAAAAAATTGATCAATACCAATAAATAGAATATTTGTAGAATGAAACATATAAGAATCATTTTAGTAGATATTTTTTTAAATTCATTTAGTTATCCAAAAGACGAAAGACTGAAGATTAATACTATGCAAGCAAAATAAGATGCAGAATACGAAAAAAAAATACAGAAAATCATGAAAAAAGAATACAAATAAAAATAAATGGATAAATGATTGAAAAATAAATTGAAATTAATTACAGAAACGAAGAACTATAACACAAACGAGTTGGTTACCTTTTGCTAAACCAGTCGGGCCAAGTTTAGCTCCCAAACCAAGTAGTTCTAAAGATCGAGCATCACCCGGGCCAGGTGGTCGTTTTATGACCTCGACATCATCAACCACAGTCTTAAACTCCCCAGGAGGCAGGAACACCAATAGCAACGCGACAGAGACGGAGAAGAGTGCAGTAATGATAAGGAGGAGGATGCCGAGAAAGATGGATCGTTTATTTGTACCAGATCTTATACCACCATCATTTTTACCATCAATGTGAGCTGTAAATTGAAGGCATTTGGCATTTCAACAATGTTAGCTGCTTACATTTTAGTCAGTGGCCCGTATTCTAAAGTAAGTTTGATTAAGACCGTGGTCTAACTCTGTGCTTAAATCATGGGAAGCCAAAAGAGTCAAAATTTGTATCAAGTTTTATTTTTCTTGTGTTTACTGTGCTCCTTCCTGATTCATCCATTATGAAGACAATCATCTTTTTTATACTTCCTAGACAACCATGAATGATGTGAGAGCTAAATCAACTGAAATATGATATATCTACTGTTTATGTAACAATTGGCTACAGCGATTAATTTCTCCCTGAACATTAGCATTGTTTAATAGTTATGGTTCAGTCAAGTTGGTCCTTATTTTACAATCAAAAATATATATAGTATAATTCAAACAATAAAAAAGTGAAGTAGGGACATCATTGCCTGTCTCATTTGCATGTCACTGATTTGTGCATATCACTGTCTTGTGAAAAATAAGCGAAACTTTAAAATGTCATGATTTTATTTTTATTTTACATCCGATTATGAGGCAATTTTCAGGATTATGCTACATTTATTTTTCTCATTTTTTTTCAAATATACATTTTCTGGGGTGGACTTGACCTTTAGTGATTTGAATTAAAATACGTTCAAATTAGTTATGTTCAATTATATCTTTCATTATATATATTACTATGCTACACTTAATTTGCTTTTAATACCACTACAACCTTTACTACTGGGAAGAGCAGTTTATGTCACCGTGTGTTCACATAGTGGAACCCAATGTGAAATTCCCTTCACACTGTTGAATTTGAGCATTCCAACAATGCATGTGAATCACATATTCACACAGTCGGCCATGTAAACACGCTGTAAACAGTCACATTGTCGATGCATTCACAGTGATAAAAAGGTGTTCTTTCGAGCAAACTACTTTAAACAATCAAAACACCAACAACATTACACTGTAAAAATAATAATGCCTCTGCTGATGATGATAATATTAATGATATTAGTGATAATAATAATAATGATGGTAATGATGATAATAAAGGTAATGACTAAGAAATTGATCATAATAATAATCAGGATAATAATTACTATAAAATATTAGTCATCATGACAACAATTATTATGGAAAAAAATGTTCTACTCACATTTAGCATTCTCCATTGTGAATACTTGTATTGCCAATGGCGCTATACTTAGAAGGCTACTGGATCATCCGTGTGATATGAACTTGTATATAGTTGAATAACGATAGAAGTACCCTCAGAAAATTTCGGGTAAGGTTCAGCAATGACTCTTATATTTGCCATCCGCTCGAACTTCTGTAAATATTTGTTTTCAAATTCACAATAGAATGTTTTGCGGAATAAAGCAGTATTGTAGGAATAAAACCAATATTCCATTTGCTTTCAAGGGAAAAGAAATGACTGTCAAAGTTTTACTGGATGTTATTTTTGAAGGACAGTCTTATGTGCTCAAAGTCTAAATGGATATTCCTTTCCATGTCTGGTAAGATCTGGAAAACGATTCATTTGTAATTAGTTTCAGACGAGCATGTCCGGAAAATAGGTTCAAGTTTTACCCTTTTCCTTTCATTTCCTTTCTTTACTTTTATCATTAAAAAAACGTGGGGCGTCGTGGTCAAGTGGTTACTACTCTCGTCTTTCAATCAGAAGGACATGGGATCAAATCCAAGCCATGACGTGTTTTACTTCAGCAAGAAATGTACCCACCTTGTGCTGCACTCGACCCAGGTGAATAGAATGGGTACCCGGCAGGATTAAATCCTTGAATGCACCAAGCGCTTTAAGCAGCTGAAGCTATACAGCCGGGGAAATAAACTGGGTTCCAAAAGAAGTTTATCAAATTTCAGAGGCGTACTACACACATTCCACTTCGTAAAAATGAAAAGAAATCTTTGACAAGCTAGCTTCAATCATCTTTATCAAAGGCATGTCAATAATTATAGGGATGGTCCAGGCTGGAGATATTTGTATCGCACTAGATAGAATAGAATTCACTAAGAAAATTCGTTAGGTGGGCTTATGATGTCACATCCACACTTTCCTTTTTCTTATGATATTACTTGAAATCATAAATGATTCATTTTGTCATACATGTGTAAATGATGTGTTTCCATTGTGATGAAATAAGTTGTGGAAATAAATAACTAATGCCCTTAATCAGTCGTCAATCCAATTTTTTAGTTCTTGGTAGAACAATTTTTAGTAAACCTAATTTCATATGATTCCAAAGAAAAGAATAAGTGGCGATATGACATCATCAGCCCACCTAATGAATATTCATCAAGACATGCCTAGAACTGTTTCACAGGAATAATGCAGATATTTAACATTCAATAACTTCCTCATTAGTGATCCGATTTTGATCAAATTTTCAGCATTTTGCTTTGTGATTTTTTTTCTATTTATTGAGATATAAATGTCTCCAGCCTAGAGCATCCCTTTAAGGGATTGGTGCAATAACAAAGAAGCTGTAGCCTGTCACATCGATCGATCTGGACTGCACTCGTGAATATTCAACTTAAAACAACAGTAAATGACCAAAAATTTAGCTAATACAGCTACAGCAATTAATATGTTTATGTTTATGCAAGATTCCACCATTAAAAATTTCAGAAAAGTATTAATTTATAACTATAAAATTAAAAATCGAAACATTTAATTTCAGGAGAAAATTTTCAAGGTTAAATATTGAAAATTGTTATTAACCATAGCCTGTCAATTATAGCTAACTCGCTCTATATATCAGTTGTATATATAGAAGTCAATAGCACTATCCAGTGGTTAGGTGCAGGACAGGATTAGGATAGGATTACGAATTAGGGTTAGAATGTTAGCATTATAGGATATGACAAAATGAAAGGGATTAGAATATTGGGTTGTAAAGTCACCTTAATGACACAAATTGATATATCTTTTTTTAATTGATTAAAACATCGTGAACCTGCATGGGGCCCACATGGGACCCATATAAAACACAGCATCGTTTTCATATGGGGCCCAGATGGGCCATGTGGGGTTTACATGGGTTTCATGTGGTCTTGACCAGATTTTCCCCATACGAAACCCACATGGCCCATATGGGCCCCTGATGGTTTGGATGGTGCAAAGCCCATATGGGCCCCAAATGAGCTGCCCATATGGGTCCCATAATCCAAGCCCAGGTGAGCCCATATATAACCCACACGGGCCCCAGACACTTTGCTGACTGGGAAGTGATTTGAGGGGCTGCAGCCTCTTCCTTATAAAATAAACCGTTTGATTATTGACATGTGTAAAGATTATTAAAGCTAGCCTTTGTCAAAATTTTGTTCACTTGACTGAGTGGAATTTGTGCAGTGCTCTTGTGAAGGTTTGATGAGTTTATTTTGGAACCCAGTGTATGCATGTATAGTGCGCCATTGAATAGGAAACTAGATAAATCGGCGCCTCATAAAAGCTTAATGTTATCATTAACTATCATGGGCTAGGTTCGGGTTAACAATAGAAGGGATATATGAGTAGCAAGGGATATAGCAGAGGTTTGGTTAAAATTGTAGCGTTAAAAAAATGGCAAAGTAAAATGGTTTCGGTTAGAAAAAAGGGATTATTGTGTCGAGGACTCCATGACACACACAAAATGACATTTGCTTCTCCAACGACAATTGAGCTGCTATAAATTCCATTTACTCACCAACCAAACCAGGCAGTGAGCCTGTGTTTACACGCAATAGTATATATCACTTTAATTTAGATGACTGTGATAGTTTACGTCTGAGATCGGCCTTTTAGGAACACAATGTTTAGTATATTTCATGGGGTCGGTTGAAAAAAAGTTTAATGATTTATTGCAATGACTATCCATCAAATGTTCCTTATTTTTTGGTATTGGAGGGGTGTTTAGAAGAAATAACGCTTCCAATGTCATGGATATTGCCAGAAATAGGCCTATTCAATGCATTAGCATTGGATTTTGTATCAGATATTTTTCGATCATTCATTGTAATATTGAGGGGAGACTTATCATTGTCATGATTGTTATGGAGCTACTGCACAAGAACTTCATATACAGTGCGTATAAAAACGGGCAGTTTTGAAGTCTATCAAAATTTTGTTTCAAATTGTGATGTCTTTATCTTGATGTTAATAGATGCTCTCATGTTTCGTTTATGCTTGAGCGAACACGAAACGTTTGTCAGGGGTTTAAAAAAGGCTTGCGCCATTGGCAGAAAATTAGAACATGTTTATTATCAGATTTCTTACTAGTTTCTATTCAATTTGATCTCCTTTCTCTTTTCTGTATCAATTATAAGGTATGATCTTTGGCTAATACCATAATATGATGGTCATCCAGGGGTCTAGTGGTCATGTTCATTTTTTTAAGTTAGACTTACTCTGATTTCCTTATTTCTACTTCATTTTATTCATACCTGGTACATTATGATTGTTGGGGAATGACTACATAATGTATCAATGAGGATGATGGGGTCCAAGGGGTCAACGATTATGTTGCATATTTTAATTATCGCGAAATCAGGCGAGACTCATGGTTGGCAAACCACCATTTTCATTTGGATATGCTATCTTTTACCATCGAAAAATCTTTCATAGGTAAGATAAACAACTTTTTTTTGTTAAACTGAGCAAGGAGATTTCAATTAGCCTATAGATGAAAGAACTTGTAATTTATTCATATTCTTTCATTTTCAAAAAAAAGTTATGGCGCTTTTGAAAGACGTAAAGCATGTTGTCGAAAAAGAATTTTCGATGGTAAAAGATAGCATATTTAAATAAAAATGGTGGTTTGCCAACCATGAGTCTCGCTTGATTTCGCGATAACTAAAATATGCAACAAAATTATTTCATTTTCAACAAAAGTTATGGCGCTTTTGAAAGACGTAAAGTGTGTTGTCAAGGGGACCAGGGGCCGCGGAACGTTTTTCCATTGTGCACTTGACAGGACAATACAGAATGATTCATGTCTTTCAAAGGCACTATAGCCTCTGCAACCCACAACAGAAGGATTTGATTAAATCAAGATCTTCCATTAATAATGGAAATCCCCTTACTTCGGTTGACATTTTTTGTATTTTTCAAAAAGAAAATCAATGCTAAAAGATACCATATTTAAAGAAAAACACGATTTAAGTGAATGAATAATTTTGTAAGTAAATTTTGGTAGCATAATTTGAAAATTACCTCAAACACAAAAGATTATACTAGATTTTATTGACTAGCAAGAAGCCTGACGATCAATATTTCATAATTTTCTGCCATTTGGCGAAAGCCTTCTTTTAAAACCTCCTGAAATATATAACTGACTTTTTAATGACATTTTTAAAGGTAAGACGTTAGTCGTCAGATCATCTATTAACAACAATTTTATTTTTTTAACGCACTGTATTGCTGGTTTTTTATTGATAGATCGAATAATTCTTTCGCTATCCAAAGTCTCTAAGGTAGTTTATTTTATTTTTTGCTCGAATAGTCTCTAATTCTGAATGTTTGTTACATATTGGCCCATATTCTTATATCAGATTTAACTAAGACCATGATCTAACTCTGTGCTAAAATTATGGCAAGCCAAATGTGTCAAAATTGGTATTAAGTTGTATGGTTCTTATATTTACTGTGCTCTTTCATGGTTTTTCAATGATGGAGACAATTATGTTCCTAGACAATCATGAAAGCATGGGGGAGCCAAATGAGCTGAAATATGATATCTCTACTATAGGTTTTCCCGCTCAATTTCGCACTTAGTGCATACAAGGTCCGTTCACGTACTTGACCTTGCTGTCACTCTAGTAGTAGGTTTGCTAAGAAGGAATGTATTAAAAATAGCTGAGAATCATCGTGTGACGAGTGCCTAAGAAAGTAAAAATTGAAAGCACCAGTTTTTAATCCATTTCTTCGTTATAATATTTTGCTTATATGTAATACTCTGTTTTGTTTTACTTCTACTTATAGATGAATATCATTTACTGTACATGCCTGAATTTATTTTGTCTGTATAAGTTCATTGTTACTATTTTGACCACATTACTTTGTTCTTCTGTTGAAAATGAAAATAAAATAAATTGAAAAAAATGAAGAAAAAAAGACATTTCTTAGTTCCATTCTGATCAGAAGAGGGACATTGGTACTAAAGTCGTTAAGTATTTAATGAGATAAGCACCAACATTGATGTATTGATTATTCATATATTCTTTTGAACTGTGTTTTTTCATTAGATTCACAAAAAACATCGATACGTCCACTAGGGACTGGTATTTCAAAATATTTGTCTTGGCCAAATACATTGTTATAACATCATGCTAGGCATTCAAGGTATAATTATGCAACAAATACATTCATAGAATGTTCATTGGTCTGCTATTCTATTCACCGGTCTATTATTTTTTCACCCTGCTATGCAAGGCACGCTTACATTATATTTTGCCTTGAAGTCTGCCTATCATTAAGAAAGGAATGAAAGGTAATTTGACCATAATTGCCCAAGAAGTAACCACGAAATGGTCTATTTTCAGATGTTTTTTGTGCGTAAACATTAGGTGATTACGTCGATGAAATCATCTGCTCTTGAGTTATGTGCACTCCGATTGAGATTTTTTTTGTCGGTATTATTTTCAATTTCAATAAATAACGAGTTAATAGTATCATTAGAAAATTGCGAATCATTCATTTCCTTAGCGGTCAAAATATATATTATATAAATACAAACATCACCTCCACTCATGTTTTCACGACCCCTTTTTTTAGTAAAAGTCATATTCGGGTATAGTGTATATTGCAGGGATTTCTCTCATAAACCAGGTTTCACTAAAGGCGTATATATCAAATTGAAAATAAAAGATTTAATTTCGTATTCTTCCGAATTTTGCTGGCAAACTCTGGGCATTATTTTGTAACAGAGAAAAGTTGTTGGTAGGCTAATGTCACCAAAGCGACTCAAAGCTTAAGTATTGAACACGTCAGAAAAATAGTAATTATAAGGCTTATCATAAAGAGAATGATCAATCACTTAGTCATCGTTATCAATATCATTTAAAGAGAAAATATCAAGACTCAAGTTATTCAAACGCTGAATTAATAATACTTTGACTACAATGAAAAAAAAATCATCATTGAATTCCTTATCGTCATCAATATGATTAATTGTAAATTCCCTATGCAGTTTGGACACATCCAATTTGCTTCTTCAGAAGATAGATATAAACACGTTTGGTGCATTATTAGAGAACAGTGGCATTTCAGACGATTGTGTTTTTTTTTGTCTTATTGTTCTGAAACAGGAGGTACATGGAAAAGTAAACAAAATTGAGTGTAAGAGAATGGTGTCAATGCTGCAAATAATATAATTTCAAACACAGTGACACTGACAAAAAAATTAATAAATCACAGTATCACAATGACTTGTGAAATAAATCAAACAATTAACTAATCTAAAGAATAGAGAATAATTGCTTGTGGATAAACACTTAGACAGAACATAAAATCAGTCAAACTGCTTATCAATCAAACAATAAAACGTGGTCATTGATGTAAACATGTAAACTAATAACCAATAATGAAACAAATCAATCACACAGCAAAGCAATCACAATATAATTTGTTAACAAATTTTCGGCATTACTCCTATCCGTTTAAGATCGGTATGCTCGATCTGTAATGAAAATCATTAGTCAGAAAAAGAATGGAACCAAAAGGATTAGAACCTGCCATTTACTGCTTTCCGGGCAGCGACTTAACCACCAGGCTATTCTGGTTCACAGCTCACGGTTAAGCCACGATGATCTGGTATTCAAATACCCTCGATCCTCTTCTTTCTGAATCATTAGTATCCGAATGCCGTCTGCCGTTGACAATATAAAGGAAATGCAGAGCCTTTTAATAGGAGGAAGTTATAATTTGTATACAAATTTTCGGCATTACTCTTATTTCTTTAAGATCGGTATGCTCGATCTGTAATGAAAGATGGCAGGTTCGAATGCCACCGGTTTCATTTTTTCTGACTTATGATTTTCACATGTTTATGTATCTGCAGACAGAAAGATGTCATCTTTTAGAGAACTTTATATCAAAGTTTGCAGAATCAAATTAAGTGAAATAGAAATACAGGCGTGCCAGATATCCATGTTTCTACTGAAAAACTATTTCGTAGAGCATATTATTGTTACGATACTACAACAAATAACAAAGTAGATTAATTATTAAATTGATTCCTTTCTTTATTTACAAAAAATAGATCATACACTAAACAAGAACAAACAAAAATAATAATCTTACATATTTTGAAAAGTCACTTCTGGTTAATCCTGTAGTATATACAAATTAAAATCCTACTTAGCTGGCAATGATTCCTTAGATTAAAGATAAAAATGGTCCAAGTCCAATTTTGGGGGCGAAAATAAGTTAAATATTTGAAATTGTTCCTTAAAATCTGGTATGAGTGTGAGAAAAGCCCAAGTTTACGACTTGGGCTTTTCTTCCATTTTTCCTTAACGACTTTTTCTGTGAGAGTTAAATTTTCAGTTCCCTTGAATATGATCCGGTGGTCATGGGAGAGGTTGACATACTGGACAATCGGAAGCTTATCTTGAGTAGATTGGAAAGTCTTCCTATTGAAAACAGCACAATGGGGTCCAGGTCATTAACTGCTACTGTTTGAATAAATAAATAAACCGCTATCCAAACCAGGAACCCGTAAAGTAATATGACAAAGTTCTTTTCAATTTATCAAGCTATATACATCACTATACAGTGCGTATCAAAAAAAGTTTACACTTTGAAAAAGCCCTGGGAATTAAAAAATATACAACATGTTGGTAATTTTTTCACATATTATCTTGGGGTTGGGTCTCATGTATCCAATGAAAGTAAAAGTTTTGACAGAATGTTACACTTGAGTGAGTACTGTTCATTTTTGTAAAGCTCGCAGAAATCTGTTTGCGCAGAAATGCTTGTTTTCACGTTGTGTCAAGGGGAAAGGGCGAAATCAAACCTACGCTGCGAAACATTTCTCATACAGTTCCCTTGCACTTTTAGTCAATTGAAAAAAATGGATACATTCAGCATTTTGTAACAATTTTGCCACCCAAATTGAAATTTCAACTCTTAGTAAGCACAACCTTTACCCTTTTTGTGCCAGCTGGATCTGAGGACATAGCTGAATCTGAACAAAACTTTATATCAGACATCTCCACCATTTTTTCACTAAGTTTTTATCATTTAAAGTGGGTTTACATTTCATTTTTCATTTAATGCTTGTTTCTCCACACTTTTGTGAAGCTTGACCATGATTAACAAAATGAGAATCAAGCATAAGCCATTTCATGTAAATCACAGCATAACTAAGGTTTTGCGCAAATCATTTTCACTAACTTTTCAAAAGTAAGTGGTGCTCACTCAAGCGGAAATATTTTTTCGACAGTTAAACTGTAATTTGCTTAAATGGATCTGTACCAGTGTTAAAATGTGGAAAAATCTTCAGTATATTACAAAATGTGTAATTTTACAGGGTTTTTTTTAAGTGTAATTTTTTTGATACGCACTGTATTATAAGGTTGAACTTCATTGGAGATCACTAAAATTATTGGTTTATATATCAAAGTAATCTAGAGAGCATGTAGAAGACAATGGTACTCATTATAACTCATACCGATTATTGTTAATAAAGTAAAACGCCTAATTCGACACTCTTGTATGCTAGTAATAGGAAGGCGACTCGGCCTTACCCACACGACCTAAGCGATGACATCCAATCCAATGGCATTAGCTTTGTTCTATATTCATATTAAGAAATAAACACAGAAAGGTGCCATCTTTACAGCAATGAATGCTGTGAAAGTTTCCCTTTGAGAAGAATTGCTCATTACAAGTAGTAAGTCTTTTCTACCTAATATCTTTGGATAATATTTACTGTTCAATCAACAAAATGACGCTCTCATTCCCAGTAGAACCAAGCTCATACTATTTTGCATTTGTATCTGATCCTCTAGAGTATGATAAGCCCCAGTAATGCATGTATAATTTAAGATATTTAAAAAAAAATCTAAGATGTAATGAATCTGCAATCTAAACCATATCGATTGTTAGTGCCATCTTTATGTAATTCTATATTTTTACTTGATCTCTTTTCTTCAGCGCTAAATTCTGCTGTGCCCAAAGCTAGCCGTACAGCAAAACGCTAGCAGACGCAATCGTCACCTGGTGGATGTTTCATAAAGCTGTTCGTAAGTTAGGAGCGACTTTAAGAACGACTGGTGATCCTTTCTTATGGCGAATGGTATATTCATTAACGATGGTTTTGCGCGTAAGAAAGGATCACCGGTCATTCTTAAAGTTGCTCTTAACTTACGAACAGCTTTATGAAACAGCCCCCTGGATCTCAACGGTATATTACGATTTGTTTTATGTTGATAAATACGTGTTGGAAAATGATACCCTTTGATGGAACGTGTGAATAATTTGTAACATTTACAAAAAAAATGAAATATTACTAAAACGAAATTTAAAAAAAAGCTCAGGTAGCGAGTGCGGTGAAAAGTTTTATTATTCATACAAAGATATTAGATCTCATTGTCGCCTGGAATTTGGGTCAGATGTACACTGCAAGCTGTTCTCTGTACTAGCTTAGCTTTGGAAATCGCATTGCGTCAATGTTGCTCGTTCTCATTCTAAATTATTATTATTATTATTGTTGCATTGACGCCTACTGGCGATAATGCTCTGTTGTTGTTCCGTATTCCTATTCCTATTCTTCTTCTTCTGTCTGTTTCTTCCACAAAATCCCATTTGTTTAACACGTAGTTTTTGTTAGCTCTGCCCTGGCTCTGTCCCTCATCCAATTCTGGTAGACATGTTGTCCAGCACCCCTTGCTGCGCACCTCGTCTTCCATTTTCCAAAATCACTCATGCATGACCATCCAGGCGCCATTTTGTAAAGTCCATTTGCATACCATTCCTAATCTCGTCCTAACTCCCGCATCCAGCATGCTACAAACTTCTAACAAATTGCAGTAGATTGTTTAAAAGTTGCTCTTTCATATAAAAAGCATGGCTTACCCTTCAGAATGCCGTCTTCTAGGCCTAAATTAAAATCCAAGATAGTCTACATTCAAAACGTTAATTTTTATTGAAATGCAAATTAGGAAAAACGTGAAATGGTCATAACTTCTTTGTTTTCATTCATTTCCTTCTCATATTTTCATGGTATACTAATGGTATCGTCTTTCACAATTCAACAAATTTTTACGCATCAGTGACATTTAAATTTACAAATAGCGCCCTCTATTGCAGAGTCAACAAATAGTATGAAAATCGTAAAATGGCCATAACTTCTTTGTTTTCATTCATTTCCTTCACATATTTTCATGGTATACTAATGGTATCGTCTTTCACAATTCAACAAATTTTTACGCATCAGTGACATTTAAATTTACAAATAGCGCCCTCTATTGCAGAGTCAACAAATAGTATGAAAATCGTAAAATGGCCATAACCTCTTTGTTTTCATTCATTTCCTTCTCATATTTTCATGGTATACTAATGGTATCGTCTTTCACAATTCAACAAATTTTTACGCATCAGTGACATTTAAATTTACAAATAGCGCCCTCTATTGCAGAGTCAACAAATAGTATGAAAATCGTAAAATGGCCATAACTTCTTTGTTTTCATTCATTTCCTTTACATATTTTCATGGTATACTAATGGTATCGTCTTTCACAATTCAACAAATTTTTACGCATCAGTGACATTTAAATTTACAAATAGCGCCCTCTATTGCAGAGTCAACAAATAGTATGAAAATCGTAAAATGGCCATAACTTCTTTGTTTTCATTCATTTCCTTCACATATTTTCATGGTATACTAATGGTATCGTCTTTCACAATTCAACAATTTTTTACGCATCAGTGACATTTAAATTTACAAATAGCACCCTCTATTGCAAAGTCAACAAATAGTTAATGACAATATCTTTGTTGTCATCATTCATTTCGGTCTTATATTTTTAGGATTTGTTTATTGTAACATTCCTCATAATCCATAAGTTTTTTAACGCATTAGTGACCATTACCAGAAATGGCACCCTCTATTCAAAAGTCAAAAATAGTAAAATGGCCATAACTTCCTCTGTTTCATTCATTTTGGTCTATTTTCTGGGTTTTCTTATGGTAACATCATTTATAACTCACTAGTTTGTTAAGCATCAGTGACTATTACCTTTAGAAATAGCGCCCTCTATTGCAAACTAAAGAAATTTAAAATGGCCGTAATTCTTTGTTTTCAATCATTTTTGGTATCATATGTGCAGGGTTTCCTTTTGATATCATCCCTAATATTCCAAAGATTTTTGTACGCGTCATTGAGAATAACCATTAGAAATATATAGCGCAGTCTATTGAAAAGTGTCAAAATGTAAAACTGTCATAACTTTTTCGATTTCATCGAGTATTCTTTCATATGCAATGACAACTGTACAGGGTGCATTGTAAATCACGCGTGCATAACAATAAATGACTAACACTTCAACTTCAAGAAACATGGCAAACTAAACGTTGCAAATGCTCGGGGTAAATGTAATAGATAGTATCACCTTATATAGGCGTTGGTACCATAGCACAACATCTCCTATTGGTGATGTTGGAATGGTACTGACTATTAATGTAACAGTGACATTTATCGCAGACACTTAGCAAAAGTGGTCTCGGCTATAATTTCCCTCGCTGTTTTTCGAAACCTGTTGTTTATCGCAACATAGACGAACGTGTTGCAAATATGGATCACCTCTCTAAGACGGATGAGAAATACCATTATTCCTACGACCCAAGGCTGATTGATTCTCCTTAGGAACAACCCGATCTGTGTTGCGAAAAGAAGGCTTAATATGTATGGAATCCAAGAGATGTAGATAATCAGGGTTAATATAATTATCATTTTGGTTGCCTTGCCGTGGTCTTTTCGATTGGCCGCTTTTAACCTGTTTACAACCGGACGCCGCTCGATCTTCGGTACTACGTCGCTCGTCATCGTTTCAGGATAGTCACGGATTCTTCCGGAAACAGTTGGGATACCCTCAGAGGCAGCCAGATTCCGATCCTGAGATTCTCCCGCCTGTTGGCTGTTACCCCCGCGTTCGACGTTTTCGCTGGTGGCAATTTCACCTCGTCCTTTGGGTAGAGTTCTGGTGAACAGCGTAATGTTCGGTTCAATTCCTGGCTCTTTGTGATTATTACTAGTTGCTACAGTGGAGAATATCTGGGAAGTGTTTGTTATCGGAACCAGTTCCTTACCTGGCGATTCCAGAGGATAGATGTGCCGGGAACGAGACTTCCTCAGAAACCAAGCTATTTTACAATACAGAGCAATGACGCTCACGAGGCAGGCAACAAAAATGACACACACCGAAACTCGGTAAATCATCTCGCCCCTTGATCCGATATCTCCGAGAGGCTTGCATCCTACAATGTCAACGAACCTCCCATTGGCCAATATCACAGAGTGCATCAAGGTTGAGAGTACAAGACACATGATCGACACGACTACAATGACACAGGGGTTTTGAGACCATGACGTGTTTACACATACTACAATGTGGTACCGATACACTGCTAAGGCTACGGTCATAAAGAGAGCCGCGAGGCACGCCGCCCGGCTCATGAAAAAGCAGAACTTGCACATCCAGTCATCTCGTATACTGAAGAAGCCAAAATACAGAGGTGCTGTAGCACAAGCTATGAAGTCAATCACAGCTAGCCCCAAAAGCAAGAGATCAGTTGATGTGAACCCTTTGAGGGCGCCCTTTTTACCTGCCCTTCTGCGTTTCTTGGACATCTTGTAGTAGACCCATATCAAGAAGCCGTTCGCCGGGACGCCGATCGAAAACATCGATCCGTAGATGACCGACGTTGTTGCCAAGGTGGACATCTTACTATGTGATTGGTCTGTAAGTCGAGAAATGATGAGAAAATCGTTTTAGGTAATAAGTAAACGCTTTAAGGTGGAAAGTGACTTTAAGTGTGGTATGGGTATAGAGTATAGTCCTCCTCTACAACAACAAAAAATAAACCTTTATAGATGTTTGCTGAAAGAAATGAGTACATATACATATATAGGCCTATAAACATGTGTGTGCGAGTATATATATACATTTATACAGTGCTTCCCAGAAAAAACGAAACCGAGATTAAGCGATGATTTATCATAACTTAATCACAAATACAATAGACAAATGACCTATTAATGTAAAGCTTACAATCTCTTCTTTCATCCAAAATTACTTACATTATTCCACATTCCCGCATGATTGAGCAAAAAATTAGAAGAAAGGATGCAAAAAACTCATTAGGAGGGGGGTATCTGAATTAAAAAGAAAATTACATGCGTAAAATGTTCAATATCTGCTCTTTTATTTGATACCTTAATCACAAAAAATGGTCAAGAAGTAAAAAAGTTACGTTCCCTCGAAACAATGCTTTAATTTGCATAATTTCAATAAATAAACGTGTTTTCACCGGTTTCCCACAGAAGCTATCGCATGGTTGATAAAAGACTAATGCATGGCTGATCGTCAACAAAACGGAGTGTCAAGTGAGTTTCAACATTAACCTGTACAACCTCTTAATTTTATGAAATTATTGAAATTCAAGCCTTATTTGAAATAATCATAACTTTGTTATTTCTTGGCTATTTACTGTAATTGAGGTATCAAATTAAGGAGCAGATATTGAACTTTGTAAAAATGTAGTTTTCTATTTGAAACCTAGATACAGCCCACCAAATAACTTTCGAATCCCCTCTTCAAATTTTCTTTGCTCACTCATGCGTGAATGAGAAATAGTCATTAGTAATTTCAGATGAAATAAGAGATTCTAAGCTTTGCAATAGTAGGTCATTTGTCTATTGTATTTGTGATTAAGTTATGATAAATCATCGATAAATCTCGGTTTTCGTTTTGTGTGTATATACATTAATATATATATATATATACATATATATATATATAGCTACATATATATATAATTATATATTTATTTATATTTATTCATTTGTATTTATATGATTATGCAATATATAAAATTTATGATATAAATTATATACACTGTATACACATAATATCATACAAGTTTGTATCCTTGACAAAGACGCGAGGTTGTGCGTCGAAATTTAGTACGTACAAAAACAAATTGTAACTGCAATGCATTACATCTCCCCCCCCCCCTCACTCTCTCTCTCTCCCTCTCTTTACCTCTAACTTTGGCAATTCTTTTATTTAAACATTTTGTCGAAAATCTATCTGACGGTCAATTGGATCAGGGTCGCCCTAGCCACTAACCCGTCTCTGTGGTCTAGTGGTTAATGCACCGGCGTTCAAAGCTGGGTGCCCGGTTTCAAAACCCAGCAGAGACATTTTTGGGCATCACCAATTTTTCCAAATGGCAGATAGCTTTGTGGAACATTGATTTAAGCTACGCCTGCCATTGTTCTCTTCATCAATTTCTTTCACAAAATATATACATGTATATATATATATATATATATATATATATGTAGAGAGAGAGAGAGAGGGATAGTAGGGCCCTCAGTGATAGCAGTTTTTCAACTGAAACATGCTTCCCTGTTAAAATAGATAAATATATCCTCGTGTATATGTGTAAATATTGATAGTCCATTTTGTGCCCTTTGCGATAATCAGTGTAGCACAGACAATTGCCTATATATATCGAAGGAGTAGCTAGTCATCAAAAAGAAGGATCATTCCTATTTCAATATTCATTTTATAATTGACAAAACGACCTGTTCCAATTACTATTAAGAGCTATAGTATAGATACAAACACATTTCAAAAGCAAATAAATATATTTAACGCACACATACTTTGTTCACACACAAACAAAAGATTACATTCCTGAGACAATAGTTACTTGACAAACATAAATTTGAATGAAACTTTTTTCTAAAATGTTGATAATAAGAATATTTCTGTACATTGACGACGAATTGAACGTTCTCTAACAGTCATAGGCGGCGGAGCAGAGGATTATCTTTTGTGTTTAGGTGGACGCAACAATAGCCGCTCCTCCCCCCCCCCCCCAAAAAAAAAAAGATAATCCTCGCTCCGCCGCCAATGCTAACAGTACTGGGAAAAAATGATCGGATTTAATGACTGTTCCTAAGAATCTAATAAAATTGTACATGTCTTCAAAGCAAAATAACGAGACCCTATTCCCCCCCCCTTACCTCCCCCTTCATTGAGCCCATCGCTTCCTGCATATCGTCGAACAATAAGCCGGGGCGAAGCCAAAGAGTGCACAAGTAATTTTTGGCAATGGGAGATTTTTCGTTATTTTTTTTCTTTTCTGTTCTACAAACAGACACGTTTTTGTCACATTTTGTAGCATGAAAGCAAATATACACAACAAAAAAGGAAGTTCCCCTTGAACAAACATCAATAATTCGAAACCAATGCGAGTTTTTAATATATTTTTACATGAGCGTCTAGGTAATTTTATAAGCTACCCTCTGAGTAAATGTTAGGGACATATTTTACGTCATGCATCAGTGAGCACCGTCAGAAGGCAAAAATGTCACTTTTCAAAAGTCACAAGCCAAATATCATGACTTTGATTCCATTTTATTGGAACTTATTCCACATTCTCATCATGAATAATAGTCAGGAGGCTTATAAAAGGTACTTTCTAAAAGACGATACAACTTTTTTGGCTAGATTTCACGGTTGAATAAACACAGGTCCAAATTTCCTATAATTGTTTTTTTTACACGTTTCTATCAATAAAAATGATAAAAAAATATGATGACAATTATTTTTGGTAAGAGATTCTTCAATAGTATTCATCGTTTCACGGTTCAATGAACATTTATTGAGAACAAAAAATACGATTTTCAAATACCATAGGCAAGTATTGTTTCATTTTGGTAACCGAAAATGATCTTTTCTCCACTTTTTCGTTGTTTTCATGACCAATTAACATACTTCAATGATTCAAAGGCGTTTAATTAAACATCCATGCTTGAATGAACATGTGGAATGTGATTAGCTCTTTATTACGTTATTGGAAAAAAAATGCAATTTGTAACTATGGATATATGTCACAAACATCCTTGCATAGTTCATTTCATTTGATTTTAGTTAAAATCCCGATGTTTAATGCATCATGGAGCACACAATACTAAAAAATTATGCAAATAAGAAGAAAGTTCAAGGCCTTGGCCCCACTCTGTGCCGTATCGAATGGTTAGTTTGGTGTGCGCACCTTTTGGATAGTGTTACTCTGAAGCCATGTGCGAAGTTTCATGAAATAACTATTGGCAGAAGTAACAAAAAACGTCCATGAAACAAACTCTCATTTCAAAATTTTGACTTCCTTTTTCATAGACTTGTGTACAGTATGGGTGCATATATTTACGAATAAGTAACCCCTTATTCAATATGGTGGAACTTTTTCTCAAGGCTGTCTTTAGCAATGTCGTTTGGCAGTAATGTTTATCAACCTATGGGCGAAATTCTGTGTTAAGGTGAAATCGATTTGTTTATGTATGGATGAGTGAGCACGCATCAAAGTGGGAAAATTCATATTTTCAATGTCACAAGACGCATTTTAAAGGGTAATAAAGTGATTATTGGGGGAAAATTCGGTTTCAAATGTGACTTTTATTGCTCTTGTTTTATCATCCATTATTTCTATCACCACACACTTTCCGAACTTTAAACATTTTCGTGGTTGAGCGAGCACAACGGAAAACTTAGGAATGAATACTTTTGATACTGCATAAATGTGTTCTTTTCCTAACAATCTCTCAGGATCAGTTTAATGTATGGACAAATCAGTGGTGGATCCAGAATTTTAAAATGGGGAGGGGCCTATATTCGGGGGAGCCACCAACATTTTCAAATTTTAACATGATCTAACAAGTTGTAGAGGATACTACCATAAACCCCTATTATGATACGTCACAATTCAGGGGCCGCGGAATGGTTTTCAAAGTGGGGGGGGGGGACTGAGCGAAAAAAATGAGGGGGCTGATCATTCAAAAAAAAAATCAAAATCGTATGGTCATTTTTATATTTTTGTACATGCTTTTGGAAAAAAGTTGGGGCTGAAGCCCCCCCCCCCCGCTTCCGCAGCCCCTGCAATACATTGTGCTCACTCAACCATGAACATACGATATCAAAATCTGGTCTGAAGTGAATGAATGATGGATAGTAAAACAGCATAACACCATAAAATTCACCTGAAAACCACTTTTGCCTAACTTTGTATTTGAACAAATTGAAAAACGACTCTTGTGACTTTTAAAAATTGTAATTTTTAATTCAATCTTTAATTACTCATGCATGATTCAACCGATCGATCTCATTTTTCCTCAGGAGTTGCTTAATGAGTGCAAAAAAACCACCTATGAAATATCATATATCAAACTAATTCGGTTCAAAAGTTATAGCAATCGGATTTAGGGAGGACTTACTTTTTACTCATCACCAAGGAAAAAAAAACAAACAGTGACTTTCAATATTGTGTTATTTTGCAATTTTAGAATTTTTAACCTTACCCCACATTTCAAGGCACAGCACCTCCGTGTGAACCATAATCATATCATGTAGGGTATCATTAAAAAAAATTAAAAGATCTATTCATGTATATCAGTTGAACATTAATATTCATTAACATCAAGAAGTGATAATCGATCAAAGTCAGATTTTTTCAACTTATTTTAAGGAGTATATATATATATATATATTTGTTTGATTGTAATCATTTCTTTATTTCAAAGAAAAGCAGAATACAAATAAACAAAGTGAAACAATAAAGAGTAACAATCGAAACCAGGTCCATGAACCTATACTGGTTCAAGGCAGGTAAACATGTACATAAAAAGTAAATTACAAAGGCATAACATATTGATTGCGAACAAAAAGCAATCATAGAATAAAACTGAGTAGGTGAATTTAGGGGGGACTTACTTTTTACTCATCACCAAAGAAAAATACAATCACTGATTTTTAATATTTTGTCATTTTACAACTTTAGAATTTTGACCTTACCCCACATTTCATATCTATATACATTTCATATATATATATGTGTGTGTGTGTGTGTATGTATGTGTGGGTTTGAGTGTGTGTGTACATTCACTATAGAATATGATCATATATTGGCACGAATGATATACATGTAGAGTCATAACTATCTACCTCATTACATCAAATCCCGTAGATTAACACAGAACGCAATCATTATTTTGTGCCATGTATAATCATCTAGAATATGAGGGAAAAACTTGAAAAATGGGATTGCAAAAATAACAATATCACAATATTTTTCTCTTCCTTGATATAAAACATTTGTAGTCAGAATCATATGCCTCATTAAATCAATTACCTCAGATAAACGAAAGAATGAAGTCATTACATTGTGCCATGGAAAATTGTCTAAAATATCAGGTAGAAACTTGAAAGATGGGATTTAAAAAAAAATGACAACAATCAATCACAACTTGGCCTCTATATTGATATAATTTGTAGTCATTATCATCTGCCTCATTAAATAAATCCCCTTAGATAAACGAAAGAACGAAAGCCATGTAGATACGAAATATTAGGGAGAATCTTGGAAAGGGGGTTTAAAAATAAAAATAACAAAATAATCATCAATAATAATCAATCACTACATGGCCTAAATCTTGATATGTGCAAGAATTAAAAAGAACACGGAGCTACGATTTCCAAACGTAACCCAAAATTGCACATCAATCTTCGAGGATTTGAGTAGTTTAGTAGCTTCTGCGCATACATTTTGTGCAATACCAGTGTCCAATCACGAATCGCTTATTGCCTAAGTCACGATGACCATTATAGAATTAAAGTAGGCTAATATGAAGAGAATGTTATGACATTTAGCATATCTTGTTAGTGAATCTATTATCTACATGGCCGTAAGCAGTGGGGTGGGGTAATTGCCACCCTCCCCCCTTATTTTGAAAACCTTCATTTCTTACTGAGAATTTTCGCTAAATTCACCGAATGCGTGAACGAAATCCTTTACTTTCACCTTAAAATGCAACAGCGCCTCGATTGTTAGCTCGATCTCTTAGCTCCCTCGCTTTTGAGTTTATTCGAAATGTTTTATGCATCTTGCACGCCTCTATAAGGAAAAGATCCGAATACGGTCTGATTACCTAACCAACGAATATCCATCTCATTTTAGATCCATGTCGAGATTAAAGGTATTGTTTAACTTTTTAAGCAGCCGATTTAAAAAAATTCTCAAACCAAGATGAAACATGTGTACAAGAGCATGTATTAGAACTAATAAACCCTGAAAACAACCACTATGAGAATGAAAAGCTCAAACTACAAGGCAAACCCCGATTTTGTAAATAGGTGTCTTATAGACGCCTAAATACTACACATAAGTGTATGGGATGAAATTAAGATGGTGTTTCCGGTCACTTTATATTTCAATTTTTGAAGCACTTAATAATTATTTTCGAACGCAATTTTTTCTAGGGTTCATTTTTGTAGAATATCACAGACACAGGTGACAAGTGTGACCTTCTAGCTCAGATTTTGTAAAAGTCAAACCTATGTTAACCAATCACTTTAAACTGCTCAAAAAGTCACGACATGAAAGACGAATGAGACGAAGGAAACAGGACTGCAACAAACCTATATTTTCTTGAGACATCAATAAAATAAAGATCGAAATCCTATTAATTTCAGTAACCGAGCAACAGCATCTAATCAGGCTGGATGACACGCAATGTTGGCAAATGATATAAATATGTATGTATATATAATATTATATATATATATATTATATATATATATATATATGTAGCGATGATTTATCATAACTGAATTATAAATACATTACAATGCTTGTACGGCCATAATTTCATAGAACGAACGTGTTTTCACCACTTTCCCACCAAGGCTATCGAATGGTTAACAAAAGACTTTATGCAAAAAACGTATTGGCGAGTAAGTCTGAAAGCTGGTCTAACCTCTTCATTTTTGAAATTATCTGAATTCAAGCCTTGTTTTAAATAAACAGAACTGTTATTTTATGGGGGCCCTCAGTTGGCGCAACGGATGCATTTCACAATATATATATATATATACATACACACACACACACACACACACAACAAAAAAGTAAGTCCCCCCTAAATCAAATCGCTGTAACTTTTGAAAGGAATCATTTTGAGATATGATATTTGATAGGTGGTTTTCTACACTCATTAAGCAACTGCTGGGAAAAAATGAGATTGATCGGTAGAATCATGCATGAGTAATTAAAGACTGAATTAAAAATGACCAATTTTTTTAAGGTCACAAGAGTCGTTTTTCAGATTGTGCAAATACAAATTTGGGCAAAAGTTGTTTTTAGGTGAATTTTATGGTGTTAATGCTGTTGGTTGAATGAGCACAATATTGCAGGTGGCACGGAAGCGGGGGTGGGGGGGGGGCTGGGGCCCCCACTTTTTTCCAAAAACATGTATAAAAATGTAAAAATGACCATATGACTCTGATTATTTGTATGGTCAACCTCCCCCCCCCCCCCCACACACACATTTTTGGCTCAGTCCTTCCCCCACATTTTGAAAACCGTTCCGCGGCCCCTGTATTGTAACGTATCATCATAGGGATTTTTGGTAGTATCCTTTACAACTTGTTAAGTCATATTAAAAGTTTAAATGCTGGTGGCTCCCCCAATTATAGGCCCCTCCCCCTTATTTAAATTCTGGATACACCACTGATTTGTCCAAAACTGATCATAAGAAATTGTTAGGAAAAGAATACATTTATGCGGTATAAAGAGTATTCCTTCTAAGTTTTCGAATGTGCTCACTCAACCATGAAATGTTTAAGGTTCGGAAAGTGTGTGGTGATAGAAAATATGGATGATGAAAACAACAGCAATTAAAGTCACATTTGAAACAGAATTGTCCCCAGTTTTCATCTTATTACCCTTTGAATTCAGTCTGTGACATTGAAATACTAATTTTTCCCACTTTGATGCGTGCTCACTCATAATAATAACCCATAATGACCCATTTTCTTGCTACAACTCTATATAATTACACTACTTCTAACACTACATGACGTCACGGTCTCGGTGCAAAGCCGGTGAAAGCATTTACAAGAAAGTATACTTTCGAAACCCGATAATTGGAGTTATTGGAGTTACCACGCAGCGTGAGCTTCAAATGTAGACCGTATATATTAACGGACATTTTTTTTTTTTTTTTTTTTTTTTTTTTTTTTAATGTAGCGCCACCACTCTGGCAGCAGGGTCTTTTATGACCGCTTAAGATTTGTGTGCCTAAAATTCTGTTTTTTCGTTGACCAACTCTCAGGAACTTATATTTTTGATGTAATATTTACTTATTGAGTATACTGGAACTTTTGAATGAAGAACTTTCAGTCGTTATTTTGTGTAACGGAGATTTTTGTCTGCAGAAATTTGAGAGGTACTAGACGGCCTGATCAGAAGTTTTGTTCACACAGGACTGCCTGATAAGCCTCCCCAGAGTTGCCCTTGGAAAGTACCCTACCAGAGAGCCATTTCTTCAGCAACAATCACTCATGCTTGTAAAAGGTGACTCAAGTTGGGCTTCCATTGTCCTTGCTCTTTTATGTAGATCATTCTTAATGATCATCATTGACAATGGGACTTATAGCATGGCTCAGCTCTACGACAATGGGTCTTATAACACAGTCCAGGCTATGACAATGGGTCCTATACCATGACCCACCGCTCCGACAATGGGTCTTATACTATGGTCCAGCGCTACACCAAGAAGGAGCTATTCAATATCAAGCGGACAATTAGAAATAGTCCACTGAATAGACTGGATGATCAACTTTGGAAAAGGTTGAATGATCTTAACATAGCCCGAGTGCGAACAAGTCGTGGTGGGGTAAATAGAAAACTTTCTCCGACCCAAACGAAACCACTAAGGGCTCTACCTTGTGATCACAGAGAACGTTCTTTTCGACATGCAGGCCCAGCTAATCGAGGAATAAAACAGGAGAAATCTTATCACACCAACAAGGATACCATCAGATCCTCGAGTATCGCCTATACGCTTCGCATTATGGAATGCAAGGTCTCTCAAAGCACGTGGAAAGGCATCAGCCTTATGCGACTTTGTTATTAGCAACCACATTGATGCCATAGCAGTAACAGAAACATGGCTCACTGACTCAGAGAGAGATGATCAAGCTGTAGCCACTATCCGAAGGACATTGCCTCATTTTAATATCTATCACATTCCTCGTGGTTCGAATGGGGGTGGAGTCGTGTCCTACTTAACAAAGGATTTAATGTCCATCAGAATGGCTTGGCTAAGTTCTCCTCTTTTGAATACATTGATTTGACACTTTCGACTTCGTCGACATGCCAGCTACGTCTGATTGTTCTTTATAGGCCACCCTGCAGCAAGAAGAATATGCAAACACCGAAAACATTTTTCCGGGAATTCTCGTCACTGCTGGAAACGATAGTCACTAAGTGGTAAAGTTCTCCTCGTCGGGATTTCAACCTGCATGTGGACAGCAAAGACAACCAGAATGCATCCACTTTTCTTGAAATGTTATCTGGCACAGGTCTCAGTAACCATGTGCAATCGGCAACACACAAAAGTGGGCATACTTTAGACCTTATCATCTCACGGTCCGAAGACAATCTAGTCTCAAATGTAGCTGCTTCAAGTCCACTACCATCTGATCACCACATAGTCACATGTCATATACAAATGGCCAGACCGAAGGCAGTTAGGAAAGCTGTAGTTTCTAGGCCCATGAAGACAATTGACATTGAACATTTTCGTAAGGACATTTCTTCAAGCTCATTGCTTTTAAACCCATCAGACAACCTTGAGTCTCTTATCTTTCAATACCGCAACGACCTGCGCAAGATACTTGATGACCATGCTCCTATAGGTGAGAGACAGGTCATTCTTAGACCCCATGCCCCTTGGTACACGAATACTCTTCGAAAAACCAAGCAACAGCGCAGACGCCAAGAAAGGAAGATGATAAAGACTTCTCTCCAGGTTGATAAAGACATTTATGCTGCAAAGTGCAAGGCCTACAGTGAACTCCTGAAAGAAACCAGAGTCCAGCATTATCGGCAGAAGATATTGGACTCGGATCAAAGGCAGTTGTTTCGGGTCATTGATCACCTAACGTCCCCTGAAGTAACACCTGTTCTTCCGGAGCATCACTGTGCTAGCAAGCTTGCAAACGAATTTCGATTTCTTCTTGCAGAAAATAAGAAATCTGAAGAATCTTCTGGACTTAGAGAGAAATGAAGACTGTCAGTCGATGTTTCCGAACCCATCGGTCCAACATTAGATGAGTTTGATTTGGTCCAAGAGGAAGAGATCAAGCGCATCATCAAGTCTACTTCGTCATCGACATGCGACTTGATGCTCTGCCTACATCTATCATTAAAAGATGCTTGCCTGAAACTCATTCATCCAGTCACAAAGATTGTTAATTTGAGCCTTCAGTCGGGTATCGTACCATCAGATATGAAGAAGTCCATCATGGTCCCACGACTGAAAAAGTCTTCTCTGCCTCCTGAGCAACTCTCAAGTTACCGGCCAATTTCAAACATCAGCTATATATGCAAGGTAACTGAAGGGCAGTCGTTACGCAGATTCAAGATCATCTTCTTGTCCACGACTTATACTCAGAGACACAATCTACGTATCGAGCACATCATAGCGTTGAAACAGCCCTCCTCCGCATACAGAATGACATCCTCCTTGCACTTGATCAAAAGAAGGAAGCTATACTAGTCCTTTTGGACTATTCGTCCGCATTTGATACTATAGACCATACCATCTTGATTGATAGATTCTCAACGCTTTGGATTTTCTGGGAGTGTCCTTGACTGGTTGAAATCTTATTTGAATAGCCGCAGTCACACAGTAAGAATTGGAAATGCTGTATCAAAACAAGTAGATGATACATGTGGAGTCCCACAGGGATCGGTCATAGGCCCCCCTCCTCTTTACTCTCTATATTGCACCCATACAGGACATCATCCGTGCCCATAACATGGAATCCATGTTCTACGCAGATGATACCCAAGTGTACAGCATTTTCAATCCTGACGAGAGAGACTCTGTCATTACTAGAGTCAACAACTGCCTCCGAGATATCCGAGCGTGGTCTACGATGAACAAACTGACTATGAATGATGACAAGACGGAGGTAGTACATTTCACCTCAAAGTTCCTTTCAAGGTGTTGTCCTGATGTCAGCATACACGTAGGAGGTGAAGCAATACTCAGTAGAGAAGTTGCCCGAAACCTCGGAGCCATGATTGATCAGCATTTTACCTTGAAGGCCCATGTAAATAGAATATGCAGTTCAGCTATGGCGGCCCTTCGCAAGATAGGAGGGTTCGGGACTATCTTGATCAGCATACTGCAGAAATGCTTGTTCACGCATTTGTGACTTCGAGGCTGGACTCATCCAATGCACTGCTTGGAAATTTTCTGACTTAGAGATCAAGAAGCTTCAACGGGTTCAGAATATAGCTGCAAGGATAGTCTTAAAGGCCCGCAGACATGAGCACATTACACCCCTTCTTCTCTCTCTCCATTGGCTTCCTATTCATCTACGTATCCAGTACAAAATCCTTCTAATTGTCTACAAAGCTTTGCACGGTAACTCTCCTTCCTACATCTCAACCTCATCAATTACTATGTACCTAATAGAAAGCTCCGTTCTGCCAATCTAAACCTTCTCCAAACTCCCAGAGTCAACACCCAGTACTATGGAGAACGTGCCTTTCCACCCTTGCATCACATCTATGGAACTCTCTACCACCTCAACTGCGTGAAGCCACTTCAATAGCTCATTTCAAGACAACAATCAAGACCTATCTTTTTTCAAGTTGTAGCTTAATATACATGTATTTTAATATAGTTTTATCAATATGTTTAGTACCAAATTAATACCATGTAATGATATATGTATATTTAATGTTTATCACAATGTAGCACAATACTTAGTTTAATGTAGAATAGTATTTTATTTTCATTGAAAACCATATTAATAATTTGATCTCGTTTGTAATGGATAATTCTTTTGTTTAGCGCATAGAGATTACCAATATTATGCGCTATATAAGTACAATATTATTATTATTATTATTATTATTTTACAGAGCGCATTTAAATTTGTAAATGGAAAAAATAATAAAAGCTCCGATGTCTGAGATGAAATATGTTTTATATATTGACTTCAAAACTTGATATTTTAGCTCCACATATCAGCCTATTGAGCAAGATATGAATCCCATTGAACACGAGTGCGAAGCGCGAGCGAAAATTTTATTTAGTAACATGAAAGATTTTTTGTTTTGCAAGTCTTATTAACATTTCATTATTCACTCGTCTTCCTCGTCTTATTTTCCTCTTCTGTCTTTTTCCTTTTTCTTTTCTTTTCTTTTCTCCTTTTTTTGCTCCGCCAATTTTTTCAGGGGGCACCGGGGGGGGGGGGGCACACCAAATCTCAGGGGGAGGACACGTGAAAACGTATAGTAAATAGAACCAAATCCGCCGAGGAACCAAATCTACAAACATCAAGCCGCGTCAAACCCGGCGGATATGGTTCCGATTAAAAACGATATCGGTCATTTAGAACCTCCGCCGCTACACCGCCCCTGATTTACATTTAGGTGGCGCTGATTATCCTTGATCGGCGCCGGTTAAAAACTCAGGCAGCGTCGATTTTTTTTTCTTTACCGGCGCCGATTTATAACCAGATGTCGCCGATTAGTCTTGTCCGGTGCCGATTTAGATTTAGGGTGCGCTGATTATCCTTCATTGGCGCCAGTTACATGCAGGCAGCGCACTGCTGATTATTTTTAACAGGCGAAGTTGTTGGGGAAAAGGGTAGTTAAAAGATAAGGAAGATGATATGATTGTGCTCGCTTGGGGATAGTCTTTCCTTTACTGTTGCTAATATATCAGTGGATATTTTTTTTAAAGCGGCACCTTTGGCGCCGCTGAAATATTGGGGGCGCCCCCTGTGTCCCCCCCCCCCGATCCGCCACTGGACATTGTTGACAAGGTATATTCATGCAAACTTTTCTGTATAGAAGTAGGTTCAAGAGTTTATTCAATTCAATTTCAATTCAATTCAATTCAATTTAATGACAATTAAAAAGACATCAAAAATATTTACAAAAATAACATGATACAACAAATTCAAAATATAACAGGTTACAAGTTTCTTAATGGTCAGGACCCCTAAGAAGCAAGACTGCTTATAGCCGGGGCCCTACAAATATACAAATAACATAACTGATAAAAAGGGTTATAAACAAATAAACACACATACACACACTTTCACACATCATCACACAATGCAAAAACACAGGAGATAGAACAGAATAGAAGATAAGACGAGATAAAAAAAGAAGATAAAAATACTAATACAGGGTGGGATTTGAGTTCTTTAATTAAATAATTGAACAAAATGACTTTGAAAGTAACTTAAATCGTGATAGTGTTGTGCTGTTTTTTTATATCAGATTTGAGGAAATTTCATTCTTTCACCCCGATATATCTGATGAATTGCGAATAAATTAATTTTAGAAAAAGGAATACGATAGTTGTTTTGATGTCTAGTATAGTAATAATGAATTTGAGAATTTGGATGAAACATTTGTAAAAAAAAATTCTGGAAAGGGGGCCTTTGTGAAATTTATACATCAAAATCCATGTATTTAAACGAATTAACTCAAATAAAGGTAACACTTTGTGTTTAACAAAAGAGGCGCACTTGGACTCATATAATGAGAGAATTTGTTAACAAACGAAGAGCTTTCTTTTGTAAAATAAATAATTTAGATAAATTTGATGTAAAGGTGTTACCCCAAATAATATTACATAGTTTAAGTTGGGAAATAATATAGAATAATATTAAGTAATATGCTGATGGCTAAAAAATCCTTAAGTCCGTACAAAACTCTAATACATTTAATACACTTTTTTGTTACAAACATTATCAATGTGTTTTTCCTTTCCAAGTTTTCTTGGATAGTGACACCTAAAAGTCAATACAATCTTTCCTTTCAATAGCAAAGCCATCAATATTAACATATTCAATATTACTTACAATTTCTTTCCTTTTGAATGAAAGATAACATACTTTGTTTTTTCAAGATTAAGTTGTAGTTTATTACATTTGAACCAGGCATATAACTCAGAATTAACTGTAGAAATCAATTTAGGTAAATTAGAGTGAGAACATAAAACAGCAGTGTCGTCTGCAAACAAGGAGAATTTAAATATTTTTGATGAGAAAGGAATATCATTTACATATAAAATAAACAAAAGCGGCCCTAAAACTGAACCTTGTGGAATACCGACATCAATATTCATGTGATTGGATTCGACACCATCGATCACCACATATTGTTTACGATTGGATAAATAAGTGGCAAAACACTGCAGTGGAATACCACGAACCCCATAATAATCATTTTTTTTCAAAAGAATGTGGTGATCGATGGTGTCAAAAGCCTTGGATATATCCATCAATACTCCACAACAAAAGTGACCTCTATTAAATTCTTCTAAGAAATAATCTGTAAAATCTAATATACTGAGTGATGTGCTTTAAAATCTTTACGGAAAACAAATTGGTCGTTAATAAGAATCTTGAATCTATTTAAAAAGTCATACAATCTTTTGTGCATCAGCTTTTCTAAAATTCTACTGAATACTGGTAATAAAGCCACAGGCCTATAATTTTCAATATTATCCACATTATTTTCTTTATATATTGGTATTATCTTTGCAAGTTTTATACTGTCTGGCACGGTCCCTGTAATAAATTATTTATCAAACACATCACACAGAGGATGAACAAAATGATAAATACATTGTTTCACAATTTTTGGAGATATATACCATCCGCTCCACATGCGTTATTAATTTGTAGAGATGATGACATTTCTATAATTCGTTTACAGAGACTGGTTTGACAAAGAAGGAGTTGAATTGTTTATTTGGTAAAAAATCATTAAATTGAATTGAATTATTACCAAATATTACTGTCAGGTACAATTACAAGGAATAGTACATCACATATAAACAAAACATTTGGTAATGGAGCTAACATAATAGCAAGATGCTAATCGAGGTTAGTCCCAAATAATGTCATTATCATAGTTTTAAACAATAAATTTAACTAAATCTCAATATTGTACAACAAATTCAATACCAATTCTACTTATTACTGTTGCAGAAAGTTTCGATTATTTTCAGTGAACATATTTACACTATTTACAAGAAGAAAAAATCTTAATTATTCACAAAATCTTTACATAGAATTATTTGTTTTCAGGCAGTATTTTACCATATCAAATTAATTATAATCTTCCAGTAGCATTAATTTTAACGATTTGCTAAATGTCTTACGACTGGGGGTGTTTCTAATATTACTTGGCAGGAGATTCCATAAAGTAGGACCAGAAAATGGAATTGATTGTTTTCCCAAATTGGTATTATTTTTCTCAAGATTAACATTTCGCTTTTCTCTATTTTTGTATTGTAAGCATGATCTATAAATGAAAAATAATCAATAAAACTATGTGGCAACCGATTATTAATTAAATCGTGCATAAATACTCCTATCAAAATATTGGTAGTGTTTGAAAATATCGAGAATATTTAGATCATAAAATAAAGGAGCAGAGTGGTAAGTATGATGGTTGAACGTCATTATTCTAGCTATTCGTTTTTGTAGTAATAATATAGGGTTCAAGGTTGTTTTGCACGTCCCACCCCATACTTCCAGACCATACGTTATATGTGGTAAAATAAATGAGTTGTATAACATAACTAAGATTCTCTTTGTTACATAATTCCTCAATCTATAAAGTATTCCAATTTTTTTGCTTAGCACATTGCAGACAATGTCAACCTGTTTCTTCCATGTAAGGTTTTTGTCGATACATATACCAAGAAATAATGTTGATTCAACACACTCTAATAAAGTTCCTTTCAGTGACAATTGTCCTGATATCAAAATATTTTTTCTTCTATTTTTAAACAGCATATATTTAGTTTTCGTAACATTGATTGTCAATTTGTTGGCATTACACCATGCTATTATATTGTTTAAATTGAGACTAATTTCTGATAAATCAATGTGTTGTTCATCACAATTGAAAGTGTGAAATAAATTTGAGTCATCGACAAAAAGTAGGAAATTTAAATAATTTGATGAGTTTGCCAAATCGTTTATATACAACAAGAACAAAGTTGGACCAAAACTGATCCTTGTGGGATACCGCATGAAATCGACCTGTATTCGGAATTTACACCATCATAATTAACAAATTGCTTTCGGTTTCGTAAATAATCATTAAACCATTCTACTGCCTTACCACGAATGCCATAGTGTTCTAGTTTCTTAATGAGAATAGAATGATTAATCGTATCAAAAGCTTTAGCGAAATCGATGAATATTCCTACTGTCACCTTTCCTTCATCAGTATATCTTGTAATTTGATTAATAAGATTTATCAGTGAAAGTTTCGTACTGTATCCATTTCTAAAACCATATTGGTGTTCATATAATATTTCATTATTTTCTATGAATTTCATCAATCGTGCATTCACTAGTTTTTCAAATATTTTGCTAATCGCTGGTAAAATTGATATTGGTCTATAATTTCCAGGTAATTCTTTATCTCCCTTCTTGAAAACTGGTATAACTCTTGCAACTTTTAATTTATCTGGAAAAATGCCTGTGGTAAATGATAGATTGAATATATGCGAAAGAGGTTTGCAAATACAATTCATAGCGTATATTAACAGTCGAACTGATATATCATCATAGCCACTTGCTTTAGATTGATCAAGCGTATATGACATTTCTTTAACTTCTGAACTTGTTATTGGTAGGAAGAAAAATGTTTGACTAATGTATGGACCCATGAACTCTCGGTAATTAACATTTGGCTCCTCAATTTTCTCAGCTAGATTTTTCCCAATAGTAGAGAAATAATTGTTGAGTGAATTTGCTATATCAACAGATGAAGTAATCTCGGAAGGTTCATTTTCTTGGTTAACAACTAATTTGTTAATTTTTGAATTCAGATTCGAGCCACTATTTTTATTCAAAAGTTCATTGATATGACTCCAAGTTTTCTTTGAATCTTTTTTGTCTGCTTCAAACTTATGTTCATAATGCATTTGCTTTGCTTTCCTTAAGACGGTTGTTAACTGATTTCTATATTTTTTATATTTATTCAAACAATCTTTATTATAATTTGATTTTATAACTTTAGAAAAAAGTTTGTGCTTTGTTGATATTGAACGCTTAATACATCGTGTTATCCAGGGCTTATTTTTCTTTTTCTGTTTAACACATTTTGTCTCAATAGGAGCATGTTTATTACAAACAAATAAGAACTGTCTTTGGAAAATATTATAAGCTTCATTAGGATCCATACATTCTAAAACGCTTTTCCAAAAATCAGTAGTGACATAAAGATCATTACAAAATGAATCTATTGAAAAATTATGAAAGTTTCTCCGTGTTACACTATTTTTTTCTTTGTTTAACACACTTGAAGTTCTTAAAAATGGAGTAAACTGACAGATGGTCAGAAATATCTACGTCAATACACCCTGCTTGAATAGGATAGGCATATATATTAGTATAAAAATGGTCGATGAGAGATATGCTAGAACTTGTTATTCTTGTTGGACTTGTTATCAACTGACGTAATCCATAACATTCTGTCATGTGAATAAAATCACGACAACTTTCAGTTGGAGATAAAAGATTTATATTGAAATCTCCTACAATAATGCAATGGTTTCTGTCTAGATTCAAGTTGTGCAATTGCTCATTGACATCAAGACTAAATTCTTCAAAGTTACTGTCTGGTTTTCTATAAATTACCCCAAATATGATACTCACATCCTGAATGAGAATTTTCAGCCATAATGATTCAGCATTGTGCAAGGACAAATTAGGCATTCGTTTGTAATTAAGTCCTGAATGAATATAAGCACCAACTCCTCCTCCTCTTGTAATATTTCTACATTGTAATTCAAGATTATAGCCTGGCATTGAAAACTGATTTATGTCTTTAACATTCCAAACTTCTGATAATGCGACTATATCAAAAAATGATTTAAATTCATCTTCATATACTTCTTTCAACATTTCAAAATTGCGATTCAAAGATCTCACATTCACGTGCGAAATGGAGAATGACTGAGAAAGAGCTTTTGTCGAGGAAAAATTTTCAGGAGAAAGTGATGCTGTTGTTATTTGAAATGGATCAAGTTCTTCGTTATCATTAAGCGAAATTCTGTTGATAATTGTAGTATCCATTACGTTCATAAGTATTACGTAAAAGATAAAATAAAGACATACAACTTATTTACAGTTATTTCAGCTTCGAAATATCTTCTTTCGAGAGTATGATGACAGGAGCTGATTTCTCGTCCTTCCTGACATATATTTTGCCATTGTAAGTCCACAAGAACTTGTACCCAGCATCTTTTCTAGCTCCATTGGCGAGTCCTAGCAGCTCTGATTGGGTTGATACAATTGAATTTGAATTTTTTTTTCCTACATTGACGAAAAATGAATTAAAATATTGAGCAATGTATCTCTGAGAATCAAATTTCATGCTTCCATGAAACATTGTTTTAGGTATATTTTTTTGTTACCTAATATTGAATTTATTTGTCTCCACGTTTTTTTTCAAATCACCCTTGACATTGTCAAACAAATCTCTGTAGTGTTTTCTTTTAGAAAATCTGATAATATTGGTTAGGTTGTTTTTATACAATAATTTTTTTCTTATGTTGATCACTGGGTCTCTTTAAGTATGTTTGAAATAACCTATGTTTACGTTTAACTGATTGCAATATTCATGTTGTGATCCAAGGCTTTTTGTATCTCTGTTTCTTATCTACATGGTTTACCCTCATGGGAAAACATTTATCATAGACTTTATAAAACTTTTCAAAAAATATGATATAACATTCATTTGCATCTTCACATTTATATCCATCCAACCAATTCACAGAATCTAGTTTTTCTTCAAACATATTTTTATGTGTCTAAGCAAAATAAAGTTAGAATCAAATCATTACTCAAAAAGGTGAAACTAGTAAGAAAAACAAAATGATGTTGAATAGGATAAGCAAGCTGAGCATATGACTAGCTATTCACTGTTCGTTGCAAAAGATCATCCAACTTGGACCGAGCCCCCATTGCTCAGTGTCCCGGAAAACAACCAAAGCTAGCCTACTTTATCAGCTTGATGATTTTGACCCTTATAAAGATAATTAGCTCCATTTTTTTTCTTAAGATATATGTATCTTTGTCTCTAAATTATAATCTATATTAAGACGTTGATGAAACAATTACATGTATATACCGGGGACATCCCGAAAGACCGCAGGTCCGATAGTCCGCGGGTCCGATAGACCGCGGGTCCGACAGACCGCGGGTCCGATAGACCGCGGGTCCGTTAGACCGCGGGTCCGATAGACCGCGGGTCCGATAGTCCGCAGTGCTTGTAAAATTATGATCAGATATATCAAATGTCATCGAGAGGTCCAAAGGTCAAATGATACGAGACCATGGGGTTCTATCAGGTGCGGATCCATGGGGGCGAGGGGGAACTGCCTCACCCCCCCCCCCCCCCCGCCCCCAAAAAAGAGGGGGAGAGCCGCGGGGAAAAGGAGAGAATAAAAAGAGAGAGAAAGATGGGAAAAGAAGATAATAGAAAAGAGAGTAAGAGGGGGAAAGGAAAGACAAAGAAAAAGGGAGAAGAACAGGGGGAAAGAAGAGAAAAAAGAGAGGAGGGGAAAAGGAAGAGAAGAAAAGAAAGCTAGGAGAAAGGACAAGGAGGAAAAAGAAGAAAAAAAGAAAGGAAGAGAAGAATATTTAAATAGAGAGGAAGATGGGAAGAAAAATAAGAAAAAGGAGAGATAGAGGAAGAGGGAAAAAGAAGAGAATAAAAAGAGAGAGAGAGTGCAAGGGGGAGGAAGAGAAGAAAAAAATAAAAGAGAAAAAGGGGAAAGGAAAAAAAGAAAGAGGGATAAGTAATGGAGGAAAGAGGAAAAAAGAGGAAGAGGGAAAAGAAAGAAAGGAAAAGAATTAGAAAAAATAGGAAGAGAATAATATTAAAAAGAGAGAAAGATGGGAAGAAAGATAAGAAAAAGAGAGATGGAAATGAATGTCGAATGTCCCATTGGGGGATTTGAAATCTCATCTTTTCAGGTTGGAATATCAATTTTTTTTAGTTTAATCGTTTAAATATGTATCGTCTTAATGACTAACTTTTCGACCAGTCCATAACGTTTATTCCTGTTACTTCTCTACTTACATTATATTCTTCTCTTATATTACCATATATCAACTATATATGGGATCCTTGTTTGGGGCAATACCCATCTAAGTTTACTTAACAAAATATTATTATTACAAAAAAGCCCTTCGTATTATTTCATTCTCACACCCCCGTTCTCACACTGATCCGCTTTTCCTTGATTACAAAATTTTAAAGGTTCAAGACTTATACCAATTTCAGCTTGGGCAGTTTATGTTTATGTATAAAAACAGTATGGTTCCTTTTGCATTTAATCATTTGTTTTCTCAAAATAACAATTTTCATAGGTATCCTACCAGACAAGCCGATAACTTTCATCTGCCTATCTTAAGAACTCGTTTTGCGCAAAATACTTTTATTTTCACCGCCCCAAAATTTTGGAATTCACTCCATAAAGATGTTCAACAGGCCCCCTCTATCCACTCCTTTAAGAGAAAACTAAAAATAATTATTTTACTGTCTTACCAAAGTAATTAATTAGTTTGTATATTTTTAGTACTATCTAAGCACGCTATTGAGTCACACTCTCGTTGATCCACGTTTGCACTCTCGGTCTTGCCCCCCCCCCTTTTATTTCTCTATTTTTCTGACCCTCTCTCTGTCCACATAATCTGTGTCTGTCTGTCTGTGTGTGTGTGTGTCTGTGTGCATCCATCTCTCTCTCCCCCCTCCCTTCTTATCTTTGCCCCCTCTCGCTCCCCTTTCAGTACTTTATTCCTTCTCTCTTCCCTCTATTCTTTATCATGTCTTTGTTTTCTTTTTAGTTTTTAGTATCGTCCCGTATCTCTGTCATCTTTTTATCATTTCTCGCTATCACTCACCATCTTGTTATTATTTCCAATATTCTATTTTAACTTATTGTATTTACACCTGCGAATGAGTCCCATTTCTCAAATGTTTGATATACTTTCTTAGGGGATCCACGCTCTACAAGCAATGCTTTTTAGTGGATCCCCTCATTTCCATATCAGATTCTGTTAAAACTATTTTACAAATATTTTGTAACTTGTAATTGATTTGTAATCATTGTTATCACATTTCATTTGTTTTTGTTTATATTTATAATGTATGTTTGATTTGTATTTGCTTGTAATGTTGATAATGGAAATGGAAAATAAAACTTGAACTTGAATAATATTTAACATTTCTGCTCGCGCTTCGCGCTCGCATCAATCGTTAAATTACATAGCTATCCTGTTCATGATTACAAAAACTGATTGAAATTTTCCATTCTTTCTTTAAAAAAGTTCAAAAATGTTCAGCTCGCGCTTCGCGCTCGCATTTTTTTGATTGTTGAAATATGTGACGCCTTCATGGCTAAGTGCAAGCAGTCCTTAACAGGTACCAGTTTAAAACGTATAATTTTTTTTGCTCGCGCTTTGCGCTCGCATTATTAATACTCATATTTTTTAGGATTTACAAATTATGAATAGAGTGTCTCGTTCAGTAAATATTATAGGACTAAATCTAGAAATTTTCCGCTCGCGCTTCGCGCTTGCTTTAATTGTTTACTCATATACCTATTCTGCTTCAGTTAAAAAAAAGTGCTTAGAATTTCCTTTCTTTGGGTGAAAATTTCAAAAAGATTCAGCTCGCGCTTCGCGCTCGCAATATTTGAATGTTAAATGCTACTTTAACATGTATCTTTTTCATCAGTTCATTTCCCCTCGCGCTTTGCGTTTGTAGTAATTATTAAGTTGCATACATGTCTTTTTCAGGATAACAAACATTGCCCAGAATCAGTTCAAATTTTAGGAAAAATACATAAAATTTCCCCCAAAATTAGGTCGCGCTTCGCGCTCGCATCATATAAATGAGGATTATGATATTATGTATTAATTTATAAGAATAAAGCCAAGAAGTGAATAATGAGGACTAGCCCTTTAAAGAAACAAACAAAAATTATCTTCGAGCTGCCGATCGGGGAAAATATGGCTGAAACAAATTTCCGCCCACCCCCCCCCCCTATTAGTGAAGGCTGGAACCGCCCCTGTGTCCTCCCTACCCTACCTTTTGGTATTTATGTATTCATGGATTCTTTTTTCAAGAACACCCTTAAAAAAGTGGTCTTTATTTTTTTAAATGTGATTATAAGATAATTTAAGTTAGCCTGGCCTGGAGGGAGTGGGCGCCATTTTCGAAAAGTACACATGGGCGCCAAACATCAGGTCAAATATGCTCCCCCTCCCTCCGCTTGAAATCCTGAAATCCCATTAGGGCAATCACACCCTGACAACTACTTCAAGGAAAATATTATCCCCATATATTTGACCGCCGGGGACTGTTAACCCCCCCCCCCCGGAAATTTACTCTTCAGACAATTACCCCAGATAATTATGAAAATAATTGTGAAAATGCCTTAACTCCGAGGCTCCGTATGGCGTCTAGAGGGCATTTTTCCGGGGGGGGGGGGGGGTGTAACAGTCCCCGAAGATGAAAATATGGAGATAATATTTTCCTTGAAGAAAATGTCAGGGGCGATTGTCCTGTGGGTCATCGTTATAGAACCCTATGGACTCGTATCAATGGCCTTTTGACCTCTTGATGACATGGATTTCACTATATTGTCCTGATCATAATTTTACACACACCGCGGACTATCGGACCCACGGTATATCGGGCCCGCGGTCTATCGGACCCGCGGTCTATCGGACCCGCGGTCTAACGGACCCGCGGTCTATCGGGCTGTAACCTTTATACCTACCGTCTAATAATAACATAAATAGAATGCGAATCATTCAAACAATATCTAATTAAATCAATGGATTTGTATAAGTTCCAAATGTCAATCAGGATAAACAACTTGAACTTGATGATGCTAACTCGTAAATATTACAGCTTTCACATTTATTTTATTGCCATGTTTCAAAATATCTCAACAGCAATAGTTAACATAATGGAAATATTTCTGATAACAAGATTCTATAAATATGAATGAGTATATAATACGTTACAAACACTGTTTTCTTTAAAAAAAAAAATAAATCTTTAAATTCAAATCACACCACATATTGAACAGCTTCTCGTTTGTGACTTCGCAAAATCCAAACTTTAAACATTCTGATTCCGTTATCTTAAAAGGAACTTTACCAACCTTCCATTAACGTTTTTATGATTTCTCTACTAATCTCTCGGATGAGCATCCCATTTAGTTCAGATAATTCCCACAAAGTGCATGTCACTATTCCAAATAATGATATTATATGACTATGTGAAGTTGTGAACCATGAACAGGCTGATGTTGTGAAGGATATACAATGGCCCGAATTCACAAAGGTGTTTTTGAAAACCTACGGTTGAGTCCACGGTTTATGCAGATTTCATGTATAAATTACGCTTAATTTAGCGCGTTAGATACGCTATTTCATTCATGAGTCCACTGTTTGAGGAGTGGACTCGTACTCGTGAATAAAAACAGTGGACTCATGAATAAAATAGCGTATTTAACCATGGTAATAGGCGTCACTTTGGCGCACTGTGACAAAAGCGCGCATTAGCAATGGACATTACATACGCGCCCGATACGCGCTAAAAAAATCGTAATTTATACAGGAAATCTACATAAACCATGGACTCAACCGTAGGTTTTCAAATCCACCTTTGTGAATTCGGGCCAATGTGTTTTCACTGGACACACTGCTGGAAATAACAGAGTATCACATGGTGTGTTAACAGTGTGTTCTTACTGTGTAAATATGTGATTCAAACTCATTTCGAATGCTCAAATTTAATAACAATAATAATATTAATCCGCTTTTGTATAGCGCTTAATACATGGGAACGACGTCTCTAAGCGCTTTGCAAATATATTATTATCCCGGTCATTGGATCCTGAATTCTCGCGTACAATGTATGTACTTTCTCCGCTCCCTGTGGAGTATTCCAATAATAGTTTCAAGACTAATTGCAAAGCATGCAACGTATGGCTTTCGCATCATTCCTGGTACCCATTTAACACTTGGTTGGAGAGTGGCAAAGTGTGGATCGACAGTGTGAATACATGTTTATTTTCACAATGCGATAGTGCCCGTTGTGATTTCGTGCTTTAGATGTGCTTGAAATTATCATAAAACTTTACTGCCAGATATGAGAAACGTTAGGAATAATAGAGATGGCTTCAAAAAAGTGAGGGCATCAATTTTTAAGCATTTTTGCTCCTAAGGCGTCCTGACCATTATATTTGACATGACTATAACTACATTAACGGCCTTTTTTTTCTTTTTGTACGTTATATTTATGTTGTTGTTGCTTTTGCCAATACCTTGCTGTTCTAAGGTCAAGGAATCACTGAACCATATTTTTGTTTATACAAGACTTTAAGAGTTTCAACTTCGCAAACAATATTCGCAATTTTGTCAGTGTTCTTTACAAAATGTTGAAAGCTCTGTTTATGAACATAAACGTTTCAATGTTAACTGTATAGAAAAGGGAATTCCACAGGGGTATCGTTTTTCTCCATATCATATTTTTTTAGTTATAGACATGCCGGACATAAACATGAAAAAAATATATATATAAATAGGCACAATATTAAGAAATACTCATGAAATTAAGCTATGTGCACCGACGACAGAACTGTTATTTGTCAAACTTCGAGTCGTATCACCACCTCCCTGTAGCTTTAAATGATTTTTCCTTTCTTTAAATTGAGATATGACGAATTCTAGTTTCACAAGTGCTTCGTCAATTCAATTCAGTAATGGTTTATTGCGTATAAAACAATAGATGTTACCAAGCAAGAAGGCTGAAATTAGCATGTTTACAATAAAACGTTCACAAGTCATCGATAAAAGCACCATAAACACCTAAAGTATATAGAAAAAAATAAATAATTTTTAAAGAGCAAGTGCACATAAAAAAATCATTAAATAGAATAAAATAGAATGGAAAAAAACTATGTAAAAACAGTATTAAAAAGTGATGAATATTAGACGATTAAAAATTCAAATATCAAATGGACTGAAGTGGAGATTAAAACAATGGCAAAAATTTGAGTTTAATTCGAGGGTATGAAAGTAAAAATTTATTTAGAATTTAGTAAATCAATGAAATATGGTATTGCACTTTTTCTAAAACGATCTGTTTTGGATTTTATCTGAGAAAAGTTTGGAACACTTCTTAATGAGATTGGGACATTTTTCCTCTTTGGTAGCCAGTTATTGTAGTGAAGGTTTTTTTTAAAGAAATTCAGCAATCTCCATACACAGTTTTTTTCGTCTTTCAATGCTTATAAGGCGTTTTAGTTTGCAAAATCCATTTATACCAATAAGTATATTGCTTCAACGTTTTTTTATTCTTGGAATAGATATCTGTTACACTTTTGAAGAAATTTAATTTCATTTAGCTGCTACAGTAACATGTTTTTGGCACAGAAGAGTTTTAAGAAGGGAATGAATGCAGAGACTACACGAATCAGTAACTGAACGTGATAACGGGAGGATGTAGTACTTTCATGGTGCCTTTTAGGTATTCGGGTGTCAGATGATTACGAATTCACGCCTTTTTCACACGTGAATCTTGTATCATCATGTAATTAGTCTTCAGAATCACCGGACATTTTACACGCTAAATTCGTACCGTAATTTGAGCAAAACTTAACTGCATGGAATTGACCTCCGGAGTAGAATTCGTGAGTATGATTAGCGTTCGTGATTCTAGTTTCACAAGTGCTTCGTCATTAGCCTTTATTTTTCGCTGGAATCATAATTCAAATTACGATATTTTTTACAGTGTGAAAGGGCGGGTATAGAGATAACAATTGGAGTCTCTTAACTATAGGATGAAGCATAATTAAATTTCTTGATCCAAAACGGAAAACTAACCGAGTGGTGCGATTGTAATCTCAAGTCTTCATAGATACCTCAATCTGACAAAACAGTAAGACTATTGCATAAATATAACTGAGAAAGAGTACGTGCTTTGCACAGCATGGTAGCATATTCTAAGATTGATGAATCTATGAATCATCCGCAAAGTCCGAAAAATCATAATAACAATTACGGACAACCTGATTTACTAATTTGGAGAGACAATGTGATCAATAAGAGTAGTTTCAGTGGAGATATGCATACATTGACTATTAACATTAAGCTGGATATATGTGATATTGACGGCAGATGACGGGAAGAAGAAAAAAAAATGTGATTTCAGATTACCTATTATTCAGCCATATAGTTGGCATACATAATTTTTTTTTCAAGGGTTTTACTGGTAATTTTAAAAAAGCACGGGCCAAAGGACCAATACAGTTTCATATAATCGGCATAAAAATAAATTGTAGCCCACGTCTATCAATAATGTCAGGAGTAGTATAAACACTGAAAATTAATGAACCGATAACTGCCCTTGGGGTACGCCAAACCCAGTGACCACAGGTCAGATATTAAGCTCCCCAGCTTACCCAAGATAACCAACTAGTTATGTAAGACTTCAACAATTTAAGAGGTAATGTACAGAAGGTATGGAAAGGCAACAGTCATCGGGGTAAGTAGAACAAAAGATAACGATAATATAATAGATTGATATAAAAATAAAGATAAAGTCAAATAGTTGAATACTTACCCGCTTCTTTTGCTTTCAAGATAAAGATGTCCGGCTTCAAGTCAATTGTTCTTTCCAAATATGATAAGACAGGTAGCATGCGTTTTCACCAGGAGATTTGATACAACGTTGGTTTCGACTGCTTCATAGTTTGTTTGTCTTACAGACGCTTATCATGGTTAAATAGGAAAGAAATAACAAACATCAATCAGGATCTATACAACGCTGTGTGTTTGTGTTCTGCTTTACTTTCTAATTGGCCAGAAGATACAATGAATATTCATTACTATAATACTCATAGTCTGTATGCCTAACGAAAGGCTTGTCATGGTTTTGATAGGAATGAAATAACAAACATCAATCAGGATCTATACAACGCTGTGTGTTTGTGATCTGATTTACTTTCTAATTGGCCAGAAGACTTATACAATGAATATTCATTACTATAATACTCATAGTCTACATGTCTTGCAATCGCTTACCATGGTTTTGATGGGAATGAAATAACAAACATCAATCAGGATCTACTACGTTGTGTGTTTGTGATGTTAACGTTCTTACTGGCCAGATGTTACAATGAATATTCATTAATGTCGTCGTGGGTTACTGCAAACAGTTCTTAAAACAGGTCCCTTTTTCGATCGGGCCAGAACGTATATCAAAAAATATCTGCTCCCGCTCGTATGACTATTTGTTATGTACACATTCTGTTCACAGGGGCGTCGATCCATTTTTCAGGTGGGGGTGGGGGGAATCATAAATCAACGTTCCAAAGGCGCTCGATTACACAACTCATCCACACACACACACACATAGACCTATGTATACATATACATATACAGTGCGTCCCAGAAAAAACGAAACCGAGATTTAGCGATCATTTATCATTACTTAATCATAAATAAAATAGACAAATGACCTACCAATTTAAAGCTTAGAATCTCCTCTTTCATCTGATAGTACTCAGATTATTTTTTATTCATGCATGAGTGAGCAAATACAATTTGAAGAAAGGATATCAAAAACTCATTTGGCGGGGGTATCTGGGTTTCAAAAAGAAAACCACATTTTTGAAAAGTTCAGTATCTCCTCTTTAATTTGATACCTAAATTACAGAAAATGGTCAAGAAATAACAAAGTTCTGGTCATTTGAAATAAGGCTTGAATTTCAATAATTTCATAAAATGAAGAGGTTCTCCATGCTGGCTTTCGAACTCACTCGACACTCCGTTTTGTTGACGATCAGCCATGCATTAAATCTTTTGTTCACCATCCGAAAGCTTCTTTGGCATGTTTGGGAAACCGGTGAAAACACGTTCATCTCGTGAAATTATGGAAATACAAGCCTTATTTCAAATGACCAGAACTTTTTTATTTCCTGACCATTTTCTGTAATTGAGGTACCAAATTAAAGAGCAGATATTGAACTTTTCAGAAATGTGGTTTTCTTTTTGAAACCCAGATACCCCCGCCAAATGAGTTTTTGGTATCCTTTCTTCAAATTGTTTTTGCTCACTCATGCGTGAATAAGAAATAACCTAAGTAATATCAGATGAAAGAAGAGATTCTAAGCTTTAAATTGGTAGGTCATTTGTCTATTCTATTTATGATTAAGTTATGATAAATGATCGCTAAATCTCGGTTTCGTTTATTCTGGGACGCACTGTATATGTATATATATATATATACATACATACTCATGAGAAAGAGCCACAAATCTTACCAACAAACTATAATGCGAGCGCGAAGCGCGAGCTTAAATTTTTTCGTATACTGACCTGAAAACATGAAAAGGTACATGTTTAGGACTGTTTGTAGTAACTCATGAGGAAGATACATATCTCACTACGCAGATAATGCGAGTGCTGAGGGCGAGGTTAAATTTCTTTTTATTCTGTTAGAAAGCTTGATATTCTTAGCATTTTTGGTTCTAATGATTAAGATGTTTATCTAAAAAAAAAAATGCGAGCGCGAAGCGCGAGCTTAAAATTTTTTATATTTCGATAAAAAAAATGATTTTAATGGACGTGTTTAATAAAGAACAAGATGTATATCCAACCAAATATTATTGCTAATCGAAGCGGGAGTTCTTTTGAGGTTAACCTAAAAACGTGGACATTTTATTCACCTATTTAATCATGAAAAGTATGGTTTTACTGCTAAAGAAGTAATGCAAGCGCGAAGCGCGGGCTGAAATTTTTTATTTTCCACTTTGAAAAACGGACATTTTGAGCACGATTTTAAATAAAGAAAGAGTTATGCATTTCAATTTCGCTTGCTGATTTCTTTGTAACATTAAAATCTTTTTTTTTTACACATCTCCAATTATTGGGGGGGGCAAAATCATATGTTTGTCCCCAATATTTTCATTGGTGGGGTGATCGCCCACCCCCCCCCCCTGCCCCCAGGATTGACGCCTCTGTTCACGATGAAAAAAAACAACATTGCTCCAGGACAAAATACATAAGATATACATATTTTTAGCACGCACTTCGTGCTCGCAGTATTAAATTAAATATCTATCTACTTTTATTAGGTGACTGTCATATGTGTATGTGGTACTCTTGTGTATGTGTATACAATAACAATGGATAACTTAATTGTGACCCCCCCCCCTCCACATTTGAGGAGGATTTTAGCCCATGTCAGCACCACGACCGAAAACAAAAACTATTTCCCAGGGCGCTGAAAATTATTTCTTTACAAGCCAGTTCATAGTTCCACTCTGTGCAGGGGCTGCAGAAGTGGGGAGGGGGTGGGCTGGTAGGTAGGCTTCAACCCCCCCCCCCGCCACTCTTTTTTCCAATACCGTGTACAAAAACCTAACAATGACCATAGGATTGTGACTTTTGGCATGGTCAGCACCAATCCACCCCCCTCCACATTGAAAACCATTCCGCGACCCCTGCTGTACAAGATCAGAAGTAAGGTCTTTTGTACTAAAGTGACATGGAGCTTTAAAATTTACTGAGATAAGCACCGACTTTGATGTTTCGATATTCATATATTCTTTTGTATTGTGTTTTTCATTTACATCCACAAAAAACAATGCGTCCACGAACGACTGATATATTTTTTTTACAGTTTGCCACAACATTGTAACACATGCTATAATATGCATTTTAAGTATTAATAAAACAAATACAGTGTTCATTGGTGTGCTATTCTAGTCAAAGTGGCGACCGCACAGAAGCGTTGTTAGCGTAACAGAACGCTAACATTAGGTCCACTCACACCTTTTACGGGTGACTTTACGGGTGACCACCGCCTTGACGCATTGTTTTCACTAACGGAGCGCTAAAAGTAGGCCTACCGGTATCAATAAACTCACATAAGCTTAGCCCAATTCCTAATAATCTAAGAATAAAAGGCTTAGCAGAAGCTAACAATGGCGCTAATGTTAGTACAAATCACTAACAGTGCCAAGGGCACCAATAGTGACGATGTTAGTGAATGATTTCTCTCTTTAAAACTTGTCTCCCTTTCTTACACCAAGTAATTTGAAATATACCTCGACCGAATTAAAGAGATATTCTGGGCCCAACAATATATGAAGGAAATGAGTAAAATTAAATGAGCAAATTGCTGAAAATGTCATTAAACTCTGATAAAAAATAACGAAATTCTTGAATATTAAAAATTAAACACTGTACTTTGCAAATGATATTACTGAACAGCATGTGGCCATGAATGTGCAATAAATGGAACGATGATGCCATATTCACTAGCTCTTTCCACATTTTCTGACTTTATTGAATTTAACTCGAATTGTCTCAAATGTGAGTATGCCGCCCGAGTAACAAAATGATGATCTTTGAAGCAATATTTCTGCATATTCCTGAAGACATGAATATAAATTTCACCGAAATAGGGCCTAATGCAAAGTTTTAAGATACCATGATTTTTTTGTATTCATTTCCAATTTTTATCAATTTGTCAGTGTTTTGTTCAAACCGTATTATTTTCTTCAGCCTGGAGTACCTCTTTAGGGATAATGAAAAAATATACAATATGTGGGTAATTTTTTCACATATATTCTTGGGTTTGGGTCTCATCTTTCCAATGAAAGTAAAATTTTTGACAGAATGTTACACTTGAGTGAGCACTCTCCATTTTTGTAAAGCTCGCAGAAATCTGTTTGCGCAGAAATGCTGGTTTTCATGCTGTGTCATGGGGAAAGAGCGAAATCAAACTTACCCTGCAAAGCGTTTCTCATAAATTTCCCTAGCACTTTTAGCCAATTGAAATACAACGGATACACTCCAGCATTTTGTAACAATTTTGCCGCCCAAATTGAAATTTCAACACGTAGTAAGCACAACCTTTACCCTTTTTGTGCCAGCTGGATCTGAGGACATAACTGAATCTGAACAAAAGTTTACATCAGACATCTCCAGCATTTTTCACTAAGTTTTTATCACTTAAAGTGGGTTTACATTTCATTTTTCATTTAATACTTGTTTCTCCATACATTTCCCAAGCTTGACAATAAATAACAAAATGAAAATCAATCCTAAACCATTTCATGTAAATCACAGCTAAGTGTAAAGCAAATATCTTCACGATGGCCTCAGTGTGTGAGGGAATGGGGTTGGGCGCAATGCACTCTTCGAAGTGTTTTGGGCAAGGAAACAAGTTTGAAAAGGTAAAAGATATCTTCAAATCATTTTTACTAGCTAAATTCGACGTGTTATTCATGATTAAGGTCTACTTTTATTCGCATAACTATTTCATAGTTCTGCGCAAATCATTTTTCACTAACTTTTCAAAAGAAAGTGGTGCTCACTTTTTGGCAGTTATATCGTCATTTGCTTTAATAAATGGATCTGTACCAACATGACCAATGCTAAAATGTGGAAAAAATCGTCAGGATATTACAAATATATAATTTTACAGGATTTTTCTAAGTGTAAACTTTTTTTATACGCACTGTATAGCGGGGTATGTTGATTAGTGCCAAGATATGATCCTTTTGAAAGATTTTTTTCTCCTAAGATATATAATTTATTCAGGTGTTTAAAGACATTTTTATGAATAGACCCTAAATTAGAAAGAAGAACAATAGCTGATGAACTTTATCGCATAACCATCATTGGCAAATACTCTATCATGAGCATGATGAGTGAAGTCTGTGAAGAGCGTTTTCAAACAAAAGAAACTTTTGTAGAGCATCTCCATCGTAATATTATGATAGGCTATTTTTTAGAATCTTTTTGAAGCTTATTCGATATTTTTTAAATTAAATTTGTAAATATATATTTACTCCCTGCTGCCATTTCATGTTTAAAATGTAATAATAATTCAATTTTGTAGGCCTATATGATAACGAATTACATTTATTACCCTTTCCTACATAAGATTTTAAACTTGTAGGATGTGCAAATAATCATAACTAAATCTAAGTTAAATCTAGATCACTATGCACAAATGATAGATTTTGCGTAATTCTAATCCCCTAACAACAGCTTTCTGTGCCTTCTGTGCGATAATTCTGCCCATGTTGTTATGAGCTGATTTGTTAATGGACTATAAAGATTGTGATGTCAAGCGTTGATCCCAGATGTAAATAATGCATTATAGCCATCACGGCGAGATTACCGCTTGTGAGAGGGCCATTTGTTAGCGCAATGTTAGAAAGGCGCTGTCACACCTTGAGTTTTAGACAGCGTATGCCCGACGTATGAGGAATTTGGCGAATACGCTGGCTTACGTCGAATACGTTACGGGTAAGTTTTGCATACGTTAAGAGTACGCTAAAAAACGCTGGTATACGTCTTCATACGGCGAGGTCGTCGAAAAATTTTGTCCAAGCTCAAAATTTTTCGACGTATTTCGATTTTATTATTTATTTATTTATTCACACATATTTAAACAGGTTCACAAGATCAGAGATAAAATTACTGTTTTGCATCTTGGTCCTGGTGTATAAAAAGACATGATAAAATAGTAATTACAAAGATAGGCATATATCAAAGAACAGGGTAAGACATATTTCAGCATAATACAAGTTCAACATGAAAACATTATTGATCATCTTATTATTAATGGTAAGAAAAAAATAGATAGGCTTATATGAATAACAAGGGTAGGTATAAGTATAACCTTAGCAACTACAGTATATAAACAATTGCAAAAAAAAGAAAGCAGGGGCTAAAAGTGAATTATGAATAGACAGAATAAAATTGTGATGTAAATAACTGAAAATATATAAGTTCAGGGATGGGAATTATCATGACATACATGTATTAGATTTCGATTTTTTGTATAGAGACTTAAACACATCTAAGGATTGAGCATTTTGGAAATTTGTGGGTAATTTATTCCATACTTTGGCACCGGCATACTTAAAGGATTGACAAAAGAGTTGAATGTTAGGTTTTGGTGGTACGACATTAAGGGAGTTAGCATTACGAGTGTTCAATCCATGCCTGTCGAAGTACATTTCTATTTCATTGCATAATCGGGATGGGGCAAGACCGTGGACACATTGGTACATTAGAGTTGATAAGAAGTAATCACGGCGATCGTCAATCGTTTGCCAGGAAAGTTTGTTCATTATGTGGAGACCAGAATCTGTATCATAATCATAGCTAGAGGTTACGTGACGGGCCGCTCTTTTTTGGAGTCTCAATAAGGGTAATTTCAGTTTGTTAGGGCAGTTGCCCCATACTGAGACACCATAATCGAGACATGGTTGTATAGACGATATATATATAGTATTAAGTAAAGTTTTGTTTAAAAATTTTGCTAATTTGCCAAGGTAGTAAATCTTGTAAGCAGTTGATTTGCATAAGTGTCTTAAATAGTCATTCCACTTTAAATTTTCATGTATGATAATACCCAAATACCTGATAGAATGAACTTGCTCTATGAGTTCATTATCAATATAGATATTAAGACATTCTGTTGACTTTGTAGAAATTAACATTGTCTTCGTTTTATTAACATTTATCTTAAGACGATTTCTTTTATACCAGTTATCTAGGGTGTTTACCGTATTTTGTAAATCTATAGTAACATTATGTATATTATCGCCAGTAACATAGATAACTACATCGTCGGCATAAATAGAGCATACAGCATTATTAAGGCCTTCTGATATATCATTAATAAATAACAAAAATAGAACAGGAGCAAGTACACTGCCCTGTGGTACCCCTACTGGTAATTCCTTTATAGAGGAGTTTTTACCCTTTGAAGAAACAAGTTGTTTTCTTCCAGTGATGTAGTTAGAAAACCATTTTAATTCTTTGTCATAAATTCCATATTTCTCTAGTTTAAACAAGAGTAATTGATGATTAACACAGTCGAAACATTTGGAAATGTCAAGAAAACATGAGCCAATTAATTCTTTATTGTTAAGAGCCTCGTGAAAATCATCAATTACCCTGTGAAGGCAGGTGACAGTAGAATGATGAGGGAGAAATGCATATTGATCGATATTGATCATATCGTTCACTTTAAGATAGTTTAATAATTGCATTTGAACTTCTTTTTCTATCATTTTAGATACGTGGCATACTACAGATATAGGTCGATAATTTGTAATGTCATCTTTGTTCCCCTTGCCCTTGTATACAGGGGTAGTGCGGGCAATCTTCCAGTCACAGGGTATGTCACCTGTGAACAGACTAGCATTAAAAATAGAACATAGAGATTCATATATATATGGAGCAGCAATTCTTAGTAACTTAGTATCGAAATCCAATATATCGAGATGACTGCTGGTATCAAGACAACTCAAATAGTTTAATATTTTTTTAGATTTGATTTGTTCAATTTCAAAAGTTCGAATACATTTGGGGTTTCCAATCTAGAATATATGAAATTTCAAAACTCTTAGATATTTCTTTGCCTATATTAGTGAAATAATCATTTATAACATTACACTCAATATTACAACTTTCTGAGTTAACATTTTTATTTGTAACTTTTTGCAATTCTTTCCAAAGTGTCTTTGAGTCTGACTTATATTTATGAGTGATATCATTAAAATGATTCTGTTTATTTTATACGATTTCTCATTATACGATATTCTTTATTAATTTCATTAGAATATTGTAAATTAGATTTATTTTTTAAGTAATCTCTTCTATAAATCATCTTCACAATATCAGGTGTGATCCAAGGCATGTTTTATTCTTTACGCGAATTGTCTTGATAGGAGCATACTTATTACAAATATTGATAAATTCAACCTTCCATTCGTTCCATACTTCAGTTACAGATTGACTTTGATATTCCTTTTGACTAAGAACATCCGAATTTTGAATTGCTGAAATAAATTTTTCTTCATCGAAGTGTTTATAATTACGAGAACGTTTGGTTTTATGTTCATTAACGGTAAACTTAAAACTAATACAAGTAAATACAAGATAATGATCACTTACACTTATTTTGGCAACATCACTAATGGTATGTTTTTCAGGCATGGAGGATAAGATGTGATCGATACATTTGGATGATGAAGACGTCACCCGAGTAGGTTTGTCTATCATTTGAGTAAGAGCAAAAAGATCTTCAATGAGATTAATAGGGTTAACACTGTCATTGATATCATGTATGGTAGGATAGTCAATATTTAGATCTCCAAGTATTAATATTTCTTTCGATTCAGATGAAGCCTTTTCAATTGTATCGATCATTCTTTCAAAATATTCATTGTTTGCATCTGGAGGTCTATATAAACAGCATATAAGTATGTTTTCAGACGAAGGCCCTTTCAAGTCACCCAACACTTTCAACAATTCTATCATTTAAATCATTTCATTCGTTGATTGACAATGAGTTTTTGGTAAAATATACACACACCCCCTCCACGGCGACCGTCAGCGCGGTCACGGCGGAATATGGAGTATCCATCTATCAAAATTGAACTGTTCATAACAAACGGAGTTAACCAAGTTTCAGTTATGCAAAATACATCAAGATTAAGTTTGTTAATTAAAAATTTCAGTTCATCCATTTTATCAAACAAGCTGCAGGCATTTAGGTGGGCGATTCTCAATCCTTTAGTTTGGTTTAAGAGAACAGCACAACGATCATACTCATTTTTGTAAGAGTCAGATGAAATATTAAGTGTACTTGTCTCTTGGGAGTCTAAACTTTGATCGGCAATGTCATCTTGGCCGATGTTCTATGTAGTATTCAATCTGCAGAATTTAGCTTTATGTCCAAGTTTATGACAGTTAAAGCATTCGATTTCTTGACCGAAGCGGCAATTTTCTTTCTTATGGTTTCTTTCACCGCAGAAGTAGCACCCAGAGTATTCGCCATTATGTTGCATAGAGCGTTGTGTGCGTTGCCATGGTTCGGTGGATCTCTTGTCAAACTCGAGTGGGCGTGGCACATTAGGCAACGGCGGTATCCTGGAACGCATCCGATCTAGTTACTAGACAGAGGGTTTCCGATCGCAGCAATATCAGCGTAGTTAGGTTGATGACGAATGGTAGTAGTATTTGAGATATGATTATCAGTAGAAGTTCTAACATAGGTGCTTTTCAAAGGTACTGTTTCATCTGAAGATGAAATTCCATTTACATGCTGAGATAGATTTATGGCAAATACAGAAGCACCTCTCGCATTTAAATGCACTCCATCGATACTTAGATAATTTGACTCATGAATATTCTCATTATTTATGTAGTTCCAACCATTGTTTTCAGCCACTTTAAGTAGAAGACTATTTGCAAGGCTAATCTTTTCCATAGTTTCACGTTGATTTAGCCTTCTACTTATGATAGAGCTGATGGTAATTGTGGTAACCGTTGGGCATTTCGCAAGTATTTGTGAACCCAAAGATTCTACCTTCGTTGCAATGCACATAGCATCGTTGATAGGAATGTTATTACCACCAATATGGAGGATTACTTCTTTTACATTATGCTTGTTAGCAAGGGATTGTGTTGGATAAAAAAGATCATCAATCTTAGCTCCACTAATTGTTTTACAGATGACCTTTGTGGAACTGGACAAGGTTGATGGTTTAATTGGTTTTAGCATTGAGTCACCGATAATTGGTGTGTTGGCTTTCATTCTCTCCTTGTTTTCTTCGATGTGCTTTAATCGTAGACATTCTTTCTGATGCTTTTCTCTGTAGTCAGATAGTTGATCTGATTGGGACTTTGTACTAACAACCAAGAGATCATCTCCATTGTCCTCTAAGAGTGGATGAAAAGGATTATTGACATCTCCACTGGGTATATAGGTAGGAGATTTGATGGGATCTTGGTTTTTTTTGTCGACTTTAACAGCTTCGTCGGCGATGTTGTTAATACGATCATTGTCAAGAGATGAATGAGCAGATAGTAATGAGTCAATACATGAGGACAGGGATTTAACTTGACTTTGTAATTCTCTCAGCTTCGTATTTAGTTCAGAGCAATGACAAACTCTATTCAGAGTAGATATATCATTATCTGGTCGTTGGTTCAAAGCATTTTCAGATAATTCAATATGGCGGCTCTCAAGCTCATGCTTTGCAAAATGGTGACGTATGTCTTTATTCAAATGAGGAAATGTAGAACACAAAGTTTCATAAATGTATTGAGATTTACCAGTACTCTCATTCTCAACAGCCAGATGGAAAGTTTGTTCAAAGTATTTCACTGTTCTTTCCAGACTGGTCTTAGTGACATATTTTGGTAACTTGTAACGAAAGTTGTTAGTACCCGGAGTTCCTGAGCATTCATTCATTTTTCATGATGATGCAATAATGAGTTTATGCGATGTAATATGATCAGTCAAAAGAACTTTAGTCAGTTTAAGTGATTATAAAACTGCACAAATAGAATCGGATATCACAATCAGTACGTTACCAAAGTATGACGGACTCCTCATTGGAGTGTGAAGAGAGATCATGACATTGTTGTACACAGTTGGGACTACGATATAGAGCTGAGCTAACAATCCCAAGGGGGTAACATATTTGAAATATATCCTTCTATGATATGATATTAGCAGAATAATTCTCCAAACTTGAAAGATTAGCACATCCGTGTGAGGTTCCTTTTAGTGAATATACCAGGTCACATTTTTCCCAAATTTAAGGATGAGATTGAAAAAAAGAGCAAAAAAAGATCAAACGCGAAGCACAGCACACAGCACACCGCAGATGTACGTATGCCGGCGTATGGCTCATACGTCCCGCATACGCGGGCCATAAGTTGTAGGCAAGTTACGCGATCGTTGATACACGTTGACACACGTTACTCGTAAGTTACTCATAAGTCGATGTACGTCGAGATAATGTCCAGCGTACCCTAAAACTTACTTCTAACCTATGAGTAACGTGCTCTGAACGTATGTGTAACTTAACTCCAACGTATATTGACGTATGAAGACGTGCTCCGGACGACCACAAAACTTACTGAACGTGTTTATAACTTACAGCTACCGTATAATGGCGTATTGACAACGTTTATAGGAATTGGTATATAAAGGTGGGGTTCACAGTTTTCTTCGGCATGGCGGTGGTATTGATAGGTGATGTATCGTGCGGTTATGGCGCTGTCACACCTTGGCGTTTTAGACAGCGTATGCCCGACGTATCAAAATTTCTTTAAAACGTCGGCATACGCTGAACTTTGATTTTTTTTTCAACTCTGGGCGTATACTTAGCGTATTCATAACGATTTGGACGTATACATAACGTATTAGTAACTTATATCGAACGCTTCGTTAACTTATAAGTAACGTATTCCAATGAATGCTTAGCGTTTTGCTGGCGTACACAACTTATGCCCTACGATAGCCTAACTTACGCATAGCGCGCGGCAGCGTATCGCTGACGAACACGTGTCGTAGCCTATAAAAAGGCTGCCGCTCGACTATTCAAATCATAACCGCACAATACATCACCGTATCAACACCACCGCCATGCCGAAGAAAACTCCTGTGAACCCCACCTTTATATACCAATTCCTATAAACGTTGTCAATACGCCATTATACGGTAGCTGTAAGTTATAAACACGTTCAGTAAGTTTTGTGGTCGTCCGGAGCACGTCTTCATACGTCTTCATACGTCTTCATACGTCAATATACGTTGGAGTTAAGTTACACATACGTTCAAAGCACGTTACTCATAGGTTAGAAGTAAGTTTTAGGGTACGCTGGACATTATCTCGACGTACATCGACTTATGAGTAACTTACGAGTAACGTGTATCAACGATCGCGTAACTTGCCTACAACTTATGGCCCGCGTGTGCGGGACGTATGAGCCATACGCTGGCATACGTCGAAAAATTTTGTGCTTGCACAAAATTTTTCGACGACCTCGCCGTATGACGACGTATACCAGCGTGTTTTAGCGTACTCTTAACGTATGCAAAACTTACTCGTAACGTATTCGACGTACGCCAGCGTATTCGCCAAATTCCTCCTACGTCGGGCATACGCTGTCTAAAACGCCAAGGTGTGACAGCGCCGAGCGGCAGCCTTTTTATAGGCTACGACACGTGTTCGTCAGCGATACGCTGCCGCGCGCTATGCGTAAGTTAGGCTATCGTAGGGCATAAGTTGTGTACGCCAGCAAAACGCTAAGCATTCGTTGGAATACGTTACTTATAAGTTAACGAAGCGTTCGATATAAGTTACTAATACGTTATGTATACGTCCAACTCGTTATGAATACGCTAAGTATACGCCCAGAGTTGAAAAAAAAATATCAAAGTTCAGCGTATGCCGACGTTTTAGAGAAATTTTGATACGTCGGGCATACGCTGTCTAAAACGCCAAGGTGTGACACCACCTTAAGAAACATATTACGCTAACAGCGTTTCTGTGCGGCCGATACTGGTCTATTCAATTTCTTCGTCCTGCTATGTAAAACATGCTTACGTATCTTGCTTTGAATTCTGCCTATTAGTCGATTTGACATTTTCCGAACCTAGAAATGTTCTTTCCGATGAAGTTTTTTTTCTTGATTCATGTTCCTATGGGGTCCTAGAATAAATTCAGCTTGGTTGCCCAAAGTTGCCGTTTGGGCAATTTTGCTAATTTGCATAAATCCAAAATGGCCGCCAGATGCCATCCTGAAAACCTAAGTTTTGAACCCCTGTCCACAAAATGATGAGTAATGACTCGTTTTGGGGGTTTAGAGATGTGTAGAAACGATTTCTGTAATCATTTTTGCAATATAAGGTCATCTTCAGGTCAAATCCAAGATGGCCGCCATATTCCATCTTGAAAAACTGACTTTTGTTCCCCTTGCCCCAGAATGACGAATAATACCTCTATTTAGGGGTTTTGGGGTGTGCAGAATCCATTTCTGCTTTCTCTTTTGCAATATAATGTCATCTTCAGGTCAAATCCAAGATGGCCGCCATATGACGCCATCTTGAAATATCAATTGTTGAACCCTTTGCCCCAGAATCATGAATAATAACTCTATTCATGAGTCATTTGGTATGTTGATTCAATTCACGCAGTTATTTTGCACAAAGGATAATCTTCAGATCAAATCCAAGATAGCCGCCAACCGCCATCTTGAAAAATTACTGTCCGAGGCTTATGTCCGGGAGTTTTGATCCTTTTTTATTTCTGTGCAACCATACTTTTCCAGTGAAATGACTTAAAAATATTATTAGAATTAAAAATTGATTTCTCCGTAATTTTTTTTCAAAAAAAATAGTTCACTTATTAACTTCCTTTATAATTATTATTGGACTTTTCCTCCTGACAAGAGCCATTGACTTGGTCAGCAGGAGTGCACTCTTTAGCCTCCTGCAGAAGATAGGCTCCCCCAAGACTGTTCCACGGTCAGGATTTTTCTCATTGGTGAAATGTTTTACGGAAACGATGTCGCCCCTGCCTCTCAAGAAGTGGGAATACAAGACCTAGTCATACATAACAGCTGCCTGTCCTGTGATTGTAAGGGGTTGGGATCAGCCTCTGGGACAGTCAGAAATCCTGATAGACTCAAGACACCGACTGTCCTCCAGATATGTATATCAACAGCACACACTCGTCTGGTTGTGGTGAACTCCTCACCTACCTTGGACCGACTATATGTCTCTTGCCCCCTTTCACAGGACAAGCATATAAGCATCAGGATTGTAAAATCTGTCACAGTCATGGCCAAGCTCCTGCATGGAAGTAAGTCCTGGAAAAGAAAAGTGGCTAAACACCTTTCATGTCAGCTGCCTCGGACGTATCATGCACGTTAAATGGCAGGACAAAGTGAAAAATACAGAGGCCCTTCAGCGTACGTGCTGGCATCAAAAGCTTATTCTCGCTCCTTAGTCAAAGGCACCTCAGGTGGTTGGGGCATGTTTGCCGCATGAAACCTTGGCAAATCCCTTCTTGGATTCGCCAAGGTATGAGCTGTGTGATTGGTCTCACCCCATCGGTAGATCACACCACCGTTACAAAGACACCTGGGCTGCAAACGTGACATGAATCTTGCCGGCGTAGACACTAACACTTATGAACGTGTAGATGATAGTCGCCATTCTATGGAGAGCTACTTAATACAGGGGTCAAGACGTCAGAAAATAATCGGAATGCTAAATTGGCAGACCAAAGGCATAGGAGGAAGGCTAGGACAGCATCTCTATATAAACGTGTCTCAGCGCTATCCTAATTCATCTGTAAGAATTTGCTCTAGAGGCTGCCACTCTAGAGTGGAGCTCTATAGTCACTCTCGAAAATGTAAGGCCTAGCGCTACACCATCGTCTTTTAAGGCGAACTGATGCCTACCAATCATTGGACACATTGATTTAGAAAAATATTGATAAAACACTTTCAAATTCAAATAAGACCCTAAAAGCCTCTTCAGTACAAAGGTATGGATGGACCTTAAAAAATAAAAATAGACTCGAAATGGATCATAGCCCAAACCTAAAGAGGATTCATTCTAAGTTGAGCAATTAATGTTGAAATCTGACATCTAAGATGTAACTTCACCTTGACCTTGAACTTGAGAATTAATTTAAAAAAATGAGTGTTCTTACTGGAATCCCTTTACATTAGCTCTGACACGTATAAGCCTCGGACTATTTTTTCAAGATGGCGGTTGGCGGCCATCTTGGATTTGATCTGAAGATTATCCTTTGTGCAAAATAACTGCATGAATTGAATCAACATACCAAATGACTCATGAATAGAGTTATTATTCATGATTCTGGGGCAAAAGGTTCAACAATTGATATTTCAAGATGGCGTCATATGGCGGCCATCTTGTATTTGATCTGAAGATGACATTATATTGCAAAAGAGAAAGCAGAAGTGGATTCTGCACACCCCAAAACCCCTAAATAGAGGTATTATTCGTCATTCTGGGGCAAGGGGAACAAAAGTCAATTTTTCAAGATGGAATATGGCGGCCATCTTGGATTTGACCTAAAGATGACCTATATTGCAAAAATGATTACAGAAATCGGTTCTACACATCTCTAAACCCCTGAAACGAGTCATTACTCATCATTTTGTGGACAGTGGTTTAAAAGTTAGGTTTTCAAGATTGCATCTGGCGGCATTTTGGATTTATGCAAATTAGCAAAATTGCCCAAACGGCAACTTTGGGCAACCAAGCTGAATTTGTTCTAGGACCCCACAGAACACGAATTAAGAAAAAAACTTCATCGGAAAGAACATTTCTAGGTTGGTGTATTGAGCCTATGAGACTGTCAAATCGACTATATCATGATGAAAGAAATGAAATGTCATTTGACCAAAGTTGTCCATGAAGTAACTATGAAATAGTCTATTTGAGGTTCAATTAGCTACAAGAATAATTTTGGATGATTGCAAGCATTAATATTGGAGTAAAGGCCCGTTGTACGATTGCTATAATGGCATTACGACTATATAGGCCTTATTGAATTTGTTGCTTGCTTTGAAATCTGCCTATCATGAAAGAAATGAAATGTCATTTGACCAAAGTTGTCCATGAAGTAACTATGAAATAGTCTATTTGAGGTTCAATTAGCTACAAGAATAATTTTGGATGATTGCAATCATTAATATTGGAGTAAAGGCCCGTCGTACGATTGCTATAATGTCATTACGACTATATAGGCCTTATTGAATTTGTTTCATTCGAATAATGGTCGTAGCATTGTCACAGCTAGATTTCAACATAGTTTTATTTGTAGAATTTTACAATTTTGCACAGTAAGATGTTTCATTTTTTTCAATATTAGATCAAATTTTATTACGTTTATTTATTCCAAAATCAGATCGCAGACTAATCGCAAGGTGTGCGGTGGCCTTAAGAATTTTGCGCTGGTCAATATTTCCGGGAAACTACGTGACGGCAAGTAATGACGACGGCAAATATGGATCGACTAAATCCTTTCCCCTTTTCTTCTGAGATGATGTTTTCCTTCTTTTCCTTCATTTGATGAACAACGCGTCTGGCAAGGATTAGCCACTAATAACAATATTCAGAAGTTAAGATTTACATTAAACTGTCGTTTCAGGCTTGCTGGTTGGATATAAGCATCCTGCGGATTTAATGGCATTCCCTGCCACGTCGTTACTTCCAAACAAGTGAAATAAACTTGCAAAATGAAATCAAGATGGCGAAGCGAAGACAGAATTGGTTTTGTCATGAATAGAAATAGATATTGTCTTTCATCATACCAGGTGTACACAAACTGATAAGTATTCAGAAATTGTTTTCAGGACGTTTCACAGTTGAGGTGAAATCCATGTCATTTTCAACAAACTTTGGGCATAAATACCTAAGCACCTGAATATTCCAAACTTTGCACATAGACACTTTATAGCACCTGAATACTACAAAATATGCAAAAGTTAACATGGGTCCATGTGCTTGATTTTCTACTCTAGACAGGGGCCGCGTTTTTGAAAGTGCATTGGGGCTGATCTTGGGTAAACAGGTTTAAGCCTATTTTTTCGCCTTAGCACGATAATGCTGAAAAGAAAAATAGAGAGAGGGGACGGGGCTAGTGTGTTATGTTATTGTACCCGTACTTTGTTTCAGCAATGAAAAAAAAACATATTTAAGGTACCGTACTAACATTGTGTTCCATTAGAATACGCATGTCGATGTACGGGTATAAGATATGTGAACTAATTAAAATCCTGCTTTGAGAACACACCAAGGTTTCTCTTTCTTCTGTCATTTCTGCTGACAAACGTTGCTGACAGCTACAAGTCCAGAGATGGTAAACGTTCCTTATGCACATTAAGAACTGCCAGTGATTAAGACGAATCAAGTTATTCATGGATAATTTGTTTTTCTGTTCCAATCATGAAGAAGCGAAAACGCCGGGGAAAAAAAACTTTGGTTTGGCTTTTGAAGACACACAAACGAGATCACAACGAGGTTTTCTAGAAGAAAGGGAGAATTGATATTGGTCGGTAATTTGCTCTAATATGAATATCATTTTTTATGTATGGGCACTACCTGAGCTATTTTTATTTCTGTAGAAAATACCAGATATCAAAAAGGAGTTAAAAATATGACATAGTGGTTTTGAAACTGCATGAATAACATTTTTTATACTCTAGGATTCATATCAGTACAACTATTTGTAGCCTTTACCCTTTTCACAATATCTACAATTTCACTCTAAGTAACCGGCTTGAAATAAAGAGATTTTGAACAGGGTACCGGCAAGAATTTGGCAAAGTCGTTATCATTATTGGGTAATGACTTACTTATTTCCTGTCCAATATTTACCCCCAAAAAAACAAAAAACAAAAAAAATTGTTGAAGTGGTTGGCTTTAGGATCTTATAACTTGCCAAGAACATCTTTTATTACATAAGATTTATTTTATGTTTTCTTGAGCATCTTTTATTACATAAGATTTCTTTTATGTTTTCTTGAGCAATTTTATATGACGTAAGACCTTGCAAAATCCAATCAAGATAGCATAGGAAAGACAGTAGTTTTGTCATTAAAAAAACATATATAGATTTACTTGGTACGTAATGAGGGTGTTAGATATGTGCACTAATTAAAGTCCTGCTTTGTGAATACACCAAGGTTTCCCTTTCTTTTGTCATTTCTGCTGTCATCTACAAGTCCAGAGATGGTAAACGTCCCTTATGCACATTGAGAACTGCCAGTGATTAAGACGAATCAAGTTATAATTATGGATAATTCGTTTTTATGTTCCAATCATGAAGAAGCGAAAACGAAAAAAAAAGCCTTTGGTTTGGCTTTTGAAAACACGAAAACGAAATAACAACGAGAAAAACGTGATGTGATTTCGTGTTTGTAGATCAAAACAGAAAATTGAAATAAAAAATACTTAAGTGCTTTTTTCCGATATCTCATTCTAAATTTGTGTGTTTTTTTATGAAACACAAAATCAGAACACAGTTTGAGCTCTGTGATTCTATTATCGGACAATCGCACCGCAAGCATCAAAATTCACGTCGGCTCTGTGATTTCTGGGGCATGTTGCAGAAAAAGTTGCAATCAATCGCAACTCTAAAAGTCACGCATAACTTGATTTTCAACCAATCAACAGCGCACATTGATATTGATTTTTTGACTTGGGTTTAAACGCAACTGTTTCTGCAACGGGCCCCAGATTTGTTTTTATTCATCAATATTAAAGATGCGCCATCTACGTCAACATGCATTCTGATTATTTTAACCATAGTAGGTCCATGTTTTAACATACTTCATATACCTTAACATCGATGAAAAGTGATCTATTAACGGCAGAAATCAAGAATTGTTTGATTTGGGGGCTAAACAGGTTTGCTCGTTGAGTGGAAGAATTGCTCCCGTCTATGAAGGTGTGTAGGATGTGGAGACTAGTCATACAAGCAATTGAACACTAATAAAAAAAAATGAATTACAAATACATTTTGCATAACATGTGTAAAATTAGATTGAAGGGCCAATTCTTTATACCCATACACTGTAAAAAAAACCAAGTGCTAATTTTGCACTTACAGTACTTCTATACTGACTGCACTACGAGTGCTTATTTTCTAGTTCAAATTATACTTGTTTTACAGTGTATGTACTGTAGCTGGTGATATCATTTGTTATTCCCCCACTTATTAATTTGTATATATGAGATTATGTCTATATAAACTGAATTTTATCCTTACAGTGGAAAGTAAATATGACCACAGCTTCAGTAATCATCATGACCCTAGACAAGTTTTACATCAAGTTCAAGTTAAATTCATTTATTTCCAATTAGAAATCAAAATATAAAATTCATGAAAATACATAATTGAGAATATGTAAACCATATTCGTGTATATGTATTACAAAGGTCTTCCACATACATGTACAATGTATATGTATACAATAAGTATATGTATACAATAAGCTAACGTTTTAAACAACAGAGGAAATAGGGAATTCATAAAACCCCAGAATAGTTTGTCTAGATAACCTCCCTAAAGGAATTTAAAAAATCATAATTAACAAACTAAGAAATAAAAAACTTATTTTCCACAATTAAACACAAACCATAAAAAAGATCAAGCAATAAAGGGAAACAAACCAAAACAAAAACGGAACAAACCCTACACAAAGGTAAAAGGTGGAAAATAAATCTACACAAGTTGAGGATTTATCAAATGCTTCTTTATACTTATTTTAAATGCATTATAATTCTGTATTGATATTACATTACTTTGCAGGTCGTTCCAAACTGTTGGTGCTTTGTGACTGAATGAAAATAGCAAATATGATTTTTCGACTGCCCACAAATGATATTTATATTATTTCTTGTATTATAGTTATGTACTGACGTATTTAACGAAAGCATATTATTAAGTAAACAAGGGGGGAAACAATATAATGTTTGAACAATAAAATCAAGATGCAATATCTATTCAACTGATAAACGTCAAGAATTTTGAGTATTTTGAACAAAGGCCTACTATGGGAATAATATGAATTCAAAGAGCGTATTCTAACAGCCTTCTTTTGTAATAAAACGAGGGACTTCAACTTATATTTGCAAGTGTTTGCCCAAACAGCATTACAGTAGGTCAAAAAATGGTAAAATAAATGTTTTGTAAAGCAATTTCTGTATATTTTTAGGTAATAATGTTTGCAGTTTACCAACGATACCAACACCCTTGGACACTTTTTTTTACAAAATACATAATGTGATCAGTGCATGACATGTTTTCATTTATAAAAATACCTAAAATTTTTACATAGTTGACTCTCTGGATAATCTTGCCGTTCATCGATATATTTAATTGTTGATAAATATTTGTATGAAATTTACATTTTTACTATGAAAATAGATTAGACTTTTCAGCATTCAATGATATTCTGTTTCAATTAAAGCGGTATGAAACATTGATTAATTTGTCATTTAAATTGTTGTTTATTGATAAGTAATTTTTAGTCGAGTAAAAATGTTGGTATCATCAGCAAACAAAATAAATTTCAACTCATCAGAGCAATTAGGAAAATTGTTAAAGGTATTGTTTAACTTTGTGAGCAGCCGATTTAAAAAATTCTCAAACCAAGATGAAACATGTGTACAAGTGCATGTATTAGACCTAATAAACCCTGAAAACAACCATTATTGAGAATGAAAAGCTAAAACTACAAGGCAAACCCCAATTTTGTAAATAGGCGTCTTATAGACACCTAAATAGTACACATAAGTGTATGGGATGAAATTAGATGGTGTTTCCGGTCACTTTATATTTCGATTTTTGAAGCACTAAATAATTATTTTCGAACGCAATTTTTTCTGGGCTTCATTTTTGTAACATATCACAGACACAGGTGACAAGTGTGACCTTCTAGCTCAGATTTTTTAAAAGTCAAACCAATGTTAACCAATCACTTTGATAAATAGTAGAAACAACAGGAGCCGAGGATTGAGCCTTGCGGCACGCCACATGTTACATTTAATGAATCGGATAATGTGTTTTGAAACAGAACGTGTTGACTTCTGCCATAAAGATAATTCTCAAACCAAGATGAAGATAATCCTCTGATTCCATAAAACTGAAGATTGTGTAATGATATTGACAAATCAATAGAGTCAAAAGCCTTTGTTAAATCCAAGAAAGCTCCAATAGTATGCTCTTTTTTACTAATGATAGAACGGGTAACGAAATCATATTAATCAACTAATGCCATTTCAGGAGAAAGATGCTTCAAGAAACCATATTGACAATGAGTAAATAGTGACTGAGAGGAAATAAAATCACATTTCCTGTTATAGACAATTTTTTCGAAGATTTTTTTAGAAGAAAGGGAGAATTGATATTGGTCGGTAATTTGGTCTAATATGAATAGCATTTTTATGTATTGGCACTACTTTAGCTATTTTTAATTTCTGTAGAAAATACCAGATATCAAAAAAGAGTTAAAAATATGACATAGTGGTTTTGAAATTACATGAATAACATTTTCAATACTCCAGGATTCATATCATCTATTCCACAACTACTTGAAGCCTTTAACTTTTTTTTACAATATCTACAATTTCACTCTCAGTAACCGGCGTGTAATAAAGAGATTTTGAACAGGGTTTTGGCAAGAATTTGGCAAAGTCATTATCAGTATTGGGTAATGACTTACTTATTTCCTGTCCAATATTTACAAAACAAAATGTTAAAGTGGTGAGAAATAGCGTTGGGATCTTAGACTTGCCAAGGACATCATTTATTACGTCACATTTCGCTTATGTTTCCTTGAGCAATTTTAGATAATCTACAGTGCGTATCAAAGAAAAAGTTTACACTTAGAAAAATAACCTGTAAAATTATACATTTGTAATATTATCCTGAAGATTTTTCCACATTTTAACTATGGTACAGATCCATTAAAGCAAATGACGATTTATCTGTCGAAAAATATTTCCACTTGAGTGAGCACCACTTACTTTTGAAAAGTTAGTGAAAATGATTTGCGCAAAACCTTAGTTATGCGAATAAAAGTAGACCTTAATCAAAGTTTGAAGAACACGTGGAATTTAGCTAGTAAAATTAATTTGAAGACATCTTTTTTTGCCCAAAACACTTCAAATAATGTATCGCGCCCTTTCCCCACGCACCCACACACCGAGGCCATCGTGACGATATTTCCTTTACACTGAGCTGTGATTTACAAGAAATGGCTTAGGCTTTATTTTTATTTTGTCAATCATTGTCAAGCTTGGGAAAAGTGTGGAGAAACAAGTATTTCAATGAAAAATGAAATGTAAACCCACTTTTAATGATAAAAAACTAAGTGAAAAATTATGGATATGTCTGACATAAACTTTTGTTCAGATTCAGTTATGTCCTCAGATCCAGCTGGCACAAAAGTGTAAAGGTTGTGCTTACTAAGTGTTGAAATTTCAATTTGGGTGGCAAATTTGTTACAAAATGATTAGATATATCCGTTTTATCTCAATTGACTAAAGGTGCAAGGGAAATGTAAAAAAAAAAATGTTTCGCAGGGTAAGTTTGATTTCGCCCTTTCCCCTTGACACAGCGTGAAAACGATCGTTTCTGCGCAAGCAGATTTCTGCGAGCTTTACAAAAATGGACAGTGCTCACTCAAGTATAACATTTTGTCATAACTTTTACTTTCATTGGATAGATGAGACCCAAACCCAAGAATATATGTGAAAAAATTACCCACATGTTATATATTTTTGTTTTACCTGCGAAGCAGAGTGAGACTATAGGCGCCGCTTTTCCGACGGCGACGGCGGCGGCGGCGTCAACATCAAATCTTAACCTGAGGTTAAGTTTTTGAAATGATGTCATAACTTCGAAAGTATAGAGACCTAGTTCATGAAACTTGGACATAAGGTTAATCAAGTATCACTAAACATCCTGCATGAGTTTCACGTCACATGATCAAGGTCAAAGGTCATTTAGGGTCAATGAACTATGGCCGAATTGGGGATATCTGTTGAATTCCCATCATAACTTTGAAAGTTTATGGATCTGATTCATGAAACTTGGACATAATAGTAATCAAGCATCACTGAACATTTTGTGCAAGTTTCAGGTCTCATGATTAAGGTCAAAGGTCATTTAGGGTCAAAGAACTTTGGCCGAATCGGGGGTATCTGTTGAATTACCATCATAACTTTGAAAGTTTATTGGTCTAGTTCATTAAACTTGGACATTAGAGTAATCAAATATCACTGAACATCCTGTGCGCGTATCAGGTCACATGACCAAGGTCAAAGGTCATTTAGGGTCAATGAACTTTGGCCGAATTGTTTTTTTTTTTGTTGAATAACCATCATATCTCTGTAAGTTTATTGGTCTAGTTCATAAAAAGTGGACATAAGAGTAACCATGTATCACTGACCATCTTGTGCGAGTTAGAGTAGTATTCAAAGTCAGCACTGCTGCTATATTGAACCGCGTGATGCAGGTGAGACGGCCAGAGGCATTTCACTTGTTTAATTCCCAGGGCTTTTTCAAAGTGTAACATTTTTTTATACGCACCGTATGATAATACTTTTTTATTTAAAAATGCAGTTAACTCTATTTCGTACTTTATTGTATTTTCTTTTGTTAAAGTTATTACGATTTTTAACATATTGCTTATAAAGTCTATTTCTCTTGTCAATTTAATGCAAAATACTACAAGTAATCCAAGGTTTTTTTTTCCTTGGTTTATTCTTTTTCATTATAAAAGCTTCATTTTACAACGATAAAAACAATTTCGTTCATCATGATGCACAGCGCATATTTTACACTCTGCGATTCGGATATGTCAGTCAAGGAAACTCCCGCTTTTGCGAGAGCGACAGAATCTCGATAAACAGGGATTTGTGGTCGCATGACGTAATCTTTTAGGATCTCACCGAATAGCTTTCCTGTACAAAGTGAATGGGGTTTTTTGACATACCCTCACTAAAAAATTCATATAAAAAAAGCACCACGGTGGCGGATTTTTATTTTCAAATATGTTAAAGAAAACTAAATTTCTCATCTATATTCCAAAAAATAGAATTCGCCACCGTGGTGCTTAGACGCTATTGAACAAAGAAGACACATTTATGCTGAAAAAATGCAAGCAAAAGTTCTCGTAAGAGGAGGTTAGTCTCTGCGTTCAGCCTTTGTGCCGCGATACTCCGCTACATGTTGTAGCCGAACGTGCAGTGTGTGTGTGTACAAAGTGTGCATAGAGCTATGGTACTACCATGGACATTCCATGATCATGCTGAAAGTTATTTTGGGTACGGTATTACGTAATATATGATAAGAAAGACTCGGAAAATATATTCGTTCCTATGGTAATAACCTCTAACCAGCTCTCCGGCGGTTTAGTGCTATGGAAAATGGATATGCAGTAGTTTTGCAGTTCTCGATAATGTTCATAATCTAAACCATTGATCTCACACCTGTTCACTGCTAGCATGGATCATGTCGAATGGAGAATGGTCATGATCATAATGACATCATGATAATTATTCTCATCTGGGCTGGACGTTTGAGGGAAGTTTGGACATGGATCGAGCTGACAGGCAGACTTTTATAATGCACTTTATTTGGTGACCGCTAGCCCCAATACTTTGCAGTATGTATGTTTTGAATGTGAATACAGTATACTTTTTTCCATTTCGTTGGCTTCGTCAACCAGCCAATGATTGTTTTAGGACAGACCTGTATTCGGCATGTTTTGAAATTGCCCGGGAAATTGCATATCGACTTAATAATTTCCATGACTTCCGCCGGCACTAGTAGTGGAAATAATATTATAATGAATTGATTATGGATTGTGCATCAGATCATAAGCTGAAGATGAATGCTGAGGTGGAATTAACATGAAAGTTGGATATTAAGGATATGACGGTGGATCCAAAAATATGGTCTAATTACGGTACATTTAACGTCAGGATTAAGGGTAAGTGATGAACGAAAATCAAATTGAATGCTTGACAATAAATAAGAGAGAGAAAGAGAGAGAGGGGGAGAGAGAGGCACATGTTCTAAAGATAACAATGTCCAGAAGAATGCACGGTTGTATCATGGAGCTAACAGCTCTATGGTTGTATACACGCGTACACATTTTCACCGCTCTTACCGAGTGTTCGCACACATACATAAGGGTCTGAAAACAGCCGAGAAAGACTACACAGGGCGAAGGTTTTCAGCGGTGATTCACGCTTCGGTGAACGCAACTATCTCGAAAAAGGGACATTTCAAACGATCTCGGAAAAGCGGGAGTTTCCCTGACTGTATGTAGTGTTGCTCTGCTTCAACTCCACACGGCACGACACACTCATATACGAACATGTGGGACTGAAGTTGCATTGGTTTGGATGCGTCACGATCATTTTTAACATTGGCATTGGATTAGGTTTTTTTTACATTACCATTAATACGCACAATTATATTGCACAAGATATACAGGGACACACGATTGATACTTTGTGGCACGTACTCATAGTATCCATTTGTTGCAGGTCAAAAAAGTAAATTTTCACATTTTAAGCTTATTTTCACGACAGACTAACGTACGGTTTAGAAACGTATTACTTTCTTCAACTTGTTAGACATCACGTGATCAATTTTAGTAATAATAAGTGAGATTTTGGCTCCTAATTTGGTTTACTCATATTTCGCATCGTATGCTTGTTTAACTCAAATAATGCGCGCTCGCCAACGATGTGAAAACCTATAATTGGGGTGTAGCGCCGTACCTGCATATAAAAAGGCTTGATGGGGCACTTCCATTAACGAGTGACCATGGGATTTCGAAAAAAAACCTAAATAAGTATTTTCCAATTCTGAAAATACACCCCTTAAGAAGTATTGGCGTATGAAACCAGACCCTTAATAAGTATTGGAAACAAAACAGCATTCCCTAAACAAGTAGTACGATATGTCTGAATTGACATGTCACAGAAGTGATCACGGGCGTCGACTTTACCTTTTTTTGTCATTGGGTTTAGTAGTACCCCACACACCTCGCTCAAATCGGACCCGAAACACGTAGTGTTGGGGAAAAAATTACATCCTTTCTTAACTTATACTTTCGGAACTTTGACCGTAGACACGAAGTTTTCCCAGCGAAATATATTGCGGGGGTTTGGGGGTCACGCATGGTATCCACTCGTCAATCGAAGTGCCCCCCCCCCCCCCGGGATGAAAGGAGGAAAAAAGGATCTAGTAGACTCGTTAACTGCAAAAAAAGGGGTGAACGCTGCATTTTTTAGTACAAATGTCCCACTTGGCACAAATGTTCCTTGAGTCAAAAGAAAAGGATTCGTCCAGAGACACGCTGTCTCTATGCAAATAAGCAAGTAATTTGCATAAATTTGCATATTACGTCCATATAGTGAAAACAAGTATTTAAGAATATATATTTAACCAGAACTGCCCAAAAATTGGAAAAAGACTGAGGGTAAGAAAGGGAAGAAAATTGACATAAAATGATTGAGAAATCCTTGTTTATTATTACCTAATTTACATAAATTATGCAAATTATAATTTAAAACAGAGTATTTTTTCATGAATCCTTAACTGTTTTATAAATAACAGCAATTAATACACAATGTCAACATTCTACATGAAAGAGAATATATTAGCGAAAACATCGATATGCTTCATGACAGTATTAGTGTCTTAATTTGCCTAGAAAGAGGGCAAATATGTCAAAATGTATGACGTGATATTGCGCTAAAACGAGACCAAAACAACCTCTATGTCACAGTCACACTCACGAATCGGACAATAAAGCGATCAATGGTATGTCATTCGAGATAACACAATCTCTACACAATAGCTTCCATCGGCTTCTCGTATCGCTTTTGTTGGTGTATCTGCCACACCGTAATCTATGGGATATACGGGCAAAATGCATTTCGGTATCGGTAAAACACTATTAATTTTGTTTTATTTGTTTCTAATTTGTTTCTCTTGGAAAATTTACAGGAGACATTGCTTTGCAGATTACTGCTTTAATGAAGCTCTGGCACATGAATCACGACGAATGTACCCCACCTCAATCCATATTTTAACTTTGTTAAAATATATATCTTTTGGAGACCCCGAAGTGGCAAAACTGCATTCCCCCGCGGCATTCCCGCTACTTTACAAAACCTGTTTGACTTGTATTATCGACTTGGAAAAGAGAGATGTATGAGACATCAGTTAACATGTTTCCTGAAGATAGTTTTTTTTTATTATTTAAGCCTACGTCCACGGGAGCCCTCCTAATTTACCCCGTCCCCTCTCTGTATTTCGACACTAAATGAAAAAATATCGTGTTTTAAAGCCACCGGCAAGGCAAATTGCATTTTTGGTATAATAAAGCAACTGTTATATCTATATTTCATATTTATCTATATTATTATTATTATTATTATTATTGTTATCATTGTTGTTGTTATTATTGTTATTATTATTGTTCTGCAGTTTGTAATAATGCTCTTGCACAGTGAAGGCTATAACCCAACAGGAGCATGCCTAGGATACCCTTTCCCCTTTTGGTTTAATGTATTCAAAAATAATTTGTATTTAGAACTCTTAAAAGATTACTTTTGTTTGTATTGATATCTTGGAATAGATTGAGGAGAAAATACTCTACAATTGACATGTAGAAGAGCTGTGGTATATTGAAGAAAAACCACACGTAAGCTCTAAAATACTCAAACCCCTTTATTGATTCAACTCTATGTTAAATCTAAATATTTTTAGAGCCCATTCGGAAGAAAGATACATTTCTACTACACACAGTAAAGCCTCTTTACTTTCTCCCCTTGAAAAAAAACATAGAAGGCATTGTTTTATATCGCATGAAATAAGTTCGTGTACATGACGGAGGCCTGTCGAAGTTGCCCAACCCTTTATTTTGTTTTGACAATATATATTTAGAATATCGTCTAAATGAAGCCCTCATCTGGAAAAGGGCACTTATTAAAGGCAGCATCTACATTATATAGAGGAGGCCCTGGTACTTGGAAGCGGGGGCTGAAGCCCCCGCAAGATTTTCCGGAAGGGGGAGGGGGTGCTGCGTGTGTTAGTGCAATCCTTTTTGTTTATTTGCTTGTTAAATTTCTTGATGTAAATTCTTGATGGGGCATAAGCATATTGCTTTACGTCTCAACATTCAAGTAAATCCAAGTAAAATTTGAAAAGCAAAAAAGGTTTAATGTAAAATTTTGGTCCCAAGAAATTTAACAAGCTTCAGCCCCCGCTTCCAAGTACCAGGGCCTCCTCTATATAATGTACATGCTGCCTTAAATAAGTGCCCTTTTCCAGATGAGGGCTTCATTTAGACGATATTCTAAATATATATTGTCAAAACAAAATAAACGGTTGGGCAACTTCGACAGACCACCGTCACGTACACGAACTTATTTTATGAGATATATAACCATCTTCTATATGTTCTTTTTTTTCTAGAGGAGAATGCAAAGAGGCTTTACTGTGTGTAGTAGAAATGCATCTTTCTTCCGATTGGGCTCTAAAAATATTTGAATTCAACAGAGTGGAATAAATAAAGGGCTGTGTGGCTGTTATTCAATGTACCACAGCTCTTCTACATGTCAATTGTAGTGTATTTTCTCCTTAATCTATTTCAAGAAATCAATACAAGCAAAAGTAATCTTTTAAGAGTTCTAAAGACAGTAAACTATTTTTTAATACATGAAACCAAAAAGGGAAAGGGTATCCTAGACATTCTCCTGTTGGGTTATAGCCTTTACTGTGCTAGAGCATTATTACAAACGGCAGAACCACAATAATAATATTAATAATAGTTATAATAATATCAATAATGATGAATGTAAATATAAAAATATAGATATAAAAGTTGCTTTATTATACCAAATAACGCAATTTACCTTGCCGATGGTTTTAAAACACGATATTTTTTTTTTAATTTAAAGTCGAAATACGGGGAGGGGATGGAATAAATTCGGAGGGCTCCCGTGGACGTAGGCTTAAATAAAAAAAAAAACTTTCTTCAGGAAACATGTTGACTGATGTCTCATACATCTGTCTTTTCCAAGTCGATTATACAAGTTAAACTGGTTTTGTAAAGTGGCGGGAATGCCGGGGGAAAGCAGTTTTGCCACCTCGGGGTCTCCATAAGATATATATTTTGATAAAGTTAAAATATGGATTGAGGTACGATACATTCGTCATGATTCATGTGCCAGAGTTTCATAAAAGCAGTAAACTGCAAAGCAATGTCTCCTGTAAATTTTCCAAGAGAAACAAATAAAACAAAATTAATAGTGTTTTACCGATACCGAAATGCATTTTGCCCGTATATATCATAGATTACGGTGTGGCAGACACACCAACAAAAGCGATACGAGAAGCAGATGGAAGCTATTGTGTTGAGATTGTGTTATCTCGAATGACATACCATTGATCGTTTTATTGTCCGATTCGTGAGTGTGACTGTGACATAGAGGTTGTTTTGGTCTCGTTTTAGTGCAATATCACGTCATACATTTTGACATATTTGCCCTCTTTCTAAGCAAATTAAGACACTAATACTGTCATGAAGCATATCGATGTTTTCGCTAATATATTCTCTTTCATGTAGAATGTTGACATTGTGTATTAGTTGCTGTTTTTTTTTAAACAGTTCAGGATTCATGAAAAAATACTCTGTTTTAAATTATAATTTGCATAATTTATGTAAATTAGGTAATAATAAACAAGGATATCCCAATTATTTTATGACAATTTTCTTCCCTGTCTTACCCTCAGTCTTTATTTCCAATTTTAGGGCAGTTCTGGTTAAATATATATTCTTAAATACTTGCTTCTACTATATCGACATAATATGCAAATTTATGCAAATTACTTGCTTATTTGCATAGAGACAGCGTGTCTCTTTGGATGAATCTTTTTCTTTTGACTCAAGGAACATTTGTGCCAAGTGGGACATTTGTACTCAAAAATGCAGCGTTCAACCTCTTAACAAGTCTAATAATCGCCTGGTCAGAGCCTTTGTCTCATAGCATTGAACCTTTAATATTCAAGTATGAATAGTAAGCGCCGACAGATTAAATGCACGTTCACGTTTAGCCCCTTTAGCTATAGTCAGACCTGGCAAAACAGCCTCCAGACACATCAAAGCTATTACGTTATTTCCAATGACACGCAATAGATCGCTTGAGAGTGGGTGCAATCACTAGCGTTCCTACGGGGGGGGGGCAGAGGGAGCAGTCTGCCCCCTGACGAGTCACCACTCATACAAATGACATATCCCTGTGACGAACTTGAAAACCTATTTTGCCCTGCCCTGACGAGCTTGAATACTTACCCCCCCCCCCCGACGAGCCTGAAGACAGTTGTGAATGAAGACCCTTTTTTTTGCTTGTCCATTTTTCCTGGTACGATTGAAGACCGTTTTGACCTTTTTTTTGGGGGGGGGGCTTTTCAAATTTTTCGACCAGTTTTGTCCACCCCCTGTGGAAAATCCTAGGTACGCCACTGGTTGCAATGGTGTGGCTCTTCCAAAAAACTGCGACCTGCTGACGTGTACGATCCAATTTGAAGGCAGACAATTACGCAGCAATTCGTGAACACACCTTAATTATCTGTAGCAGTCCTTGGAGAAATTGTAAGGTAAGAATCTGCAGGAAATGACAGCAATTACTTTACTTTATCCGTAATATTTATTTTATAATTATCTATGTTACTGTTTGAATATATTTTGTCATTATTACCTTGTTATACATCGCAATTCGGCCTTAGCCGCGATGATGTCTTGATTTTATTGATAAACCATCTATCAATCTATCTATTTATCTATCTGAAATTGGAGGGTGGATTGTGATACAGTTCTCATTCAATTATGGTGAGATGAATTCCTCCTTTGGTGGTTAATAAACTTGATATTTTCAAGCCAAGTTTTCAAGTTTGGAACATCCACAGTAGCGTACCGTGGGTCACGGCATGGGGGGGGGGCAACAGCAAAAATTTCGAGTCACTTCGTGTATACTGACCTAACAGAGACATCTTAAGGACATGCATGCCATTAAACGGATATGTATCTCACTGACTAAATAATGCGAGCGCGAAGCACGAGCTGATTTTTTTTATATTCAGACCTAAAAGGGACATTAAAAACAAATTTTTGTAGTCATGATGCGTACCCGTCTCGCTAAGCAAACAATGTGAGCGCGAAGTGCGAGCTGAAATTTGTGTATAAAAGAAATATATTGACCTCAAACACGAACATTTTAAGGACTATATTTTAGGAATCCATTAAGAGATTAAATATGTCACCATAGTCATCTAATGCTAGTGCCATGCTGATTTTGTTAGAATTATATCTAAACACATGAAGTCATTGTAATCATGATTAACAGACTCATCTCACTAATCAATTATTGCGAGCGCGAAACGCGAGTTGAAAATTTAGGAAATTCACACCTGATTATTTTAAGGCTTGTTTGTAAGAATTCATGAGAACAATACGTATTTGACTAACCAATTAACGCAAGCGGAAAGCGCGAGCAGAAATGTGTGTATATATTCACCAAAAGCATGGATATTTAAGGACTATTTTTTAGGAATCCATTAAGAAGATAATATCTTACCATAGTCATCTAATGCCAGTGCCAACCGCTTGCTGATATTGTCAGAATTATGCATCTAAACACATGAAGCACTTTTTGAAGTCATTGTAATCATGATTTTCATACGCATCTCACTTATCAAATACTGCGAACGCGAAGCACTAGCTGAGAATTTAGGAAATTTAGACCTCAAGAGGGGCATTCTAGGGATGTTTGTAGAAATTCACTAAAACCGTACGTATTTCACTAACCAAATAATGCGAGCGCGAATCGCGAGCTGAAAGTTTTTTATATTCAGATCAGTAAATGCACATTTTAAGGACTGAGTTTAGGAATTCATGAAGTGCAGACATCTCACCATTACACTAATGCAAACGTAAGCAAGGACAAGAAATATTATATTGAGACCTTAAAATGTGCATAAAAAAGAATGTCATTTTATAAATCAATAATAACTCGAATTGCGATTAAATATATTTGATGTATATGCGAGGACCAGTTACAATGAAGACATAGGCCCTGTGCAAATAATCTCTCTCCCTTTCTCCCACTTTTTCTCCTTTTTTTGGCCAGCCGTACTTACGCCACTGATCATTCATATTCACAGATTAATTGTACTTTGTCTACAACAAGTTCAACGTATCGTTTGGGTCTAATTGTCATTTAGCTCATTTTAGCATTTTGTATATTTTCCATCGAGGATTGTAGTGATCAGACTAATTTATTTCATTGGTAAAATGACGTCACAATCTGCGAAACTTCACGTGGGTCTGGTGTAGAGGAGCCAGGTAAAAATGGCAGAGGTAAAAATGGCAGAGGTAATAATGGCAGAGATAAAAAGAGCAGAGGTATAAATGACAAGAGGTAAAAATAGAACATGTGATAATGACAGAGGTAAAAATGGCCAAGGTACACAATTAGAAAAAACAGTAGATCTACTACAGAAGAAAAATTGAAAAACAGGTTTTACAGAAAAAAAATATATAAGTTTGTAGATTATAATAACAGGAGCATTTTCCACAAAACAGATATGTTTTTAAAAAGGGAAGACAGTTTTATTACAATAAATTTGTAAGGGTTCATGCACAAAATACCATTTTTTGTAATTTTACACAAATGAATGCATGTACGATTACACAGTGCAGTATGATTACAAGTGTTCTACAGACTCTGTTGCAGGCCGGGAATTTTTATTTTTTAAGTATCAAAAAATGGCGGAGCTGAATATGGCAAAGGTAAAGATAGCATAGGCAGAAATGAAAGAGATATGGGGTGCGGGTTTGTTAAAAAGCCGAAAAAAAAATTCACTCTAAAATCAAAGGGGATTTGGTTAATGGGGAAAATGATTCAAAAAATTATTACAACTTAGTGAAGTTCTTTTGGGTCAGAAAAAGAATTACAACAAAAAATAATAACAATCAGATAATAAACAATGTTTTTTCTTCTGTTCGAAAACTAACAGAGATTTTTATTAAATCCCTACATTTTAGCATACCAAGCTAATTACCAAGAGGGTGCTGCTTATGGTGTACAAAATACTGAACAGCACTTCCGCTTCCAAGCATGCCAAGGTTTATGACCATCAAGCCGTTTATATCACATTGGATGCAGTGGTAAAGAAGGTTCAGTGTCTTCTTCTATGCAAAGAATCTGAACCAGACGGTCCCCTCGATCGGCCCCACATTGGTTTACCAGTCAAAACAAGATTATCATTGATTTTCATAATCAGTTACATATTCAGTGCCAAGCCTTGGAACGCATGCTTATTGTCATTCAAATATTTAGACAGAATAGTACAGACGACATTACAAATAACAAATAAGGACATAATATTTAACCACAATCATTCATGACAATTTCAACGTCTAAACTTGTCCCGCTATGTTCTCTATGTTTTTTCCCACCCCCTAACCCTCTCTGTCTCTCCACCTCTCTTATGTCTACTCTTCCTTCTTTTTATCGGTAAACCTGGAAAAACTCTAGATAGAAATAAACTAGCCAGACAAAAAGAAATGTTATAAAATGATGAATGAGAGAAGTGCAGTTTCATTTTGCTCCTGATAAATTGAATGAAAAAAATATCTGTCGTTTGATTTCTTTTTCAAAAAGCCTTCACGGTACACCTCCAACGAATTCGTAAATAGCATTGTTAGGCCGATAAAGACATAATGATATGATGAAATTCCTAACCGTGACATGCACTTCTAATTTAATCTATGAACATGCGGGGGCTTTTTGACAATTCATTGCATGGGGGTTTAAGGCTGGCCATATTTTACCTAGAGCTGTAATTTTTACCTCTCCCATTATGGCCAATGCCATTTTACCTCTGCCATTATTACCTTTGCCATTTTTACCTCTGCAATTATTACCTCTGCAATTATTACCTCTGCCATTTTTACCTCTGCCATTTTTACCTCTGCCATTTTTACCTTTGCCATTTTTACCTCTGCCATTTTTACCTTTGCCATCATTACCTCTGCCATTATTACCTCGTCCATTTTTACACCGAGCCGGTATAGAATAGTCCTCCCTTTTTTTCTGTTATAAGCATATGTGGTTACAATATTGTTATCGAAATAGTATTATGTATTTTTAGTTAATTATTCATCGGCCCTGGGGCCATTTGATTATTTCATAGGCTGCTGGCCATGGGCCCTGCTGACCGGGAGACGCGCATGTAACTCTATCCTTGGCAATTAATATCCTGCTTCGATCTCTGCTTATTATTAATAAGAAACGCCTTGCACACCAAATTTCTTACTGCCTGATGTGCGCCCTCGGTCTTTCTTCTCTTTCACCCTTGATGTGAATGAATGTTGTATGGGCGTAATATAACTGGCCCCATCAAAGGCTGTAGGGACGGGTAATCAAGGACGGATACATGATTTTTTGAAGGGGGGGCACATTTTCCCGGGGGAAAAAATTGATAAGGAAAAAAGAGGGGTTTCAACAAAAATTGCAGGGAATTTTGTCAACGAAAAAAAAATGACAAGCAAAAAAAATAAACAAATAAATAAGCAAAAAGGTCTTTACTTTCAAAAGAGGGAAATGTTTACATTGCAAATTTTAATTGTGCCTCTCAAAGGGGGGGGGGGGGACAGGTCGGCTGCGCTCCCACCCCCTGGATCCGCAAGTGCGGGTTATGGCTATAAAGCGGTGACCTGACATTTGCTCCTGCGACATATTTTGTTCCGGTCGTATTACATGTATCTCTCAGAGCACGAAGGATTAGATCTAGGGTTTTGGTTCAGAATAATGTAAAGATGGGGATGAGTTTTTATTCAGTTTTGTAGGATTATTTCATGTCTAGCAAATGTGCAGATTTTTCAATGGAGCTACTGTCATCGGAGCCAATTTCATGGCACCAAAAGGTGCCTATACCTATGACACAAACACTAACGTACCTATGGGGGCAGTCTGCCCCCCCCCCCCCCGCTGACGAGTCACAACCCATGCAAGGGACGTATCCCTGCCCCCTGACGATTCACAACTGATTCATGACGAGCCACCAGCGGCCCCCTCCTTTGAAGTTGAAGACCTTTATTTTCTTTTATTTTCTTGTCATTTTTTTCTGGTGCGAAATGTCTTTTATATTCTGTTTAGGACCTTTTTTTCGCATGTCATGTTTTTCTGGTACGAAATCCTTTATTTGTGGTTGAAAACTTTTTTTTTTCTTGTCAAGTTTTGGCGGACGATTTTGCCCCCCCCCCCCCCCCTCCCATGGAAATCCTAAGTACGCTACTGGACACAATCATCATCGCCCAGTATGAACGAGCCACGGATCCAAGAACTGACGCCTCCCAAAACAATTGAAATGCAGGCCCGTAGCCAGAATTTTTTTCGGGTTTTGAATAATCTCATTAAAATAGAAGCAAATTCAATATACATGTATAGTCATATGACGTCATAGCAGTCATACGACCGGCTTAGATTTGAATTGTAATTTTGGCTTCATTCCAAAAAAAAATAACGCTTGCAGTCATCTGCAATTGTTATATGAATATTCTTTCAGGTAACATGAACCTCAATTAAAAGGATACTTTGAATGTACAGATTCTGAAAATGCCACTTGTTCCAAAGTCGGATCGTGGACAATCGTGAGGTGTGTGGTGGCATTGATATTCATACCCTACTGATTGTTGCAGGTGTCAATTAATTCAGTTCAATGATCATAGCTATTCTTGTTATTATTTATATCATTTTTATGATCATCATTATTTATCATCATAATTTTCATTATCATTTATTATTATTATTACTGTTATTATTTCATTATTATTATCATTATTATTGTTATTATTGTTGTTTGTTGTTTTGGTTCTCGTTATGTTTCATGTGCTGCAGAATGGGCCTGAGAATTTCCCTGATCATCATAGTCTTATGCATTGCTGTCATGGGCATGGTAGAAGTCGTGAACGCGGACATCGAGCCTGGTGATGAAATAAAACTCTCCGCCCGTGGTCGCGAGCTCCTGCTAAAGCTCCTCTCTCTTGAAAGGAAAGATGCCAAAGCGAAAGGAGAAGATATTAAAGAAAGGACAGGTAAACGTTGAATCGCGTGACATTGGTAATTCTGAAGATTCGTCATTCCGAAGGTTCGAATATTCTGAAGGTTCGTTTATACGAAGGTTCGTCATTCCAAAAACGAAAGAAAGGTTCGTTAGTCCGAAAACGAAATAAGGTTTGTTTTTTTCCGAATATGAATTTTTTTTAACAAAAACGGTGATGTAATTAAAAAAGATAATAGGATGTTATGCAGTAATAGTTTCAACAGATGATTATTCATGTGTATATATGTTGGGGTCGACGCATGTATTGCTTTAAGAATTGGCGCATGGATCAAACATCTTAACTTTGATTTTCTCTGGGCAATTGCTACCTGGTCAAGAATAAGAAAGGAATAAGAATATTGATGACTGTATGATGGTCATATGTGACCTTAAGTAAAGTGGAATTTCTAGAGGAGGGTGTCTTTTTTAACAGCTCCTGCTGGTCATGATAAATTTCTGATTTGAAATGTGTTTCCAAACCGTGTAAAAAGCCCAAGTTTTAACAATAATAAATTGCTTTAAAAACGATTTGCTCAATTTAATTACTACACAACACACAACGATCGACATCACCCAAAGGCCCATTTTGACATAAATGCCACTTTTTGGCCCCCCCCCCCATGAAAAAAAATTCGCCCGCGACCCTGCCTTCCATTCCTCAAAACAATTGAACCTTATTTCATTTTCGGATTAACGAACGTTCAAAATAATGAACGAACCTTATTTTGTTTTCGGAGTAACGAGCCTTCGGATTAACGAACCTTATTTCGTTTTCGGATCAAAGAACCTTCGGAATAACGCCACAAATGTTCGGATGAACTAACCCTTTTTCTTTTTCGGATTAACGAACATCGAGGTATAGGCAATTTACGTGTTCCGGAATAACGAACCTTCGGATTCACGAAGAGTTACCAATTAATTAAAGGTAATCGTTTTGGGGGGATCCAAGAGGGCGTTTTGTTACTTGCTGCTGTACTCGCTGCCATCTTCTTTAAGAAGATCAATGATGAAATTGCATGCAGCTGATCACCAACCAGTCGCGCTGCACAATCGCTCATGTATGGGCAGCCAAAAGGGCCAAAAGAAACAATTTCAAAAATTTCTGAAATAAATTATTTTTGTGATAATCTGAAAGAGTCTGGGAGACTGCGTTTATTTCTGAAAGACTCCATGTATTTCTGAGATACTACATCTATTTCTGAAAGTTTCTTCATTTTTTTTAGAAAGTTGATTATTTGCCCTTTAGTCACTACTTTTGGCTTCATTGGCGCTAGCCCACACATCACTTCACGCAGCAGAATGATCGGCTCGGTGTAAAAATGGCAAAGGTAAAAATGGCATAGGTAAAAATGGCAAAGGTAAAAATAGCAGAGGTAAAAATGGCAAAGGTAAAAATAGCAGAGGTAATAATGGCAGAGGTAAAAATGGCAAAGGTAAAAATAGCAGAGGTAAAAAAAATGGCAGAGGTAAAATGGCAAAGGTAAAATGGCAAATGTAAAAATGGCAGAGGTAAAAATGGCAGATGTAGTAATGGCAGAGGTAAAATTGGCAAAGGTAAAAATGGCAAAGGCAAAAGTAGCAGAGGTAATAATGGCAGAGGTAAAAATGGCAAAGGTAAAAATGGCAGAGGTAAAAATGGCAAAGGTAAAAAAAGCAGAGGTAAAAATGGCAAAGGTAAAAATAGCAGAGGTAAAAATTGCAGAGGAATATATGTCAGCGGTAAAATGAAAGAGGTATTAATGACCAGTCTTAAACCCCCAAAAAGCCTCTCCATGTACAGAAGATTAAATTAGAAATGTTCTAAGAAGAAAATTCGAATTATAATGTTGAAATTTTGGAAAGAGTAACATTTTACAATCATACTGTAGATCTTCTGCATCCAACTGATAATACTTGAGTTGGTATATTTTATTTTTTCCTCAACTTATTGGTGAGGATTTTAGGGAATCCATCAAAGATTTAAAAAACTATTGTTATTTTATATTTTAATGGTGACGTGATTTGCGAGCAGTTTTTCCCCATGGTGTAATAAGAAAATATCAATAAGATGTCATTAAAAAAATTAAATGATTTTTAATGAACCTTAAGTATATCAACACACAAGTCATTTCACATCCGCTCCTGAAAGATTTTTTTAGCAGTCATGATCCACTGATTACATTAGCCTTAAAATTTATATTTTGAAAACATAATTCCATTTTTATTTCTCAATGTGAACCTTCCACTTTGCGATTTAATTCTATATCTCAATCTCAACCTTCTCCACAGCTTATAGATTTGTTGATTGAATTTAGTGCATGTATTTCAGTTATCATTCCCATATTATAGTTTTTTATAAATATTTTTAGAAATAATTTTGTAACGTGCTCTCATCTAGAATTACCTTGTAAGTGCAATATACCAACATCAATTGATTAATTGTTACTTTATATTATTTGACTATTTCATTTTACTTATGTAACTATGAAATTTATGTTTACATTGTAATCTTTGTTTGTATCAGTCTCCCAACTGTTTTAACAAGGAACAATAAACGGAAATGATTGAATGAATGAATTTAAAAAGTTGAAAAGTATTATTTTGGTGCATTAAATACGGGGCCGCTGCTTGTATATGACGTCACAAAACAGTACGATTCATAATAACTTTCTTAATCTTTGATGGAGTTTTCTCAAACGTTCACCAATGTATTTTTCTGCTATTTTTACAGTAAACTATTTGTCAGTGTGAACTTCTCCTTCAAAACAGGTCGATAGAATGATACTTAAGAAACACCTATAATTATTTCTACCTCTGCCATTTTTACATCTGCCATTTTTAACTCTGCCCTTATTACCTCTGCCATTTTTACCTCTGCCCTTATTACCTCTGCCATTATTTACCTATGCCATTTTTACCTCTGCCCTTATTACCTTTGCCATTATTACCTCTGCCACTATTACCTGTCATTATTACCTCTGCCATTATTACCCCTGCCATTATTACCTCTGCCATTATTACCTCTGCCATTTTTAACTCTGCCCTTATTACCGCTGCCATTTTTACCTCTGCCATTTTTACCTCTGCCATTATTACCTCTGTCATTTTTACCTCTGCCATTTTTACCACTGCCATTTTTACCTGGCACCAAATGATCGAGGCGGAGTCAACCTGCCAATCTTCAACACTAGATGAGGCATAACATATTTTGTTAAATACCCATTCTGTTCATGATCACCAATAGCGCTTAGAATGTCCAAATCTAAGGTTAAAAATATCACAATTTTTCGGCTCGCGCTTCGCGCTCGTATAAATTGATGGTTACAAAATGTGCTTAGAATGTCCAGTTTCAGGTTCTTATTTTTAGCGTCTTTTTTATCTTTGCAGATGAGGATTGTCCACTTGGTTTTTGGTGTTAACAGCTAGGTAGTAGCAACGAAGCCAAAAAGCGGCAATCGAATGGGGTTTTGTAGGTGTTCGGGTTTATTCGCCTGATTTTGTGAATACATCCGTGCTTCATTTCCGGATTTTCGTCTAAAGCTTTTAATAGTGAATGGTCCAATAATACAATCGTAAAATAGTGTAGCGGCAGTTTATTTTTAAACAGTTGAAATTAAATTGTTCCCTATCTACCGTCCTCTTTAGGTAATCTATTTTGTCTTGTTTTGTTTTTTCCCCTTTTAAAATTTCTTTTGAGCACTTATTCGATATTAGAAAACCTTACAAATAAACTGTACCATGAATGATAAGGCTTTGCTCTTTCCATGTTTGAGAAGTTCTTATATTGAGAAATTAATGTTCAGCGTGGGCTCGTAACAGTGAAGAGCGTAGAATGACTTATAATCCATGTATCTCTTTGCATAGGGAAATTCAGTAATCGTTTGTAATTGATTATTTACTAGGTATTTCTTTACAATGTATTCAAGTACAAATTGCTGAGAAATAACGATGTTTACAACTGCATGATTATGTTAGATTTTTAATCTTTAATTATTCTTTCCTACACTGTTAGAAAACTCTGATTTTACAGAAAAAAGATTTTGCAGAAAGTAATAACAAAATCATTCTGTAAATTCATAAAACAGGAATTTTTCTGCAACTTCTAAGAACAGGTCTGTTTAAAAAGGGGAAAAGGGTGCTGTATTTAAGGAAATTTGTAAGGTTCCATACACCAAATACCAATTTCCTGTAATTTTACATGATAAAATGTAAGATTGCGCAATCTGGTAGGAATACAGGTGTTCTCGAGACTCTGCTGCAGGAACTTCTTTTATTTTAAGGATAAATTTTCTAACGGTGTGTTCGGGTATAAATAGTAGTGACAATTACCATTGGTGTATTTGAAAAAAAAATATTTATATTTCATGACCCTAATTGTTTATATAAAAAGAAGAAGATTAAATATTATGCCTGACAATCTCCCTCCTCTATCATTGACCATGATCGGGCTCCATGCTCGATTATGGGCCATGCAATATGCTAAGCAGTTAAAGATTCCTGGACAAAACTCTGGCCATGTGTTATTGGAACCTGCTGCGACAGGATGGGCATGGTTTCTTCATTAAAGTTGTAAGAAAGGAATGTTTTGCTTCCTGCTTATTGTTATTTGTTGTATGGAGCAGCTACAAGAGTGCATAGTCGGAAAAGCAGAGGTACTGACTAGAGAAGGAGTGCGAATACTAAGATACGGTAACTACTGAATTTACCGAGAAACTGGAAATACTGAATTTACCGAGATTCTAAGAATACTGAGATTACTGAGAATACTAAAAATACTGAGATGAGTGAGGATACTAAAAGTACTGAGATTCCGAAATACTGAAATTACGAAGATACTGAATACTGGAATGACTGAGATAATGGAGATACGGAATAATGGAGATGTTGAAATCCATGAGATATAATCTAAGTTACTGAGAAGAAGTAAAGAGTCAGAAGTGAAAAAGACGGACTTTACACTAGCCGCTTGTACATATATATATATTGCAGCCGAAACGAACCAGCTAGTCAGGAAAGGAAGTCGGTTTGGCTACATTTATAAATATATATATACGTGTGTATATATAAAACCCAAAAAAAGAGGACAGTACGTTGCCCGACATTTTAAGTGTGTCCAACTTTCGAGAAGTCTGATACACTCTTTAAAAATAAGGCGCGGATCCAAAGTGGAAGAAGGTGTACTCCTTCGAAGGCCTTCATCTGTTCATCACGCACCCCCCCCCCCCCCCCTCCCTTACTTTGTCAAATTTCTTGGACGAATTAGCATTATAGCAACCCGTAAAAATCTGACTCTGGATCCTCGCCTCATCTCAGGGTTTACCCAATTTGGGGTATAGAAACAGGGAGAACGCATATTATTTTGTTTGGTTAATGACTGATGCAATACCTTTACCCAGTGTTGGGTAGAATTCTACCCATAAAACATAAAAATGATGGATATGTCTGATATAAACTTTAGTTCAGATTCAGTTATGTCCTCAGATCCAGCTGACACAAAAGTGTAAAGGTTGTGCTTACTAAGTGTTGAAATTTCAATTTGGGTGGCAAATTTGTTACAAAATGATTAGATATATCCGTTTTATCTCAATTGACTAAAGGTGCAAGGGAAATGTATAAAAAAAAAAAATGTTTCGCAGGGTAAGCTTGATTTCGCCCTTTCCCCTTGACACAGCGTGAAAACGATCGTTTCTGCGCAAGCAGATTTCTGCGAGCTTTACAAAAATGGACAGTGCTCACTCAAGTGTAACATTTTGTCATAACTTTTACTTTCATGAAAAAAATTACCCACATGTTGTATATTTTTTAATTCCCAGGGCTTTTTTAAAGTGTAAACTTTTTTCCATACGCACTGTATAATAATTCTTTTTTGCTGAATTCAAAATGCTGTTAACTCTTTTTCGTACTTTATTGTATTTTCTTATGTTAAAGTTATTTTAATACGATTCTTAACATATTGCTTTTAAAGTCTGTTTCTCTTGTCAATTTGATGCAAAATACTACAAGTAATCCAATGTTTTTTATTTTCATGTTCCTTAGTTTATTCTTTTTCATTATAAAAGTTTCATTATACAATGATAAAAACAATTCCGAAAATCTATTGTAAGATTCATCATGATGCGCAGCACATATTTTACACTCTGCGCGCTGACGTCACAATGGATGAACAGGTAATTAATCAGCTGTAGGTATGAGCTGCACTATATGTAGATCGGATGTGATATTTCACAAAGCTTATAAGCTGTATAAGCTGTATAAGCTGTTATTCAGTCGACCATTTTGTTTAATTCTTCAACAATTTTACAATACTTTGCTCTGTGGAGCTGTAAAGTATGACGAATATGACCCGAGTTTGAACGAATGGTAGAGTGGTTAGGAATTTTTGTACCATTCACGGGTTTACAGAGCAACTTTGAATCCAGTGTCTTCATTGTTTGAATAAAAGCGACAATAGGTGTTCCTTTGTTCAATCTACACATTAGGAATACCAAGCTTTGACTATTTAATTTATTTAAATAACAATTAAAAAACTGTAAAACAGCGTTTTATGATTTTTTTTAACGTATATACTCAAAATATGGGTTCCGCGGCCCCTGAGAGAACTTCAAATTTCACCCAAAAGGATGTTCTTTAGAATTGCGCAATCAAAAGAATTTGGAATTTTTATACCTCACGAGATCACTACAATTAGTTTAAACCTATATTGCAAATTCAAGTTCGATTCGGTTTTATTCAAAAATACTCATCAGAAATTCTGAAGACTAACAATGTTAGTTTACAATCAAAAACACATAAGAGCAAAGATAAATATGTAACATGCAGTGACCATTATTTTAAAAAAAATCAGCAATTACACAAAAACATATATTATGTTTCAAAATACAATGACATTATAGTAACAAATTGAAATTGAATAAGCAGCAATATATTCAGATGGAGAATCTATTTATATTGCGATGTGTTTGCTCTTTTAAGTCTAACAGCAGTGTCGGTTCTTAAAAATTGTGTGAAAGATATAAACAAAAACCTAATCTAAAAAAAATTGAAATTTCACTAACAAACTTTAGAAGTACAATAAATGCTGCAATTTATTCAAAACCTAACATGTCTAAGAGGTGAAAAATATGGCTTCATGGGTTCGTTTTCAAATTGTTACGATACGGCAACAAATAACAATGATTTTTTTTATTTGATCTCCTTTTCTTTTATTACAGAAAATCGATTTAAACAAATGAAAAAATGGTCTTACGTCTCTTCAAATTGTGATAATAATCCAAAGTAAAATCCAAATTAATTAAAATCCAAGTTGGCTGGCGAAGATTTCTTCAATTTCTTCACGGTGGATAACAATAGTCACTGTAATGAGTTGAAATGTCCGTGAAGATGATATTGATGATGATTAACAGTCAATTTCTGCAATCCATGGGTGGAAAAGCGTTCATTTAAACAGGTTGATGATCTCGATGATAACTGAGAATCCCTCTCTAAAAGTAACTGCAAACAGTTCATTGATGGCATGCAAACAATTCCACAGAAGATAAGTGTTATATTCCAGTTGGAAATAATCTATGCTATGACATAAAGTCTGGCGTGAAACTCTGAGTTCTGATCTGATGTGATCTGATATGATGATGTCCCTGAAGAAACTGCCAGCTGATATACAAATTGTTCACTATTCTATACGCTTCTAGTATTGTCTACAAAAAGAACATTCTACCCATTTCTAGCGCAGTCTAAATTCTAAAACATTCTTGAATGACCTCAGTGAAATCAAAACCCCAAACGGACACTCTGGAATACAAAAATAGAACATATCAGGGATCTCTCATATCAGATGGATGAAAGCAATACTTCACAGACCTGGCAATACCACTGGCACCCAGTTATGACTGTCATGAACCATCAAAGCCGTCTGCTGAACTCAAGATCAACACCAGCTCTACTCTGGAAACAGCACTGATCACTTCTAAGGAACTTGACAATGCTATCTTTAGCTTTAAGAGGGGAAAAGCAAGTGGCCCAGATGATATCAACCCTGAACACCTTATCTACCTCGGAGTAACAGCCAGGCGGCTGATTGTCTTGATATACAGTGCGTCCCAGAAAAAACGAAACCGAGATTTAGCGATCATTTATCCTTACTTAATCATAAATAAAACAGACAAATGACCTACCAATTTAAAGCTTAGAATCTCCGCTTTCATCTGATATTAGTTAGAATATTTCTCATTCACGCATGAGTGAGCAAATGCAATTTGAAGAAAGGATATAAAAAAACACATTTGGCGGGGGTATCTATGTTTCAAAAAGAAAACCACATTTTTGAAAAGTTCAATATCTGCTCTTTAATTTGATACCTAAATTACAGAAAATGGTCAAGAAATAACAAAGTTCTGGTAATTTGAAATAAGGCTTGAATTTCAATTATTTAATAAAATGAAGAGGTTCTCCAGGCTGGCTTCAAACTCGCTCAACACTCCGTTTTGTTGACGATCAGCCATGCATTAAATCTTTTTTTTTTCACCATGCGAAAGCTTCTGTGGGTAACCGGTGAAAACACGTATATCTCATGAAATTATGGAAATACAAGCCTTATTTCAAATGACCAGAACTTTTTTTATTTCTTGACCATTTTCTGTAATTGAGATACCAAATAAAAGAGCAGATATTGAACTTTTCAGAAATGTGGGTTTTCTTTTTGAAACCCAGATACCCCTCGCCAAATGAGTTTTTGATATCCTTTCTTCAAATTGTTTTTGCTCACTCATGCGTTAATAAGAAATAGGCTAAGTAATATCAGATGAAAGAGGAGATTCTAAGCTTTAAATTGGTAGTTCATTTGTCTATTTTATTTATGATTAAGTTATGATAAATGATCGCTAAATCTCGGTTTCGTTTATTCTGGGACGCACTGTACAACTCATTTCTGGCTGCTTCTTACACCCCTCAGAGTCTAAAGGATGGCCTTCACAAGGGAAAAGGCAATAATCCTGGTGATCCAAAGAATTATAGGGGTATCACCCTCACATCAACACTCTGCAAACTACTAGAACTTGTCCTTAAACCTCGTATTGAGAGTTCTTTGTCAAAATGTGATATTCCTGATGAGCTCCAGTTTGGGTTTCAGAAAGGACATTCCTGTCTCCTTACCTCGTGCTGCCTTGAGCTGGTCCTTGAACTCAACACTCTCAGCAGAAAGCCTACTTATGTTGCCCTCCTTGATGCAGAGAAGGCCTTCGATAGGGTATAGCATAAAGGACTCTTCCAGAAGTTAGAGGACACAAGCATTCACCCACTCCATCGCAACATGATTAATTCCTTGTACAATGACCTGCGCAGTCAAGTGCTATGGGACGGTAAAGTCAGTGCGCCTTTTCCTATTCTGCAAGGAGTTAGACAGGGAGGTGTCGTTTCACCTCTCCTTTACATTACTTTCATCGATGGTCTCATCAAACTTCTTCGTGATAAGAACATTGGATGTAGCCTTCTGGGGCGATACTCTGGACTCCTTGTTCTGGCAGATGATGTGGCCCTTCTTAGCTCATCCCCGAGAGAACTCCAGTGCATGCTAGATCAGACTAGTAAATACGCAGAGGAATGACGGTACAGAATTAATCCTTCAAAGAGCTGTATTGTCATATTCAATGAAGGGGAAAATGCTCCTCAGCATCCTGCCTGGCATCTTGGAGATGTTGTGGTGCAGACAGCCTCTTTGCATCCTCACCTTGGTATCATTAAGTCCAGCATCAGGCGAGACCCAACTGAAGACATCATCGCAAAAGGGCTAAAGACATTCTATGCACTAACTGGATCTGGAGCTTATACTGGCGGTCTGCTTCCAAACCACAGTGCCACTCTCTGGAAGGTCTACTGCATTCCCAGAATGCTGTATGGAGTGGCGATTATGACCCTCACCAAAGGAATGAAGAGAAGGCTTGATCAAGCACAGCAACAGTTATTCAAGCAAATCCTGGGCATCCCCAAAACTGCTGCAGATGAGTCTGTACTGACCGGCCTCATTCCACTGAGCACTCAAGTGGATCAAGAAAAGCTCCTTCTAATAGGGCAGCTGCTTAATCTACCCCATGACCGATTTGAATACCGGACGTTCCTGCATGCTCTCTCCAGTCAAACCACCTCTATCAAAGCATGGCAGGATACTCTTAGTAGATACAAGCTTCCAGACCTCCACTCTCTCATTCTGCAGCCTGTACCATACAGTCAATGGAAGAAGCTTGTGAAGTGTGCTGTAAATAGTATGGTAGTCTGCAAAACATCAGAGGCAGTTCAGTTAAAATCCACACTCTCTTTCTGGAGGAGCATCAGCATCCCCCTTCCAAATCACCTATATCCACGCAATAGCAGTTCTAACTTCTTGCGCCAAGCTGTAATGATCAGATCCCAACTGCTGTGCCAAACATACCCTGTTCAGGCAAGACTTCTAACTATTAAAAAGTCAAATACAGCCACGTGGCAGCTTTGTAGCAAGGAAGAGGAAGATGCAGATCATTTTGTTGGATCCTGTGCCTATTTCTTATCTCACAGGGCAGACCTTCATGCAAAACTGAAAAGAAGGCAAATGCATGATGAAATGTTTCTATATGACCCATTCAAGAACAACCATTACAGTAGAGTGGTCCTCTTACCAAGATCTCTTAATCTTCCTTCTTCAGTTTGCTGTCAGCTTGTAACATATACTCTCCTATTTTTATATAAAATTCATATGAAACGTATCTCTTTCCTGTCCTCAATGAATTGATTATGTAATTTAATCTCCAAATGCAATATCCTGGATGGATGGGTGGATTACGACATACTGCATTTTGATGCTGATCTCCGATAAAAGCGGGGGAAGAGCAAGAAGAAGTAAATCACATAGCTAATCCTATTGTAAATTTCCACTACCAATACAAGTCTATTGTAAAGCATTCTCTATTCAGAAATAACAAAATACCTTGGCCTTTGAATAGGCAAAGGTGTGCATAACAATAGCTTTTACAAAGATATTCTGGAATGTTCTTTATTCTATGCTATGAATATCTTTAAAGAGAAGATCACTAAATAAATGAATGTAGTTGCTCTTAGAATTCTTATATATAACTATCAACACTTTTATAGGAGCAAATGTGTTTTTAAAAACACCAAAAACTCTCCAAATGTGTGAGGAATTTATATGTGAGGGAAAAAATCATAAACTCTACGACAGCCTCTCTGATAATGGAATATACGGTCCCTTGTTTCGCGCCGTGTTGAGCCCAGATTCGGATTAGTAGCCCAGAAGGAAAAACCAGTAAGACCAGTATTTTTTTTTACTGGTTTCCAGTATATTTTAACTGGGCCAGTTGATTTTTAACTGGACCAGTAAAAATCAACTGGAGACCAGTTCCAAAAATTGCATTCCAGTTGAAGCAATTAGTAATACCAGTTCAATTGTTTTTCATCAAACTGGTGTTACTGGTCCAATAAATAATGACTTTTTTTCAAGTCAGATTATTTGACGAATTATGAAAAATGAATCTTGCAATTCAGAAAAAGTTATTTTCGTTATCATTTATCATTGTTATCATATTTCTTTTTTAATTATTATAATTATAATTATTATGATTATTATGATCATTGTTATCATTCTTATTACTGTTATCATTGTTATTGATGTTGTAAATATTATTATTAACATTATCATAATTATCAAGTATAAAGATTATAAACAATGATTGTTTCCTTAATTATGGTTAAGATCAAAGCAAGATATATTCCTCTGATACAGTCAACTGGTCTAAAGTAATTTATTGTTTGAAATTGAACTGGTCAAGACCAGTAATACCAGTATTCTGATGATGCTGATCACGGGGATTACCTTATTTGCATATTTCCTGTTTTTAAGAGAAAAATCAGGATTTAGAGTGGAATATTATTGCCATGACACTCATTGTTGTTTAAAAACTTTCAAAATATGTGTGTTAACTAATTCACAATGAACATTTCTATTTTTTTTACATAACCGTTAATACGCACATTATATTGCACAAGCGCGCTCGCCAACGATGCGAAAGTCTATAATTGGGGTGTAGCGCTGTACCTGCATGAAAGAGCCGAGGGGGCACTTCCATTGACTAGTGACCATGTGTGACCATGGGGTTTCGAAAAACACCCTAGACAAGTATTTTCCAAGTTCTGAAAATACACCCCTTAACAAGTATTGGATACAAAACAGCATTCCCTGAATTGACCCCCTAAACAAGTACAACGATATATCTCAATTGATATGTCACGGAAGTGATCACGGACGTCGACTTTACCTTGTTTTTCATTGGGTTTAGTAGCACCCCACATATCTCCCTCAAATTAGACCCTAAACACGTAGTGTTGGGGCAAATATTGCATCCTTTCTTAACTCATACTTTCGCAAATTTGACCGTAGACCATGGGCGGAAATCCCAGGGGGACAGGGGGGACGTGCCCCCCCCCCCTACTCAAAATAGTAGGGGGACACAATATCAAATTTCCCCCTTACTATTTTGGGTCTTTGGTGATGCTAAGAAATACATCACTCGAAATGGGAATAAAACATACGTTTTGGGACGAGATGCTTGTCAAATATATTTTCGTCGTTTTAGGCTATTTAGGTTATAGCCTTCTTTTTTTTTTTTTGCTTGTCAAATTTTCCAGACCCTTGTCCCCCCCCCCTACCTTTTGGGAGAGATTTCCGCCCCTGCCGTAGACACGAAGTTTTTCCAGCGAAATATATTGCTGGGGGATGGTCACGCATGGTATCCACTCGTCAATGGAAGTGGGCCCCAGGGATGAAAGGAGGAAAAAAGGGTCGCCTGGTCAGAGCCTTTGTCTCATAGCATTGAACCTTTAATATTCAAGTATGAATAGTTAGCGCCGACATATTGAATGCACGTTTGCGTTTAGCCCTTTTAGCTATAGTCAGACCTGGCGAAACAGCTTCCAGACCCATCAAAGCTAAATTATTTCCAATGACACGCGATAGATCGCTTGAGATGAGAGTGGGTTGCAATCACTAGCGTACCTATGGGGGGCAGAGGGAGCAGTCTACCCCCCCCCCTGACGAGTCACAATCCATACAAATGACATATCCCTCTGACGAACTTGAAAACCTATTATGCCCTCCCCCTGACGAGCTTGAATATCCCCCCCCCCCCCCCCCCCGACGAGCTTGAAGACAGTTGTGAATGAAGACCCTTTTTTTGCTTGTCCATTTTTCCTGGTACGATTGAAGACCGTTTTGACCTTTTTTTTTTGGGGGGGGGGGCTTTTCAAATTTTTCGACCAGTTTTGCCCCCCCCCCCCCCTGTGGAAAATCCTAGGTACGCCACTGGTTGCAATGATGTGGCTCCTCCAAAAAACTGCCACCTGCTGACGTGTACGAACCATTTTGAAGGCAGACAATTACGCAGCAATTCGTGAACACACCTTAATTATCTGTAGCAGTCCTGGAGAAATTGTAAGGTAAGAATCTGCAGGAAATGACAGCAATACTTTACTTTATCCGTAATATTTATTTTATAATTATTCATGTTACCGTTTGAATATATTTTGTCATTATTACCTTGTTACACATCGCAATTCGGCCTTAGCCGCGATGATGTCCTGATTTTATTGATAAACCATTTATCTATCTATCTATCAATATATCTATTTATCTATCTGAACTTGGAGGGTGGATTGTGATACAGTTTTCATTCAATTATGGTGAGATAATTCTTCCTTTGGTGGTTAATAAACTTGGTATTTTCAAGCCAAGTTTGGGACATCCAGTTAGACTTGTTGTACATGTACATTATTCACAGTAGCGTACCGTGGGTCGCGGCATGGGGGGGGGGCAACAGCAAAAATTTCGAGTCACTTCGTGTATACTGACCTAACAGAGATATATTAAGGACATGCAGTGCCATTAAACGGATATGCATCTCACTGATTAAATAATGCGAGCGCGAATCGCGAGCTGATTTTTTTTTTATGTTCAGACCTAAAAGGGACATTGAAAACAAATTTTTGTAGTCATGATGCGTACCTGTCTCGCTAAGCAACCAATGTGAGCGCGAAGCGCGAGCTTAAACTTGTGTATAAAAGAAATATATTGACCTCAAACACGAACATTTGAAGGACTATATTTTAGGAATCCACATTAAGAGATTAAATATGTCACCATAGTCGTCTATTGCTAGTGCCATGCTTTGCTGATTTTGTTAGAATTACATCTAAACACATGAAGTCATTTTCATCATGATTAACAGACTCATCTCACTAATCATTTATTGCGAGCGCGAAACGCGAGTTGAAAGTTTAAGAAATTCACACCTGATTATTTTAACGGCTTGTTTGTAGGAATTCATGAGAACGATACGTATTTGACTAACCAATTAACGCAAGCGGAAAGCGCGAGCAGAAATGTGTGTATATATTCACCAAAAGCATGGATATTTAAGGACTATTTTTTAGGAATCCATTAAGAAGATAATATCTTACCATAGTCATCTAATGCGAGTGCCAACCGCTTGCTGATATTGTCAGAATTATGCATCTAAACACATGAAGCACTTTTTGAAGTCATTGTAATCATGATTATCATACGCATCTCACTAATCAAATACTGCGAGCGCGAAGCGCTAGCTGAGAATTTAGGAAATTTAGACCTCAAGAGGGGCATTCTAAGGCTTATTTGTAGGAATTTACTAAAACCGTACGTATTTCACTAACCAAATGATGCGAGCGCGAAACGCGAGCTGAAAATATTTGATATTCAGATCAGAAAAATGCACATTTTAAGGACTGATTTTAGGAATTCATGAAGTGCAGACATCTCACCATTCCACTAATGCAAACGTAAGCACGGACAAGAAATATTTATATTGAGACCTTAAAATGTGGCAACCACTTTAAGTATTCATAAAAAAGAAGCATATGTCATTACATAAAACAATAATAACTCGAATTGCGATTGAATATATTTGATGTATATGCGAGGACCAGTTACAATGAAGACATAGGCCCTGTGCAAATAATGTTTCATAAAGTTATGAAAAAATGCTTCTTATGTAGTATAACACAACATAATATACCATAGCATTATAATGAACAATAATTTCTTCTTTCCCACTACAATCTCTCTCCCTTTCTCCCCCCCCCCCCTTCTCCTTTTTTGGCCAGCCATAGTTACGCCACTGATCATTCATATTCACAGATTAATTGTACTTTGTCTACAACAAGTTCAACCTATCGTTTGGGTCTAATTGTCATTTAGTTCATTTTAGCATTTTGTATATTTTCCATCGAGGCTTGTAGTGACCAGACTAATTTATTTCATTTTAAAGTTTGATCCGTTACCTTTTACCCAAAGACCTTATTCCGGGCGTGGTAAAATGACGTCACAATCTGCGAAACTTCACGTGGGTCTGGTGTAGAGGAGCCAGGTAAAAATTGCAGAGGTAATGATGGCAGAGATAAAAAGAGCAGAGGCATAAATGACAAGAGGTAAAAATGGAAGATGTGATAATGGCAGAGGTAAAAATTGCCAAGGTACACAATTAGAAAAAAAAACAGATTCTACAGAAGAAAAATTGAAAAACAGATTTTACAGACAAAAAATATATAAGTTTGTAGATTATAATAACAGGAGCATTTTCCACAAAACAGATATGTTTTTTTTAAAAAGGGGAAGACAGTTTTATTACAATAAATTTGTAAGGGTTCATGCACAAAATACAATTTTTTTGTAATTTTACACAAATGAATGCATGTACGATTACACAGTGCAGTATGATTACAGGGGAGCGTTTCATCAATATTTTCATCCGACAATTTGTCAGATCTGACATCTTTCCATGATTTTGATTGGATGAGATGCACTGTTCCTATGGTAACTGTCGGATAAAATGGGACTTGTCGGATAAAACGTCCGACAAGTCCCTTCATGAAACGCCCCCAGGTGTTCTACAGACTCTGTTGCAGGCCGGGAATTTTTATTTTTTAAGTATCAAAAAATGGCGGAGCTGAATATGGCAAAGGTAAAGATGGCGTAGGCAAAAATGAAAGAGATATGGGTGCTGGTTTGTTAAAAAGCCGAGAAAAAAATATTCACTCTAAAATCAAAGGGGATTTGGTTAAGGGGAAAAATGACACACAAAAAATATTTCAACTAAGTGAAGTTCTTTTGGGTCAGAAAGGAATTACAACAAAAATAATAACAATCAGATAATAAACAATGTTTTTTCTTCTGTTTGAAAACTAACAGAGATTTGTATCAAATCCCTACATTTTAGCATACCAAGCTAATTACCAAGAGGGTGCTGCTTATGGTGTACAAAATACCCAACAGCACTTCCTCTTCCAATGGTTATGCCCATCAAGGCGTTTATATCATATTGGATGCAATGGTAAAGAAGGTTCAGGGTCTTCTTTATGCAAAGAATCTGAACCAGACGGCCCCCTCGATCGACCCCCAATTGGTTTACCAGTCAAAACAAGATTATTATTGATTTTCATAATCAGTTACATATTCAGTGCCAAGCCTTGGAACGCATGCTTATTGTCATTCAAATATTTAGACAGAATAGTACAGACGACGTTACAAATAACAAATAAGGACATAATATTTAACCACAATCATTCATGACAATTCCAACGTCTAAACTTGTCCCGCTATGTTCTCTATGTTTTTTCCCACCCCCTAACCCTCTCTGTCTCTCCACCTCTCTTATGTCTACTCTTCCTTCTTTTTATCGGTAAACCTGGAAAAACTCTAGATAGAAATAAACTAGCCAGACAAAAAGAAATGTTATAAAATGATGAATGAGAGAAGTGCAGTTTCATTTTGCTCCTGATAAATTGAATGAAAAAAATATCTGTCGTTTGATTTCTTTTTCAAAAAGCCTTCACGGTACACCTCCAACGAATTCGTAAATAGCATTGTTAGGCCGATAAAGACATAATGATATGATGAAATTCCTAACCGTGACATGCACTTCTAATTTAATCTATGAACATGCGGGTGCTTTTTGACAATTCATTGCATGGGGGTTTAAGGCTGGCCATATTTTACCTAGAGCTGTAATTTTTACCTCTCCCATTATGGCCAATGCCATTTTACCTCTGCCATTATTACCTTTGCCATTTTTACCTCTGCAATTATTACCTCTGCAATTTTTACCTCTGCCATTTTTACCTCTGCCAGTATTACCTCTGCCATTTTTACCTTTGCCATTTTTACCTTTGCCATTTTTACCTTTGTCATTTTTACCTCTGCCAGTATTACCTCTGCCATTTTTACCTTTGCCATTTTTACCTTTGCCATTTTTACCTTTGTCATTTTTACCTCTGCCATTTTTACCTTTGCCATCATTACCTCTGCCATTATTACCTCGTCCATTTTTACACCGAGCCGGTATAGAATAGTCCTCCCTTTTTTCTGTTATGTGGTTACAATATTGTTATCGAAATATTTTTAGTTAATTATTCATCGGCCCTGGGGCCATTTGATTATTTCATAGGCTGCTGGCCATGGGCCCTGCTGACTGGGAGACGCGCATGTAACTCTATCCTTGGCAATTAATATCCTGCTTCGATCTCTGCTTATTATTAATAAGAAACGCCTTGCACACCAAATTTCTTACTGCCTGATGTGCGCCCTCGGTCTTTCTTCTCTTTCACCCTTGATGTGAATGAATGTATGGGCGTAATATAACTGGCCCCATCAAAGGCTGTAGGGACGGGTAATCAGGGACGGATACATGATTTTTTGAAGGGGGGGGCACAGTTTTCCCGGGGGAAAAAATTGATAAGGAAAAAAGAGGGGTTTCAACAAAATTGCAGGGAATTTTGTCAACGAAAAAAAAATGACAAGCAAAAAAAATAAACAAATAAATAAGCAAAAAGGTCTTTACTTTCAAAAGAGGGAAATGTTTACATTGCAAATTTTAATTGTGCCTCTCAAAGGGGGGGGGGGGACAGGTCGGCTGCGCTCCCACCCCCTGGATCCGCAAGTGCGGGTTATGGCTATAAAGCGGTGACCTGACATTTGCTCCTGCGACATATTTTGTTCCGGTCGTATTACATGTATCTCTCAGAGCACGAAGGATTAGATTTAGGGTTTTGGTTCAGAATAATGTAAAGATGGGGATGAGTTTTTATTCAGTTTTGTAGGATTATTTCATGTCTAGCAAATGTGCAGATTTTTCAATGGAGCAACTGTCATCAGAGCCAATTTCATGGCACCGAAAGGTGCCTATACCTATGACACAAACACTAACGTACCTATGGGGGCAGTCTGCCCCCCCCCCCCGCTGACGAGTCACAACCCATGCAAGGGACGTATCCCTGCCCCCTGACGATTCACAACTGATTCATGACGAGCCACCAGCGGCCCCCTCCTTTGGAGTTGAAGACCTTTATTTTCTTGTCATTTTTTTCTGGTGCGAAATGTCTTTTATATTCTGTTTAGGACCTTTTTTTCGCATGTCATGTTTTCTGGTACGAAATCCTTTATTTGTGGTTGAAAACTTTTTTTTTTCTTGTCAAGTTTTTGGCGGACGATTTTGCCCCCCCCCCCCCCTCCCCCCTCCCATGGAAAATCCTAAGTACGCTACTGGACACAATCATCATCGCCCAGTATGAACGAGCCACGGATCCAAGAACTGACGCCTCCCAAAACAATTGAAATGCAGGCCCGTAGCCAGAATTTTTTTCGGGTTTTGAATAATCTCATTAAAATAGAAGCAAATTCAATATACATGTATAGTCATATGACGTCATAGCAATCATACGACCGCTTAGATTTGAATTGTAATTTTGGCTTCATTCCAAAAAATAAAAAAATGCTTGCAGTCATCTGCAATTGTTATATGAATATTCTTTCAGGTAACATGAACCTCAATTAAAAGGATACTTTGAATGTACAGATTCTGAAAATGCCACTTGTTCCAAAGTCGGATCGTGGACAATCGTGAGGTGTGTGGTGGCATTGATATTCATACCCTACTGATTGTTGCAGGTGTCAATTAATTCAGTTCAATGATCATAGCTATTCTTGTTATTATTTATATCATTTTATGATCATCATTATTTATCATCATAATTTTCATTATCATTTATTATTATTATGACTGTTATCATTTTATTATTATTATCATTATTATTGTTATTATTGTTGTTGTTGTTTTGGTTCTCGTTATGTTTCATGTGCTGCAGAATGGGCCTGAGAATTTCCCTGATCATCATAGTCTTATGCATTGCTGTCATGGGCATGGTAGAAGTCGTGAACGCGGACATCGAGCCTGGTGATGAAATAAAACTCTCCGCCCGTGGTCGCGAGCTCCTGCTAAAGCTCCTCTCTCTTGAAAGGAAAGATGCCAAAGCGAAAGAAGATATTAAAGAAAGGACAGGTAAACGTTGAATCGCGTGACATTGGTAATTCTGAAGATTCGTCATTCCGAAGGTTCGAATATTCTGAAGGTTCGTTTATACGAAGGTTCGTCATTCCAAAAACGAAAGAAAGGTTCGTTAGTCCGAAAACGAAATAAGGTTTGTTTTTCCCAATATGAATTTTTTTTTAACAAAAACGGTGATGTAAATAAAAAAGATAATAGGATGTTATGCAGTAATAGTTTCAACAGATGATTATTCATGTGTATATATGTTGGGGTCGACGCATGTATTGCTTTAAGAATTGGCGCATGGATCAAACATCTTAACTTTGATTTTCTCTGGGCAATTGCTACCTGGTCAAGAATAAGAAAGGAATAAGAATATTGATGACTGTATGATGGTCATATGTGACCTTAAGTAAAGCGGAATTTCTAGAGGAGGGTGTCTTTTTTAACAGCTCCTGCTGGTCATGATAAATTTCTGATTTGAAATGTGCTTCCAAACCGTGTAAAAAGCCCAAGTTTTAACAATAATAAATTGCTTTAAAAACGATTTGCTCAATTTAATTACTACACAACACACAACGATCGACATCACCCAAAGGCCCATTTTGACATAAATGCCACTTTTTGGCCCCCCCCCCCCCCCCCCATGAAAAAAAATTCGCCCGCGACCCTGCCTTCCATTCCTCAAAACAATTGAACCTTATTTCATTTTCGGATTAACGAACGTTCAAAATAATGAACGAACCTTATTTTGTTTTCGGAGTAACGAGCCTTCGGATTAACGAACCTTATTTCGTTTTCGGATCAAAGAACCTTCGGAATAACGCCACAAATGTTCGGATGAACTAACCCTTTTTTTCGGATTAACGAACATTGAGGTATAGGCAATTTACGTGTTTCGGAATAACGAAGCCCAAGTTTTAACAATAATAAATTGCTTTAAAAACGATTTGCTCAATTTAATTACTACACAACACACAACGATCGACATCACCCAAAGGCCCATTTTGACATAAATGTCACCTCATAGTCATGTGATGCCTGGTGAGGTCATGGAAGGGAGGTCCTGCCACTTTTTTGCCCCCCCCCATGAAAAAAAAATTCGCCCGCGACCCTGCCTTCCATTCCTCAAAACAATTGAACCTTATTTCATTTTCGGATTAACGAACGTTCAAAATAATGAACGAACCTTATTTTGTTTTCGGAGTAACGAGCCTTCGGATTAACGAACCTTATTTCGTTTTCGGATCAAAGAACCTTCGGAATAACGCCACAAATGTTCGGATGAACTAACCCTTTTTTTCGGATTAACGAACATTGAGGTATAGGCAATTTACGTGTTTCGGAATAACGAACCATCGGATTCACGAAGAGTTACCAATTAATTAAAGGTAATCGTTTTGGGGGGATCCAAGAGGGTGTTTTGTTACTTGCTGCTGTACTCGCTGCCATCTTCATTAAGAAGATCAATGATGAAATTGCATGCAGCTGATCACCAACCAGTCGCGCTGCACAATCGCTCATGTATGGGCAGCCAATAGGGCCAAAAGAAACAATTTCAAAAATTTCTGAAATAAATTATTTTTGTGATAATCTGAAAGAGTCTGGGAGACTGCGTTTATTTCTGAAAGACTCCATGTATTTCTGAGATACTACATTTATTTCTGAAAGTTTCTTCATTTTTTTTTAGAAAGTTGGTTATTTGCCCTTTAGTCACTACTTTTGGCTTCATTGGCGCTAGCCCACACATCACTTCACGCAGCAGAATGATCGGCTCGGTGTAAAAATGGCAAAGGTAAAAATAGCAGAGGTAAAAAAAATTGCAGAGGTAAAATGGCAAAGGTAAAAATGGCAAAGGTAAAAATGGCAGAGGTAAAAATGGCAGAGGTAGTAATGGCAGAGGTAAAATTGGCAAAGGTAAAAATGGTAGAGGTAAAAATGGCAGAGGTAAAAATGGCAGAGGTAAAATGGCAAAGGCAAAAGTAGCAGAGGTAAAAATGGCAGAGGTAAAAACGGCAAAAGTAAAAATGGCAGAGGTAAAAATGGCAAAGGTAAAAAGCAGAGGTAAAAATTGCAAAGGTAAAAATAGAAGAGGAAAAAATTGCAGAGGAATATATGTCAGTGGTAAAATGAAAGAGGTATTAATGACCAGTCTTAAACCCCCATGCAAAAAAATCCAAAAGCCTCTCCATGTACAAAAGATTAAATTAGAAATGTTCTAAGAATAAAATTCGAATTATAATGTTGAAATTTTGGAAAGAGTAACATTTTACAATCATACTGTAGATCTTCTGCATCAAACTGATAATACTTAAGTTGGTATATTCTATTTTTTCCTCAACTTATTGGTGAGGATTTCAGGGAATCCATCAAAGATTTAAAAAACTATTGTTATTTTATATTTTAATGGTGACGTGATTTGCGAGCAGTTTTTCCCCATGGTGTAATAAGAAAATATCAATAAGATGTCATTAAAAAATTAAATGATTTTAATGAACCTTAAGTATATCAACACACAAGTCATTTCACATCCGCTCCTGAAAGATTTTTTTAGCAGTCATGATCCACTGATTACATTAGCCTTAAAATTTATATTTTGAAAACATAATTCCATTTTTATTTCTCAATGTGAACCTTCCACTTTGCGATTTAATTCTATATCTCAATCTCAACCTTCTCCACAGCTTATAGATTTGTTTATTGAATTTAGTGCATGTATTTCAGTTATCATTCCCATATCATAGTTTTTTTTTAAATATCTTTAGAAATAATTTTGTAACGTGCTCTCATCTAGAATTACCTTGTAAGTGCAATATACCAACATCAATTGATTAATTGTTACTTTATATTTTTTGACTATTTTATTTTACTTATGTAACTATGAAATTTATGTTTACATTGTAATCTTTGTTTGTATCAGTCTCCCAACTGTTTTAACAAGGAACAATAAACGGAAATGATTGAATGAATGAATTTAAAAAGTTGAAAAGTATTATTTTGGTGCATTAAATACGGGGCCGCTGCTTGTATATGACGTCACAAAACAGTACGATTCATAATAACTTTCTTAATCTTTGATGGAGTTTTCTCAAACGTTCACCAATGTATTTTTCTGCTATTTTTACAGTAAACTATTTGTCAGGGTGAACTTCTCCTTCAAAACAGGTCGATAGAATGATACTTAAGAAACATCTGTAATTATTTTTACCTCTGCCATTTTTACATCTGCCATTTTTATCTCTGCCATTTTTACCTCTGTCATTTTTACCTCTGTCATTTTTACCTCTGCCATTTTTACCTCTGTCATTTTTACCTATGCCATTTTTACTTCTGCCATTTTTACATCTGCCATTTTTACCTCTGCCATTTTTACCTCTGCCATTTTTACCTCTGCCATTTTTACTTCTGCCATTATTACCTCTGCCATTTTTAACTCTGCCATTATTACCTCTGCCATTTTTACCTCTGCCATTATTACCTCTGCCATTTTTTACCTCTGCCATTATTACCTCTGCCATTATTACCTCTGCCATTTTTACCTCTGCCATTTTTACCTCTGCCATTATTACCTCTGCCATTTTTACCTCTGCCATTTTTACCTCTGCCATTATTACCTCTGCCATTATTACCTCTGCCATTTTTACCTCTGCCATTTTTACCTCTGCCATTTTTACCTCTGCCATTTTTACATCTGCCATTTTTACCTCTGCCATTTTTACCTCTGCCATTTTTACATCTGCCATTTTTACCTCTGCCATTTTTACATCTGCCATTCTTACCTGGCACCAAATGATCGAGGTGGAGCCAACCTGCCATAGTCTTCATCAGCAGCTGAAGCGTTATTTGTTAGATACCCATTCTGTTCATGATCACCAATAGTGCTTAGAATGCCCAAATCTAAGGTAAGATTATCACAATTTTCGGCTTGCGCTTCGCGCTTGCATAAATTGATGGTTACGAAATGTGCTTAGAATGTCCAGTTTCAGGTTTTTATTTGGCGTCTTCTTTTTTATCTTTGCAGATAAGCGTTGTCAACCTGGTTTATGGTGTTAACAGCTAATAGTAGCAACGAAGCCAAAAAGCGGCAATCGAATGGGGTTTTGTAGGTGTTCGGGTTTATATGCCTGATTTTGTGAATACATTCGTGATTCATTTCCGGATTTTCGTCTAAAGCTTTTAATAGTTAATGGTCCAATTATACAATCATACAATAGTGTAACGCCAGTTCATTTTTAAACAGTTGAAATTAAATAGTTCCCGTATTTACCGTCCTCTTTAGGTAATCTCTTTTTGTCTTGTTTTGTTTTTCCCCCTTTTAAATTTCTTTTGAGCACTTACCTAACTAATTTTGTAATTCGATATTAGAAAACCATATTTAAAAAATTCAATGAATTTATAAGTCTTTGCTCTTTCCATGTTTGAGAAGTTTTTATATTGAGAAATTAATGTTCATCAGGGGCTCGTAACAGTGAAGAGCGTAGAACGATTTATAATCTATGTATCTTATTGCATAGGGAAAATTCAGTAATCGTTTGTAATTGATTATGTAGGTATTTCTTTAAAATGTATTCAAGTACTAATTGCTGAGAAATAACGATGTTTACAACTGTATGGTTATGTTAGATATTTATCTTTAATTCTTCTTTCCTACACTGTTAGAAAACCCTGATTTTACAGAAAAAAGAGAAGATTTTGCAGAAAGCAATAACAAAATCATTCTGTAAATTCATAAAACAGGAATTTTTTGCAATTTCTAAGAACAGGTCTGTTTTAAAAGGGGAAAAGGGTGTTTTATTTAAGGAAATTTGTAAGGTTCCATACACCAAACACCAATTTACTGTAGTTTTACATGATAAAATGTAAGATTACGCAATCTGGTAGGAATACAGGTGTTCTCGAGACTCTGCTGCAGGAACTTGTTTTATTTTAAGGATAAATTTTCGAACGGTGTGTTCGGGTATAAATATTAGTGACAATTACCATTGGTGTATTTGAAAAAAATATATATTTCATGACCCTAACTGTTTATGAAAAAAGAAGATGATTAAATATTATGGCCTGACAGTTTCCATCCTCTATCATTGACCATGATCGGGCTGCATGCTCGATTATGAGACATGCAATATGCTAGGCAGTAAAAGATTCCCGCACGAAACTCTGGCAATGTGTTATCATTGGAACCTGCTGCGACAGGATGAGCATGGTTTCTTCATTAAAGTTGTAAGAAAGGAATGTTTTGCTTCCTGCTTATCGTTATTTGTTGTATGGAGCAGCTACAAGAGTGCATAGTCGGAAAAGCAGAGGTACTGACTAGAGGAGTGCGAATACTAAGATACGGTAACTTCTGAATTTACCGTGAAACTGGAAATACTGAATTTACCGAGATTCTAAAAATACTGAGATTACTGAGAATACTGAAAATACTGAGATGAGTGAGGATACTAAAAGTACTGAGATACCGAAGATACTGAAATTACGAAGATACTGAATACTGGAATGACTGAGATAATGGAGATACGGAATAATGAGATGTTGAAATCCATGAGATATAATCTAAGTTACTGAGAAGAAGTAAAGAGTCAGAAGTGAAAAAGACGGACTTTACATTAGCCATTTGTACATGTATATATATTGCAGCCGAAACGAACCAGCTAGTCAGGAAAGAAAGTCGGTTTGGCTACATTTATAAATATATATATATATGTGTGTGTGTCTATATAAACCCCCCCCCCCCCCCCCAAAAAAAAGAGGACAGTACGTTGCCCGACATTTTAAGTGTGTCCAACTTTCGACAAGTCTGATACACTCTTTAAAAATAAGGCGCGGATCCAAAGTGGAAGAAGGTGTACTCCTTCGAAGGCCTTCATCTGTTCATTACGCACCCCCCCCCCCTCCCTTTGTCAAATTTCTTGGACGAATTAGCATTAGCAACCCGTAAAAATCTGACTCTGGATCCTCGCCTCATCTCAGGGTTTACCCAATTTGGGGTATAGAAACAGGGAGAACGCATATTATTTTGTTTGGTTAAATGACTGATGCCATACCTTTACCCAGTGTTCAGGTGTTGCATAGAATTCTGCCCATAAAACATTTCGCATGCTACCGGACAAATTCTTACCCAACAAGCATGCGTGGTCCCTTCTTTAACCCACTATTGTGTAAACTACATTGGAGTGTTATAAATACTTGAGTAATGCTCAAATCCAATGCTTAGCAATAACTAATAATTGATAAACAATAATTATAAATGCCTATGATGGTTTTCCTTAACGTACCTGGGAAAATATGATGTTAATTCAAACGCAATTAAAATACATTCAGACACAACTACAGTAACCATGGTAACGACAATATGAAGAAAAATAATTTGATTATTAAGAAGTTGTGAATGTACGAATGTAATTGTCTTATCGAATCACATATGGCTTTTAACACTGAGTAATTAACTCAAACTGCATACCTTGAAAAAAACATGTCGATATTACATTTAAAAATAGCATAGATTTAAAAGTGTTTGAAGATATGTTACTGTGCAATTAATTCTAATCAATTAGATTTTCTCTCCGTTCTATATGAAAGTAGTAACATCAACAGTACAAATATAATTATCATAAAATAACTACGTGCCATTAGAGTAAATCGCCCGATAAAGATAGTAAGTTGGCGGCTGCTGTATAAAACTTAGTGTCTTGATAGCCAGCATAACAATAAATAAATAAATTATTAATCAAGTCGGAATCATAATCAATAATCGTGTTTTCCAGACCTTAAGTTAAGATGACACACTGTGATTAGGGTTTTTATTTTTTTTATAAAGGAAATCGGTTTGATGAATCAGAAGTCTTCATTGTGTACCCAATGAAATCACTTGCTTTTAATTCGCATTGATCGGTGAATATTCGTTATTACGATTGTGTATAATTACGCTCTTTGGTGATTATTCAAGAGGCATAAATTATGTATGGTTGGGTTCTCTTGAAAATAAAGTTTGCTCATCCTCGATCATGCATAAAACAAATGAAAACTTGAGATTATTACCCATAAAAACCCATATACCATGTATACAGCAAACTTGATTATGAAAACAGAAGTCGAATAAAAACTAATTCTTACAACTATTCAATATGCCAATTTCTAAAATGTCGGTGCAATCCTTTTTTCCAACCCTTGAGAAAAAAGGATCAGAATTCGCTAAAAACGAACGATTACTTGTGCACAATTTATATAATGTGATTTTTCGTGACAAATTTCAATAAGAAAAGTAGACGTATCACCATAATAACATCCACAACCCACTCCAATATCAATTTATGATTTATGTAGAGGATCGTGAGAATAATAAAAACTAATTGACCCGACCTCAGGGTCCTTTGCATAAAAGAAAAATTGTGGCTTTTTGCCAGATTTTTTCAATGAGTTAAATGACAATGGCATAATTTTGTTTGCCAGAGTTCTGTTTATTTGTCAGAGTTTTCTATGCAATTGGATTCAATTTGTTTACAAATTAAAGGAGATGCGAACCAGCAGCCATCTCTCGTCCTTACATAATTACCCTATCTAGCCAGTGTGTTAACCCATAATGACGCATTCTGGTCAGTGTATATAGTCTTGGAATTATAAACCACCAATTTACTTAATTTATGCCACATTAGTTCTGTTACCAAGTAGGTACAACAAGCATAGGCCTAAGTTTCTCCTCAAAACAGTTATAAGCTCATTTTACATTCTCCGTATTATAGGTATCTTAAATTGAGTATTTTAAGACAAGCATTAACTCGTGGTGAAAGATAAATTGATTTTAAGATCCTCTTCCTTACATTCCAATGTTTGAAGAAATCAGCTCCAGTCAATCTACAATAATTGATATCAGAATATTCACCCTCCCGCAACTTGCGCTCAAGAAACAAATCACTCTTAATAGTTCCCGCCACCAAAAACTGTGGTGTTAACCGGTGTACATAGAGGACCACACCAGTTATTTTACACCGGTGTTAAATTGGTGGTGTTAGTTTTACACCTATAGGTGTTATTACAACACCTATGTATGTTACTTTTACACTCTTTGGTGTTATGTTCAATCTCTAAGGTGTTATTTTAACAACTTACGGTGTGGTCCTCTATTAACACCAATTGGTGTCAGTTTCGAACACCACAGTTTTTTTACAGTGTGCAATCAATACCATAGATACACTGTCTTATGGTTCACGATCTTTTTTATTCCGCATCCCCTCATCCCTGGAACAATCTACCAGAAAGTATAAAACAGGCAGATACAACAGAGAAATTCAAATCCATGGTAAAAACCTACTCTTTTGCTAAATAGCCAGTCCCTTCGCATGTGAAGCCCCTCAACTGTCTAAAGTCTATACTGAGAACTATACTTTGGTTTGTATGTTTTATTGTTGAAATTCCTTCTCTCTTTCTATTTTTCCCTGGGGGCCACTTTCTTTGACGAGTAGATACCATGCGCGACCAAAAAAACACGTTATTAAGGGATGTCCTTTTTCAAGATAGGGCATGTTACGTACGGAACGTAATAAAGGTTATCAAAAAAGCAAAAATAATGAAGGGGTATTTACTTTCGCTAGGAAAGCTCCGTGTTTAGGGTCAATTTTACGAGGGTGTAAAAGACGTTTTATAAAGGATGTACTTTTGGCCCCAAGAGTCAGCACTACGTGATTAGAGTAGACGATTTGCGCAAGATGTGGGAGGTGGGGCAACACTAAACCCAATGATGAACCCCGGTAGGTGAAGGTAAAACCGACGTCCGTGACATAACAAAAATATCGCTGTACTTGGTTATGGGGTCAATTCAGGGAATGCTTACCAAGGGCATCGTAATTTAGTTTCCAATACTTGTTAACGGTAGGGTTTTGCACACCAATACTTGTTAAGGGGCGCATTTTCAGAATATGGAAAATACGTGTTTATGGTGCTTTTCGAGACCGCACGGTCGCCGCGCATGGTATCCACTCGTCAATGGAAGTGGCCCCGGGATTTTTTCCTATAAGCGCTTAGAGACATGTTTTGTGATAAGCGCTATACAAATAATGTTAATTATCATTATCATTTTTATTATTAAATGATAAAACAGAACGCGTTGTTTGTCAATTCGCTCCACCATAAAATAATTGACTAATACAATATTGCAATCAATCTATATCGGTGATGAATATCGTCAATGGTACTCCGGCTGAGGCCGAGGTGTACGCACTCCTCAATCGGACTGAGAAAGCAGCTTTATAAGTTGACAGATCAAGGAGTCCTGTTGGTGTTCCATCCAAGATTATGTAAATGGTTGACTGGATAGTAGCCAGACTAGGTATCTTTCCGGATCTACCACGTATGGGGATGGTCCTGATCGCAGGTGTGTCGAGGTTGGTGTGCTGTACGGCGACAAGGCGATTGTTTGGCCAATAGAGCCGACGCTCTGTGATTAGAAACAGACAGACAGGGGAGTGATGGACAACAGCGAGTTTTGCACCGCCGCGCAAAACGATTTCTAAAACACAGTTAATGTGTTGAAAATGCCCGTCAAGTCACAATGAACAGACGGGTCTTCGTCGAAAATTGGTTAACCGGAAAGGGCAGTGCGTCTTGCACAGCAAAAACTGTGGTGTTACCCGGTGTACATAGAGGACCACACCAGTTACTTTACACCGGTGTTAAATTGATGGTCTTAGTTTTACACCTATAGGTGGTATTACAACACCTTTTGTTGTTACATTTACACTCTTTAGTGTTATGTTTAAACTCTAGGGTGTATTTTTAACACCTCAGGGTGTGGTCCTCTATTAACACCAATTGTGTCAGTTTTAACACCGCAGTTTTTACAGTGTGCAAGCGTTTCGGAAGTGACGAAACATTGCAAATAATGTCGTTTGTCCAGAGACAATGTCAGCCTACGTTTACAAGTTGATATTATAGCCAGTGCCTGTCCTCAATTCCTGTAATCAGGGTCACGGTCCACTGTGGGCAAAACCAAAGTGCGCCAGAGGTTGTTTTGAACAATTTCAGATTTTTAATTTTTGTCATGCTCAGCTGAAAGACAACACTTTGAAGAATACTTTAGCCAAATATTTCATTCCGAAATGTGCATTAAGGTTGTTAATTTCCTCCCTCAATTCGTAAATTGTGATATTCGGCGAAATGCCGCGTATATGACAACCTAGTTTAAAAACAGACTATTTCATAATAGGTTTTTCATGTAGGAATCTGAAATTATGCGTGTGAAAGGGCTCAAACTAGATAACAGACACCTTTCAGGAGGTTTATAGAATAACAATACCTCAAAATAGGCTGATAATAGATGACCCCCCCCCCCCCATTTACATTAGAAACGTTTGGATTTCCGTGGATCTCCGTCTAAATTGTATCAGACCATTTTTTCCGATGTCTAAGCTCTACGTCGATACAAAATTTAACTGCCCGTTTTCATGTCAGAGCCGATTTTGCTTGACACATCACCCCAAACGGTCATTTTATACCGAGCAGTCATCGCAGCGCACCATATGGAGTGTACATAATTGCCGGTCATTTTTTTAACAGTGAGGTCGATTCTCCTTTCATCCCATGAAAATGACATGAATTCCGTGCATAAATGTAAACAGAATTAACCCTAAATTGACTGGGCTATTTCAACGCCTAAGAAGATTAGGGGGGCCTGAATCAGCCCCCCAACCCCCCCCCCCCCCCTTATGATCTCGACTGTCGATCGCGCGATCGTGACGAAAATTGGCATGCGCGTTACCCATGGCATTATCTACAAAACTATAATATCAAAGTCTGCAAAAAATATCATTGCTCATTAATTATGCTAATTTATGCGTAAAATCATAAGTTTGCTACAATTAATAAAATAATGCCTCTAAAATGCTAATTTTTGTTTCACATACTCTAGATAGGCATCTGATCAAATTTTTCAAAAAATAAAAAAAAACATTTATTTTCTTTTGTATTATTTTGTTTTCTAAATTTCTTATGTATTTCCATGTTTTTCGACCTTTAGTTTTTTATTGTTTTTTTCAACGGAGATTGTCGGGGACTTTATTTTGACCATAAACAAGATAAAGTCAATTGATTTTACGCAATGAAAGAAAAAATAATGATACATTTATGAATTTTGGTTAAAAACACTATTTGCATTGGATTTTGTACACAAATTCACGTTGGGGTCTGCATACACTTACGAAATGTTGCGTAACCGCGTACCCGGGGATCACAATTTTGTTCTTTAAAGTTGCGCGAGACTTGAAAGTAAAAAGTCAGTGAGCGACACGGTCAAAATTTTCGAGCGGCGGATTTATCGCGAAAGGCGAGGGGGCTGAATCAGCCCCCCCCCCCAGTCTTTTTAGGGTTAAGGTTGATAATGTTATAAGGGCTACTCACCCTCTCCAAGAGATAAAAGTTACTTGAAATTTTCAGCCCAAAACCCTCCTCATACATTCGTGATGTTATACTCTACGTTTTACCCAAGTCTACACAGCTTGATGAAGCAAGCTAGGTTAATATTTTTCAGATTTCAAAGTATTTTTAATCTTAAGATAATTTTGATGCCATAAAATTATTTTCAGGATCTCATACACACCTTTTAGGCATGTGGGAAGCATAAACCATCATTCACTCTAGTCAGTCTTAAAGAAACACATAACACAAAGTTTATATACTACACATTGTTTTTCGTAATTTGTCTTTTCACAGATATGTTTTTAAGTAGCCAATCAAATTGTGGTATCAAGGTGACGTCATATCGGCTTCGAATTATGTTCAGTCTATTCTACGCCCAAAATTACCCCTAACAGTGTACATGTCAAAGTAAAAATATAACACGGAATATAATTTTGGCGCACTTTCAACTCATTCCGGCCCACTGCGCGGCGCAGTGGGCCAGACGCACCCATTCCTCAGTCCTTTGAAATTGCAAGTCAAATCACGATGTTCTCATTTTGTCGAAAATTGGTGGACCGGAGCTTCAGAAGATTTGGACCGGACGACAAAATGCCAATGATGTCATGACGACACTGCTGTTCTTGTCATCATTCACTGGGTTTCATCAAAGGTCTTTCGGCAAAAGATTCTCCGCGTTAGAGAAGTCGTCTGCGTAAGTAGTTGCCCTATATCGATCGGGGAGGGGGGGGGGGGCTGAGACAAGATGATCAAAATATGAGGTTGCTTTTTCCCAATTATATGTTGGGGGCATTACTGAGCTGCATCACCTCTGGGAGGATATACTTTCCTTGTTTTTTTCTCGTCATTTATAGTCTTTTACTTGAAAAATCTTAGGGTAGTTGACTACTGACTTCATGACCTTAACAACTTTGGCAAGAGGAAGTAAGTGACACATCAGTCAAATTTGAGTTATTGTAGTTTCTGAAACACCCTTTGTATGTTGCACGTTCAGGAAAAGTTTGGGGAAGAAGTTGTCGTTCTATAAAAATATATTGAAGAAAATTAGCTGTTAAATTGCTATTACGCCTATGTAAATGATGCTTATTTAACACAAATGATACTTTTGTAACTTGCTTCCTTTTGCCAAAGTACGGGAGTATAGACCTTACCACGTTTGTGGAAATATAAAAACGAAGCTTGGGTATTGTTCAGAAAGATTTTGGACTGGATGGTTTGTCCGCTGACATCGATTTGAACGATCTTCTCCGATCCTCCAAGATAAACTTTTCTGTGATTTCAAAGAAAAGAAAGTTATTCTTACACATGCAAAAATATAGAAGGCTACAGCCTCTTTGGCAAATCTAGGGATATTTTGTTTGTTTATTAGAATTTATCTATTCAGGTATATGTTCAAAAGAACGGCAACAAGTTGTTTTTCATCAATGACCTGATGAAACAAGAAAGTCACGATTCTTACAACTTACAATAAACTTAACCGTTATACATGTAAATAATTGTGTGCTAAAATGCATCACTATATAGGTAAAGCTTAGAATGAAAAAAGTAAATATATTTGCATAAATGATAACAAGAAAATAAATAAAATGTTAAAGCTATTACAACGGAATTTCTCCTAACTGAAAAAATCCACTGGAAAGAAAGTAATGAAATAAAAATGGACGCTTTACTTGTTTTCGTATGAAATTAAAGTTTACTTCCCTTTGTGTTGTATTGAAAAAAGGTTATACACACAAAAAACATTAAAGTAGGGCACCGGGCACCCCCCCCCCCCTCCCCCCGGACAGCATTAAACTATCTCTGTTGTGGAATTGGCAAGGTACAACCATCAATCGTGAACATTAAATTTACATTTTGATCTGTAAAAGGCAATGTCTTTCGCATTTTGAAAATGCTTTCGTATAGTATCCTTGTCTTTCTCACTCATGATAATGTTCTTCCTATATTCTGTTCAGTTGAATGCCTTCATTTTTTTTCTTCTTACTTATTATGTTTGTTTTTTACGGTATCGATTTCGAAGCTTTGAATTATATATCATGCATGTTATGAGAAAAGAAAGACAAATGAATTTGAAATTTGAAAATGAATAAAATGTATAAAGATACAAAGCAAAAACTGTGGTGTTAACCGGTGTACGTAGAGGACCACACAAGTTATGTTACACCGGTGGTAAATTGGTGGTGTTAGTTTTACACTTATAGGTGTTATTACAACACCTTTTGTTGTTACATTTACACTCTTTGGTGTTATGTTTAATCTCTAGGGTGTAATTTTAACACCTCAGGGTGTGGTCCTCTATTAACACCAATTGGTGTCAGTTTTAACACCGCAGTTTTTACAGTGTATATACAACGGAATTTTAATTAACTGATAAAATCCTCTGGAACGAGAGTAATGAAATAAAAATGGACGCCATTACTTTTTCGTATGATATAAAAGTTTACTTCCCTTTGCTTTATTTTGAATTATGGTGATACACAGAAACAAATTCAAATGTTTAAACAACTACTGTATTATTCATAGTAAACAGCGTTGTAAAAATGAAAATAAAAAGTATTTAGCGTGTATACCCATTTTATATCAAACTGGCCTAATGATTTTTTTCGATTTTGTGTTGTTGTTTTTTTTCTTACCGTCTGTGACCGTCCATGGCAAAGCACTCCCAGTCATTGGTTGGGTCGATGCTCAACGTAGAGGGCGAGCTACCGTCAAGAAATGCCTTTTTGAGGTGTTTTTCAGTTCCTTTATCCGACAGCCAATACATTTCGCGTGTTTCTTCAAGCACGTAGATGTATAGAGCTCCTATTACAGACGAGATAAAAGGAATGGAGGGGGAGAAGGTGTGTGAGGGTGATGATGTGGATATGTGTGTGTGTGAGAGAGAGAGAGAGAGAGAGAGATTCGTATCAATAAAATTAACACTTTGGAAAAAGAGTAAAAATTTGGACAGAATGTTACGCTTGAGTGAGCACTTCATTTGTGTAAAGCTCGCATAAATCGGTTTTCGCAGAAATGCTCATTTTCACGCCGTGTCAAGGAAAAGGGGCGAGAACAAACTGACCGTGGGATATGTTTCTCATGCATTTTTTTTTGTGGCATTTTTAGCCTTTTTGAGCTAGATGCATCTATAAGGACATAACTGAAGGTGAAGTAAATAAAGGTTAATATCTCCAGCGGTTTTCTTTTTTTCACTATGGTTTTATCATTTAAAGTGGGTTTACATTTCATATATCATGTAATACTAATTGTTTCTCAACACTTTTTCCAAGCTTGACATTGAATAACAGAAGGAAAACAAGCCTGAGCCATATCATTTGAGTCACTGCTCCGTGTAAAGCAGATTACGATGGCCTCGATGTGTGGGGGAGGGGTGCAATGGTGCTATATGAAGTGTTTTGGGCAAGGAAACAAGTTTAAGAGGTAAAATATTATTGTAATCAATCTTCCTAGCTTAATTCCCGTGTTTGGCATCATCAACGTATACTTTTATTCATATAACTATATTCGAGTTCTGCGCAAATCCTTTTAGGAACTTTTCAAAGTAAGTGGTGATCACTCAAGCGGAAAGATTTTATTACAGTGATATCGTCATTTGCTTTGATAGATTTGTACCAATGTTAAAATGTGGAAAAAGCTTCAGGATATTACAAATATACAATTTTACAGGATTATTTCTACGTTTGATTTTTTCTTCTGGTACGCACTGTATAGAGAGGGAGAATGAACGAGTGAAAATAGTTTCAAAATGGTTTCAAATCGTAGCTAGTATTACGATTGCTATGACGTCACCGAAATCATTGTGTGAATTTATGTTTGCAAAAAGGAATAAATTTGTAAAATGGAAGAAAATAGATGTAGGTATAAATTACGGCTAGATATTTATTTCGATTTTATTCCAGCAAGGATGGTAGCATAGTCAGAGGTTCGAATGTGATAATCGAAGGATGATTTAGAACTTTATAACGATAAGATGTTCCAGCCATGATTCTATTTTTAGTCGCATCAAGTTTTGATATTGTAATGTGCAGTGAACTGTAACTTTCCGATGTCATGACGGTTTCCGTACGACTCCCATCCTCGATATTGCTCCTCACAATGGTCTGTTCAGACAACACTGTCCAGTACACTCTCCTTTCCAGGGAATCAACAGAGAAATGCATCGATTCGATCCTTTCTTCGTATTTTTTAAACTTCGTGTATTGGGTGGTCATTGGAGTCTTCTTGGCACTCAGTTTGCTACTATAGATCCACAAGTCCCCGGCAAGGAAGACGTATGTTCCTGAAGCTGTGATGGTAAGCGAATGGTGAACAAGATAAGACAGTGCATTCAATCCCTGGAGGTGGGGTGTAGCGTGTAGGCGTACCCCCTCCCCATGCACGCAGTCACGCACCGTTTTTCAAGGAGGTGGGAATATGGCTTGCACAACCCCCCCCCCCCCCCCTTTACACGTGATCTTTCATTTTTGTCAGTACCGTGTGCAACCAGCGCGAGAGGGCAGTAGGAAAGACGATATAATAGCTACGGTTTATTACTTCCGTCAGACTACGCCTCGTGACTATTCATGGAACGCGAAACGTAAGGATATAAGTACATTCCGTTTCATCGATCAGCTCGATTGCTGTGGCTCAATCAGGGCCTTGTTTATTTATTTATTTATTCATATTTCACCAGTAGCTCATTCAACAAAAGTTGATCTTCCATGAGGCCCTGGATTACAAACAATACAACCATACAATACAATTACAATACTATACAATTAAAAACAGTCAATGGTGATAATACATATACAATCACCAGTCCATATGATATTGTTAAAATACAGACGTATAAGGCGACAACAGTATTGTATAAAATAATACATCAAAAAAGAGATGATAATTAAAAGGATCAGTCCTGAAAGGGGAATGCCGGTATTGCATCCCAGTTGATCGGCCTAGGCAAGATTGAGGAAATGTCTTTTAACAGAGAGTTTGAAATTATTGAGGGTTTTAACATTTTTAACACTTTGGGGGAGATTATTTCATAGAACGCAGTCGTCATAATATAAAGCAGTTATTTAATAATCTAGTACGGCATTTACCTATAATTAAATCATGATGAGCACTTTGTCGAGTATTTACATTATGCACTTTACAAATTTCTTTAAAAAACATTTTTAAAACAATCTGCTGATAAGTTATAAATAAATATACACCTGAAGTATTCTACTCAAATTTCATCAGAGGGAGTGTATATATTAAAGTTTAAAATAAGTTTTGCTGCCCTCTTTTGCAATTCAGTCAACTTATCAATTTGACCTAAATATCTATTCCCCAAAATTTCACGACAGTAATCAATTTGTGTTTGAATGAGGCATACATGTAATAGTTTCATTTCAACTCCAACATATGGTTTGACACTTCTGAGCATGGCAAGTCCTGCAAATACTTTTCTACATACAAACTCAACATGATTGCACCATAACAAATTATCATCAATAATAACACCATGACATTTAAATCTAATAGGCCTACACTTTTCAATTTCAATACTTTCATACTTGATAACTTGATAGAAATTGCACTTTTACTATATTTAGTCTGTTTTTACTTCCAATGATCATATATTTGGTTTTATCAACATTTAAACATAGCTTATTTAACTTGATCCACTTAGCGATTGCATCAAAATCATTCTGAAGTTTTACTTGTATTTCTTAAATAGACGTAGCACTTACATATAGAGTAGTATCGTCAGCGTACATTACCAACTTTCCATGATTCAAATTTTTAACATAGCATCAATATAGATAAAACAAAAAGTACGGGACCTAATATAGATCCTTGTGGAACTCCAAGGGAAGTACATCGATCATTTGATTTTGCAATTTTTATCGCAACATATTGTTTTCTGTTATTCAAATACAAATGAAACTATGCTAAGAAACTTGGCCATCCAATCATGCCAATGGTAACTACCATGGTAACGCTGAGCAACAGCCAATCAGAATCAAGGATTCCATGCAAGTTACCATAATGGTAAATTTTATGGAACTGTCCCCAATGAGCAAATGCAAAGTCAATTTCATGGACGACGGTAGGTTCGATTCTCGCTTAGAGCGATTTTTTAAAGAATATATCTTTATTTAAAAAAAATGAGGCAAGACTCTAAAAAAAATACAATACCTAGATCTTAAATCTGATTAAAAGTATCCAAAACAGCCTATTTTTATCGACCTTGCCACTGCCATCACGCTTCGTTTGCGCAAGTACTGACGAAAAAATCGCCTCCCGGCCACGGATATACATTCACAATTTTGTCGATTAGCAAATATAGGCCTACTTGAATGTTCGATGTAAAAACGATGTTTAAAAATCTTTGTTTAAGCCCGTCACTCTAACAACTTTCGTTTAAATTTCTTAAACAACTGCTTAAACTTTATAAACTACTTGTTTAAAAGGTTTAAACTACTTGTTGTTAAAGTGACAGGCGTAAACAGCGTGTTTTTTTGTGTGTCCAGCACTTCCGCGGCGGTGCTGAATTCCACCTTTGAGTTCAGTCATTTCCTACGTATTGCTTTATTTATTTATGTATTTATTTATTCATTTACTTATTTATTCATTTATTGGGTTCTATTTCAGCACTGCAAAAATTAAATCGGCTGCATCGCTAAAGAATGGTTACAATGAGAATTTTTTCGATTCAATTCAAATGAACATTTATTTTCTTCCATTTTCACAAGATATCGATTTACAAAATTATAAACTGAATTATTCCAAAACTTTTAAATGTGGTTATTACCTTAATTATAAACCAATAATTGATACAACCTTGAAGGTCAAGTCCATCTCAGAAAAATGTTGATTTGAATCAATAGAGAAAATTCAGACAAGCAAAATGCTGAAAATTTCATCAAAATCGGATGTAAAGTAAGAAAGTTATGACATTTCAAAGTTTTGCTTATTTTTAACAAAATAGTTATATGAACGAGCCAGCTACATCCAAATGAGAGAGTCGATGACGTAATTCACTCACTATTTCTTTTGGTTTTTATTGTTTGAATTATACAATATTTCAAATTTTACGAATTTGACGATAAAGATCTCCTTGCCTGAAGCACAAGATATTAAAATAATGGAATTCTACGTGTTCAGGGAGGAATGAAACTTCATTTCACATGACAATGACGAGAAAATAAAAATATTTCATATTTCATATAATAAGATACAAAAGAAATAGTGAATGAGTAATGTCATCAGTTCCCTCATTAGCATACCGACCGAGGTGTGCATATAACTGTTTTGTGAAATGAAGCGAAACTTTCTTTAAAATGCCATAACTTTTATTTTGCATCCGATTTTGATGAAATTTTCAGTGTTTTGCTTGTATAATTTTCTCTTTTCATTCAAATCCAGTTTTTGTTGGGGTGGACTTGTCCTTTTACAACACTCGTGGATAGGGGAAGGGGGCACTATATCATGAATATAGTCAGGTCCAGATTTGAGAAAAGTAGACTGCCTTAGGCAAATCGTGTTAATGCTGAATTGAGAAGTGCTTTAACATAATTTGAGGGCGCTGAGTCCAAATTTGCTGTTTGCCAACATTGATTTTTAGGTTAAAATCCTCAAATTGGCAAAAACAAAATGGCTGCCATTCTACACCCATTTTTACTCTATTCTGACCCCCAAAAATTGTAACCAAAATGTTTATCAACGGTTTTTGATACTATTTGATCTAAAAAATAACATACTAAAAATCCACCAAAATACGTATTCGCGAAAGTGGTTATTTTCGAGATGGCGTCTAAGATGGCCGCCATTAACTGAAAATTAAAATAACCGGGACTTTATCTACCCTAGACACCTTTTTCGGTGCATACATGTATTCAATGGTGGAGGGCGAAAAAGGAAAGAGTAAACATAAGCACTCCAGGTTACCTAAAAAATCGAAGATTGCGTAAAAATGGGTGCCATGGCCTAAACATTCATAATTCATCTTTCACGTATTTTAGTGTCTTTTATTTGGGTTGTATTCATTGGTGATTTCAAGGGTCAAGAAGTAAACCGGGACAAGTTACAAGGACAGTCAACAGTCCACTATGTCCAAAAATCCAAGATGGCTTTCAAAATTGGAGTCTAAAATAGCTCTTGTTATCTAAAAATCCCAAAACCTACCTTGGGCATATGATTTTGGTGTCTCCAGTTAGTAGTTCCATTATGTCAAAAAATCCATAGTAGGTTCCAAAAATGGAGTCTATGTAGGCGTTCTCACCGAAAAACTGACATAGTTTGTTTAGTATCAGCCCAGGGTATATGATTTTGGTGTTTAACCCATGGTTTAAAGGGTCAAGTAATAAATAAGGACAAGTTACAGTCAGAGGTCCAGCATGTCAAAGAATCCAAAAAGGCTTCCAAAATTGGAATCTAAAGTGGTTACAAGTGGAATGCCTCTGGCCGTCTCACCTGCACCACGCAGTTCAATATAGCAGCAGTGCTGACTTTGAATACTACTCTAACTCGCACAAGATGTTCAGTGATACATGGTTACTCTTATGTCCACTTTTTATGAACTAGAATAAACTTACAGAGATATGATGGTTATTCAACAAAAAAACCCAACATGGCCAAAGTTCATTGACCTTACATGACCTGTGACCTTGATCATGTGACCTGAAACTCGCACAGGATGTTCAGTGATACTTGATTACTCTTATGTACAAGTTTCATGAATCAGATCCATAAACATTCAAAGTTATGATGGTAATTCAACAGATACACCCAGTTCGGCCAAAGTTCATTGACCTTTGACCTTGGTCATGTGACCTGAAACGTGCACAGGATGTTCAGAGATACTTGATTACTATAATATCCAAGTTTAATGAACTAGACCAATAAACTTTCAAAGTTATGATGGTAATTCAACAGATACCCCCAATTCGGCCAAAGATCATTGACCCTAAATGACCTTTGACCTTAATCATGAGACCTGAAACTTGCACAAAATGTTCAGTGATGCTTGATTACTATTATGTCCAAGTTTCATGAATCAGATCCATAAACTTTCAAAGTTATGATGGGAATTCAACAGATATCCGCAATTCGGCCAAAGTTCATTGACCCTAAATGACCTTTGACCTTGGTCATGTGACGTGAAACTCGTGTAGGATGTTCAGTGATACTTGATTAACCTTATGTCCAAGTTTCATGAACTAGGTCCATATATTTTCTAAGTTATGATGACATTTCAAAAACTTAACCTCAGGTTAAGATTTCGATGTTGATCCCTCCAACATGGTCTAAGTTCATTGACCCTAAATGACCTTTGACCTTGGTCATGTGACATGAAACTCTAATAGGATGTTCAGTAATACTAGTACTTGATTAACCTTATGGCCAAGTTTTATTTACTATATTCATATACTTTTTAAGTTATGACGTCATTTCAAAAACTTAACCTCAGGTTAAGATTTGATGTTGACGCCGCCGACGCCGCCGCCGCCGCGCCGCCGGAAAAGCAGCGCCTATAGTCTCACTCTGCTTCGCAGGTGAGACAAAAACTGTCATAGTTTGTTTAATATCTGCCTGTGGTATATGATTATGTTGTCTAACCCTTGGTTTAAATGGTCAAGTAATACATTAGGATAAGTTACAAGGGCAATCAATGGTCATGTATGTCTAAAAATCCAAGATGGCTTCCAATTAAGGAGTCTAAAATGGCTGCTGATACTCAAAAATTGACATAATCTATTTAAAATCCATTTGGGAAGTATGATGTTGGTGTCTACACTATGGTTTCAAGGGTTGAATAATACTTTTGGATTAGTTACAATGGTATGAAGCAGTCCATTTTGCCTATTATTTAAAGTTGGCTTTCAAAGTGAGTCTTAAAAGACTTCCATCAGCTAAACATAGTCATAATTAGGTGAACAAAATCTACACTACATGTATTGTGGTTTGAAGGCTGAAATGATAAATCGGAACAAATAAAAAAGATGGTCAGTTTCCTTTTCGTCGTAAAAAGTCCAAAGCGACTTCTAAAATTGCGTGAAAATGACTGCTGTCCCCTAATCATGAAACCATAGGATAGTCCTGAGCACAAAAATGACGTGTCTTGAAATACTTATCAGTGAATTATGGAAATTTTTAGGTGAAAGTGTACCTTATTTTTTAAAGTTTGTTTTTGGATGTTTACTTATTGTTGCGCAACCACCTAATTATGTCACTAATTCTAGTAAAACACATTTTCATGAGTCTTAGAAACAGAGACACCATAATAGTGGCACTAGATGGAATATGAAGTATTGTCATATTTATAACAATGGTGGCCAATTTGAATGTAATTTTTGGAGCGTTCTTTAATTTTTGACAAAATGGACAACAGTGGTCCCCTGTAATCTGTCTTCACCTATTGTCATGTGACCCTTGAAATCATGAGAACGCCACAAAAATGTTCTTACATTGTAGGTAGATAGTATATGAACTTTGCAGCCAGATTTTTAAGAAATAGCAACTATTTTTTAAGCCATCATTATTTTTTTTTTTTGGGGGGGGGGGCAAAACTGCACCACTGATAAACCTTGAAATTTTTCCAATGTAATTTTTCCCTTTGGAATCATGATTTTTTATATGTTTTATTTTATTCTCGGTAGACCCCAAAGTTATTTCTACCAGGTGGATATTATATGAATTTGGACCATTTCAAAGTTACAACGTCCATTATAGACGCCATTTTGGAAGGTAATCTTGGATTCTCTGACACACTCACTGACTATCTTGTAAACATGTCCTGATTCATTATTTGCCTTGAAAGCTTTTTGATGATTTTGATTTTGAGGATTTACTTTATTTTTGGAGTTGATGGTACAACGACTGCCGTTGTGGACGCTATGTTGGATTTCCAGGTAACCTTGACAACGTTTTGTAACTATATCCTGTGTCAATAGACTTTGTTTAATCCTAACATGCCTAAGTTTCATGAAATAGACATCTAAACCCTAAAAGTTATGAAATTTCAAAAACTTAACCTCGGTTAAGATTTGATGTTGACTTCGCCGCCGCCGTCGGAAAAGCGACGTCCATGTCTTGCTTCTGCTATGCAGGCGAGGAAAAAATGGCGGACACGTTAAAGATATCCAATGTGAATATGCCAGCATCGCCCCCAAATTATCAAACATTTTGCCATATTATTTATCAAATCAGCAGCTGTGAATCATGGCAGCCATCTTGGAATCAAAAATGGCTGACGAATAATTCGGACACATGTTTGCAACCCTGGGTATCAAAAATAACGCATAAATCCCAATTCTTTAAATATAATCACCCATAAAAATTGTTTTATATGGGGAAACTGCATTAGAAATGCAGCCATTTTGTTTTTTCCCGATTTGAGGATGAGAACTTCGGAATCAAGTTTGGCAAACAGCATTTTTGGGTTCAGCACCCCTGAATTACCTTAAAACAATTGCTAAATCAGCATTAACACAAAATGCCTAAAGCACTTTTTCTGAGCACAAGTTTTTAAATCTGGACCTGACTAACATAGGCACTTCGTGCTTCAAGGGAAATTTGTAAGTTAAAGATGACAATAAATGACACTTAATGATTACTTTCACTGTTAAAAGTAATTCAAACAACGTTCTTAACTATGTAAATCGCACAGTAGTTTAAACAAGTGCTTGTAATCTTAAACAACAAAGTTCAATAAATTCAAATATTTAATTATCAATAATTTAAGCATGGTTGTTTAAGATTTGAAACGCTAAATCAAACTATTCAAACTACTACTGTGCGATTCACATAGCAAAAACCATTGTTTAAATTATTTTAAACAGTGTTTCTATGTTTTTAAAAGCGTTCTGCTTAGCGGAGCAAAAACTTCCTTACCCGGTCTCACGCAACGTGAATACCAAATGCGATCGGGAACCACGGTTGTTCCTGGTCTAGGAGCATGGCTCAAAGTGACCTTTGTTCCTTCTATCTCCGCACATTGCTGGATTGGACATACCTCGTTAGCTGCTGCTCAGGAGGAAAAATTATTCCATGAGATCACTTGTTCACTGCTACCATCCTGCCTGTGGAGAATCTACAGGTAGGACTATGGCATGCCAATGCTGTTTTTGAGCAAACACTTTAAAAAAATCATTAAAATATCACTTTTGTAACCAAAATTATTAATATCCATACAGTTGCAATTCAATTTTCATTAGTAGCTTAGAATTTATTTTTGTATTGACAAGAGCGCTTAAAAACTTGAATTCTGGGCAAATTTTTGTGTACGCCCTCTATTGGTGGAGAGTAATATGGCAAGAAAATTTTCATTTTTCAAACTCTATCTTTAATAAAGAAAAAAATATTCATAAGAATCAAATTTACTTAAGAGCAAATTTATATGATGCAAAACTATAATGGAAACTGACAGTGTAAAAAAATTAAGCATTTGTCAAAAAGAAAAAGAGAAAATAATCCAAACATTGTCGAGCTTATTTTGCCACACATAGAGATGTAACTGAGAACAAGGTTATAACCATTGAATGAGTGCATGACATTTACTCCGGCGACAATATTTCACCTATTAGTTCCAAACGCTAATCAAATGCTAATATCCTAAACCCAACCCTAAAAACCGTAAGACCCTACTGGCCCACATTCTGAAGTCGGGTTTAACTTAAACTCAGGTTGAAGTTGTGGCTTAAGTATGGCCAGCCAATTGTTACATAATCACTAACAGTAGAGATATCATATTTCAGCTCATTCGGCTCTCAAATCATTCATAATTGTGTAGGAAGTATAAATACATGATCGTCTTCACCATCGATGAATCAGGAAAGAGCACAGAAAACCCAAGAAACATACAACTTAATGAAAAATTTGATACTTTCGGTATCAAAATTACTTTGGTAAACCACAACTTTAAACCTGAGTTTAAGTTAAACCCGACTTCAGAATTTGGGCCACTGAGTGCAGGGCCGTGGGAACGATTTTTTTTTTTACTGGGGGTGCTGATGTAAATTTGAAAAAGAGGTTTCCACTAACAAATGGAGGTCACATTGGTCCCGGGAAATTTAAAAAGCAAAAAAAAAGATTTTCGCTACAAAATGGAGGTCAAACTGGTCCCGAGAAATTTGAAAAGCAGAATAAAAATTAAAAGAAATATCACACAAAATGAAGGTCATTTTGGTGACATTTATCCGTTAAAGACAACTTCCAGTATGCCTAGGGTTGCTGTTCATGGAAAACAATACACGCAGCAATCCCCATGATTTTTTTTTTGGGGGGGGGGTGCTGAACCAGAACCCCCGCTTTACATGGCCATGATTCAATGCAACCCTAACCATAATCCTGCATCCTAGATGAAATAAAGCCCGGAACAATGAACATCAATATCTGTTTTCTCATGTTACATACACACGAAAGAAACCGACTCCAAACCAGTGCTTCCACTTTTCCAAACGGAACTTCCTGGAATTTACTCTACTCTGAAAGCTTTTTTGGAATTTTTCAAAATATCCTGGAATTTTCCAAATGTTCGCCAATCTCTCATAAGTTACAATCCTCTTTAATACACACACACAATGATATACAGGACCCAGTGCCATAATTGAGCCAAAATTTTTGAGGGAGCGAAACATGACTTAACGGGCAAAGTTCATAAGGAGTTGCCAGCGAGCGAAGCAAGCGAGCAAATTTTTTGAAATTTTAGTTAAAAGATCCAATTTTATGATAGGTTTCGACATGATATTCAGAAAACAATATCATTCCCGAAAATGATAACTTTCTGGAAAACTTCCTGGAATTTCCTGGATTCTAGGAGTGGAAGCACTGCTCCAAACCGAAAGATGATATAGCTTTCGAAATAATGACATAAATAATTATGGTTAGTCTGAGGAAGATTGTGTTAGTGTGACCTTAACTATCATTTAAAAAAGAAGTTGCAGAACCATACCAGTCAAATTAACACCAGACAGCCAAAAGCTATTACGGTTTTCATAATTATTTTGGGTCGCTGGCCTATTCCGTAGTTATGAAATCAATTGCAATTCTTTGTAAGTCTGGCCCAGATTTTACACAACTTCGTGTAATCAAAGGTACAAGTACTTTTTTTTGTTGGAAACGGCTGCAATGATTTCGAGTGTAAGGGATTACTCCCAAATCAAATAGCCAAATAAATATTAGTTACTCATGTTTTTGACATAATTGTTTAGTCGTCTAATTTCAAGTATTTCATGTTTGTTCAGTGTTGTGTTTGTATCTGTCTTCTTGCCTGACTATCTCCATTTTTCCTTTCTTCAGATGCTTGCTGAGATGCTGCTTAAGTGCTGGATTATTCCATCTTCACAATTTATTCATGTTTTATGCTTCTCCTGTTTTGATAAATTTTTAAATGGCTGATACAAATAACTCATCTGTCAATTTTTATGATAATGATTCATCTGATAGAGAATCCAGTGACATTGATACCTCTTCTGCCTCATATGATAATAATTTTGCAGATAACCTTAATCTATCATCTGAGGAGTTAAATTATGCCAATGATTCTAATCAATGTTCACTTCCAATTCCCTCCTCGAAATATATTACTCAATTACAATTAAAAGAAGTAACAAAAACATTTTCTAAAAACTCATTTTCCTTACTGCATATGAATATCAGAAGCATAAGTAAACATTTTGAAGAACTTCAGATTCTTTTAGACAACCAAAATAAACATTCTTTTTCAGTTATTGGCTTGACCGAAACTTGGCTTTCCACTGACACAAATTTACCTTATGCAATAGATGGATATGACTTCATTGTTAATAACAGATCAAAAAAGTTGGGTGGGGGCGTAGCACTTTATCTTTCCATTAATTTTGAATTCACTGTCCTAAACGAACTTAATTTTATGAATGAGTTTATTGAGTCACTATTTATTGAAATTTCTATTCCTCATAGCAAAAATATAATAGTTGGAATTATTTATAGACCCCCAAATTCAAATAATAATGATTTCTTTCAATTTATAACATCTATTCTGAGTAATGCGAATTTTGTCAACAAAGATGTATTTGTAATGGGCGATTTTAATATCGATCTATTAAAACATGCTAACAACAATTTCTCACATGAGTTTCTTGAAACACTTTACTCAGCCTCGTTCTTGCCATTAATTTCTAAACCTACGCGTGTTAGTAATCACTCAGCCACTCTCCTTGACAATATTTTATGTAACTCATTACCACCCCCAGAATCCTTAATAGTCCTTTCTGATATTACTGATCATTATCCAATTATGTCATTTTTCAATCTTAAATGTTCCTTAAATAAAGTATATCCCCTACCAGCTAGACGTAGGGCCACCCCAGAAAAATTAGCTAGTCTTGGTGTCAGTTTAGATAGAGTTGACTGGTCTAGCGTTTATAACACTGACGATGTTGATTTATCTTTAGGCAATTTTTTAAGTATATTTAAAAAACATCTAGATGATCATATTCCTAAAAAGAATGATAATCGAGTTAATTATAAAACATCACCCAGACTTCCCTGGATTTCTAACTCCCTCTTGCGCTCAATTAATAAAAAAAACCGACTGTACTATAAATTCAAATTGAAGAAGAATGAACATTCAAAAATTAAGTATACTTCTTATAAAAATACATTAATAAAAGTCTTGCGTGCAGAAAAAAAGAAATATTACTCGATTCAATTAGAGCAATATAAACATGATATGAAAAACACATGGAAAGTTATTAAGCAAGCTTTGAATATTTCAAAAAAGAAATCAAATATTACTAAAATAAGATTTAATAATCGGAATATAGAAGATCCCACAGAAATCGCCAATGTTTTGAATTCTTACTTTTCTACGATAGGGGAAAATTTGGCACAAAAAATTCCACAATCCAATAAGCATTTTTCTAAATTCCTGGGACAACCTAATGCCAATTCCATTTTCTTCTATCCGACTACTATTTATGAAGTGACCGATATTGTTTCCTCCTTAAATAATAAACACAGTGCTGGTCATGATGACATAAGTAATTTTATATTAAAAGGAACCATATCGTCTTTTGTTGAGCCCTTGACACATATATTAAATAAATCTATATTAAGTGGTATTTTTCCTAAACAAATGAAAATTGCGAAAGTTATTCCCTTATTTAAAAAGGGAGACGAGCTTGATGCTGGTAATTACCGTCCTATATCCTTACTCTCTTCTCTTTCTAAGATTTTAGAGAGATTAATTTTTATTAGAACAACTAAATTTCTTAAAATCAATAATATATTCACTAACTTCCAATTTGGTTTTAGACAAAAACATAGCACTATCCACGCTCTTTTAAATTTTGTGCATAAAGTAGCCCATTCTTTAGATGATCATTCGCATCTAATTGGTATATTCCTGGACTTCTCCAAGGCATTTGACACTATTAACCACGACATTTTACTTTACAAGCTTTCTCATTATGGAATACGTGGAATTGCCTTGGAGTGGTTCAGGAATTACCTTAAAAATAGAAAACAATATGTTTATTTAAATAATCACATCTCTGATCAACATGACATTAATTGTGGTGTCCCACAAGGTAGTATATTAAAGCCTCTTTTATTCATTATTTACATTAACGATTTTCATAGATCATCTGACATTCTTTCTTTCATTCTTTTTGCAGATGATTCCAATGTATTTTTTGCTCACAAAAACCCTCAAACTCTAGTTCAGATCATGAATTTAGAACTGCTAAATTTGACTCAATGGATACGCGCCAATAAACTATCTCTTAATTTAAACAAAACCAAATATATGATATTTAGTAATTCTATTGAATCTTTACCTTCTGACATTATCTTTGATGATACACCTTTACAATGTGTTTCCCAAATTAAATTTTTAGGAATTATAGTTGATAATAAACTTTCTTGGAAACCCCACGTTCTTCATGTGAGCAAAATATTATCTCGTAATATTGGTATAATTAATAAGTTAAAACACTATTTTCCTCAGGTCACATTACTCATGTTATATTCCTCCTTAATTTTACCGTACCTTAATTATGGAATATTAGCATGGGGAAATACCCATAATTCTTTATTGGACAAAATATTAATTTTACAAAAGAAAACACTCCGAATTATATGTAATGCACCGGTTCGTTCTCATACAGATCAATTGTTCCTGGAACATAAAATCATGAAAATAAAAAATTTATATTTATTTCAATTAGGTCAATTCATGTATAGATACAAAAATAATTCGTTGCCACGCATATTTGACTCTATGTTTCACCAAAACCAATCCCTCCATAACTATCCCACCAGGCAGTCAAATGAATATCACTTGCCCCTCCTCAGAACGCATCTAGCACAAAATACTTATTTATATACAGGTCCAAGATTTTGGAACTCCCTTGGCGATGAGATTAAAGATGCCCGTTCTTTACTGTCCTTTAAAAACAAATTAAAATTTATGCTCCTTATTTCCTAATGAATTATATTCACTGTTTAAACTAAAATTTTGTATCATTTTTTGCTAATCTATGTTTATACAGAACATAAAGCCTTATTATTTTTTTTTTCCAGTTAGACATAAAATTTGAAAGTTATATCTTGTCTATACATTATATTGTACCTTTTTTATTGTATGTGTGTGTGTGTGTGTGCGTGTGTAATGGTGTATTTGTATATGTGTGTATGGTGGGGTGTGTGTGTGTATGTTTATGTGTAATGTGTATATGTATGCGTGTATGTATTTGTGTGTATGTGTGTGTATATATGTATATATATATATATGTGTGTGTGTGTGCGTGTATTGATGTTTATGTATGTGTAGACATAATATAATTATATGCAGCAAATTAGCTTTGCATCCCTCTCCCTATCTCTATTTTCTTTCTATATTCTAGGCAGTTGTTATCGTACTATTGTCCACCTCATGTTCATGTGTTGTGTTGTTTCGTGTTATTTACTATTATTACTTGCCTTTTCGTTATCTTCATGTATTACTTTACGTATATTTCTATATTCCTTGTATCTATTTTTTGAGGGGTCCACATTATACAAGCTTTGCTTTTCAGTGGACCCCTCCATTCTTCTTATGATATATAATTGCGTTGATTGAATTATATCTAATGATATTGATTATATTGATTTAATTTGACATGTATGTTAATTTATATTTAGATTACTTTCAAATATGTATTTTTTTTTTCTTCCAATATTGAATTTTGTTCATGCTATTGTTTATTTAAATTGAATCAATCTATTTTGTACTTATTTGTATCATTTTGAAGAATGAAAATAAATTTGAATTGAATTGAATAATCATGAAGCTGTAGCTAAACAATTAGAAAATAGTACGAGTGTGGGGAGGAGTGAAGAAATAGTGTCTTAAAGAGAAATTGGACTTTTATAATCATGTATTTTATTAGTATTTAATCACATACAATCATAATATTTACAAGTAATTTAAAATTATTTGACACTGTTCCAAATAAAAAACATCGCAAAAACAAAGGATCTTTTTTTAAACGATGGATAAGTGACATCATATCAATCCAAGTAAAACAATAGTATTTGTAATAGACCTATACAATAGGTCTATAGGAGTTTTGTTCCACCCCCCCCCCCCAAAAAAAAAATGTAGGTATCAATGCCGAACGTTCCTTGCAATTTCTCGGCACGGATAAAGTCATCATGCGCTGTCAATTTAAAAAAAGTTGGTCTGACGCGTTTACGCATTTATGACGTGTAAACATCACTTTTTTACAGTTTAGTTATTATTTATCGGAGCAAATCACAATTTAAGAAACATATATATTTCATTTTCTGTTTTAATTTTCAATTTCTAACATTTGTTATCATGTATATAGGCCTATATCTTTTAACCGGGAATGAAATAAATGTGAATTGAATTGAACTGAATTGAAATGGAACAATAATTTACCAATTGCTGGTTATTTGGGAAAATCTCATTTAAAAGACCATCGATCTCATTATATGACCATAATTATAGAGGTATACATGGTTGATACTTCACTGTAAAAACTGTGGTGTTAAAACTGACACCAATTGGTGTTAATAGAGGACCACACCCTGAGGTGTTAAAATAACACCCTAGAGATTGAACATAACACCAAAGAGCGTAAATGTAACAACCATAGGTGTTGTAATAACACCTATAGGTGACATTAAAACTAACAGCACCAATTTAACGACGGTGTAAAATAACTGGTTTGGTCCTCTATGTACACCGGTTAACACCACGGTTTTTGCTGTGTTTGTGTGAGTGAATCATCTTACCTATCTGAGCAGAAACTAGGTAGGATATTCCGACCTGACACAGAACAAACTGAAATAAGGAAGACAACAAAAAGAGAAAATAGGTAGCTGATTTTGATTAATTTCTGTTATTCCAGATAGTGCGATAATGAGAATTGTCGATGATTTTCCACAACCTAATCCCAAATAATTTATTAATATTTTGGGTTTTTTTCAGAAATTAACATTATACTTTCCTCTTTTCCCCCTTCTTTTCCTTTCCTTTATTGAATCATATTTTTGTAATTGCTAATGGCAGAACTTTTTTGGGGGGGTATGAGCCGCTGAGCTCTCCCTTCCCCTCGCTTACAATGTATCTGCCCGCCAGCGCATTAAACCTAGATGCCTAAACTTTTTAGGAGTTCCTTATAGTAATAATCGTATGGTAAAAGAAATAAATGAAATCACTTTCTCAGAGAATTGAAAATTGTTTTTATCGTACTTTTAGTATATCAATAGACAAATCATTTCACATCCGTTGCTTAAAAGAAAACAAAATATTCATCACAAACCACTAAAAATCAAATTTATGCATATTATATGGGGTAGCTGGTCGTTTATGACGTCACAAATCAAACAATTTAAATTCGAATAACTTACTTAATGTTCAATTGATTTTCCTCAAACCTTGACCAATATTTTTTTAACATTGTTTCTGCTATTTTTACAACAAACTTTTCTTCAGGGAAAATTTACGCTTTAAGTGAATATCAGAAAATCCCAATTTATAACATGAATATCAACCATAAGGGAAGGGAGAATCTGAACTACGAAATAAGGTTTAATACAGTAAAGTGTTAGAATTGTGAGGCTAATATGGAAACTTACCCCTCTAACAACAGGCATCTCAAATTCAACAACTTTGATGTATTTAGAATAAAGCAAGACAAGAAGGGTACTTTTAGTAACGTAGGTCAAAATTTTGGGAGGATGATAATCTCAGGAACCGATGAAGATGATTTAATTAAGAGTATGACGTTGACAGCGGTGACGACGGAGATGATCACGACATCGTTGACGATAACGACGAAGTCAACGACGACGATTAGTATTATTTTAAAGAGGATATGAATAAGGACATGAATGCAATGGACGGCGGTGATGATCTCAACACCCAAACAATAAGTCTGAGTGACGAATTCTTTAACTAGGCTTTAAAGAATACAAATAATCAATTTTCACATCCCGAGTTTGAGTGTGAACTTATTTTTTGATGTGGTATTTTTTTTCTATTGAGTAAAATGGTTTCCTATTCACCTTTAAGGATTTTTTTTATACTAAAACAAAATTAGATTGACTATCACGATTTATTACAGACTGAATTAGTTTAAATACCGACTATAAAAGTATCCAACTCGGGCAATTTATCAAAAGTTAAAACGAGTAATGTCATGAATCAGATCTAGTTTTATTCTCCATTGCGTTTTATGCACCATGCACCAAACCATTTAACTTTACTAAAAGTCACTCTCAGACACGAGAATGTCAGGGACGTCATGGGGGAGAAGTAATTCGCTCTCAATTTCCCTTTTTCTGTAACACTGGAAGAAAAAAATGTCGACAAGTTTAAAAGAAAGTGATGGAGGGTAGAGGATAGACAAAAGAGGACAAAATTTGTATTTTCCTCCTTTTCTCTTCATTCTCTCTCTTTTGTCTTGCATTCATTCATCTTGGTCTCTCTCCTTCATCTTTGATTCCTCTCAGTCTGAGAATTAATTACACAGCAAAAACTATGGTGTTACCCGGTGTACATAGAGGACCACACCATATATTTTTTACGGGTGTTAAGTTGGTGGTGTTAGTTTTACACCTACAGGTGTTATTACAACACCTATGGTTACATTTACACTCCTTGGTGTTATGTTCAATCTCTAGGGTGTTATTTTAGCACCACAGGGTGTGGTCCTCTATTAACACCAATTGGTTTTAACACAACTGTTTTTACAGTGTACCCTTGATATTTCCCACTCTGATATTTATTTTTATATACCCCCCCCCCCATGACAGCATTCAACAATAATTTAAAAGAAAGGAAAATCCTCTTGTGGGCGATTATATGTGTGTCGTACGGGACATTTTGTTAAGAATTTTTAGTCTCTCAGGTGATTGCTTGAGAAATAAAAAAAAAGGTTTGGTCAATAATAAAGTTATAGTGGGTAGTCATGTGATAAACTGATTACCAACAACAAATATTTGATTATGGCTGAATTAAGGGCGAAAATGATGTGTCGTATACGGGACTCAGAAATGTGTCGTATACGGGACTCAGAAATGTCCCGTACGACACGCAACATTTTCACCTCTAATTCACCAATAGACAGCATATTTTTATTGGTTATCATTTTTCATGTCTATCCAGTAGTACTCTATTATTACCAAATAACAAATTGAAGTTCTTCTTTTGTTTGGACAGTAGCTTAAAAATGTTGCGAAAATAGCTGATTTTTTCTAGCATGGAATCGCCCTTGTCAGCGCTCGCTTGCTTTGATGGACCTTTTGGTCTATGATAGTTCATACTGCATTCACATCGCACGTAGACTTTTTCAAGTTATGTTGAGTAAACAAAAAATGGTGCCAAAACTGACGCTGTCTTCTGTATATCAAATTTGTCGTTTTCATATTCATAGTCCTTCGCTCTTTCTGCCAGTCACAAAAAATTGCCTCTTTGCCATTACAGTTGCTATGACGACTGATGGGTATTAAAATGGCGCAAAAATAAGTATCGGAATTCCGTGATTTTATTCGAATTCGATGGGATTTTATATGCCACTTCCTTTTGTGTGTGTGTAGGCTATAAAACCAACTCAACTTATTTGACCCCAATAATTCAAGGGGCGTCGCAAGATGGAAGGGTTTGGGGTAATAAGGATGGTGCTAGATGAACAATTTGAACGTAAATTTTTAGCGCGTTCAATTGTTCGGCGATAGGAAAGTCAAGAGGCTTACATTGGCATACAGCGCAACTGCCATAGCTCTGGGGAGCAGGGATGCTAAAGGATGCTTAACCCCCCCCCCCCCCCCCAAGGAAATATATATATATATATTATAATAATAATAATGATAATAATTACAAAAATAAATAAATAATATATAAATAAAATGAATTAATTAATAAATGAAAAAAAAAGTTGTGTAGGGGTCCCGGGGGGTCACTAACATTGACGATGGATACCACGCGCGACCAAAAAACACGTAAAAAGGATGTCTTTTTTAAGATAGGGCACGTTACGTACGTAATGTGATAAGGGTGTCAAAAACACAAAAATAATGAAAAAAGTGTATCTATTTCGCTAGGAAAGTTACGTGTTTGGAGTCAAATTTGCGGGATGATAAAACAAAATTAAAATGTTTTGTGAAGGATGTCCTTTTTGCCCCAACACTACGTGTTTAGAGTCCGATTTGCGCGAGGTGTTGAAGCTGGGGCCTTACTAAACCAAGGGTGTGTAAACTGTAAAGGTAAAACCGACGACCGACGGACCTGTGACATAATGAAATATCGCTGTACTTGTTTAGGGATCCATTTCAAGGAATACTTGCCAAGAGTATCGTTTTGTTTCTAATACTTGTTAAGGGTAGGGTTTCAGACGCCGATACTTGTTAAGGGGTGCATGCATTTTCAGAATATGGAAAATACGTGTTTAGGGTGCTTTTCGAGACCCCTTGGTCGCGCATGGTATCCACTCGTCAATGGAAGTCCCCCCCCCCCCCCGGAAGGGTGCTGTGCATGTTACAAAATAGACAGCAACCAGATATCAGGTTGGTAAAATGTAGATTGTTCCAGGTTTCCCTCATTGAGGAGCGAAAACATGTTTTTCATTCCTTGTCAACTGTTTTATCACCAAAATCACCTGAATTGTGTGGCGAATTTTTTTTTTTTTTTTTTTTTTTTGGGGGGGGGCGGGTGATCTATTAACAAACGAGCCCCCCCCCCCTCTTTAAAGGGTTAGGCTTTAGGTCAAAGGTCTAGTAGAACTAGATATGCATATCGGTTTCTGCACGAAATCAAGTTCAATCATATTGAACGAATTTCTGATCGCGTTAAGCGGGGGCATCTGTGTCTTTTGGACATGTCGAATTTCTAGTTTTATAAAATTCCATGATTTGTCCCTAACTGTAAACAAGTAGACTAATTTTCCCTGATTTCCCCCGATGGGTTGGGAACCCTGTTTATGGCAACAACAAAACAAAAAATTCACGGGATCCCGACACAATCCTTTACACAATCTTACAATGAATCTTTGAAACACACTTGACGCAAACACCACTGACACCTTGCAAACACCACCCTGTCAAGAACCTCTACACAGCCTCACATGCAAGAATGCCTGTAACACCTTTGACTTATAAATCATCAACACCTAGCAAACAGAATCCTCTCAAAAACCTTCATACAACCTTGCATGCAAGAATCCCTGAAACACCTTTGATTTATACACCATCGACACCTGGCAAACAACACTGTCACGAACCTTTACACAACCTTGCATGCAAGAATCCCTGTAACACCTTTGACTTATAAATCATCAACACCTAGCAAACAGAATCCTCTCAAAAACCTTCATATAACCTTGCATGCAAGAATCCCTGAAACACCTTTGATTTATACACCATCGACACCTGGCAAACAACACTGTCACGAACCTTTACACAATCTTGCATGCAAGAATCCCTAAAACACCTTTGATTTATAAACCATCAACACCTGGCAAACAACACTGTCAAAAACCTTTACAAAACCTTACATGCATGAAACCCTGAAACACCTTTGATTTATACACCATTGACACCAGGCAAACAACACTGTCACGAACCTTTACACAATCTTGCATGCAAGAATACCTAAAACACCTTTGACTTATAAATCAACCACACCTTGCAAACAACACCCTGTCAAAAACCTTTACACAACCTTACATGCATGAATCCCTGAAACACTTTTGATTTATACACCATTGACACCAGGCAAACAACAACGTCACAAACCTTTACACAATCTTGCATGCAAGAATCCCTGTAACACCTTTGACTTATAAACCATCAACACCTGGCAAACAACACCCCTGTCAAAACCCTTTACTCAATCTCAATGCAAGAATCCCTGAAACACCTTTGACTTATAAACCATTGACACCTAGCAAACAACTACCCTGCCAAAACCCTTTGTACAACATCGCATGCAAGAATGCCTGATGAAACACCTTTGGCTAACAAACCATCAACACCTAGCAAATAGAATCCTGTCACAAAGCACAACCTTGCTACAATATCTGAATCAACTAGCACCACAACAACAAACAAAATTCTGCACTAACCTATGTGAAAGAAGAAACATCTGGGCCCCAAATCTTACAGTTACGATTGATCTAATCAATAAATCCATGGAAATCCATCAGTGTCATATTTTTCTCTACAGGGTCCTGTCTTACGAAGAGTTATAATAGATCCAATCAATCACAACTATGGAAAGCCAGCAACATCTAAAACACAAGTTCGCTCAAAATATTTTCTAGATATGTGTATTCAGCGTGGTTCTTTGTGTTTACAAAGGTCACTGTGCAAATTTGCTGGACAAAAAATATGACGGTTTTCCATATACTTGAGGTTGATCGGATCAAGCCTAACTCTTGTATGACTGGGCTCAGAAATACTTTTCTACTCTTACAACATTGATGCCAAATAAACGTCCACAAATTAGATGTAACTCATTTTAATGTATACATATGATGTGTTTCTAGCACATAGAAATAAAAAAAATACAAGTTGTAAATGTGAATATTCAGAACAGTGTGGTTAAAAAAACCTGTTATACAACCTTGGTTTAACCCTAAAAGTCAAGGCCCCACCCCTCCCCCCCCCCATCCATTGACACTATTCTCGTAAACTATGGGATGCCAAAAGTATTTTGAATTGTTTTTAACGTTGTAGATTCTTGCATGATACTAGATAAGACTGCTGGCACTGTGTTGCAATCCCAACCAAAGAAAGTATAAAATAATTCTATTTTTTACGAGTGCCCGACCTGAAAAAGGCAGATAATTGTCATGGCAACTGCACACGCCCCTTCCGATGCGGTTGTGTTGGAAAAGGGTGACTTTTTGCGACCCCAACATGGCAATTATCCGCATTATTTGGAAATGCGTTCACAAAGCCAAAATCTGGTCGGGATGCTGCTATTATGCGGATAATTGCGGCCAACCAATTTGGACATTGTACAGATTTAACCCTATTCAATTTCATTGAAAAAACAATGAAAAACAAAAGGTAAAAAAACAAAGAAATTGCAAAAAACAATATAATACATAAGAAAATGATTTGATATCGCAATTTTTTTTGTCTGCACTTGCTAAAAACACCACAAAGAGTTCGTATACCCAAATACTAATTATGCATAAATTAGCATAATCACTTAATAGCAATTTGCATGAAATAAATAACTATACAATCTTGTAGATTATGTCCCAGGCAACCCGCGTGCCAATTTTCGGCGCGATTGCGCTGTCGACGGCCGAGATCTTATGAACTCCGAAAATACCCCGGCCTAGATAGGGTTAATACAGGACATGATAGAACTGACTCTTCAAGATATGTAAGACAATATCTTATTTTTTTAGTGTATGATCTATTTCCTTAAATTAAGAACAGAATCACATTTAGATTTAATCTAAATTGTTATTTGTTGCAGTATTGCAATATTTTGTAACAGATATGTATTTGTAGATCATGGTGTTGGTGGCTTTCCATAGTCTAGGAGATAAGATCAATCATAGTTGAATGACCTTCAGGAAAAATACAATGTTCAAATAAATTTTCTTTTTTACCGTGGATTATGTGATGCTATAAGAGACGGTTTTAGCAATGGCACACACTTTAGCAAGTTCCAAGAACCTATTATCCCTGATACAATAGCACTTGTTATGAAATATGATAAAGGTTGTTCACACATCTATACGATTCTTAAAAAGAAAAGAAAAGTGGAGTGTAAAAGTTTTCTTAAGTGGAAGTGTATATTCGATATGAATGACAAGCAATGGCAGTCATATTGCTCTATTGGATTCAGTTGTACTACCGATGTGAATTTACGTTGGTTTCAGTTCAAAATAATGCAACGCATTTTATATACAAATGAAATATTGTTTAAAATTAATTTAGCTCAACAAAAAGAATGTACTTTTTGTAATGTACACCGTGAAACAGTCACTCATCTACTTTGTGAATGTACATGTATTAAACATATATGGGACAAGTTTGAACAATGGATATTTCTTAAAACTGGAAATAGAATATTTTTCTCTAATAAAGAAAAATTATTTGGCTTAAGAGGTTCAAGTAATCATGCATTAAATTGTTTATTGATAGTGATACGGCAAATGATTTACACTTCCAGAGTAAAACATCAATTACCTGTTTTTGATAATATCAAATTTGCACTTCAGAACTATTTCAAGAATGAAAAATATATCGCAGAGTCAAATTGTAAAATGGTAAAGTTTACAAAGAAATGGTTTCAATTACGTGCCATGTTTACATGAGGTGATCTGTTCAGTTCCCTTTCCATGTACAATTATACATATGGATATTATTGTTCATTTACTCCTCGCTTGTTTCTTAAATTGTTTACTATTATGTGAACCTGACAGTTCAATTTATATATTTGTTGCAATTACTGTTGTACTGTATTTCGTTGTTATTAATTTGATTTGTCATTGAAAAGATATCTTGTTATGTTTGAATAATAATAAAATCCCTGTGGAGGGGAAACAAATTGAAAAAAAAAAAAAAATAGTTCTTATTTTTAATAGGGCCCTGTGCTTATGATGCATCACTGTCAATAGAATTATTGCACTCATCATTCCTCTAACAAGTTTGCTTTTGATTTAATACACATACTGGTAATTCCAATACCTACATTTGATCCTGACTCTTGATTCGGTGGCTGAAAGCTTGATAAACCATGAACTAACATCAGTTTCTTTAATACATACTTTACATTATTTACAAGCTTAGCTTTATTGTTCTTTTTAGAATATTAGGAACATATCCTTGATGCTATGTACAATTATGATACAGGATTCATATATATTTTTTTAATGAATACAGACATACATGTAGGATTTTCATTGATTTAAACAAGTAGTTTAATTATAATTCCAGGTCACCGCATGTACGTCAGGAAAATTTCAAGACTGATATCAAGGATGTACAATTATTATCAAATCTTTTTTTTTTTTCAGGAAATAAAGATAATACATAGTAACTCCCTGGAATATGTCAGGAGCAAAAATAGTAAACCTTATTCATAGAAAAACTGCTGCTCCACTTCAAAATGGTTATAAATATTTAAAAAAAACATTATTTCAAAATACTTTTTATATAACCAAAATGATATAATTTGGGGTTCCATGAGAGCTGCTCCGGCAACAATTGCTCCACTCTAAATTCCACACACAGTAATGGAATATCTTGACTTCAACCCTGGGTTTAACACTATACCCTACCCTAAACCTAACCCTAAACCCAACATAAAACCTTATTGCAACCCGACCCCTACATCTCAGACGAGCAATTGTCGCAGGAGCAGATGTTGTGTTACCAACTAATTCATATTTAAGAAACATTTTACCCCACCTCCAGTGGTTATAAACATAGAATGACATTTTAATTTAAAGAGCTTACCTCATTGTAACAAATTAATGATGTAATTTGCTAGCGTTCGGTCGTCAAATTTCTTCATTACAATTAAAAGAATATGCAGATATGGTTATTGTCAGTGTCAATCAGAATCTATGGAGAAAATTGGCATCAACTGATTCATGTGAACAACAGGGAAAATATGGTACTTGCTGTAAAAGGCTTTCTAAGGATAAACCTGCTAAATCCTGATGACATCTGAATAGGCATTCATCCAGTGAAATGATAGTCATCATATCCGGTCAATCGCTGTAAAGATGAGAAAAGATGACAGGGAACACTATAAATATATTATGTATTCAAATACAATTGTATGTCAATATCAGATATCCGAGGGTTATGCTACAATATTATCAAGTCAGAATTTAACCTTAAAGATAAATTCCAGTTCTGGTAACGATCTCAAAATGATTTTTTACATAATCTAATATAATGACCACCCAAGTGTCTGTTTGTATGAATAACAAATATGTGCCAAAGGATTCTGGAAGAAATTGTGTAATTGCTGAGAAATAAGCAAAATAAGCGCGGATTTGGTAACTTCCGTCGGGTCTTTATTCCAGCAACAATAATACACTGTCCCACGTGTGCCTATCTGTGTTGGCAATCTTCAGTTTGATCGTATTTCAGCTTCGATTTTATGATTTCACAAAGTTCAGTTTATGTAACTGTACCAGATCGAGAGCCACGATGATATAGTCATACTTAACCTTGGTTTTACAGACTTTCTCACGAAATTAGTGTTTGACTGCAACTACTATCATTTAGCTTTAAATCTTATAGATTGATGAGTTTTGTAAATTTTCAATTAAAAAAAATTATTGGCAGATACAAGGGCTTACACTTACTAACAAGAGTTAGCCAGTCATAGAGACATGATTGCAGTAGGCCTACCTATATTGTGTTTTCACATATGGAATCTACTATAGGAGAAGTGCAAACAATGCGATATGTAACAAAACTAGTTGATATGTCATTTGAGTATAAGTGTTAGTAAAGTGTTACTCGTTGCACAGAAGTATTTACAATCTTATTTCAAGGTACTACTATCTACGCATATAAGATCTTAAAGTGTTAGTACAGTAAGTTGCTACATACACAAAACGGTATTTTAGACCCTATGTTGACGTATCTCAGTAAACAGGGTCTTCTTGATTTGGATGCTCATTTAAAGGCGGTTCAATGCCTACGTCAACTGGTCCTTGTGCATCATCTACGATATCAACAGCCTTTGCCATTGCAACAACTTCATCAGTATCATCACGGTGTAAGGCTAGTGTGAGATCTGAGCATGCATACATACACACACGAGAATACCAGCAAGGCATTGGTTAGTAACAATATATCACCATGCATACATACTGGTAACATAGGTTAGTAGAAATAAATTACCATGCATATCATGGGTTACTATAAAAAATACCACCTTGCATATATGCATTACACATTAGGCAAAAATAAAATACGGTAAATAAAAAGCAAAGGTTCGTAGAAAAATACCACATCTACGCACACAGGATTTAGAAGCTTTGCATGGACCAAACCAATTCATCAATTGAGGTTGAAGTCACTAAAAATAATTCCTTTGAAGGGGGGTGGGATAAACATGAAGGTAACCTATTTTGGAAGAAAGGTATTTCGTTAATTTGGGTTGCGTTCTTTAGCAGTTGGTCGCTCCGCTGGAGAGTGTGTTAGTTTTTATCATTAAGTAGCAAAGAATAATCAGGTAGTTCAGTGTTTCTGGGCAGGATTGTTACTGGAGTGCTGGAACGGCAGGGGAGGGGGGGGGGAGCGGAATGTCTTTTGGAGAGGATATGCATGCTGGACACAGAAGGACCGCTTACACTATTCAAATCTAAAGTCTTTCGCAAGTATTTTTCTTGATGACTGAAATACTCATCTTTTGTCCACCCTCCACCCTCCCCAACCCCCTTTACCAGATGATGGAATGACTTCCTAAAATTCAAACGATGAAATAGGAAATAAAGAACTATCAGGAGATGGATTATTAACAACACAAATGAACTGATATTAATATACTATTGTTTCCTCATTTCTATTTTAGTATGATATACAGTACCCAAAGAATGCAAGGCTATACCAGATATGGTTAGAGACTGCCACACCAGGAGCCCAAAACACAAAGCTTAGCAATGATCGTAGAACAAATTTTCATGACTGATTGCATGGACTACAACGTACAATCAATCGTAAAAAAAAAATCGTACGGTCAATCACTATGCCTTGTGTTAGGGAGCCCAGGTCATCCTAGCCAACATATGCCGTCGCATATGGGAAGCCATTTTAACACTAATTCATATTTCTTGAAATTAATCACAAAAATTGATCTCAGTTAATAGGGGAATTCCATGACCAAGTTTCATCAATATCTGTCATCCGACATGTTGTCAGACCTGAAAACTTTCCTTGATGTTTATTGACTGAGAATTGTGGTAACTGCAAGTCATGGGCTCCGTCTTACAAAGAGTTGCGATTGATCCGATCAATCACAACTATGGACGGCCAGCAACGTCAACATCTATTATACACGTTTGTTCAAAATATTTTCTAGCTACGATGTATATTCATGCATTCATTGTTTTATTGAAAATTCACTGTGCTTGTCTTTGAAAACAAAGGACATTGTGTATATTTCCTGTCGAAAAAATTATGACACTGATGGATTTCCATAGTTTGATTGGATCAATCATAACTCTTTGTAAGATGGGGCCCAGTTTTATTCAACAGCTATCCTATTAGCAGTGCTTCTCAGCCAATCAAAATCAAGATAAGTTGTCACTTGTCAGACAATAAAGGCTGCTAAAGGTAATGCTCATGAACCCGTAACACAAAGCTTAGCAATGATCGTAGAACAAATTTTCATTAAGATCGTAGAACAATTTATTACGAAGACAGAAGACGTCAAGAATTCATTTTGTAATGCCCCAAACTAATTTGTGCTATTAACTAGTGGTGGATCCAGGGGGGGGGCACAGCCAGCCCATGCGCCCCCCCCCCCCCTTTTGATTTTGAAATGTAAAAATGCCATTAAAAGAGAAGTGTGACCCCTCTTTTGAAAGTGAAGAGCTTTTGTGTGTGTTTTGTTTTGTTTCTTGCTTGTCAAATTTTTCCTCAGAAAAACTTACCCTCTCCCCCCCTTTTGGAAAATCCTGGATCTGCCCCTGCTAGTAAGAATTACATGATACCAAGAAAATATGACAAAATGGCTTGCCATAAGTACATCAGCATATGCGGGCTATAACAGTAAGGACCAAGGAGTAACAGAGCCTTATAAAGCAGGGTCATACCGTGAAAGACAGTGCAAATCATAACTGCATCATACACCTATAAATGGGGATTTGCAAATAAAAAGAACATTCAAAATCAGGCAAAAAAGCAAGGCAGGTTAGAATAGAGCATTGCAAATGTATCTTTGTAAACTCATACTAAAATGTGCTTATTATTGTGCTTAGAAAACACAGCAACATGGGGAAAGTGCCCACATTACATGTATTTGATCACTTTAATTCTAAAATCATGAAAGGGGTTCATCATCTATTTCTTTCGGAAAACAAAATTATAATTGAATGTTGTTGTTTGTTTTTTTTTTTGGAGGGGGGTAATTCAAAATTTCTTATTCCAACATACTCACAGATGAAGGCAAGATTGACACAGTATTAACCTAAAGGGGTAATTCAGGCTCAAACTAATACCATTTTTAACAGAAAAAGAAAAATCTAAAAACAAAACACTGAAAATTTACTGCACAATAAAAAGAATCATGCACTAGCTACTCATAAGTTATTCTTACCTTCAACAATCTTATGATACGAGAAATGGAGATAAAGCAGGAATAACAGATGGATGGAGGCGACGATTCCTGCTATAATCAGCTTCTGAGATTTAGCTGACGTTCTTGAAATATAAACCATAACCTGTGCATGAAAGATATAAAATACAGTGGTTGGTTGTCAAAAAGCTGTACACTACAAATAACTATTTACACCCATTCATTAAAAAAAATCATCACAAACCAAATTCTACTCTGGAGGTCAATTCCAGTTAACTTTCACTCAAATTATCGTACGAATTTCGTGTGTGAAAGGCTTGACCTCCAACACAATTTTTGAGGGGCGGAGCTTACATGACCTTTCAAGTACTTTTGTAGATACAATAGTCATGCACTCATCGTAGTTTATTTTGCGATGCAGTGCTTTGATTGACAAGTCACCAAGGAATCATATCGCCTTCGCTCAAGAATTCAAATTCAAATCACAGTTTTTGAGTGAGCGTGTGAAAGGTCTGATGATTCTAAAGACAAGTTGAAATCATCATTATAATGATGATGATGATTCAAGATTCACGTGTGAAAAGGCCCATAGTCACACATGAATATACAGTACAAATAATTAAATGTTATGAAATGGGTAATCAAAGGAATAATTTTCGTGGTATCGCATCGCAATTTCCTCCACATTTTTGAAAGACTGCTATGCATGAAGTCTTTTGAATAGCATATTTTTACATAGGACTGTACATAACTTAGTTCGAGAGCTTTTCTGTCTTATGACCAAAAATGCTATTCAAATTTGTAGAGCAAATTATTCCCTGGTAATCTTACCATTTTAGCTGCTGACAGCCCTCCTAATACGCCCCACATGGAGTAGAATAATGTATGGGAATCACTGTGAAGAACTGTACCTAGAAACAATACGACACAGTATGAGGACATAGCGTATCCCTGAAAAAGAAAGAGACAAAGAAAGAAATCCATAAAAACTCTCATTCTTCAATCATGTCTACATGTATATATGTGAACAATAAGTCGCCAAAAATGAACATTGAGATTTTAATCTAGTCTGAAAAAGCAAAGCCATAGCTATAAAATGATATAGTTTGTCTACATTGATCAACAATGACCCACTAAAATACTTGATTGAATGCAGAAGACAAAAAGCACTAGCTTCAGACAAAAAGGGAGAAAACAACGTTTGAAGATTGTGTTCACTCAAGTCTGAGATTTGCACACTGCAATTTTAATTAAACTTCCAAGCAGTTCACAAAAACTTGTTTATTTATTTATTTATTATCAACTCGGCAATTACAATATATAATAAAGTTTCAACAAAATATGGATATTAAGCAGAGCCGTAGATGGGTACATGTAGCTTAGCTGCCTGGGTATGGGGAAAGCTAACTTGTTAACTGTGACCCGAGGGTCTCCCTCCCCGACCAAGGTACATGTACCCAGAGTTGGTCTGTAACAATAATTGATAGAACATAAAAAGGAAGATAAATACACGGATAAACCCTTGTATCTTATCTTCTAATTGTGTTTACAATTTGAAATTTTTACAGCATAAGTAAGAATACTCCTTCAGATAAGCTAAATTTTTAAATTTTGGGTTTTTGAAGACCAATTTAATATTTTGACTATTACAGAGAACCGTCCCTGGTGACTTATTGGTGGATTTGGGGAGGCTGGTCACATACATATCGTCGTACGCACCACGAACCCTCCTCTCTGCGCACTTCGATGCGAAAGTTAGTTTGGCAGAAAACGCATTTAAAGAAAAGCTTTTTTAAAACCAGCAATAAGTGCACCTACAAGGAGAGCAAATTATTTACTGGTCAGTGTTTTTGTTCGATAGTTCCGATTCCAAAGTTTCATCCTGTCTTTAAATTTTCTTGAAGTGAATTATTTACGCTACAGTGGGCATCGTAACAGAGAGGACGGTTTGTGGAATAGATACAGTGCGCTATCGCGCCTCGTGATTTCACAAGCCGTCCGCTCGAAACGGTGTAAGAGAAAAGAGATGTGCATTAACAGTCAATGTGAGGACTTGTAGGAAAGTGATGAAGTGTATTAAAGATACATGGGAAGCAGTGTAAAAGAATAAAAATGTGTACCGTACTTGTATTCAATGTGAGGACTCGTAGGAGAGTGATGGATGTAGGAAGTATAAGAGAAGGGATGGGCAATTAGCAGTCAATGTGAGGACTTGTAGGAAAGTAAAGGATGTATTACAGATATAGGATGTAGTGTATCAATCAAAGAAGGGGGGTGTACCTACAATGTGAGGACTCGTAGGAAACTAATGAATTCATTACAAATGTAAAAAAACAGTGTAAAAGAGAGATGTGTACTTACAGTCAATGTGAGGACTTGTAAGAAAGTGATGAATGTATTACAGATGTAGGAAGCAGTGTAAAAGAGAAGCGAAGCCAGGAACCAGTAACCAAAACAGATCCCAACTGATGACCCCATCAAAGTTCCTTCTTTCTGTAAAAAAAAATTACCAAAAATATATTTTGAATCCACAGCATTTCTTTCCTTTAGACAGTCTTTCATGTCAGAGAGTAATAAAGCAATATAAGAGACTCTCTCAGAGACACACCACAATGAGAATATCATCATACCAAAATTTGTCCAGATACTTTCATTCCATGGAGTAATAAAGCTATAAGAGACATATACACACCTAAACATATATACCATAGTGTGAATAGATATATACTAGTGTCATTCACAGAAGAATACAAATCTTTGTGTTTTACCTACAGGTATACATACCATAGTGTGAACAGATACATACCACAGTTTGAAAAGATACATACTACAGTGTGAATAGATACATACCCCAGTTTGAAGAGATACATATCAGTGTGAACAGATACATACCACAGTGTGAACAAATACATACCAGTGTGAAGAGATACATACCAGTGTCAATATATACATACCAGGTTATGGACGGACACATACCACATTGTAAATAGACACACACCACAGCATAGATACATAGCACAGTGTGAACAGATACATACCACAGTCTGAATAGATACATACAACAGTGTGTCTGGAGTCTTTCATTCCATAGAGTAATGCAGCTATCAGACACACACACAGCTATACATACCACAGTGTGAGCAGACACATACCGCAAAGTGAACAAAATAATACATACCACAGTCTAAATAGATACATACCACAGTGTGTCCGGAGTCTTTCATTCCATAGAGTAATGCAGCTATCAGACACACACACAGCTATTCATACCACAGTGTGAGCAGATACATCCCACAAAGTGAACAAAATAATACATACCAGTCTGAATAGATACATACCACAGTGTGTCTGGAGTCTTTCATTCCATAGAGTAATGCAGCTATCAGAGACACACACACAGCTATACATACCACAGTGTGAGCAGACACATACCGCAAAGTGAACAAAATAATACATACCACAGTCTGAATAGATACATACCACAGTGTGTCCGGAGTCTTTCATTCCATAGAGTAATGCAGCTATCAGACACACACACACAGCTATTCATACCACAGTGTGAGCAGATACATACCACAAAGTGAACAAAATAATACATACCAGTCTGAATAGATACATACCACAGTGTGTCCGGAGTCTTTCATTCCATAGAGTAATGCAGCTATCAGAGACACACACACAGCTATACATACCACAGTGTGAGCAGATACATACCACAAAGTGAACAAAATAATACATACCACAGTCTGAATAGATACATACCACAGTGTGTCCGGAGTCTTTCATTCCATAGAGTAATGCAGCTATCAGAGACACACACACAGCTATACATACCACAGTGTGAGCAGATACATACCACAAAGTGAACAAATAATACATACCAGTCTGAATAGATACATACCACAGTGTGTCCGGAGTCTTTCATTCCATAGAGTAATGCAGCTATCAGAGACACATACACAGCTATACATACCAGTGTGAGCAGATACATACCACAAAGTGAACAAATAATACATACCACAGTATGAATAGATACATACCACAGTGTGTCCGGAGTCTTTCATTCCATAGAGTAATGCAGCTATCAGACACACACACAGCTATACATACCAGTGTGAGCAGATACATACCACAAAGTGAACAAATAATACATGTACATACCACAGTCTGAATAGATACATACCACAGTGTGTCCAGAGTCTTTCATTCCATAGAGTAATGCAGCTATCAGACACACACACAGCTATTCATACCACAGTGTGAGCAGATACATACCACAAAGTGAACAAAATAATACATACCAGTCTGAATAGATACATACCACAGTGTGTCCAGAGTCTTTCATTCCATAGAGTAATGCAGCTATCAGAGACACACACAGCTATACATACCACAGTGTGAGCAGATACATACCACAAAGTGAACAAATAATACATACCACAGTCTGAATAGATACATACCACAGTGTGTCCGGAGTCTTTCATTCCATAGAGTAATGCAGCTATCAGAGACACACACACAGCTATACATACCAGTGTGAGCAGATACATACCACAAAGTGAACAAATAATACATGTACATACCACAGTCTGAATAGATACATACCACAGTGTGTCCGGAGTCTTTCATTCCATAGAGTAATGCAGCTATCAGACACACACACAGCTATTCATACCACAGTGTGAGCAGATACATCCCACAAAGTGAACAAAATAATACATACCAGTCTGAATAGATACATACCACAGTGTGTCCAGAGTCTTTCATTCCATAGAGTAATGCAGCTATCAGAGACACACACAGCTATACATACCACAGTGTGAGCAGATACATACCACAAAGTGAACAAATAATACATACCACAGTCTGAATAGATACATACCACAGTGTGTCCGGAGTCTTTCATTCCATAGAGTAATGCAGCTATCAGAGACACACACACAGCTATACATACCACAGTGTGAGCAGATACATACCACAAAGTGAACAAATAATACATACCAGTCTGAATAGATACATACCACAGTGTGTCCAGAGTCTTTCATTCCATAGAGTAATGCAGCTATCAGAGACACACACACAGCTATACATACCACAGTGTGAGCAGATACATACCACAAAGTGAACAAATAATACATACCACAGTCTGAATGGATACATACCACAGTGTGTCCGGAGTCTTTCATTCCATAGAGTAATGCAGCTATCAGAGACACACACACAGCTATACATACCACAGTGTGAGCAGATACATACCACAAAGTGAACAAATAATACATACCAGTCTGAATAGATACATACCACAGTGTGTCCGGAGTCTTTCATTCCATAGAGTAATGCAGCTATCAGAGACACACACACAGCTATACATACCACAGTGTGAGCAGATACATACCACAAAGTGAACAAATAATACATACCACAGTCTGAATAGATACATACCACAGTGTGTCCGGAGTCTTTCATTCCATAGAGTAATGCAGCTATCAGAGACACACACACAGCTATACATACCACAGTGTGAGCAGATACATACCACAAAGTGAACAAAATAATACATACCACAGTCTGAATAGATACATACCACAGTGTGTCCGGAGTCTTTCATTCCATAGAGTAATGCAGCTATCAGAGACACACACACAGCTATACATACCACAGTGTGAGCAGATACATACCACAAAGTGAACAAATAATACATACCAGTCTGAATAGATACATACCACAGTGTGTCCGGAGTCTTTCATTCCATAGAGTAATGCAGCTATCAGAGACACACACACAGCTATACATACCACAGTGTGAGCAGATACATACCACAAAGTGAACAAATAATACATACCACAGTCTGAATAGATACATACCACAGTGTGTCCGGAGTCTTTCATTCCATAGAGTAATGCAGCTATCAGAGACACACACACAGCTATACATACCACAGTGTGAGCAGATACATACCACAAAGTGAACAAATAATACATACCAGTCTGAATGGATACATACCACAGTGTGTCCGGAGTCTTTCATTCCATAGAGTAATGCAGCTATCAGAGACACACACACAGCTATACATACCACAGTGTGAGCAGATACATCCCACAAAGTGAACAAAATAATACATACCACAGTATGAATAGATACATACCACAGTGTGTCCGGAGTCTTTCATTCCATAGAGTAATGCAGCTATCAGAGACACACACACAGCTATACATACCACAGTGTGAGCAGATACATACCACAAAGTGAACAAAATAATACATACCACAGTCTGAATAGATACATACCACAGTGTGTCCGGAGTCTTTCATTCCATAGAGTAATGCAGCTATCAGAGACACACACACAGCTATACATACCACAGTGTGAGCAGATACATACCACAAAGTGAACAAATAATACATACCACAGTCTGAATAGATACATACCACAGTGTGTCCGGAGTCTTTCATTCCATAGAGTAATGCAGCTATCAGAGACACACACACACAGCTACATGTATACATACCACAGTGTGAGCAGATACATACCACAAAGTGAACAAATAATACATGTACATACCACAGTCTGAATGGATACATACCACAGTGTGTCCAGAATCTTTCATTCCATAGAGTAAGACAGCTATCAGTGTGAAAACTACCATAAGAGGGCCATACAGTTCACCAACTACTTTCTGCAGAAAAAAAGAATAATAATGAAAACAATAAATCGTCGGCCTTATGCCAAAAGGGCCTTAACCCGATTTTAGGGGTTCTGAATATTTTATAATAAATTTAACACATTTCATGTAAAACTTAATAACTTAACACGTTTATCGAAATTGGCTTCAAAAGCAAAAAAACGACCACAAACATTTGATTATTAGAGAGGCCAAAACCTTTATAAACGCCATTATCTCGGAATGGCCAAAAGCAGTTAAGGCCCTTTTGGCATATGGCCGACGAAATTTGCATTTCAACTTACTTTTATGTAAGACAAATTAACTGATTCAGGCAATCTAAAATACAATAATAATATAAGGTATACTATGTATTCTTTCCTGGGAAATTGTTGGTCGTGAAAAAGACAACAGAACTCAAACTTTTGACAAGTGTGCTACGATCGTCTTCAAAAGCGACAAGATAAAACAGTCACTACACTATTGAAAGCTGGGAAATATATTACTTGGAAGCTCTGCATATACATGTATGTGTTTAGTGGTGCAAAACTTACTAGAGCTTGATTTTAAGAAAATCACACAATAGTCTGGAAGAAATTGTTCTAATATCTGGAATGACAGATTCACTTTACCTGTGGATTCCCAGTTAGCTTCCTTGGAACGAACGAAAATAGCAGCCTGCAATTTGGCACAAAGAAAAGAATTGTGAACTTTTCATAAATATTATATCAATGATGTTGTTATTACTATCATCTAATAATTATAAATACTATCACTGATATTATCATCATCACAACCATTGGCCGTATTCTGAAGTCAGGTTTAACTTAGACCATGGTCTAACTCTGAACTTAAATTATGGGAAGCCAATAAATGAAAAATAAAGTTCATATTTTATATTTTCTATGTTTAATAGTTTGTTTCCTTTTGCTTTCATGATGAAGAAAATACTTCAGTTATCATTCCCAGACAATTATGAACAATTTGGGTGTCATATGAGATAATAAATTGAATGTTTACTGTTAAGGATTCGTGCCCCAATCGGCTCTCCATACTTAAACCACAACTTTAAACCAGGGTTTAATTTAAACCCGACTTCAGAATACAGGCCAAAATCATTATTATCATAAGAGGTATTATAGTACTTGCCTTATTTATCATTCCTATTAACATCATCATCATCATGATTAGCTTATCAGTACAGCACCAGGGGGGTGGTATTTCCCGAAAGGGGGCTGATATGAATTCTGCATGCCAAAATGACACTTTTTGCACTGAACAATTTTGATGTGCTACATGCAATAGCCCATTCGTTACTTATAAGTAGGCTCTTGGTCCTATCAAATTTACCTTGCAACTACAACCTTGGGTTCAACATCAAAGTATGGTCGGAGGATATCAATGTTGCCATAAATGTCAAACGCCTTCCGGGCCTGCTGACGACTAGCTTGCCAGACCTGGATCAGGTCATTGATGAGAGGGGAGAAGGGAGATCAGGAAGAGATGAGAGAGATAAGGATGATGGCAAGGGGGGCGAAATGGAGAGAAGAGGGATGTGAGAGAGAGAGGATTCAAGAGTACGAGGGATCCAGAAAGAAAGGATCACATGCAGTCATATAACAATATACAGTAATAATTGATTTGGTCGCATGTCATAAGGTGGTCCAATTTCGCGAACAGGATGAAAATGGTCAAAAATTTTATTTTTTATGTTTTAGCTATTACCATTCTCTAAATAATGAAAAAAATTAAAGTCTCGACTATCTTTATTTCTCCTTAAAATGACTAACTAACAGCTAATTATTACATAGACATCAATGTAAATGTGAATCTTGAAATGTGTTTTTCTCAAATTGGACCTGCTGCACATAAAATGGTGTCAAAAGTTAATGCAACATTGGATCACCCTAGTAAATTGCAGTTATAATCTTGAAACATTATTAAATCTGTATCAAAAATTGAATAATTATCTATTATTGTATGCATATTAATTATACTAATTAATTAACAGTATTTAATTTCACATTTTTACCCCAAAATACCTGTCACTGTATTCATATGCTTGGCAAAACAACAACATCATGGGTAGAAATGTTTGTTGCAATGATACACAACATTTGTGCTAAAAATTAAGATTACAAATTAGATAATTAACCAAATCACTCCGGTTTACTACTTGATTAGGTTGCAGATCAGAGCTAACATACACATGTATTCAATTGCTGCATGTTTTCAAAATTGTCAAATTTTTATGACATTTAGTTGTTCCCTGCTTTAAAACACCCAGAAATATGAGGATAACAGTCATATTACATATCATAGTAAGTTGTTAATTTGGTTTAATTAATATTTTATCATTTACCGCATCCACTGGCTCCACCACCCCTGTTACTTCAAACTTAATGTGCTATAGTTTTTGTTCCTGATATTGTATTGATCTAATTCGAAGTAATATATTTAGCCTATAGTTCTAGCTTCAAAATGAGATATTACTCAATAAATTTGGTCATTAAAAGATGCTGTGATGTAGCAACAATTTATCCATGGCACAGTGTGGAAAAATGTTCATACGCCACCCTTTTTGCATACCCAACTTATGAAATGCGACCATTTATAATAATAATACTGTTCTTGTATAGTGCATATATATGTTTCTATGCGCTTCCAAAGGACTTGGATATTATTACCCCGACTGGAGCTCAAGCAGCCTTCCAGCGCTCCGTGCATTTCAAGGAATAAATTCCTGTTGAGTTCCCATTCACCTCACCTGGGTTGAGTGCAGCACAATGTGGATAAATTTCTTGCTGAAGGAACTATGCCATGGCAGGGATTTGAACTCACGACCCCTTTCAAAAGTTTGGAGACTAATCCACTGGGTCATAATGCTCCACACTCCACACAGTATTTTCTTATCAAATACATTATAAATAAATTATCAATCTAATAACAAGTGAAACTTAACAACAAAGAAACCAACTCAGTTTCAAAACTTCAATTTTGATTTTTTTTTTGCAATAAGGTTTAACCGTTCACCCTATTAGGTTTCAACAGAGCTAATTTGAGGTAAATTAATAGCACCAAGTCATTTGCTATTCAGATTCTAATGGCATCCTACAGGTAGCTGGAATTAAAATATGTCTACTTGAATACATTAGAATATAAAACAGAACAAAGTTTACAGATTTCATGTTCCAAACATATAATTACCTTTTTCTTACACGCATAGCATGAACAAGTATGGAATAGTATTTCTTTCCACATTTTAATCTGTGACAATAGGAAGTAGGGATTGATTGTATGGTGTATTTCTTCTCTTAATATTTCTTTTTTGTGACAACGCCAATTGACAAACTTCTTTTTTTTTCTGAGGAACATGTATACAAAATAAGCAGGTTGTTAGTCTAAGAGTTTCAGCTGTTATTTGTTTGAATGTGAGTGAAGACACTGGGCAATAAATATTCATTTTCTTTAAACATCATAAGTAGAATTTGATAGCTCACGGAGATTAATTCCATCTTTATAATAATGTTTGTTTCACTTCAATAGAAGACATGGTTGAGTTACTTTATGGGGTGGAACAAGATATCAAGACAATTATACCGAATCTGCCATCTGGCTCTTCATTGCATCCATGAAGGTTGTTTCCGACGGCTTTGCTGCTTGGCTATCTCCGTGCTGATCAGCTTCATCATTGGTCAGTTCGGGTGGTTGCCGTACCAAGGAGGGCGTGGCTTCATTATCCTTCTCAAGGTAATTGGCATCAGAAAGATCAATCACAGCTGATGCGTTCTGTAGAAGAAAAAAAAAATTTAAGGCTTTCTGCAAAGGTGATTGGTTAATATATCACTTTAAATAATTATCAAAACCCCTCATAACCATCACAAAAATGCTTGATATGATTAGGATGGTGATGATGATGATCATCATTTCAATCACAATGTGTCATAAGAACAATAATAACTTGAAAACTTAAATATAAACAGTGTTCTATCGAGACCCATTTTAGTGGTGGTCTTTTTTTTTAGGCTGAGTTGGCGGTTTTAAATCCAGAAGTGAAAGAACATCAATGTAATAACTATTGCAAATAAAACAAGATTTAAATAGAAATGCAGGTCAAATTCCTCTTTTCAAGGAGTTCATTGTTATACACTTTCCATTTAGAATTATTGCTAGAGGTATGGGAACATGATGATGAGTTCTCTCCTTCTACCCCAGTCTCGATCGGCCATTTTGTTACGATTCATAACAAAAATGGCCGATCGAGACGGGGGTAGGAGAGAACTTTTCGTTTTTTGAGGTTCCAGTTTATGCCCAGATGTCAGGAAACTGCCACTCGTTAGACCTTCATCCATATAATCGTGGTAAGTGCTTGATTTCTTATAACTATTTATTCGGAGAATTATTTTGACCATACTTCACGCGAGTCAGGTGAGTATGCCAATTACACGTAAGATCCTGGGCTCCCTGGGTTAATCCCCACCAAGCCCTATTCATCACAACTATTCTTCAATATCCAGTGATAGACTGATGTCTCGTCATACATGTCATATGTCATTTGTCAATGGCAAAAAACAAACAGGCAACGCAATAAATAAATGTCGTTTTGGTCTAGACTCTATTATAAAGTTTATAAATCCACATGATGGCATTGTATAAATGTAATTAAGTCGGAATCTATTCGATTCAAGTTTTGTTTTTAGTTTTAATTTGATGACGATCAACATGGCATTTTGCTGCTAATATGTCCGGTGTACTGTGTCCTGACATTCAGTAGAGGCGCACAGCCAATATGGGAGACTCTCTCCAATAGGGGAGACAATCTCCCACATTGGAGACTTGCTTTGCAAAAGGACAAAAGAAACAACACTAACAAAAACACAATTTTTTCTACCCAAAATTTTGTCTCGCTGAGGTCAGAAGCCCATTTGTTTTGTGTGTGGATGACAACAAAATCCTTATCAAAACAAAAGTAGACGGTGAATTTTTAAAGTAGACGGTGAAAAGGTGTAAATTTTCATGAGGAATCTGCTTATTACATTTTTATTTGCCGCCAAGGTAATCCTTTTGCCGCAAATGTAAACAAATGAAATTAGTCTTCAAAACTGGAGACTGTCTCTGAAATTGGATACCCAAATTCTTTACAAAAGTCTCTGATATTGGAGATAATCTCCCACATAGGAGACAGTCTCCAATATTGGCCGTGCGCCTCTACTGACATTAAATCTGATGCATTGATTTGTTGTTTTTTTTCAATTAGGTTAAAATTATGCTTAGCCTCTGACATAGACGTTGGCTTCAATTAAATAAAATCAATCGTTAAATAAAATCGATACATTTTGTCATTAGAACTGACGTATCATCATGATCATCAATGTGTCGAAGTCCAAGACCCAGCTCAGCGCAGCACAGCTCAGCGGGGTGGCTCCGGGGAGAAGACCCGTCGGATTCCGCTCAACTAGCATCCACAATAACACTGTCAAAATAATCGGCTGCTAGCTGGCGTATTTCCACCACACAATCAGTCATCTTACCATCATTCTTTCCCAATATAATCGAGATATAAAACACACTAGTCGAGGATTACATTCATATTGTGGAATGATGGGTAAATACTCCCAAAATGTAATAATAAAGCAGTTTATCTTACCATTTCGTCATTTTTTGCGTACCACTCAGAACTCGCCATGGTGGCAGTTTTTCATGCTAAGTAACGTAGAGGGCGTCTTACGATTTTGATTAAATTTCATGAGCAGCTATGTAATAAAAATAACAAATCATCTTTTTTAAAAAATGTTAAAAAATAGACAGATCTGCCGTTACTGTCTGAATAGAAGGCGTATACATACTATATATATATATATATATACATATTTTGTATGTATATATATATATATATATATATATATATATATATATATATATATATATATATATATATATATACATATTTTGTATGTAAAGAATGAATGAATATCATGTCATTTCCCTGAAATTACAATTATGTTGTCCCCCAATGTGATTGACCACTGTTTTGGTGAGTATAACTTCAGAGCACTATATTGATGAAATTATTTTGTTAGAAGTGATACATAAAATGCCATGCGGTGAAATAATGCAGACCATCCCCACAAAATAATTTATATACTATACATGTATAAATGGGCTTTGGTTGCTCTTTTTTGTGTGATTTGATCAAATCAATATCATCTCCCATCGGGGGTAAAAACCGGCCTTCTGTAGTCTTTCTTTCTTTCTTTCATTAATTCTTCTTTCTTTCTTTCATTCTTCTTTCTATCCTTTTTTTCTTCTTTCTTTCTTTATTTATTTCTTTCTTTCACCTTTTTCTTCTATTCTTTTTTTCTTTTCATTCTTCAAGTTCTTTCTTCAGTTCTTCCTTTTTTCTTTCTTTCACCTTTCTTTCTTTCTTGAAGTTCTTTGTTTGTTTGTTTCTTTCTTTCTTTCGTTAGTGAGCCAATAAATTTCGGCCTTTTTTTAATGAAAATTAATTTTGTGATACATTCTGAGACAATGTCCCATTAACTGTGTACACTATTTCACCCCTTGATCTTTCGTTTTTCCTCTTTTTTTCTTTTTCTTTTTTCTTGGCCTTGGATTTTCCCCTATCCCAAAATGCGCCATATTGGCGCCCTCATCCAGCGTCATGTAGTGTGGGCTTGCACTTCAAAAACTTCACCGGTTAACACCACAGTTTTTGCTGTATCATGATTGAAGATCAATGACCTATAGTTTCAACAAGATTACAAAAGCTCAAATAATTCACCTGCAGGGGAAATTATGGGAATATACATAAAAGGTGGAAAATGACATATATCCTTTCTAGTTCATTGTCAATAATGACCTTCATAAATACTACGAACCGGTTGTTTAAACATTGAAAAAATATATATAATTTATGCTCCATTTCGTGCGAACGGAAAAAATTTCACGAACTGATTTTCATTGAAAACAAGGACTTTGATGATTGATCTCATTTGTTTTTCTTCATGGCCCCTTTAGAATATCAATGATTCATTACCCATTTTTATGTTTTCATAATTATCATCGAATCATTTCATGATTTTTTTTCCTTCTTCTTTTTCTTCCTTTTCTTCTCGCCATTTTTCACACTATTCAGTTATTTCGCTCCGAAAACAACACCAGCCCCCCCCCCCCCGCTTCTCCAAGTCAGACCATTTAATTTTAAGTCTGTTTTGTTTTACCTACATCTTCATGTTTAATTTCCAACCCCACTGATCCGTCGTTTTCACTGTCCCGGTTTATTTCATTTGTTTTCTTCCAAATTTCTTCACTATATTGAATTTTAGTGTCTCCATGCAAATATCACGTAGAGGTAAAAGGGTCTTTGGGGACTGGGTTCTAAAACTTTTCTGGACTAGACCCCGGCCGGGGGGGGGGGGCACTCGACCCAAAAAGTGGTGGGGGTGTGCCGCGGGCCCGGGGGGGGCACTTCCATTCACGAGTGGATACCATGCGCGACCATGGGGTCTCGAAAAGCACCCTAAACACGTAATTTCCATATTCTGACAATGCACCCCTTAACAAGTATTGGCGTGTGAAACCCTACCCTTAACAAGTATCAGAAACAAAACGATACTCTTGGCAATTGTTCCCTGAAATGAACCCCTAAACAAGTACAGGAATGTTTAATTGTTACGGGTCCTTCGGTCGTCGGCTTTACCTTATTTGGCTTAGTACGACCCCACCTTCTACACCATGCGCAAATCGGACTCTAAACACGAACTGTTGGGTCAAATAAGACATCCTTTATAAAACATTTTAATTCTGTTTTATCATCCCCGCAAATTCGACCCTTAACACGTAATTTTCCTAGCGAAATAGATACCCTTTTTTCATTATTTTTGTGTTTTTGACACCCTTATCACGTTACGTACGTAACGTGCCCTATCGTGAAAAAGACATCCGTTTTACGTGGTTTTTTTTTGGTCGCGCATGGTATCCACTCGTCAATGTAAGTGCCCCCCCCCCCCTGATATTCAAAATGGCCGCCATAGTCCATTGTATACTCTATTATGTACAATATAAATAGGGAAAACCAATTTTCACAAAAATGAGCACTAAACCGCAAAAAATTGCGATGTATGAACGAAGTAATATATGCAAATCATCATTACTAAAGAGATATATCATTTATTATGTCATAAATGGGAACATTTCTGTATTTTGATATCTAAAATGGCAGCCACTGGCCCAAACAGTATTGCGTACAATGGCAATGGGGGCCGAAAAAATTCACAAGAGTGATCACAGAAATGCATATTATTAAGATTAAACGAGTGAAATATTGACTAAAAACATAATTGTTAACGAAATATATTATTAATATGTCATGTATGTGATGAATGTTGTATTTTGATATTCAAAATGGCTGCCAAAGGCCCTAAAAGTATATCCACAATGAGAAAGTGGGCAAAGAAATCACAAGAGTAATCACTAAAATGCATATATATGTGATAAATTAATGAGATACTGTTTAAAAACATATTTTCTAACGAAATATATAATTCGGGGTTAAAGTGTGTGTTAAATACTGTATTTTTACTTTCAAAATGGCCGCCAGAGATATTAACATATTATGCACAATGCAAAGTGGCAAACCAATATTCACAGGAGTGAGCACCATAAATGCAGGTATTAGTGATGAGTAAAATATTGTCTGAAAGCATAATTTCTATTAAGCAGTTAAGAGATATCATTTATTCTGCCAGTTTGGTGATAAATACTGTTATTGGAAAGTCAAAATGGCCGCTACAGGCCCTTACGATATTATGCACAATATGAATGGGAACAAATTATTTCAGCAGAATTTGGCTTTGCTTGGCCAGATGGTGCCAGGTAAAAATGGCAGAGGTAATAATGGCATAGGTAAAAATGGCAGATACTGAGGTAAAAATGGCAGAGAAGTAAAAATGGCAGAGGTAATAATGGCATAGGTAAAAAATGACAGAGGTAAAAATGGCAGAGGTAAAAATGGCAGAGGTAAGAACAGCAGATAAAAAGAGCAGAGGTATAAATGACAAGAGGTAAAAATGGAAGACGTGACAAAAGCAGAGGTAAAAGTGGCCGAGGTACACTATTAGAAAAAAACAGTAGATTCTACAGAAGAAAAACAAACAGGTTTTACAGAAAAAAAACAAATAATTTTGAAGATTATAATAACAGGAGGGTTTTCCACAATTTTTCTACAATTTTACAGAACAGATATGTTTTTAAAAAGGGGAAAACAATTTTATTACAATAAATTTGTATCGGTACATGCACAAAATACCAATTTTCTGTAAGTTTATACAAATGCATGCATGTATGATTACACAGTGCAGTAGCTAATTACCAAGAGGGTGCTGCTTATGGTGTACAAAATACCCAACAGCACTTCCGCTTCCAAGGGTTATGACCATCAAGCCGTCTATATCATATTGGATGCAACAGTAAAGAAGGTTCAGGGTCTTCTTTTATGCAAAGAATCTGAACCAGACGGTACCCCTCGATCGACCCCAAATTGGTTTACCAGTCAAGATTATTATTGATTTTCATAATTAGTTACATATTCAGTGCCAAACCTGGGAATGCATGCTTATTGTCATTCAAATATTTAACAAGAATAGTACAGACGACATTACAAATTAGGACATAACCCTCTCTGTCTCTCCACCTCTCTTATGTCTACTCTTCCTCCTTTTTGTAACGGTAAACCTGGCAAAACTTTAGATATAAAAAAAAAACAGCTAGACAAAAAGTATTTATTTATTTATTACTTATTTATTCATGTTTTCTTTATAAAAAGCAGGGTAGTCCCATTCAAGCCAGAGGCCTGCTTTACAAGGGAGCCCTGCTGTCAATCACAATTTGAACATTATACAATAACAATTATAACACACAAGATTAAGAAATACAATACAAAAATGTAATGTTATAGAATGATGAATGAGAATAGTGCAGTTTCATTTTGCTCTTGAAGAATTGAATGAAAAAAATATTTGTCGTTTGATTTCTTTTTAAAAAGCCTTCACGGTACACCTCCAACGAATTCGTAAATAGCATTGTTAGGCCGATAAAGACATAATGATATGATGAAATGCCTAACCGTGACATGCACTTCTAATTTAATCTATGTACATGCGGGGGCTTTTTGACAATTCATTGCATCGGGGTTTGAGGCTGGCCATATTTTACCTATAGCTGTCATTTTTACCTCTCCCATTATGACCTCTGCCATTTTACCTCTGCCATTATTACCTCTGCCATTTTTACCTCTGCCATTATTACCTCTGCCATTTTTATCTCTGCCATTATAACCTCTGCCATTTTTACCTCTGCCATTATTACCTCTGCCATTTTTACACCGGGCCGGCCAGATGGTGATGTATGAGTAAAATATCGTCTGAAAGCATGATTTATAACAAAATATATATTATCTTATGTAATTTAGGTGATAAATACTGTATTTCAACATTCAAAATGGCGACCAGTGGCATAAAGAGTATTGTGTACAAGGGAAATGGCCGGGGCAAAAAAAGTGACAAGAGTGAGCACTAAAATGCATATAATTAAGATAAACTAGTGGAATACTGACTAAAAACATCATTGTTAATATGCCATTTATGTGATAAATGCTGTATTTTGACATTCAAAATGGCCGCCATAATCCCTATATTTATTATGCACAATGCGAATGGAGAAACTAATTTTCACAAGAGTGAGAATCATAAAATGCATATGATTGTGAAATACGAGTAGAAATATTGTCTTAAACATGATTTCTAACTAAATACATCACATATTGGTTGTGGAGGTAATAAATGCTGTACTTTGAAATCCAAAATAGCTGCCATTGGTCCTAAAAGTATTATGTACATTGTAACATTGGACATTTGACTCTAAATATTGCCTATAATTGTGAATTCTGATGCAAGGGTGAAATGTTGTCTAAAACCATGGTTTCTAACAATATATATCATAATGTCGTGTATTTAAGGTGATAAACACTGCATTTTTAAATTGAAAATGGCCACCATAAGCCCTTATCGTATAATATACAATTTGAGTGTAGACAAATAATGTTCACAAAAAGGGCATATGGCAGCCATTTTGAACGTTGAAATACAGTATTTACCACCTAAATTACATAAGAGATGATATATTTTGTTTTAAATCGTGTTTTCAGACGATATTTCACTCATACATCACCATTTGGCCAAGCAAAGCCAAATTCTGTTGAAATAATTTGTTCCCATTCACATTGTGCATAATATCATAAGGGCCTGTATCGGCCATTTTGACTTTCCAATAACAGTATTCATCACCTAACTGGCAGAATGAATGATATCTCTTAATATAAATTATGCTTTCGGACAATATTCTACTCATAGATCACTAATACTTGCATTTATGGTGCTCATATTGGTTTCCCACTTTGCATTGTGCATGATACTGTTAATGTCTATGGCGGCCATTTTGAAAGTAAAACTACAGTTTTTAACACAAACTTTAAACCTGAATGATATATTTCGTTAGAAAATATGTTTTTAAACAGTATCCCATTAAATTTATCACATATATATGCATTTTAGTGATCACTCTTGTGATTTCTTTGCCCCTCTTTCTCATTGTGCATAGTACTTTTAGGGCCTTTGGCAGCCATTTTGATAATCAAAATACATTCATCACATACATGGCATATTAATTATATATTTCGTTAACAGTTATGTTTTATAATAGTGCAGTATTCCACTCGTGTAATCTTAATAATATGCATTTTAGTGATCACTCTTGTGAATTTTTTGGCCCCCATTGCCATTGTACGCAATACTGTTTGGGCCAGTGGCGGCCATTTTAGATATCAAAATACAGAAATCTTCCCATTTATGATATAATGAATGATATATCTCGTTAGTAATAATGATTTGCATATATCACTTCGTTCATACATAGCGATTTTTTTTGCAGTTTAGTGCTCAATCTTGCGAAAGCTATTTTCGCTCTTTTATTGCACATATAATAGAGTATACAATGGACTTTGGCGGCCATTTTGAATATGAGGAAAATAAATATTTTGTCGAAAATTAATTTTTCAGAGAGTATCTCACTCCTGCCACACAATTTCATGCATTTCGTAGCAAATGTGCGGACAATTTTAGGATTTTTATGGGTAATTTGCATATTTTGGCGGCCATATTAGATTTTGCCAATTTGCGGAAAATGCTCAAGGTTACACCAGTGGCATCATTCAGATTCGTAATCAGCACCCTCGAATTGACAAGAAACCATTAAAAAATATTGTATACGTAAAAAAACAAGGTTACGCCTCTTCTATCCTGGACTATTGTAGCAGATCAATGCGACCGGAACGGCGTAACGAAAATAGCGAAGCTTTGGAGCGGATATAATAATTTCTTTCTTCTTTTTTCTCGATTAAAAGAAAATGCTATGCCTTGGCACGGCTTTCTTTGTTCTTTTTCTCAATAAGACAAAAATGCTATGCCTTGGAACGGAAATTTGAGTGTAAAAATGGGGGGCCCTCCGCGGCACATACCCACTATGCATTATATACTGAGTGCCCCCCCCCCCAGGACTAGACAAAATAGGAGTATAGGCCTATAAAAGAGAGAAGAGGAAGGGAAAGAAATATGATTTTGCTTTTCTTTTGTCCTCCATCATGACATCAGGGAACCTCTATTGTAATGACAGCTTACAAGTTGAGATGAAGAGGGGGGGGGGGTGTCCTGAGATAGGGGGTAGAGCAGTTTTCCGGATTTGGGGGTCTCCAAGGTGGGAAAAACCCGCAAAAAGCCCGTGAAAGGGGGGGAGTCAGAAATTTAGGCAGACATGAGATAGGGGAGGGGTGCTTTCAAAGGGAGGGAACGAGCATAGGCATATACCAACACTGAGTGGGGGGGATACAGGGGAAGGCGGGGTAAGTTGAGCATAGGGGCAAGTTGAGCTACCACCCCCAGGCCAATAATGAATGAGTAAGACAATGTGGTGGTGTCAGGTATTGATGACCCATTGCATAACCCTTAACCCCACCACATTGTTTTCAACTTTGAAACAAAGGTGCTTTTTAGAGGGAAAAATACAAATTTCAGCCAAAAAAGTTTTAAAAAAGTGTAAAATAGATAAGTGCTTTTTACCCACACACGTCTTAGAAATAAGAACAATATTGTTAGTCCAGGTATGGATTCTCATTTTTGTCATAGTCTCTTACATGATGAATGCATGAGAAATGTGTGGATGTGAAAATATCGCAACAAGTTTGGGCTGGGGTAATTTAAGCCAAATCAACATGGGGCAAGTTGAGCCACGGTAATTCTTATCGTGATGTATAAAAAATGTAAAAAGCCGTTGATATGCAGGCAGAAAGGAGCAAATTCACATAAAAGTTCTTTTACTTTAGAAGATGTTAGTATTTATAGAGAATTAGCAAGTGAAAAGACTTTAAATGAAAAATTGATTCTTCCCGCATAGATTTTGTACATAGTTTTTGTGGCTCAACTTAATACCCCAGACGGTGGCACAACTCACCCCACAGATGGGGCAAGTTAAGCCATTTGACATCTTTTTTTTTCAAAGGTCACGATGACTTTCAGTGTGGGGGTAGAAAGTTATCTATAGGGCCTTGACGCTTGTGTGTTGCTGCCCTCTACGTTCGTTGCCCTTTCCTTATTTGGCAGGGTTGCGTTGCGCGCACTTGCAATATAGTACGCGTTATGACCGCGCGAAGACTTAATTGAGTAGTTACGAGACTTTTGGTATTCTGAAAAGTCTCATAGCGTTCAATTAGCGGACTTTCCAGTGTAGAAAGATAATGGTGATAAGAGGTCCATTAAGTCTCATCATATCTTGCTAAATGTGGCTTTCATTTCGTATAAATAATATCATCAAATCGGTTTAATACTAGGAGGAAGGAAGGAGGAAGGAAGAGAATATAGGAGAGAGCTAAAAAGGGAATAGAATAAAGGGTGAAAAGGGGGTGTATAGAAACAAGTAAAAGAAGGAATATAGCCTAGGGACTATATTTGGTAATGAATAAATTAGAAAAGGGGGGAAAAGGAGACAGAAATATTTGTGAACTTATGAGGGAAAATATGACTATTATTTTTCTACATTTTCTTTTATTATTAGCATCATGAACTATTTTGTTTTTGCACACTTTTTTTGACAATAATGAAATTGCAAAATCACGGCAGATGCAGCAATATGCAGGAGTGAATTAAACCTTGTTTCTGACAATGAAAAAATAAGCATAGACCCCTTTAGTATTTAAACGAACATAGAATAAAATACAAAAGAAAAAAATAGTGAAGTGATGCCATCGTTTTCTCCACCTATAGAAACCTATGTCATAACGTTTGTACATCAAATTTCAATAAAATTTCGGCTTTTTTTAAATTATGCTTGTTTGATTTTTAAAATATGTTTATTCAAATTTTGTTGGAGAAGATTTCTCATATAAATGAAAAGTATGTAGTTTTTAGAATAAGTAGGAATTAAGTTAACGAAGACCCCCCCCCCCCCCTATCATGGCCCCGAGACAGAGGCAAATAAAATATTGTAAAAAAAGAAAAAGAAAGAAAGCTACAAATGGATTCAATGGATAGGGGGTTGTGAAAATCAGAACGCGTTCGAAAAAAGAGAAAAGCACAAAGGTACAATAAATGAGAGAAAAAGGGAAAAGACAACAGTTAATTTCAACAACATAACGAACCTCTAATCTCCGATGCAAATATGCTTAAGCATTATTTTCCAGCAAAAATTCTTTGTATCAAGATCGTTGTGCAGTGCACCTGCAGCAGCCGGGCGCTGCGCTGCAAGGCAGCAAAGTGAAGAGACACTGCGCGCTAGGAGAAAAATTTACGTTGTAAGAGCGCATTTGATTGGTTAATTCGGCTCAGTAGGGGAGTGGCCTAAAGGGACTTAATTGAGCGCTAATAGAGTTTTCAGAATACGAATTTGGAGGTACATTAGCGCCCCATTAAATGGGTAACTTAAAAGGATATTTAAGTGGAAACTTACGAGACTTTTCAGAATACCCCCCCCCCCCAGCACTTCCGCTTCCAAGGGTTATGACCATCAAGCCGTCTATATCATATTGGATGCAACAGTAAAGAAGGTTCAGGGTCTTCTTTTATGCAAAGAATCTGTACCAGACGGTACCCCTCGATCGACCCCAAATTGGTTTACCAGTCAAGATTATTATTGATTTTCATAATTAGTTACATATTCAGTGCCAAACCTGGGAATGCATGCTTATTGTCATTCAAATATTTAACAAGAATAGTACAGACGACATTACAAATTAGGACATAACCCTCTCTGTCTCTCCACCTCTCTTATGTCTACTCTTCCTCCTTTTTGTAACGGTAAACCTGGCAAAACTTTAGATATAAAAAAAAACAGCTAGACAAAAAGTATTTATTTATTTATTATTTATTTATTCATGTTTTCTTTATAAAAAGCAGGGTAGTCCCATTCAAGCCAGAGGCCTGCTTTACAAGGGAGCCCTGCTGTCAATCACAATTTGAACATTATACAATAACAATTATAACACACAAGATTAAGAAATACAATACAAAAATGTAATGTTATAGAATGATGAATGAGAATAGTGCAGTTTCATTTTGCTCTTGAAGAATTGAATGAAAAAAATATTTGTCGTTTGATTTCTTTTTAAAAAGCCTTCACGGTACACCTCCAACGAATTCGTAAATAGCATTGTTAGGCCGATAAAGACATAATGATATGATGAAATGCCTAACCGTGACATGCACTTCTAATTTAATCTATGTACATGCGGGGGGCTTTTTGACAATTCATTGCATCGGGGTTTGAGGCTGGCCATATTTTACCTATAGCTGTCATTTTTACCTCTCCCATTATGACCTCTGCCATTTTACCTCTGCCATTATTACCTCTGCCATTTTTACCTCTGCCATTATTACCTCTGCCATTTTTATCTCTGCCATTATAACCTCTGCCATTATTACCTCTGCCATTTTTACACCGGGCCGGCCAGATGGTGATGTATGAGTAAAATATCGTCTGAAAGCATGATTTATAACAAAATATATATTATCTTATGTAATTTAGGTGATAAATACTGTATTTCAACATTCAAAATGGCGACCAGTGGCATAAAGAGTATTGTGTACAAGGGAAATGGCCGGGGCAAAAAAAGTGACAAGAGTGAGCACTAAAATGCATATAATTAAGATAAACTAGTGGAATACTGACTAAAAACATCATTGTTAATATGCCATTTATGTGATAAATGCTGTATTTTGACATTCAAAATGGCCGCCATAATCCCTATATTTATTATGCACAATGCGAATGGAGAAACTAATTTTCACAAGAGTGAGAATCATAAAATGCATATGATTGTGAAATACGAGTAGAAATATTGTCTTAAACATGATTTCTAACTAAATACATCACATATTGGTTGTGGAGGTAATAAATGCTGTACTTTGAAATCCAAAATAGCTGCCATTGGTCCTAAAAGTATTATGTACATTGTAACATTGGACATTTGACTCTAAATATTGCCTATAATTGTGAATTCTGATGCAAGGGTGAAATGTTGTCTAAAACCATGGTTTCTAACAATATATATCATAATGTCGTGTATTTAAGGTGATAAACACTGCATTTTTTAATTGAAAATGGCCACCATAAGCCCTTATCGTATAATATACAATTTGAGTGTAGACAAATAATGTTCACAAAAAGGGCATATGGCAGCCATTTTGAACGTTGAAATACAGTATTTACCACCTAAATTACATAAGAGATGATATATTTTGTTTTAAATCGTGTTTTCAGACGATATTTCACTCATACATCACCATTTGGCCAAGCAAAGCCAAATTCTGTTGAAATAATTTGTTCCCATTCACATTGTGCATAATATCATAAGGGCCTGTATCGGCCATTTTGACTTTCCAATAACAGTATTCATCACCTAACTGGCAGAATGAATGATATCTCTTAATATAAATTATGCTTTCGGACAATATTCTACTCATAGATCACTAATACTTGCATTTATGGTGCTCATATTGGTTTCCCACTTTGCATTGTGCATGATACTGTTAATGTCTATGGCGGCCATTTTGAAAGTAAAACTACAGTTTTTAACACAAACTTTAAACCTGAATGATATATTTCGTTAGAAAATATGTTTTTAAACAGTATCCCATTAAATTTATCACATATATATGCATTTTAGTGATCACTCTTGTGATTTCTTTGCCCCTCTTTCTCATTGTGCATAGTACTTTTAGGGCCTTTGGCAGCCATTTTGATAATCAAAATACATTCATCACATACATGGCATATTAATTATATATTTCGTTAACAGTTATGTTTTATAATAGTGCAGTATTCCACTCGTGTAATCTTAATAATATGCATTTTAGTGATCACTCTTGTGAATTTTTTGGCCCCCATTGCCATTGTACGCAATACTGTTTGGGCCAGTGGCGGCCATTTTAGATATCAAAATACAGAAATCTTCCCATTTATGATATAATGAATGATATATCTCGTTAGTAATAATGATTTGCATATATCACTTCGTTCATACATAGCGATTTTTTTTGCAGTTTAGTGCTCAATCTTGCGAAAGCTATTTTCGCTCTTTTATTGCACATATAATAGAGTATACAATGGACTTTGGCGGCCATTTTGAATATGAGGAAAATAAATATTTTGTCGAAAATTAATTTTTCAGAGAGTATCTCACTCCTGCCACACAATTTCATGCATTTCGTAGCAAATGTGCGGACAATTTTAGGATTTTTATGGGTAATTTGCATATTTTGGCGGCCATATTAGATTTTGCCAATTTGCGGAAAATGCTCAAGGTTACACCAGTGGCATCATTCAGATTCGTAATCAGCACCCTCGAATTGACAAGAAACCATTAAAAAATATTGTATACGTAAAAAAACAAGGTTACGCCTCTTCTATCCTGGACTATTGTAGCAGATCAATGCGACCGGAACGGCGTAACGAAAATAGCGAAGCTTTGGAGCGGATATAATAATTTCTTTCTTCTTTTTTCTCGATTAAAAGAAAATGCTATGCCTTGGCACGGCTTTCTTTGTTCTTTTTCTCAATAAGACAAAAATGCTATGCCTTGGAACGGAAATTTAAGTGTAAAAATGGGGGGCCCTCCGCGGCACATACCCACTATGCATTATATACTGAGTGCCCCCCCCCAGGACTAGACAAAATAGGAGTATAGGCCTATAAAAGAGAGAAGAGGAAGGGAAAGAAATATGATTTTGCTTTTCTTTTGTCCTCCATCATGACATCAGGGAACCTCTATTGTAATGACAGCTTACAAGTTGAGATGAAGAGGGGGGGGGGGGGGTGTCCTGAGATAGGGGGTAGAGCAGTTTTCCGGATTTGGGGGTCTCCAAGGTGGGAAAAACCCGCAAAAAGCCCGTGAAAGGGGGGGAGTCAGAAATTTAGGCAGACATGAGATAGGGGAGGGGTGCTTTCAAAGGGAGGGAACGAGCATAGGCATATACCAACACTGAGTGGGGGGGATACAGGGGAAGGCGGGGTAAGTTGAGCATAGGGGCAAGTTGAGCCACCACCCCCAGGCCAATAATGAATGAGTAAGACAATGTGGTGGTGTCAGGTATTGATGACCCATTGCATAACCCTTAACCCCACCACATTGTTTTCAACTTTGAAACAAAGGTGCTTTTTAGAGGGAAAAATACAAATTTCAGCCAAAAAAGTTTTAAAAAAGTGTAAAATAGATAAGTGCTTTTTACCCACACACGTCTTAGAAATAAGAACAATATTGTTAGTCCAGGTATGGATTCTCATTTTTGTCATAGTCTCTTACATGATGAATGCATGAGAAATGTGTGGATGTGAAAATATCGCAACAAGTTTGGGCTGGGGTAATTTAAGCCAAATCAACATGGGGCAAGTTGAGCCACGGTAATTCTTATCGTGATGTATAAAAAATGTAAAAAGCCGTTGATATGCAGGCAGAAAGGAGCAAATTCACATAAAAGTTCTTTTACTTTAGAAGATGTTAGTATTTATAGAGAATTAGCAAGTGAAAAGACTTTAAATGAAAAATTGATATGGTTCTTCCCGCATAGATTTTGTACATAGTTTTTGTGGCTCAACTTAATACCCCAGACGGTGGCACAACTCACCCCACAGATGGGGCAAGTTGAGCCATTTGACATCTTTTTTTTTCAAAGGTCACGATGACTTTCAGTGTGGGGGTAGAAAGTTATCTATAGGTGAAAAAGATTTCCCAAGAATCAAATTTAAAGGCAAGGTACTTATTTCTACAATATTACTAGTCATATCAATTCTAACATGCAAAATACAAAAATGTGTCACAACTTACCTCGCCTTCCCCTACATGTGAACACCCTAAGGCGGGGGGGGGGGGTTCATGATGCTTACTAGGCCCTACGGTGCATGAACCGTCCTTTCAGAGTTCTACAGAGCACCACTCGTGCTATATAACATGCATAAGGGTGCAGTTCGAATGAGCCATTTTGGTATGAGGTTCCAATTTGACTTCAAACGTTAATATTATGCACCTTAAACCGTGAAAAGTTGCATCTTGTTTTGGTGCAAACGAGCCCGACGAGTCATAATCCATGTAATCCATGCAAAGGACGTATCCCTGCCCCCCCCCCCCACCCCCTCATCGACGAGCTTGAAGACCTTTTTTTGGCTTGTCAAATTTTCAGGGGCAGACGAATTTGCCCCCCCCCCCCCGCCTGTGAACACTTTTTTTATTTATTTATTTTATTTTATTTAAAAATCTTTATACAGGATAAGCATGTTCAGATAATAATTATATACACTGTTTTTCAACATGGTCCTGTAGACATAGTAAATATCTAACAATGTACCGAAAAGGTGCATTAAACAATTCAAATTCAGGCAGAGTAAATTATAGTAAAACAAAATTGAGTAACATAGGTATTAACAAACATAGATATATAAAAATAACAAAAGATATCATACATGTGCACTGGGTAATGAATACCAAACTGAAAGTTGAAAACACAAACCGGCATAAAGAGAGCGGAGAGAGTGTTACGAGAAGTGTGTTTTCTTATATTTCCTTTTAAATGTATCAATTGAAGTTGCATTCTGGAGTTCCGAATCTAAACTATTCCATACCTTTCCTCCTGCATATCTTAAGCTATTCTTAAAAAACTCAATGTTCGGTTTAGGTATTACTACGTTGAGCGAATTGGCAAATCTTGTATTCATTGGATGCCTATCAAAAACCATATCAATAGAATTACATAAACGTATCGGAGCATGTCCATAGACACAGTTATACATAATACATGCAAGGAAATAATTTCGTCTTTTTTCTAAAACCTGCCATTTCAATCTCTTAATAATGTCAATACCATTATGAGTATAATCAAAATTCTTTTCAACTATTCTTGCTGCTCTTTTTTGTAATCTAAACAAAATTTTCCTATTACTGACAGAACAGTTCCCCCATATCGAACAAGAGTAATAATCCAGTATGGGTTGAATTGTACAATTATAAATTTGATTTAGAACATTCGTACATCACAATGAGCACCGTTCTTGTTCTTGTTTGGATCAAGTAAGCCGAGGCCGGGCTCCGAGGCACCCCCCCCCCCCACACACACACACACTTTTTTTCTTCTATTTTTTACCTCCGTTAACTCGTCCGTATACTATGCCGTCGTATACCGGTAACCACACCTTGAAATTGGATTCTCAAGTAAACGGATTCGGAATTTTCGACCAACATCAAAATCGCATTGTCATATGCTCGACCCAGAGATATCTATGCGTGTGGATTTCTGTTTACAGTTTATTACTTCTTAATAAGTTCTCGTGTTGAGTCAATAATTTGCTGTGTAAATTTTCTGTGACAGAACGGAATTTCGATTTCGATCGCCCGGTTTGAAACGGATCGAATACTGCCGGGTCAGGCCAAAACCAAGTTCAGAAGCGGTGACACTGTTGAGGAACACCATGTTCCTCAAAGTGGGTCATCATTCTGCAAGAATGGAAATTAGTTTCAAATGAATAACGCCTTTAACAAAATGAAAGATGATTGTGCACTAATATGATTGAGTCGTCCTGACAGAGCTAGGCCATGGATCGGATCGGGGGGAACGTCACATGTGACAATATTTATAGTTACTACTACCCGCTCCCCCCCCCCATTTCCTTAAAAAAAACTGAATGATGAGAGCGGGTATGATTTTGGGAATATCCATCGGAGATTTTAAAAAGTCATAAGGTTTTTTTATATTCTATTTGTGACGTCGTTTAAGATAATCAGGTAATATGAAATCATTGAAATGCATGCATGAATTTCATTTTAAATCAGTTCATGACACAGGCGACGCACAGTGGGCCGGGGCGAAACAAAAGTGCGCCAAAAGTCATTTAGGGCAATTTCAGATTTTTAATTTTTGTCATGCCCAGCTGAAAGACAATACTTTGAAGAATATTTCAGCAAATTATTTCATTCCGGAATTTGCATAAAGGTTGTTAATTTCCTACCTCAAATCGTAAAATGTGACATTTTGCGAAATGTCGCGTATATGACATCCTAGTTGAAAAACAGGCCATTTCACAGGAGGTTTTTCATGTAGGAATCTGGAATGGCTCCCACATAATCCTGATATATTCTTTTTTTCGTGTGAAAGGGTTCAAAATAGATAAAAGACACCTTTCAAGAGGTTTATAGGATGATTTTTCCTCGAAATAGACTGAAAAATCCATGTTTTTTGCATTTACAATAGAATAATTTAGATTTCCGTCTAAATTCTATAAACATCGTTTTTCCCGATGTCTAAGCTTTAAGTCGATACCAAATTTAGCTGCCCGTTTTTGCCCGTTTTTATATTAGAGCCGATTTAACTTGACACAAGACCCCCAAAACCTGTTCAAAAACGGTCATTTTTATACCGCGCAGTCATCGTAGCGCACCGCATGGGGGTACATTGCTGTTCGCTTTTGCACGGCGAGGGCGATTCCCCTTCCATTCCATGAAAATGACATGAATTCCGGGCTTAATGTAAACAAAATGAATGTTGCTAAAGCAAATAAGGGCTATATCCACAACTCTTCCAGGGATAAAACTTACTTGTAGAATAATTTCAGCCCCAAACCCTCGTCATAGTGATACATTCGTGGTGTTATACTCTGCGTTTTACACAAGTCAACACAGCTTGATATCGCACGGTTAATATTTTCCGATTTTTAAGTTTTTTTTTTTTTTTTTATAAATGTCATTAATAATAATTTTGATGCAGTACAAATTATTTTCGGCATCTCTTAAAACACTTCTTAGGCATAAACTAACATTTACTCTGGCCAACTTTAAAGTAGCACATAACACAATGTTTATAATTTACATTATGTGCAATTTGTCTTTTCACAGATATTTCAAGTAGCCAATCAAAATTTGTTATCAAGGTGATGTCATATCGGCTTAAAATTATGTTCAGTCGATTCTACGCCCAAAATTACCTACAATCAACGTGTTAAAGTAAAAATCTATATAATTTTGGCGCACTTTCAAGTTCTGGCCCACCGTGTGCGACGTTATGTGCTATACGCCGGGCCGATGGAACAATAGACCTCGGCCCCCAACTAATGGGCGGATCCAGGATTTTCCCAAAGGAGCGGCCACGGGCACATTTTCCCGAGGAAAGTTCGACACACTGAGCGGCCCCCATATATATATATATATATATATATATATATATATATATATATATATATACATATATATACATATATTAGTCCTTGCTTGCTTTCAAGGGGGAAACCGTAGTTGCGTTTTTTTATATTTCAAGTGACGATGTCTCAGGGGGGGCGCAGCTGTGTCCCCCCCCCCTCCCCGAGTCCGTGGATCCGGCCATACTATGATGCCGGTCATGATGGCTTCCGTCTTTTTCTTTTCTTTTATTTTCTTTTTGAGAAATCTGTTAAGTATATACAATAAAAAACAAAGCCTATACGTGTTTCTTTCAGTTAAGAAAATAACATTCCATTGACTTTTTATTTGAATTTCACCTTGGAAAGCTACTCTCACTAATTAACGTCACTAAAACAATGGCGGATAAAGATTCTGATTACTGTTTTTTCTTCTCGATTGCCCATATGTCCCACCAACCCCTTCGTGTACTGAATAAGGCAAAGAGGTGGAAGAAGAGTTAAATATTTGCCTTCATCATTATGTCCAAATTTTGGTGGTCAAAAATATGTTCTTGAATTTATTTCAATAGCGAGTTGAGTCGAGGGCTAGGTTGGCCAATCTTTATTTGGCCGAGGCGAAGAGAAAGCGCTGGGGTATCATCGGGGGGGGGGGGGGGGGGGGGGGGCCTGGGTAGTTGGATGCAGATAACGGACTCGTACTACCGTACTACTATACTCGACTCGACTCATGATCTCACATTATTCTTGCGTGCGGCGCGGGAGCTAGCTGTTGTGAAACTGAATCTAAACATCATTGTGAACATCTCACTCGGATTTACTTTAAGTTTAACATCCATCAGTTGCAAACTATTCGTTGAAAATGTCTGGTAAGGTCTAGTTATTGTCATGATTGTATAAGCGCTCTTTCATGTTTTTTTTTATTTTATAATCTTCTCATTTTGTTTCGGAAATAGATCTCTAAAAATACGGTATTACAAGTCGCAGAAATCTGCTGTCCACTTTCGCGGTGTAAAACATCTGCCCCTGCGTACCGTAATATTACGTTTGTGCAATTTGAGAGAGCGAAACGCCTCTCCGAGGCCCACTGCCCGACTGCCCGTCCAGCTCCAGTACCGTACTGGCAGTAGGCTTCTTGATGATCAAGATCATGACGAATCAATCATCACGTACGAAGAACACTGAGCAGAGATGCTTCATTTATTCATCAGGATTTTTTAGTTTGGAAAGGCCTCCATGATTACCAATGTACCCGGGTGGGTGTTTCATAAAGCTGTTCTTAAGTTAAGAACGACTGGTGATCCTTTCTTACGCGTAAACCATCGCCAATGAACATTTTGGTTGTATGTCATTTCCCGCAAGAAAGCATCACCAGTCGTTCTTAAAGTCGCTCTTAACTTACGAACAGCTTTATGAAACACCCACCAGGTAGATCAAGTTATGTAGGCCTAGTATTAATGTGTAGGCCTAGCCCTAGGCCCTAGTCGATCTTTTATTTAGGCCTTCTACCTCCCTTAGTTTGTGAAATTGATATTACCGGTACAAATTATTACCGTTATCATACTGATGATAGTGACGATAGAGAAATGGCACTGACACTGACAGATTTTCATTTCATCAACTTCAGAGTCAGAGACTAGTTAGGCGCAGATCTACAGTAGAGGCGCACGGCTAATTATTGGAGACTGTCTCCCATGAGAGAGATTATCTCCAATATCAGAGACTTTCATAAAGAAGTTGGTATCCAATTTCAGAGACAGTCTCCAGTTTTGGAGACCAATTTTCTTTGTTTACATTTGCACGCTGATGTTGCAATTTTGCACATTTGTACAATTAAATTCAACAATTGTAATATTTAGTTTCATCCCCTATAATTATAACTTCATAATCATATCAGAGAAGCTAATAAATTGCATTTAAGTTTTTGGACGTAAGTACGTAACATTAATAATCAGCAGTGTCAATGGTTCAAAATGGAAATTTTAAGTAAAAAAACCAACATGGAAACAATTGTCATTATTCCCCCAAAATTAATTCAGCGTGCAAAGAGTTAAAAAGGATTACCTTGGCGGCAAATAAAAATGTGATAAGCAGATTCCTCTTGAAATATTACCCCTTTTCACCGTCTACTTTAAAAATTCACCGTCTACTTTTGTTTTTAAAAGGATTTTTGTTGTCATCCACACACAAAACAAATGGGCTTCTGACCTCGGTGGGGGCCATGCGTTTTATGTTGGGCCCGCAAATAGGTGGTATCGTTACATTTGCACGACAAGCACAGAAATAATTAATGGTATAAAACTTGAAATACATGTGGTCATTTTCAAACGTGAGTGACACGACAATCGGAGAGGTTTAAGGGCTCATATCTTCAAACTTAAAGGTTATGAATCAATCATGACTACTATATTATATACAATGTAGGACTGGCATGGGCCACTACAAGTTTGATTTGAATTCAACAATTCGTTTAGTAGATATGATTAAAAAACGGTGCGTGAGTGACACGACAAATTTTGGACATGGGTTTCTGACCACTAACACATATGGTTGGATTCGTGCCCAAGTAGTTGTCATGGAGTACTGTGAGTACCAGTAAATGGACATAAATAGTGTACCTATCTAACACATATAGTCAAAATCAATCAAACCTTCTCTATGGAAAATGGTACCCTCCTATATACCGTGAGTGACACGACATCCAAAACGTGAGTGACACGACAAGTGCAAAAGTACAACATTTATCTCAACATTGAAAGTATTTTTTGCATGATGTAGAAGAGTAAAATACCATTAACCAAAAAACAATCTTAATTACATAATAACTGCTTTCTTTTAAGTTCATAATATGTCATCCTGATGTTTTATTCTTGGTTTATGGTCATATTTGCCCATCAACTCACATTCCCTATACCATACCACATTGTCACACTAGGGCTTCTACCACTCTCCTCTTTAGAGGAGGTGGGGGCACTTGAAGGAGGTGTTATGAGGTCTTGGCATTGACATCAACTCGAACATTCTTTTTGTGGCCTGATATCATTCAAAACTTTAACTCTTTCTCCCTATCTGTATATGAAAGTTTTATACAGGTTTATACAATTCAGCATCTACAACGGATGGAATAATTTTTCCTTGTAAGAAAGGTATTCTCAATAGTCACTCACATCATCTGGCATGGTCTGGTAGCCAATGATGTCATGTATGACTCCCTTTTCTTGAAATATTGGATTACAATATTATTCTCCTTTAATATTTTTATAGGCATTGTCCAAATAGGACATGGCAGTTTAAATGTCTTTTTTGGTACCAAACCACAATCACGTTGCTGCACACTTCTGATGGACTGTCAGCAAATCGCCTTGAGAAAATTGGAAATTCAACTCAACAAGCATAGGTTTTCTCCTGAACACTGCTTGTATGTGGACCCTCCCAAGTCAGTACATGTAGGCACTGTACCAAAATTCAGAGCTATGCTTTTTGCTGGAATTTGTAAGCGGCTTTTCATTGCTAATTATTTGATCATATACCATACCATGGGAATCCAGGGAAAGCCACAAGGTGAAAGACGCAGTCAGTACCTGATTCTTGCAGTCTGCTACTATTACATAACAACTACAAGTCATTAGCTTTTCCTTTTCTAAGCCCTTGGATGTCACACTAAAATCCAATTCAGCATCCCAACCAGGCTCCCTTTATACCTCAATAGCTTTTTCCCCTGGAGGTCCAGCTCTGTTCTTATCAGGGTTCCCCCCACCAAAAAAAAAAAAATTATCTACTGGTACATGGCAACCCATCCAAAGTTGCTGAAATCAAAATGCGGTCTCGGTTGGGACTTGTTGGGACCTACATGAACATGCATCATTTTGTTGTAATGAATATGTGTAAATGCAAATCTGCTCTGAACACACATCGGCCCACTTACGGTAGTTTGCTGTTCAGACCCTACATGTAGTTAATCACTAGCTGTTTGAATGGTGGCCGAACAAATAATGATTTTGAACTTGGCATGTAGCTGCTTCAAGCAATATCCAAAATGTTTGTTTTCTTGCAAATTTGTTTATTTCATGTCCTGGAATACAAGCTTTATGGCAAATGAAAAGGTTGATTTAATCAATCAGAAGGAAAAGAAAAGTACTTTCTTTTCCGAATTTGAAAAAATGTTTGGTGTTCATGGTGATCTCTTATATCTCATGTACACTACTTTACCACTAAAATTTCTGCAAATTTCAAAAAAGGATCCGTGACTTTTCTAGCTGAGTATTATAACAAAGAAATAACATTACTCAAAAGAAAGGTGAACTTTCTGTAAATGGAGACAGAGAATGTTTGAGTAATACCTAGGTATGACTTGAACCATCACCAACCCTTTATGCATTGTAAATATGTCCATTGCTTAAGTATAGTGGTTTTTCTCTTGATACATTCATAATTTTGTGTTGATTGATTATGTTGTTATATTCTTAATCACAGTACATTCACCAAAATATGAATTAGGATCTGAGTCTTCACACCAATGGAAAATTGTCAGGATTTTTTAAACCAAGGCAACCACGGAGAGGAGAGAAAATAGATGAACTCAATGTCAAATTCAATATTTCCATAAAAAGGAGTAAAATTAGGAAAATGGAGGAAATTATTAGCCTAAAATAGGCCTAAATGATGTCAGGAACAACATTTTGACTGTATCCCTGGTAAAACGCTTCAAAAATTACTTGATGTCCTTTCTTATACACAATATAATACCGTGAGTGACACGACATTTCGTGAGTGACACGACATTGTGAGTGACACGACACAACTTTGACAGTTAATTTTAGCTTTACCTTAACATATTGGACCAAGTTACTTTATATACAATAAGGTACAGATAAACTGTATTTGCTCCAGTACTGGGACAAATTAATTTTCAGAATACACAGCTCTAGAAAACTTTTTGCATTTAAAACGTGAGTGACACGACAACCAGTTTTGAAAACTTTGAAACCCAATTTTTTTCAGAAAAACACTTCACAGAATATTTTTTTGCTTTTTATGAGTTAGATACAATACACAGCTTGTATCTTGCCAACAAATGTGCTTCTAATACAAATTTTATATTGTGATAGGCAATATGTGAATTTTAATGCAAAAATCAACATTTTGTAACATTTAATTTCCCTTGCATTAAATTCACTGTATCTCAAGACATAATTAATAATTTTATGTAAATGAAATGGAAAAATATACTTTAAGATGTCTAGTTTAAAAAAACATTGAAGCCTAATGATTTCTAGCAAGTTTTAATTTTCACCCCCATGTCCACTTTTGTTTGAAAATGACCATGTGCTACATGGGTATATTTGGTATCATATTAAAGGGAATCTCTATACCAATTATTTGAAAGAAAAAGAAATACTTGAGATTACTTCATTTACCAGTAATTTTCAATTATGTAACATCAATTAGCCATTTTCGCATGGTGGTAGACGAGGGGAGCATAAATTTTCATTTCATTAAGAAACTAAATGTGTAACATCACAGTACCTAAATATAAAATAGTTTTGGGGCTCACTGGCTTATTCTTCAATCATAAGTGGGTCAAATTTGAACTTTCAAGTTTATAGGATACCTAATTAAGCTAATTAGTATAATTAATTGATGTAAATCATGAAATTAGCATGATTGAAATTGTGACTGTCTGATGTATAGGAAATGAGGAGAGATAAACTATAGTTGTGGGTTTACACTTCAATAAAATAAAGCTGCAAAAATTTCAAAAAGAAAAGCACAAACTAGATAAAGGCTTCAGAGATAAATCAATCTATTGTTTTAATAATTCTGACCTCATGGTTTCAATATTGTCAGCGTAGACTGATAGTGATAACCTTGATGTGTCCGAATCTTCAGATTATTCTGGTAACAAACAGATAGCAAATACACCTTTTATGTAATTTTAATGAATGAAAACTTGTTTGTTGCAATAAAACCCTCATCTAATGCTATTTACTTTTTTTCTTAATGTTACATCACACTGCGTCTATAAATCAGTAGATGACACATATTTGGCTGGCACAAAAGTGTTCAGAGATTATTTTTCCAAATTACAAAAAAAATAAACAAAAAACTACTTGAGAATGAAACTGGTACAAAGATTAAACTAAACAGAGGCAAATGTACCCATAGGATATGTTCTATGCATTGACATTCAATTGACCCAGTACCAAGAGACCATGTCCTGCAGAATGTAAAGAGGGTATATTTAAAATATAACACTCTAAAATAACAAAGTATTTTTTCCAGGTTATGGATTTATTTATAACATGTTAATTGTTTTTGTTTACACTAAGTTTGAATAAGCTAAAGCAGTAATGAGAACTTTTCATTGTGCATTCACATTTTCCTATGTGTTAAACCTGACTCTCAGAACTTTGTCAACCTGTGGTCCACCGGTCTTTGAGCCGAGAGGTGACAAAGCCCACGATTTGAGTCAAATGAAATCATTTTTTATTCATAATAAAAACAGTAAATATATTATAATATACTGGTTAGTGTTTGCAAGTGTATTTATGCAACTAAAGGCAAGACTAATTAATATTTAGGGGTAAATCAAGCATTGATACATATTTACCCGAAAAATTGTAATGTGAAATTTGGTCTTAAAAGATGATTGCGCCCAGTTATTTTGGTAGAGTTATCCCCAACAAGTTATATATCACTGGAAAGGTCTCACTCTAAAGAGTTGAAATATGCATGTTATTTCCCTATAGGGTGTAAAGTTTATCTGATTCTCAGATTTATTGGCAAGTATGTTTTTTTCACAGTTTTCCACATATTTTGACCTTTTAACTTTTTATGACATTACCCTATGCCTTTTCTGACTGCATTTTTGAATTCCTCAGACAATTTCCTTTCAGAATATATATACTTTTATGGGTATAGGATGTCAAACATTAGAAAAAAATACAATTGTATAAAACGTTGCGATTTTGGAGAAAAAGTTGAGGTGTAACGGAAATGGGCCCAACTCAAAACGCATGGCCTGGGACAAAAGTTTGGGTGGAAAAATCATACTTTTGTTGGTGTTGTTTCTTTTGTTCTTTTGCAAAGCAAGTCTCCAATATTGGAGAGAGTCTCCCATATTGGTCGTGCGCCTCTACTGATCTAAGTTAAAGACAAAGTCTAACTTAATGAATTTGCTTTTCTTAACTTTTTTCTTCTCCATTTCAACTTTTTTAAAGTAAAGTTCAATAACACTTAACAGCAAACAAATTATTACAATTCGATTTTGACTTTTGTTTTATTTGTTCACTTTACTTCAATTCAGTGAGTAATTAATTTTACAGTCACACCTGGAGTGTAAAATAGATCTAGATGACTAGATCTATTCTACCTGACTTTTGTGAAATTACTAACATCCAGATCTAGACTGGATCTAGACCAAAAGCTTCTCTGTTAATGTTGGTTGTTCCGCTGAACTCTGATGGCTCCATTCACCAAATACAGAGACCGAAGTTCTTTTCGATCCGTACAGGGACTCACTGGCCATATGTTTATGTATTAAAGGACAAGTCCACCCCAACAAAAACTTGATTTGAATGAAAAGAGAAAAATTCGACAAGCATAACACTGAAAACTTTATCAAAATTGGATGTAAAATAAGAAAGTTATGGCATTTTAAAGTTTCACTTCTTTTCAACAAAATAGTTATATGAACAAGCCAGCTACATCCAAATGAATGAGTTGATGACATCACTCACTATTTCTTTTGTATTTTATTAAATGAAATATGAAACATTGTTATTTTCTCGTCATTGTCATGTGAAATGAAGTTTCATTCCTCCCTGAACACGTGGAATTCCATTATTTTAACATTTTGTGCTTCAGGCAAGGAGGTCCTAATTGTCAAATTCGTAAAAATTGAAATATTGTATCATTCAAACAATTAAAAACAAAAGAAATAGTGAGTGAGCGACCTCATTGATTCTCTCATTTGGATGTACATGTAACTGGCTCGTTCATGTAACTATTTTATTAAAAATAAGCGAAACTTTGAAATGTCATAACTTTCTTATTTTACATCCGATTTTGATGAAATTTTCAGCATTGTGCTTGTATGATTTTTCTCTATTGATTCAAATCAACATTTTTCTGAGGTGGACTTGACCTTAAAGTCACTCATTCAATGAACAGCCATCTGTGTACGAGGAGAAATATTACAAAAATACGTAAAGGGCAATATGGCTGATATTTTCACGAAAAAATTTGTATTTTCTACATTTTTTTGTGTTTTGTTTTTCTGCATTTTCTGACACATGTACATGTTATCTCATTTATAGCCCGTTCTGGTGATGTCTCCAAAATTACTGAAAATCATTTTTTGCATCCACCCAGAAAACTGCATGGGTACTGGAATCGCTTTGTTTGCGATCGATAACATATTATTGCCCTTTTACTTAACAACGTTTTCCGCCAAGGAAGTTGCCAACAATTTCTTCTTTTAATAAATACAAAATAGGCCTTTTAAAACACCTGTGCATTCATGGTACCATTGTTTATTTTGAAAGTAGTTTCTGTTATTCTTTCACTATCATACGAAACAAAAGAATCACTTGTGCATGCTATGTGCTCCCTCATGCTCAAAGAACCTGGCTTCTGGTGATATCAATATTTGAACAATAAACATTGACATTCTAGATCTCTTCAAACATATTCCTGATTATTTATACATTATATGTACTTGTAGGCAGCGAAACCTCTGTTTTAGGGACATGCTCTGAAAATAGTGTGCAGGCACAGACCCTGATTGCATTTATGATCAACAAGTCAGTGTAGCTTATACAAAACTTATTAACGAGCGACGGCCCTCAGTGCATGCATTAGGCATGAGTAGGCTGCACATTCAGACCCTTGACTCAAGTGAAGGCTTTACACAGCAGACTGCATGTACTTTGAATTTGCAGCCTTTCAGTATCTTAAAGGTCAAGTCCACCCCAGAAAAATGTTGGTTTGAATCAATAGAGAAAAATCAGACAAGCACAATGCTGAAAATTTCATCAAAATCGGATGTAAAATAAGAAAGTTATGACATTTCAAAGTTTCGCTTATTTTCAACAAAATAGTTATATGAACGAGCCAGTTACATCCAAATGAGAGCCCCATGTAAAACTACCTTCTCAAACTTTAAAAGGGCACTGCACAAATTTCACATTTGATAGTCAAAAGGAACAATATTTTTACACGTGCAAACTTCAATAATCTTTTCTAATTACATCTCATTGATGAAAAAAGAGATTGGTTCACTCACAGAGAGGTCAGGCTATGGCCCTTCACATCAGTTGGTTTCAAAATTGGTTTCATCTCTCAATTGTTTCAAACGCAAGCTTAAGTTATACCTCTTGGAGAGGTACAATGCTGGATCGTACTGATGACTACAAATAACAATTATTATAATTATTTTTGTCTATTCTTTCTTCCCTATATATAAACTGGGTTCCAAAACTAACTTCTCAAACTTTACAAGGGCACTGCACAAACTTCACTTTTAAAAGTCCTGAACAATATTTTTACACATGCAAGCTTCAATAATCTTTTCTTATTACATCTCATTGATGAAAAAGAGATTGGTTCACTCACAGAGAGGTCAGGCTATGGCCCTTCACATCAGTTGGTTTCAAAATTGGTTTCATCTCTCAATTGTTTCAAAGGCTATGGCCCTTCACATCAATTGGTTTCAAAATTGGTTTCATCTCTCAATTGTTTCGAACGAAAGCTTAAGTTATACCTCTTGGAGAGGTACAATGCTGGATCGTACTGATGACTGCAAATAACATTTATAATTATTTTTGTCTATTCTTTCTTTCTTATACTCTTTATATCCCTTGACCCCCCTCCGTCTTTTTGGTTGTTTTCCAATTTCATTTTATTTAGCTATTTTTATATTTTTATTTCTATTCGTTTTTTTTTTCTATTTCATCATTTTCTGAAATTTAAAAGTTACAAAATTTAATGTGACTGGAACAATCCAACACCCACACAGATTCCACAGGGTTGTCCTGGTAAGCGGGGGATAATCCAAACACGGTGTTTATCATGGGTGCCTCAGTCATTACTCATTAGCCTCAGAGATACATTACTGTATATACGGACACTAATACCGCGTTCAGATTATCCCCCGCCTACCTGGGCATCCCTAGGGGCGTTTGTGTGTTGCTGTATGATTGTTATTTAAAATTGTGATATTAATTTCCTGTACCTTCTTTGTGCTCGAGCCAATAACTAAAACATGGCCTTACATTGTATACAGTAGGACATGTGTGATAAACTGGGAAGTTTGTTCATTTTCATTGGTCTTTCTTCTGCCATTTTGTGACTTTAGATTCTGAAACCTATTGATGTGAGGGGCTATAGGGCTCTCTCTGTCATTAAATCAATCTCTTTATTTTTGATGTGCTACTCTACATTTACTCACTGTGTGTAGAATGCCAAATTTCGCGTGAAACGTGTCACCCCCACTGAGAACGTTCCCATTTTAACAAGCTGCTTTTACATGTTCGTGAAGTGATTTCGTAAACCACTTTCGGCTGATCAATGGAGACACTAACAAAGCAACCTTCCAAACTGGTTCCTGAATCGGTTTCCAGTAAACTAATTTTAGAAAGCGTAATGAGAATGGGGTCATTGTGCTATTTGTCATATTTGAGTTTGTGTTTACAAAGAGAATATTGAATGGGGACATACATGTATGTGCCTGTGTCCTGTCCAATGAATGCCTTCTGAATGCTGAAAAGAACCTCGTATCATGCTCGTATTACACTGCAAAAATGTTTTTGCTGGTCTGTTGCAATTTTGCAAGATCCAGTTGTTGAGTGTTGGGTGTGTGTCTGCAGATGAAATGTAGCACTGCAGACTACATTGTATCTCATACTGGTATGGACATATAGTAATATCATATTCTCATCTGGTATTCTGGTTAATAACAGAGTATACAATTTTTTGTCATGTACATGTGTTATGTGTAGATATTGGGAGCGCGATTATGATATTTTGTGGACAGACATAGACAGGGGCAGATCAAGGATTTTCCAGGGGGGGGGGGGCAAATTCCCGCAAGGAAAATTGGACCAACAAAAGGGGTTTCACTATTAAAATGTGGTAATTCAAGCCAAAAAAAAGGTTATCACTATTTACAAGAGAGGGCATTTTGTTGACTGCGTAAAATTTGACAAAGCAAAAAATAAAAATGAAGGTCACTTTGTCCCACGTACAATTTGACAATTGATGCTTAAAAAAGTGGAAGTCCTATTCACTTGTGGATGAACAACAAATCCAACAACAACAAATATTTCTTGCGACTAGCACTACTTGCGGCTCTCAAAGGGGTAGGGGCACACTTGTGTCCATATGTATTTACATACAGTTTATAAGGTTTATACATGTACATGTATATATACATGTATGTAATTTGGTAATTTGCTGATTAGTGATCTGCAATATTTACTGATTGTACTTCGTTTTGTTTATTATTAGTGAGTTTGAATTTGAAGGGAATGTTTCATCTTTCCACTTTTTCTCTTTCAGCTCCATACCCAGACAAGGCTCAGGAGGCTGCCTACCCTCCCCAACAGCCTGCAGGATACGCCCCGGTCACCCAGAACCCAGGATATCCCCCACAAGGCTACCCACCCCAGGGCGCCCCTCCAGCTTACCCTCAGGGTCAGGCTCAGGCTCAATACGGCGGTGGGCAGAATGTTATTGTTGCGGTAAGTTGGTGTACATGCACACAATAACACACCGGTTTTTTAGACCCCCATTTCAGAGTTTCATGAGGTACACCCCATCAAAAAATAATTTCAGTTCCGCCCCCTCTTCAGCATACCCCAAGACTCTCTGAACGGCAGGCAGAATGCTGTTGTTGTGGTATTACATGTAGTTGGTCACATACATCATGAACTGTACATTTACATGTACATACATGTACAATGTACCTATCAGTCATTCTGTCCCCACCTCCCTAGATAATGATCAAGAAATAAAGTTCTCATCTTTAAAAATATATTCCAATGATTTCAAATGAAGACATTTATAAATATACATATAGCCTACAGGTATATATGTAGCTGTCAGAATTTTGATCTCGATACACAACACTCCCTTTTGGTGACGATCAGCCATATGTAAACTGTACATGAAGCCTAAAACCCATGCGATGGCTATGGTAGCAGATAGTCGAGAAAGCATAAAATATCTTTAGAATGGAAATTCTTTCATAGTTGTTTCTTGACCCTTTTCTGTGAATCATTGAGGTATCTAATGACTTTATTCTATTTCTTTTTTTTTCTTGGGGGGGGAGGGGATTCAGATTCAGATATCCCCCCACCATCGCGCCAAACTGTGTCTTCAGGTTTCTCTTCTTCGCTCATGGGTGAAAAATGAATCGTACCAGATGAAAAAGGGGACTCTAACACAATACAACATGTCTTTTGTCTAAATATATTCATAAAATCGATATGATCTCAGGGGGGGGGGGGGTTATTGTGGGCCCACTGTATGGCAACTATTATTCATGAACAATAACATTTTGTATGAGATCACATATGAATCATGGATCCATGAAGTACATGTACAGTACTGTCAATTATTATTATCAAAGGAAACTGAGGAAGCAGAGGAAATTGTAGCTAGATTTTTTTCAAGGATAACATGTCAATTTCAAGCCGGATACTCATTGAATCACTGCCAAGGGATCACACCCCTTGCCAAGATATGGGGTAATTAAAACCACAATACCAAAGGAAAGTAGTGTACCCTTCATTTGAGGAAAGAGAGTCTGAATATGCAGCCTATAGTAAACTCCCAACCAATGACTTTTAAACACCAACAGGGTGCTACATGTACATAAATTAAAGCACTTGCCTGATTGCCTGGGGCAAGTAAAAGTTAAAGTCGGGCAAGTATTTTGAAGTAAAGACCAAAACTACTTGCCTGAATTGGGCCAACAAAATTCTCACAGTAGAATGACGGAAATTAGGGTTGATATGATATATCGACCCTAAAGTTGATCATGATGGACAAGATATTATTATTAGAAATACATGTACATCAATGTCAAAAGAGAGAAAAAACCAAAAAAGGTCAATAGTTTATAAGAGGTAAAACTTTTTTTCAAGGGGTTTTTTCGGGCAGGTGAAATAGATTTTCAGGCAAGTACATGTATATTCCAACTATTCAAACATTTACGGTACTTGTCCAACATGGCAAGTGCTTAAAATATGGAGCACCCTGACCAAGTATTAACCGTGCTAATGTTGAAGACCCACATGATTGTAAAAGTTTCAAGCAGGGTCGGTGCCTGCAGACTCGTCTTTACAGCAAGTCTCGTTATTGCTAGTCTTGAAGAGTGAAGACCCACTTTTTGATAAAATTTTGATTGAGGGTCTGTGCCTGCAGACTACATGTATGTCAAAGCAAGTACCCCGGTACATGTACCTGCTCAGTTCGTGAGGTCTTGTCCATGTATAGATATCTAATTTATATTTTTTTTGTCTTTGTCATGCTCTTTATAAATCAACGCCCTTGAATTTAAGCCAATTTTAAGTTTGGTAAATCCCCCAAAAGTGCATGTCAGTATGGTTACAATTTCCCAATTCCCATTCAAGGAAATGAAAAAAAATCTTATTAACCTAATGAGTCGTAATTACCAGACTATTTGAAAAATTGTGTTCAGTCATGCACAAACGATTTTATGAAATTTATTAAATTGCATATTTTCAGACCTTGATATTCATGATCATTGAAGGGTAGTACATAATTCTTCAATGATTATGACTACATGTAATTTCATATTTTTATGAGTCTTGAGATGTTTTATATAAAATATGCTTTCATACAATTTCATTCGGTATTATAACACATTTCACAAACAGTTTTTTATACAATTGTCTGACTGCAGTTGCCTTATCATATTTTCTACAGCGCTTGATTAATTAAATTTTATTTCATTTCCTGCCAAAATGAAAAAAAAAAGAAAAAAAGAATTATGAAAGAATACACTGTACATAGTATGTCATCTCTCAGAAAATTAAGAATGAAATCATGATCTTTGAAGCATATCACACATCAATGGTCACAGAGAGATCTATGCATTGATTTTTTTACGCTTTAATGATTAATTAATATTGATGCATGACCGATCACAATTTTCCAGTTGATGAAAACTGAAAAACGAAGCTTATACTTTGCTCTTTCATGCACAATTCGTTGGATCTTGTGATACATGTAGCCAGGCTTGTCGGAATTTTTGATCTCCAGTACATGTACATGTATGTACATTATTTACATGTAGCTCAATGACAATGCAATTGCCACAAAAGGGGGGGGGGGCTGCCAATTGATACAAAAAAGTCACAATATGAAGCAATGATCAGATGGCAGGGTAGGAAATTGGGGCTCTTTCTTCTTCCACATTGGGAAAAACACAAATTTCGGGGTCCTTTCTTTCATGTTAAGGGCTATTTTTTTTAGGGGGGGGGGGGCAACAAGCAGGTAGACAGTCTAAAAAAATATAGTGCCATAGTTTTTTAAATATTGCTTTTTAAATCATCTTGAATAATATTGCTTGTGACAGATTTTGGGACTAATCTAGAAAGAATGGTCATCCCAAAAGCATGCATTTGGGGGGAGTTTTAGGAACGTTTTGGTAGCCATGAGGGCGAAATCGTCTGCGGACCTTGTATATTTCATACATAATGCTGTCAGATGGTTATTATTATGTTTGTGCGTACAAGGTTCCCCAGTTCTACATGACATCTGCAAGGTACAGTAGGCCTACATGTATATTGTAGCCTATGGTAATGAGATCGTATTACCAAATACTTTCCATGAATTCAATCATATCAAACACAATATTCACATGAAATTCATCAAACTTTACCATACATGTAAATACACAAATTCCTACAAAATTAATACAAATGTAAAAAAAATGTGTTGAAATCCCTTTTCTTTTTTACGATATATCAGCTTCTGATCGCATCCCTCTTTGTACATGTATATGGAATATTTTGGTCTCTTGAAAATGGTATCGCAGTACCGAACATATGTTTTCTGACTCGAGAAAAGTTGAGAAAACAACAAAATTTTATGATATCTGCTTCCGATTGCATCCCTCTTTTATGGAATATTTTGGTCTCTTGAAAATGGTATCGCAGTACCGAACATGTGTTTTCTGACTCGGGGGAAAAGTTGAGAAAACAACAAAATCACTGATGAGCTATTTGTATAAAATATTTTATCATTTTGAGAACATAAAGCCTTTGAAGATGTGTTTTCTACCATTTTCACCATCTTTCTATTCCACATGTAGTTCCCTTTGAAAGGATGTTGCAAAGTTTTGAGCGTATGGAATTATTTTCTGACGTGTGTGGTGCGCACGTTTGGTAATACATTACAAGGCAGGTCGGTTATGATACAGTCACTCACTATACAGCAATTGGGCGATTATTTCATGCTGCATTTATGTTAATAATGATTACTCTATTTCTTATATTTCAGACTGCGCCTCAGACGACAATGATTGTACGTCAATCCCAGCCACAACCCAATGACTACCTGGCCTTTGCTATCTTCGTCACCATCTGTTGCTGTTTGCCATTTGGAATCGTTGGCATCGTGAAGGCCATGGATGTAAGTCTGTTCTTATTCCTCAAAGTGGCAATACTGTCCATGTACATTTCCCTACATATATCTGACTTATCCGTGTGTATCATTGTCTGTCCTCGGCCTGCAGCCAACGAAGAAAAGAAATTTTCATTAGGTGGTTTCAAACCGCCTCGATCATAAGAATCCCTGATACACGTAAATTAGGAGTCTATAGGAGAACTCTTAATAGGCTAAAAAAATACCCATTAATTTTTCCTCCATTCACACCACACCGAAACATATCCGTCGGGATAAATTTCTGAAGTTGGGAGCATGCGCAGTATGGTCTGATTAAAGCAGGCAAGCGCGAGATTAAAAACCACTAGCTCAGCAGCCACCCACGGCGCCCGTGCCCAACTACACGCTTGGCTAAAAGTTCCCGTAAATTTCACATTGCCAAAATACCTGCGACCTTGGAAAAATCCCCGCGAAAGTTCTCGTAATTTTGCTAAGTACCTACTATAGTGGGTATTTTCTTTCGGGGATATTACGCGAAATTCGCTTTCACATTGCCAATATTACCTGGTATTTTCTGATCGGGTAAATTTCCCGATCAGAAAATGCCTGGAACTGACTGAACTGGTTTGAAACCACCTACATGTATTGTTTCATGTGCACTTGTACATGTAATTGGTACGTCCTAGTCTACAAGCACAGACTCAAATTTGACAGTCATAAGAATCATACACCATGTCTAGAGAGGGAAGACTAGACTTTAACAAATCTCTGACTGTCAAATATTGTACAGTACCGGTAAAGAGGTACACTGTAGCAACAGGAATCTAGTCTTCCTACTCCAGACTCTGCAGTATATGCAAATTGTGAAAACAAAGTCTGTGCCTGCAGACTACATGTACAATGAAGGTTCCTCTCCCACTAGCAATTGTTTTATAAAAATGTTTATTTTTTCAATATTCTCAGGCCCGGGGGGGGGGGGGCACTTACATTCACGATAGGGCACGTTACGTATGTAACGTGATAAGGGTATCAAAAACACTAAAATAATGAAAAAAGGGTATCTATTTCGCTAGGAAAGCTATGTGTTTAGGGTCAAATTTTCGGGGATGATAAAACAAAATTAAAATGTTTGATAAAAGATGTCCTTTTTGCCCCAACACTTCGTTTAGAGTCCGATTTGCCCGACGACCGACGGACCAGTACATGTATGTGACGAAATATCGCTGTGCTTGTTTAGGGGTTCATTTTAGGGATTACTTGCCAAGAGTATTGTTTTGTTTTCAATACTTGATAAAGGGTAGGGTTTGAGACGCCAATACTTGTTTTTATAAGGGGTGCATTTTCAGAATATGGAAAATACATGTACGTGTTTAGGGTGCTTTTCGAGACCCCATGGTCGTGCATGGTATCCGCTCATCAAAGGAAGTGCCCCCCTCCCCCGGATTCTCAGGGCTGACATCAGACCGTAGATTGAAAATTCTGATTTACGCACAAAATTGCTACTGCACATCCTACATGTATGTGTACGCAGAGTTATCTACAGAAAATTTTTACTTATTTCACAATGAATACAAAAGTAGGCCTCTACTGTACTGTACATGTACATGCATGCAATACATGTACATCAAGGACCATGCGTTTTACACAAAGGGTTTTTTTCTTATTTCATTAGATTCGATCAATCGATCATGCCCAGCCTTGAAAGCTCGGCCGGCTCAAATCAGTTAGCTTTGGCTGAAAGCATGAATGATGCTGTGCTCCACTCTTGCCATCAAGGCACCAGCAGATACATGTAGTTCATTATGTGCAGTACAGTATGATAATTAATGATGAGATGCACGGAGGCACCAGTAAAGGGAAAAGACAGAAGTTGCAGCAAACAATTATTTCATGAGAAAGTCTTTTATTTAGGTTGGATAATTGTCAAAATATTATCACACATCTAGATGTGGTACATTATTGATCTAAATTTGTAAAATCATTAAATCGTACATGTACTGTGCACATGTATCTCAAAATCGATGATTGTGATGATCACTATTAAAACGAAGAAATATGCATGTATCTGGGATTATATTGCTTCAAAAATTACTTGACATTTGATGGAATTCTGTGCTTATTTTGCTCATTTCTCAGCAGTTACACATTTTCCTCCAGACCTACATGTACATGTATTTGGCACATTTTATAGTAGATACAAACACCTTGGTGGTAATTTCGTACATGTAGGATTCTGTTCGAACTCATTTTGAGATCATTACCACAACTGATATTTATAAAGTAGGTGGAGAAGTGGAGATGGGCAATTAGATGGAGGGGTGAGGAGGGGGGGGGGGGGGGGCCTTGTTGGGATAAAATAAAGTACTACACTCTGTATGTAGTACAGTGTAGTCCCACTCTCCAGTGTTCAATTTGATACATGTCACTGTCAGTCAAAAATGAAAGCCTGTCTGTACATGTACATGTAGAACAAAGTAGCTAGCCACCAAAATTGTCCACATTATGAAATGGAAAGGAATTATCATATTAAGGACCATCTTTCTCCAGCCACTTTTCTTTTTACATACATGTACTGTATCTTTGATACAGCCTTTAATAGACAGGTATTTTTAGGCCCAGATAGAGTACGGTATGAAAAAGTTTCTTTAAATTACCGTCTACTGTACACCAAATATTTTCTTATTTCCCGTCACATTTGTAATGTGGCATGACCCCTTTGGTGAAATTAGAAATTAAAATGGGGGGGAGGCAAAAAGACTTTTAGCTTGATATTGACAGTATTAGATAGATACATGTAGATATTAATTGGTTTATTGATAAAAAACATCATTGCGACAAAGTCAAATTGCGATGAGTTTACAAAGGTAACTAGAGGCATTACATACATGTAATCATAATAATACAAAACAAAAAATTGAAATATTAATTAAGAAAAATATATCACATAATCATACATTTGTAATTTGATAAAAAGGTAATACATTTTAAACACAATTTATAAGTATAATACGAGATCAGTTTGAAAACAAATGTATGAATTCAGAGAAGGATAACAATAATAATAATAATAGGCATTTATATAGCGCCATCTATCTAGAAATATTCTATTCCGAGGCGCGTTGTTATTATTATTATTACCCCGGCTTTAGCTCGAGCTGCCTCTCAGCGCTCATGCATTCAAGGAATTAATCCTGCCGGTACCCATTCACCTCACCTGGGTCGAGTGCAGCACAATGTGGATAAATTTCTTGCTGAAGGAAATTACGCCATGGCTGGGATTCGAACCCACGACCCTCTGTTTCAAAGTCAGAAGACTTATCCACTGGGCCACAACGCTCCATAACAAAGAATATGCACATAAATGGAGAAGAAAAGTACATGTAGGAGAAGAAGGAAAGGAAGGGAGAAGATACTGAAGTTAAGGAGAGCAGAAATAAGAGAAAATGTGAAAGGGAAAAGGCATACAAAAGAAAAAGGAAGGATGGAAGATGAATCACACAGACTGAAATATTGAGAATTCAATGAAAAACATTAAACAGTATTGTCCTAGCAACAAATCAAGAGAAAGGCATTTACATGTACATGGTTCATACATGAAGGTACACATTTAACTATTTTTTTGGGGGGGGTTATTTTCCACCATGGAGTCAACTTTTGCTGCGCTGATGTTGCAATTTTGCACATTCTTTTTAATTCAAAAATCGTAATTATTGTTTTTCACCCTTACTTTATAAAGGTACCTTAATACCGGGCAATGTTGTCGGGTAGCATCTAAAATAAATATCACTATCGATGGTGAAATTTGGAGCTCTGTATTCAAAGAAAATACGACGTACAATCAACTGCGTACAATTGTCATTATTTTTCCCAAAAAAATTAATTCAGCATCCAGAGTTGATGTAAATACTGTATAAATTGCAGATACATGTACATGTATCTCCTATGAAATTATGCTGTACACTGTACCTGCTTCATTAATTTATGATTTAATTGATACCAGACTCTTGAGAGATAAGTACACTTATAATTCTGAAGTTCAATTTAATAGCAATCGAGAGTTCAAGCGTAGTATAGAATACAAGTAGTCCTGTTTACACTGCATTATTTTTTTTTTAGCAATAAGAGACAGTGATCTTTCCAGTGATGTGAGTTAAAGGAGCATAGAAAAAAATCTATAATAACTTTTAATATTCTTTTTTTCATGATATATTTTTCATTATTTTTATCCTGCTACATGTACTTTTACAATAAACGTTTTGTATGGATGAACATCCCTTATAAAGTTTAAGGTACATAGGTAAAAATAGCCCAAGATTGAGCTTTCAGTTTCAGTTTGCTTTAATTTCAATCATTTCTTTAAGATTAACAGAACAGTAGCAAGCATAATTATGTTTGCACTTGGCTACCAAGTTGGAGACAGAGTACAAGCATGATATGTCACGTCTCAATTACGAACAGTAATATGAAAACAACCCCCCCCCCCCCCCCCCCCCCTACATAATGTTGTTTTTTGATAAAATGAATAAAACGGCTGTTTTCGACTTACCGTATGGCTTCCTGAGAGCAAATGTGACTGAGGCCGTGCTTATGCTTCCACTTTTCAGGCCAGAATCAGCGTTTCCAAACGTGATTAGTCCAAAACACGGTTGCGTCCATGCATACTTTCATATGTAAACGCTGATTGTAAACTTACAAAAAGGTGCATATGTAAACGTTGTTTGACCAGAATCAGGCTTTCTGGGGAAGTACATGTATAGACAGAACCACGATAGTGAACGTGTTGAAATGACGTCATTTGGTACATGCTTCCGGTGAGATGAAAATCCGCGGGCAAATACAGTCGCATTGCTCCACATGGTTGCATGTTACCTCCACGGAGCACCTCCTTTGTTTTGCATACTATTTATTTGTCATCACGTGTAGGGATATACAATGTACATGTACATGTAAACCCCCCCCCAAAAAAAAACCCCTGGAACATGAGTTATAATGAGAGGCATCGCCAGATGCCCCAGGAGCATAAACAAATAGATATTTTATTATTTTGTATAAAAATATTCTTTATTTTTTTTAATATTATCCTCACCATGGTGGAAATAATATATCAAGAAGCTCCATGCAATGGCATATATATCGAAAATTGTTTGATGTTCCTCCCCATAACAACAGTCAAAAAAAAAAAATTCGAAAAAGGGCGCGCCCAATTTGACCACGCTTTCCTGCTCAACGAAAATTACGATGCGGAGCCAGCTGGAGATTGTGATTTTGCCTTTGAAAAGTTAAGCATATACAGCGCTCCCAGAACCACGGTTACGATCGGCGTTTTGAATCGACGTTTGAAAACGCTGATTCTGTCCTCGCAATGGAAGCATAATTAGATATTAGTAGCCATTTTCTCTCCCATTTTATAGCCCTATTGTAATTCTTAGTCCTTTTGAAAAAATGTTTGTGGCAAATTTCATTTTTTCTTCATACATGTACATGCACATACGTAGCCTACATTACATGAAATGGCTACAAAACAGTGCTCAAATTTTTACCACTTCATGTATATACCCTTTTCATAAACCTATCCTCCAATTAGCCGCCTAAGAGTAATGCGGATAATTTAATAAAAATTGCGTTCATAAACTCCGAAAATAAGCCGCATTATTTTTACGAGCGCCCGTCCTGAAAAAGGCGGATAATCGCCATGACAACTGGACACACCCCCTCCGATGCGGTTGTGTTGGAAAAGGGTGACCTTGTGACCGCACCATGGCAATTATCCGCATTATTTGGAAATGCGTTCATAAACTCAAAATCTTATCCCGATGCCGCTATTATGCGGATAATAGCAGCATCAGAGTAATGCGGATAACTCTTGTCCTCCTCCAATTTTACGACCAAATTATGCTGCTATTAGCCGCCTAATTCATAGTAATTGGGTTTATGAAAGGGGTATACATGTATGTAGTTCTTCTAGTCATTGTGATAGGCCTATGTGATATCGAGGGTGCACTATTATTAGCAAACTAAACTTTATAGTTTATTAAGTGTATGTTTTCGTCTATTCTGTAGTGTAAGAATGACAATAGTAGGGGTTTCCTTTTGTCCTCTGGTTGCTTGGAGTTATTAGTAAAGCATTCATACTTGAGCAATTGATCAGGTAAAAAAAAAATCACCACTGTCAGGGCTATTCTATTTTAAATATTGTACCCTTTCTGTACGTCCAACCCCCATTTTCGTCCATTCTTTTTATACTTTACTTCATGAACCTGACCAAGTCACGGTCCATTTTAACAGAAGTGCCTGTCAAAAGAACCAGAAATCAGAGACAGAAAAGTTCATGAAGGTCCCACAAACATGGGCTCGGACGTGCATATTTTAAGGAATTGCCCACCAGTAGACTTGACCTTTAATTACATGGACAAATAGCTACTCATCTTATTTCCTCTTCTCTCAAGAGGAAAGGGAAATCCTTGAACTACTAATTGTTTGCGAGAGTGTTCACGAATTTCCTAGAAAGCCAGTGAACACTTTTTGCGAGAGTGATCACGAATTTCCTTGTTGACCATAGTAGATTGCGAGACAAATGAATACCCTCTAGGGATTATTTCAATCCGCAATAATGAACCTATTTAGTATTACTAATTGTTTTTCATTATCTTCTGCATTTTAAAGGGGGAAATCAGCCTTAAGCTCCATTTTGATTGGGATGCCGTTGGGATTAAAATATATTTGAGGTGGAATTTTCTTTGAAGAATAATATTATTTGTACCAAGAAATGTATTTTGTTGTCGACAAGAAATTGTTGACACATACTAAAATTGGAACGATACAGAGAAGATTAGCATGGCCCCTTGCACAAAGATGACACGCACAATCGTGAAGCGTTCCTAATTTTTAATAAGAAAAAAAAAAAAAAAAAAATAAATAAATAAATAAAATGAAAAAAAAAAGAAAAAAAGAAAAAAAAAAAAGAAATGTATTTTGTTTGTTATTATGTTTTCAAACATTTCATAGAAATGTATAAATGTCAACTCTATGATAGATCTTTAATATACATTTTTTATCATGATACATGATACATGTACATGCATGAATACCACTGAACAAAAAAATGTAATCTGAAATTTTTGTTTAAAGGTCTACATGTAAGTCCACCTCAGAAAAATGATGATTTGAATCAATAGAGAAAAATCAGACAAGCCCAATGCTGAAAATTTCATCAAAATCGGATGTAAAATAAAAAAGTTATGACAATTCAAAGTTTCGCTTATTTTTAACAAAATAGAAATATGAACGAGCTAGTTACATCCAACTGAGAGAGTCGATGATGTCACTCACTCACGATCTCTTTTGATTTTAGTTGTTTGAATTATACAATATTTCAATTTTTACGAATTTGATGATTAGAACCTCCTTGCCTGAAGCACAAAATGTTAAAATAATGGAATTTCACGCGTTCAGGGAGGAATGAAACTTCATTTCACATGAAAATGACGAGAAAATCAAAATATTTCATATTTCATAATAAAATACAAAAGAAATAGTGAGTGAGTGATGTCATCAGTTCCTCATTTGCATACCGACCGAGATGTGCATATACACTGTACATGTAACTGTTTTGTGAAATGAAGCGAAACTTTAAAATGCCATAACTTTCTTGTTTTACATCCGATTTTGATGAAATTTTCAGTGATTATGCTTGTTGAATTTTTCTCTTTTTATTCAAATCAAGGTTTTGTTTGGGTGGACTTGTCCTTTAAGAAGTAACTACTGGTAGCACAAATATGAAATGTTTTGTCAAGCTTTTATTTTTACTTTGTCTATTAAAGATGTGAAGATAGGGGGATGACACCTAAATAGTTTTCAGCTCCTGATGACAAAGCTATATGATGAAGAGGTGTGGCATACATTGTACTCATCAAATTTGTCATGATAGCACAAACATTTTTTAAGATCAGTAGATTTTTATGTTTGGCAAGTATCAAGTTTTCTTTGAATTTCCTGGGTGTACATGTATGTAAACTTCTGGCCTCATGTGTATGTATTTTTGTTAAACAGTATGGAAAATTTTAATAGGGTACAGTGTATAAAAATTGTCTACAGCCAATTGCAGCTTGGCCAGTCATTTTTTTTTTGTTCATGGTGCATGTTACAGGCCTGGGGCCTGTTTCATAAAGCTGTTCTTAAGTTAAGCGCATCTTTAAGAACGACTGGTGAACCCTTCTCATACGAGCTAAACAGTCGTCAATTCAATACCATATGCCACAAGAAAGTATCACCAGTTGTTCTTAAAGTTGCTCATAACTTACGAACAGCTTTATGAAACACCCACCTGATGGGGAAGATAAGGTTTTTGACCTACATGTACAAGGAAAAGCATGATAATGAATGAATTATTCACTCATTTATTAATACCAAAAACAGGTACACTGTACATGTAGTCCTGAATTGTCCTTGCTTCCTGGTTGGAGTTTGTTTACTGAAGAAATTCTCTTAAAAGTGGAAGTTCACCCTGACAAACAATTGATGGCACAAATAGCAGAAAATTAATCAAAAAATATTGCTGAAGGTTTGAGAAAAATCCATCAAAGAATAAAACAAGATTATCAGAATTTGTATTTGATTTGCAAGCAGATTTCCTACTTTAATATCAAATGGTAAAAAAAATCAATGAAATGTCATTTTCTCAGAAAAATTAATAGATCATTTCACACCCATTCCTTAAAAGAAAACAAAAATATAAAGTCATCACGAACCAGTTAAAAAAATTAAAATTTATGCATTTTATATATTTACATGTACAGTATGTAGCATATGGGGCAGCTGCTTGTACAACGTCACAATAAATCCAAACTTAAGATTCTTATAACTTGTTAATTCATTTAATGAATTTTTCTCAAATCTTCACCAATTTTATTACTTTTTCTGCTATTTTTATAACAAACGTTTCTTCAGGGTAAACTTCCCTTTAAAATTTGCTCTATATGTATAGAGTTACACCATTATGCCTTTCTAAGAAATGCTTTTTTGCCGTCTGGACCTTAATTCGGAATGCGGATCTACAGACTACAGTAGCTATTCTCTTTTCATGTCAAGATCGATTTTAGCTTTTCTTTCTCTTTTTGATTGTGAAGTATTTATTCAAATATACACAGAAATATGTGGTTTTCCCCATGCATACAATTACAACAGACTTTTTCCCTCTAAGTTTCGTTTTTATCTTTATGGAAAAGGATTACCTGAATTAGATTTGATATGCAATATATATAAATTATATATACATGTAGGAATAATTGATGGGAAATTTTTTACTGCAAGGTTTTTTTTAATTGTGCTCACATTCCAATACATTAATTATACAAGGGAAAGGAAAGTATACCTACATGTACATGCACATGTAGCTGAAACAACGGCGGTGATGAACATTTTCATTGAAAATTCAATATCAGGCCAGGGGGGTCCATTACAAACAAATTTGTAATACCAGACTTTAATAAGCTATTGAAATCCTCCAATTTAATTGTACAGTGTAGTAACTTTGTTTTAGAAATTTTGCTTTTGTTATGAACAAGTCATATAAAACATGACCTAGATCAACATGTATTGACTGACCCACAAAAATATATGCAAGATCTGTATTCTCAACAGAATTTGGTCATTCTTATTCATGACTACCTTTGTTTACTGTATATTGCACTGTACTTATTGTATTTTTTTCCACGATCTAATCTTAAAATGAAAATTGCTGGTACCTGTGAACAATGTGTATTGTTCCATGTTATTTGCTCCAATGACAATTTCTTTGATGTAAAATCTCAAAAGCGAAACATAAAACCTAACTTCCAATTTAGCTGTGTAAATATTGTTATATGACATTTGCTCCGATGACAGTTTCTTTGATGGAAAATCTGTATGTTATTAAAGCTAAACATAAAACCTAACTTACGAAACCGAATGAGCCCTAAGGACCTAATGAGGACCAACGAACCTTATTTCGTTTTCGGATTAACGAACGTTTGGAACAACGAACCTTATTTCGTTTTCGCATTATTTAACTTTCGGAATAGCGCCACAAATGTTCGGATTAACGAACCCTTGTACGTTTTCAGATTAACGAACATCGAGGTATAGGCAATTTACGTGTTTCGGAATTATGAACCTTCGGAATAAAGAACCTTCGGAATTAGGAAGTGTATAAACCATTGCCTACATGTACATGTATCTTTACATTTTTCTGAACCATTAGTAGTATTTATTTCTGTATTAAAAACAAAATATGGTGGATAGCCCACATTCAGTGTGACTGGCACAGCTCAAAAGAGCCCTTGGAACTAAGAAAACAGGATCTTTGGATTTCCCCATTCATTGCACTGTTTATAACCAATGTTACAAATTTAGGCTGTAAATTGTAAGTTGTGAAAAGTAGCCGCCAAAAATAAAAACATAGTATTTTGCCTGAAGCATGCCCTCTATTCTTTACTGTAATAGTTTCCATTCTATTCCAGGTTTGTATATGGCTACCCTCTGGCGATATGACAGGTGGCTGGCACTAGCAAACCTGTGATAAACATGTACCATACTTTTATTCCCATTCTTTGCTGTCAGGGCCCCGTCTTACAAAGAGTTATGATCCAATCGACCTCAACTGTATGGAAATCCATCACTGTAATAATTTTTCCTAAAGGAAATTTTCACAAGTTCCTTTGTAAACAAAGAGAAACACGATACATTTCTATGAAGAAAAATGTATGAATATACAGCATACGTAACTGGAAAATATTTTGCACAAATATGCATTTTTAATTAATAGATGTTGAATTTGCTGGCCTTCCATAGTTGCAGTTGATCAGATCAATCACATCTATATGGGACCTACGTTCGTGATTGCTACACTGTTTAATTTGATATGGCAGGTGCTAAAACGAGCGATATATTATAATGAAGTTATTTTCCCATTCTGTTTCAGGTTCGTAATCGCTACACCGCCGGCGACATGGCAGGAGCCGAGGAATCCTCTCGATCCGCCAAAAACTGGTCTATGGCTGGTCTCATTGTCGGCATCGTCCTCGAGGTCATCGGTATCATCCTCATCGTCGTCTACTACGTGGTGATCCTAGCGGCTGTCTCCTCTTCGTATGACATATATGGTTAGTAGACCATATCTGACACGAGACCGCCTCCATGGATCTATCTCCGCACTCGAATACCAAATTGAAAGTCTTCTCACTGAAGACTGGCTGTTAGAAATTAAAGTTGTGTTCAGAAAAACCTGATTTCGCCAGGTTTTTTTTCTCCATTGTCTACAATTAAATGTTTACTTTTAAGAGATATTTGTCACGAATTCTTTAAAAATTTCAACATAGCAGATTTGATATTGCCATAGTTTTTCCTATTTTGAAAAAGTCTTGATAAAAATCATGTAATACAATTCTGCGTGGGAGGGTTCCGTGACATTTGCTTCGGTGACAATTTCTCTGATGAAAAATCTTCACATTATTATTAAATCTTCACATTATTATTAAAAGCTAAAGACAAAACCTACATGTACATGTAACATCCAAAACTAGACCTAATCCTAGTCTTTACTATATTCTAAACCAAAAACTATTACATGTACTAGCCTACATGTATTATAAACTCTAACAATTTTGAGCTACGTATGGAGGTTAAAATCATTTAAATATAACCTGAATATTAATAGTTGCTATGTTTAATTTTTGTTTCATTGTAATTTTCGGATTTCCCGGAATTTCCTGGAATTTTTTCATTTTCCGGAAATTACCTGGAAAACATCTGGATTTCCCGGAATTCGGGTAATTTCCTTCCAAGTGGAAACACTGCAGTATCCATATAAAATAAAAATTCCCCTTTATTTTTTTATCATGTACAATTGAATTTCTACACCATGTACAATTAAATTTGTACAAACTTATTCAAGGCAATACAACTGAAATGGGTGTATTCCACTGTATTTTCTGTTTGTATTGCAGCTTTGAAATTTACTAAATAGATGTAAATGATAGGCTGAAAATTGCTGAATAAATTCGCTTCTCTAAAAAAAGTAAAACCTTGTTAATGGCTTGATGGGCTGAATATTGCTGAAAATATAGCTTCTGCCAATCCATGCACGGTACTGTACACTGTAATGTACTGGATATGAGGGGCCTATTATGTAAGTTCTCTGAAGGTACCATGTCTGAGTGACTGGCTTAAATTAGGAAACATCTTTCTTTTATTTTCAATGTACATGTACATGTATGTGTACTGTAGCTTAGAGGGCATTTGGAGAAACAACTTGCCATTTAATTTGATATTGAATATTTACTCGGCTGTACTACATGTAATGAACGGGCGTATTCAGGATTTTGGCAGAGAGGGGCGCAAGTAGGAAATTCGAAAATGGAGGGGGCGCAGGTGACAGATTCTTAGATTTAGCTATATAATGGGCAATTTTCAAAATATAGAGGGGGCCCCACCCCTCCTGCCTGGAACCGGCCTCTGGGTATTGTACAGTAGTGAGTATCGTAGTACTATAGAATGTATATTGGATGCTTTAATGTAAATATGAACATGCTATTATTACCCGTATATTGTGTAGTTTGTTTGAATACTTCTCGTTTTATGATACACTGTGTATGCATGCTGTGATCTTTAATGTGTCGCAAAATGGTTTACAATATAATGGTAGCCATATAAATGTAACAAACTACAGATTGTGGCACGTTAATGATGTATAGAGTTCCATATGGGTGCATACCAATACATATTGGCTTTAACAAACCCCTCTTTACTCTCTTTGAATTAGATATTAAGTTATACTGTATTTGCCACTTGCCGAACATATAAAGGACAACTCAAAGACAGCCTTGATTAAAAAATGTTGGAATAAACTGCTTTTTTATTCAACTTTTTGTTAATGGGGAGTTGCAGGAAAATATTTGCCATTAATAAATCAATTTTAGCTGTAGATAGCAAATTAGTAATACACTCCACTGCACAAAGCAGATTCTGGTTAACAGTCAATTGCAAATTGCCATCACTAAGTTACGAAACATAATTGTATTTGATCAATTGGGCAACTCCAAGTAGATTTGCAAATGAGAGCAAATTTCTTGCAAGAAGATATCTGCACAATATAGGTATGCCTAATTTAGAGCAAATACAAATCCTGCCTTGTCCTGCTTGACTGCCATGTAGCCTTTTCATGTACTTTGTACATGTATGGATGGTACGAAGTAATTGTTTTCCACTTAAGGCGGACCATTCGTACAACTGAAAAGCTACATGTGTATATATATAGACATGATGTTAGCTGCCTAGTCTGCAGACACAAACTTTTTTCACAATATCACTTAATAATGCATAAATGCAGAGTTTGAAGTAGTAAGACTTGGTTCACCATGTACTGTGGCTGCCTCTACCAAATGTTATTTGATTCAGACAGGGAGTTTGGAGTCTAGTCTTCGCTCTAGACTTGTTGTAAATGATTAAAATCTCAAACATGAGTCTGAGCGTGCAGACTAGGTGGACATGTACATGCATGCCTGCATCACTTGTGTATGTGATCTCGAGAGTCCACGGGATGATGGAAATACAAAGAGCGTGGGCTGTTCCGGAGGGAGGGAGGATGAACGGTAAATCCTTGTTACCTGGAATGTCTAGGATGGAGGGCAAGGTCATGTGACATGACCTGGTGAATATTAACCACCGGGAGGATGAAAAGTAATATGTTGCATAAATGACAAATCTGTGTTTTTTTTTCATATAAGGTGTGTTCATGGCATGTACATGTCGCCTACATCATGCTTTGCATAAATCAGAGAGGGTACTGATCAATAACTACATGTATATTCATCCATATTTGTATAAAATCGATCTAAATGTAACAAATCTTTCCAGCATGTGATTCATCCACAATTATTATTACCTTGTCACTGGATTCATAGCATTTCAAGCAGTCTGTTATGCGCACACTTACTGATTCAACCACAATGACAAAGGGTAGCGTTTAGTGTCCTTGAGTATGGTATTAATAGTCTGAGTAATGATTTTCGTAATTTCTATATGATTTTTTTTCATAATGCCTTCCAATATTTTGATGACTAATTCATGTTTTCCATACTACATCAACCATGGGGATGGTGGGGGGGGGGGGTACAAATACCTTGGATGTTGTGTTGTAAAACCTAATGTACTATATTGCATATTTCATGGAGTTATACACTTTATGATTTATGTTTTCTTTATCAAATACATGCAGAAGGGCACACATTGGGTTGATCATGAGGAGGTAGAATGACTTTTTTCATATTTCTGTATGTTTTTTACAAATTCATGTTTTGCGTAGTACAGTACACATGATCTCGGAGAGTCTGGACTGCCATAATGAATTTTAACACTGTATAATTCAGTTAGGCCTACTGATTATCAAAATTAACATGGGTTTTCATGTACCGTTATGTACGTGTAGAATGGTGGTATACAAGGCAACAAGAATGACTAATATGGTGGGTTTTTTTTAATAACTACAAACAATTTTCCTAATTGGACCTACGTTTACATTTAAATCTTTAGTGAATGTTTCACTTTTAATCAAACAATCAAACTGGGGGTATAGCATGACAGTTTGGCAACATACCTGTACTGTATATTGTTGGACGTTTTTTGAATGAGTAGAAATTAACTTTCAGTTACAATGTACAGTGCATCAGCTATAATTTCAACTATATTTTAGATTATGAATTTTTTTTACTTCATTTCATTGTTCTGGCTCATACTGCTTTAATACAAGTGATAGCACTGAGGCTGTTTATATTCTTGCCCCGCCCCCTATTTTTGCTTTGTTGAGAAATAACAAAAGTTGTTTCGTTTTTTTGTTGTTGTTTTTTGCTGTTATTTGGTTTAGAGAACCTCATGCATTTTATGTCAAAGCGCTTTGATTTTTAATGTGGAATGACGTTCTAGAAAACACTGAAATGTCATAAAGTTTATTTTGTTTGCTATTTTTGTAGTACTTTACATTTTTGTTTCCTAAATCATCATACTTTTAATACATATTTGTTTGCTAAACCTATATTACTAGTACTTCATGTATTTGTTTAGTAAATCATAATACTTCACATTTTTTGTTTGTTTTTCAAAGATTAAGGGCCAAGGGGCTGTAAGATAAGGAGATACACTTAATATTTACAGAAAGTAATGATTGATTGTATTTTTTTTGGACATGTATGGTTTACCATGTAATTACATGTATACAATTGATTGCATCATGTTATATTACACTCCAACATCGGTATCAAATGGTTATAAAACGAAAGTTTCATATTTTCTAACTTTGCCTTTTTTTAGGGGGGGGAAGCTAAATTTTATTAAAGTACTTATTTAATTGCATGCACCATTGGTGATCAGTTAATCAATATCTGCACTAGAGTGGATTAGAAATTTCCTTCAAAAATATTTAAGAATTTGAAAAAAAAGGTTAATAATTAGTCAATGACTCAGTTCACTACCTGTTTGTGTAGTGTACTGGTTTTCATATCCTTGCCTATACAGTGTACCACGCATGGGGACATGAGCAAATGTGCATGCTGTGCTAATAACACTAATGAGCATACAACTAGCATTCATACTTGGGCGTGAACATTACATGACAAAATGTGAAGAAAACAGCATCGAAAGTAAATCATGGCCGTTAAGACCCATTTTTTTAGCTCTGTTCAAATTATGAATGATGCATCATACAATGGTCTTTCTCTTTTCTTTTTTTTTGTTTGTCTTCGAATTTGTGAACTTGTAGTTCTTCCCTCTCATCTTTATACAATGAATAAGATGTCCATGTCGTAAGGCATAATGTTTTTTAAAGTGATTTTAGAGTTAATTAGGGGTGAAAAATACTTTTGAATGGACCTGTAGAATGGTCTTTGAGTAATCCTTGAGATAGGTTGCTTCAGATGAGAGAATATTCAGATTAGATTTTTACTCAAGATATTCTACAAATTCATTCTGATTTACTCCTTAAAGTTGAATTCATTCTAGCACTCCTAAACAGGTGAATGCAATCTTATCAATTTAATGAAAAATTGAAAAGGAGTGTGATTTAATGCTTATTCAATCCTTAGTGTTTGAATTCACTCGTATTCACTCCTGAAATTGAAGGGTTTATTCAATCTTCACTCCAAAAATAATTAATTCACCTTGTTCTACTTTCCAAGAGATGGATCTTTCTGCAAAGAGTGAATTTAAGCTTGTTCAGTCTTTGAGTGTCTAACCCTCTTTGTGCTTGACGTAGTCAATGCACTCTTTACAGATTGAATTCACCTTTATTCACTCCTAAAATATATAAATTTTCATTCATCTTTTATCATTTTTTAGAGAGAGATGGTATATGCCTTTGAATATATCTCAGGCCGGGTAATTTCATTCTTTCGTACTGTTCGATTGTGCCTCACTCTTTCGTATATTCTTTTTTCGATAAAATCAAATTTTAAAGATTAAATTGTACTTTCATACCAATTATATGACATTGCATATTTGCAATCATGCATTAGATTTTATTCCCTCTGTACACATTGTGAACTAACTATATGTATGATTACTTATGAATAAAAATGTGTTTTAGTGATTTCTTGTTTTCCTTTTTTGTCATTCATGTATTTTGTATACCTATAAAGGCTACCGCACACCTAACGACTGTTCGCGATCCGATTTTTGAACAAATCGCGTTTTGCTCATTTTCTGAAAATGTGAATGGAATATATATCATTTTATTTGAGGTTTAAGTTAATTGAAAGAATACTATAACCATTTTGAAAGATTGCAAGCCTTTTTTTCGGAGTGAAGGCCAAATTAGTTTCAAATCGTAGCCAACCGTTCGACTGCTATGACGTCATTATGACTAGATACTAAATTCATTTTTATTCTAATAAGGATGATAGCATGGTCACAGAATTGAACATAGGTATTCGTATGATGATTTAGAACATTACTCAGTAACATATTCCAAGTCTCAATGTTAGCATCAAATTCTATTATATATTTTTTTTCTGAAATCTGGTCGCAGACCAATCGTAAGGTGTGCGGTCGCCTTAACAGGGGATAGGAGATAGTCACCCTACCCCCCCCCCCCCCCCGTGATTTTGGAAGAGGTGAAGAAGAAAGAAATGAGAAAGAAGGGGTGGGTTTGTATAACTCGTGTCATATTTTGGCCGTGTGCCTGCTCCCCCCCATCCCCTCCCTGGCTCCGCTCTTCTACGTATTGTATTTAAGACAAAATCCACCCAAATTCTGATTTTGGTTCTGTCAACTGATAGGCCAAATGTTTGAAGGCCACAAAAGAGAATATGTGGGATTTTTTTTCAACTCAAAAGAATGAAATATTTTGCCTTTTCAAATTGAAAATCTAATTCTGTGATAGATTTTGATATAACATTCAACAAGTAATGTCACATTTCATCCTTTCTGTTTTCTTTCCTTTTTCTCCCCTTTTCCATTGGACTTAAAACTTTTGGGGGCCAGAGGGCAACGCCCCGCCCCCATCTTTACTATAATAGTGAAATTTAGGGGTCATTTTGAAAAAAAAAGTGGAGAAGGCTAACTTAAACCCCGTTCCGATTCATTCTCTGAAAGTGTGCATTTACGACTCCAGTCAAAACAAAATGTCTTAAGTCATCATGCTTCACATATTTGTTTGCTAAACATATAATTTGTTTGCTATAAACATATAATTTGTTTGCTAAATCGTAATACTTCACACTTTTGTTTTTCTTCAATAATTTGGGGACCAGGGTTTGTAAGATAAGGAGATACACTAAATATATACAGGATAATAATGATTGATTGTATTTTTTAACATGTATGGTTTGCCATATATGTATATAAGCTTTACTTTACAATTAATTGCATAATGTTATTTACACCCCAACATCGGTATCAAATGGTAGTAAAATGAAAGTTTAATATTTTTTTACTTTGCCTCTTTTTTAAGCTAAATTTTAGTAAAGTATTTTTAATTGCATGCACATTCGGTGATCAGTTCATCAATATCTGCACTAGAGTGGATTAGAAATTTCCTTCAAAAATATTGGAGAACTCGAAAAAAAATAATAATTAGTCAATGGCTCAGTTCACTACCGGTCTGTTTGTGTGGTGTACTGGTTTTCATATCCTTGCCTATACAGTGTACTACGCATGGGTACATGACCAAATGCGCATGCTACACTAATGAGCATACATGTTATTACTAGCATTCATACTTGGGCGTGAACATTACATGACAAAATGTGAAGAAAACAGCATCGAAAGTAAATCATGCATGGCCGTTAAGACCCATTTTTTTAGCTCTGTTCAAATTATGAATGATGCATCATACAATGGTCTTTCTTATTCTTTTTTTTGCTTAATATTTGCAACTTACTTATATGATAAGATTCCATGTCGTTACTTAATTTTTTGTCTTCGATTTTGTAAAATTTGAGTTCTAATCTTTATACAATGAATAAGATGTCCATGTCGTTAGGCATAATGTTTTTTTAAAGTGATTTTAGAGTTAATTAGGTAAAAATACTTTTGAATGAATGTAAATGGTCTTTGAGTAATCCTTGAGATAGGTTGCTTCAGATGAGGGAATATTCAGATTAGATTTTTACTCAAGATATTCTACAAATTCTTTCTGATTTACTATTTAAAGAGAGAATTCATTCTAGTACTCCTAAACAGGTGAATGCGAACTTATCATTTAATGAAAAATTGAAAAGGAGTGTGATTTAATGCTTATTCAATCCTTAGTGTTTGAATTCACTCGTATTCACTCCTGAACTTGAAGGGTTTATTCAATCTTCACTCCAGAAATAATTAATTCACGTTCTATACTTTCCAAGAGATGGATCTTTCTGCAAAGAGTGAATTTAAGCTTATTCTGTCTTTAAGTGTCTAACCCTCTTTGTGCTTGACATAGTCAATGCACTCTTTACAGATTGAATTCACCTTTATTCACTCCTAAAATATATACATTTTCATTCATCTTTTATCATTTTTTAGAGAGAGATGGTATATGCCTTTGAATATATCTCAGGCCGGGTAATTTCATTCTTTCGTACTGTTCGATTGTGCCTCACTCTTTCGTATTTTCTTTTTTTTTTCGATAAAATCAAATTTTAAAGATTAAATTGTACTTTCATACCAATTTTATGACATTGCATATTTGCAATCATGCATTAGATTTTATTCCCTATGTACACATTGTGAACTAACTATATGTATGATTACTTATGAATAAAAATGTGTTTTAGTGATTTCTTGCTTTCCTTTTTAGTCATTTATGTATTTTGTATATACCTATAAAGGCCACCGCACACCTTACGACTGTTCGCGATCCCATTTTTGAACAAATCGCGTTTTGCTCATTTTCTGAAAATGTGCATGGAATATATCAATTGATTTGAGGTTTGAGTTAATTGAAAGAATACTATAACCATTTTGAAAGATTGCAAGCCTTTTTTTCGGAGTGAAGGCCAAATTAGTTTCAAATCGTAGCCAACCGTACGACTGCTATGACGTCATTATGACTAGATATTAAATTCGCTTTTATTCTAATATGGATGATAGCATGGTCACAGAATTGAACATAGGTATTCGTATGATGATTTAGAACATTACACAGTAACATATTCCAAGTCTCAATGTTAGCATCAAATTCTATTATATATTTTTTTCTGAAATCTGGTCGCAGACCAATCGTAAGGTGTGCGGTCGCCTTAACAGGGGATAGGAGATAGTCACCCTACCCCCCCCCCCCCCCCTCCCCCCGTGGATTTTGGAAGAGGTGAAGAAGAAAGAAATGAGAAATAAGGGGTGGGTTTGTATAACTCGTGTCATAGTTTGGCCGTGTGCCTGCTCCCCCCCATCCCCTCCTGGCTCCGCTCTTCTACGTATTGTATTTAAGACAAAATCCACCCAAATTCTGATTTTGGTTCTGTCAACTGATAGGCCAAATGTTTGAAGGCCACAAAAGAGAATATGTGGGATTTTTTTTCAACTCAAAAGAATGAAATATTTTGCCTTTTCAAATTGAAAATCTAATTCTGTGATAGATTTTGATATAACATTCAACAAGTAATGTCACATTTCATCCTTTCTGTTTTCTTTCCTTTTTCTCCCCTTTTCCATTGGACTTAAAACTTTTGGGGGCCAGAGGGCAACGCCCCGCCCCCATCTTTACTATAATAGTGAAATTTAGGGGTCATTTTGAAAAAAAAGTGGAGAAGGCTAACTTAAACCCCGTTCCGATTCATTCTCTGAAAGTGTGCATTTACGACTCCAGTCAAAACAAAATGTCTTAAGTCATCATGCTTCACATATTTGTTTGCTAAACATATAATTTGTTTGCTATAAACATATAATTTGTTTGCTAAATCGTAATACTTCACACTTTTGTTTGTTCTTCAATAATTTGGGGACCAGGGGTTGTAAGATAAGGAGATACACTAAATATATACAGGATAATAATGATTGATTGTATTTTTTAACATGTATGGTTTGCCATATATGTATATAAGCTTTACTTTACAATTAATTGCATAATGTTATTTACACCCCAACATCGGTATCAAATGGTAGTAAAATGAAAGTTTAATATTTTTTTACTTTGCCTCTTTTTAAGCTAAATTTTAGTAAAGTATTTTTAATTGCATGCACATTCGGTGATCAGTTCATCAATATCTGCACTAGAGTGGATTAGAAATTTCCTTCAAAAATATTGGAGAACTCGAAAAAAAATAATAATTAGTCAATGGCTCAGTTCACTACCGGTCTGTTTTGTGGGTGTACTGGTTTCATATCCTTGCCTATACAGTGTACTACGCATGGGTACATGACCAAATGCGCATGCTACACTAATGAGCATACATGTTATTACTAGCATTCATACTTGGGCGTGAACATTACATGACAAAATGTGAAGAAAACAGCATCGAAAGTAAATCATGCATGGCCGTTAAGACCCATTTTTTTTTAGCTCTGTTCAAATTATGAATGATGCATCATACAATGGTCTTTCTTATTCTTTTTTTTTTGTCTTCGATTTTGTAAAATTTGCAGTTCTTCTCTCTTATCTTTATACAATGAATAAGATGTCCATGTCGTTAGGCATAATGTTTTTTTAAAGTGATTTTAGAGTTAATTAGGGGTGAAAAATACTTTTGAATGGAACATGTAGAATGGTCTTTGAGTAATCTTTGAGATAGGTTGCTTCAGATGAGGGAATATTCAGATTAGATTTTTACTCAAGATATTCTACAAATTCTTTCTGATTTACTATTTAAAGAGAGAATTCATTCTAGCACTCCTAAACAGGTGAATGCAATCGTATCAATTTAATGAAAAAATGAAAAGGAGTGTGATTTAATGCTTATTCAATCCTTAGTGTTTGAATTCACTCGTATTCACTCCTGAACTTGAAGGGTTTATTCAATCTTCACTCCAGAAATAATTAATTCACCTTGTTCTATACTTTCCAAGAGATGGATCTTTCTGCAAAGAGTGAATTTAAGCTTTGTGCTTGACATAGTCAATGCACTCTTTACCATGTTTACAGATTGAATTCACCTTTATTCACTCCTAAAAATACATTTTCATTCATCTTTTATCATTTTTTAGAGAGAGATGGTATATGCCTTTGAATATATCTCAGGCCGGGTAATTTCATTCTTTCGTACTGTTCGATTGTGCCTCACTCTTTCGTATTTTCTTTTTTTTTTCGATAAAATCAAATTTTAAAGATTAAATTGTACTTTCATACCAATTTTATGACATTGCATATTTGCAATCATGCATTAGATTTTATTCCCTATGTACACATTGTGAACTAACTATATGTATGATTACTTATGAATAAAAATGTGTTTTAGTGATTTCTTGTTTTCCTTTTTTGTCATTCATGTATTTTGTATACCTATAAAGACCACCGCACACCTTACGACTGTTCGCGATCCGATTTTTGAACAAATCGCGTTTTGCTCATTTTCTGAAAATGTGCATGGAATATATCATTTTATTTGAGGTTTGAGTTAATTGAAAGAATACTATAACCATTTTGAAAGATTGCAAGCCTTTATTTCGGAGTGAAGGCCAAATTAGTTTCAAATCGTAGCCAACCGTACGACTGCTATGACGTCATTATGACTAGATATTAAATTCGCTTTTATTCTAATAAGGATGATAGCATGGTCACAGAATGGAACATAGGTATTCGTATGATGATTTAGAACATTACACAGTAACATATTCCAAGTCTCAATGTTAGCATCAAATTCTATTACATTTTTTTCTGAAATCTGGTCGCAGACCAATCGTAAGGTGTGCGGTCGCCTTAACAGGGGGTAGGGGATGGTCACCCTACCCCTCCCCCCTTCCCCTGTGATTTTGGAAGAGGTGAAGAAGAAAGAAATGAGAAATAAGGGGGGGGTTTGTATAACTCGTGTCATATTTTGGTCGTGTGTCTGCTCCCCCCCCCCATCCCCTCCCTGGCTCCGCTCTTCTACGTATTGTATTTAAGACAAAATCCACCCAAATTCTGATTTTGGTTCTGTCAACTGATAATCATTTTGGTTCTGTCAACTGATAAAGCATTCGACGGATACGTCATTATATTTCCCATAAGAATTTGATCACATTGTACTATTCTACTACCGCATCTAAACTATTGTAATTCAGTATGGGGAAATACCTCAAAACAAAATCTAACAAAGCTGCAAAAATTACAAAATAGATATGCACGGTTATCCGTGCAGAATACTTTACACCCCAAAATATATTATTGATTAAATTGAAATGGCAGTCAGTAGAGGAAAGAATTAAATATCAGAAATGCATCTTGATTTTTCAAATCATTAACGACCTATCACCACCATATCTTAATTCATGTGTTAGTAAAAGACCGGTATTATATTCTACCCGCTATGCTCTAACATTGTCTAAGCAGTCCATTATTTATTCCAAAATGTAAAACAGACTTTAAAATGAAAACCTTAGCGGTTTCAGGGGCTAAGTTATGTAATAAATTACCCTGTAATATTCAAAACTGTAAGTCTTTGCAAAGTTTCAAAAAGTATGTGCAAACTTTTCAGTTTCTCTTGTAAACATTTTTTTTCACGTTAAAATGACCTTTATTAATCACATTTCATTTTGTTTTCTTAATTTTTTTTCTCTTGTAATCGGTAATTGTGTATTTTGATATTATAACATATGCCTAATCTTAATATGATGTCAGTTTGAGTGGAATTATTGTGTATGCCATGTGCATTTTTACCTTTGTATGTATATTTCGTTATGTTTTTTATGTAAATATATTGGGAGAGCAGGTCCAGAAATGGACCCAAATGAGACCACTCTGTTGAAATAAAACTGAAATAAATAAGCCAAATATTTGAAGGCCACAAAATAGAATATGTGGGATTTTTTTCAACTCAAAAGAATGAAATATTTTGCCTTTTCAAATTGAAAATCTAATTCTGTGATAGATTTTGATATAACATTCAACAAGTAATGTCACATTTCATCCTTTCTATTTTCTTTCCTTTTTCTCCCCTTTTCCATTGGACTTAAAACTTTTGGGGCCAGAGGGCAACGCCCCGCCCCAATCTGTACTATAATAGTGAAATTTAGGGGTCATTTTGAAGAAAAGTGGAGAAGGCTAACTTAAACCCCGTTCCGATTCATTCTCTGAAAGTGTGCATTTACGACTCCAGTCAGAACAAAATGTCCCCAAGTCATCATGCTTCACATATTTGTTTGCTAAACAGATAATTTGTTTGCTAAATCGTAATACTTCGCACTTTTGTTTGTTCTTCAATAATTTGGGGCCCAGGGGTTAAGATAAGGAGATACGCTTAATACATACAGGATAATAATGATTGATTGTATTTTTAACATGTATGGTTTGCCATATATGCATATAAGCTTTACTTAACAATTAATTGCATAATGTTATTTTACACCCCAACATCGGTATCAAATGGTTATAAAACGAAAGTTTCATATTTTCTAACTTTGCTTTTTTTGGGGGAAGCTGAATTTTATTAAAGTATTTATTTAATTGCATGCACATTCGGTGATCAGTTCATCAATATCTGCACTAGAGTGGATTAGAAATTTCCTTCAAAAATATTTGAGAATTTGAAAAAAAAAGGGTTAATAATTAGTCAATGACTCAGTTCACTACCGGTCTGTTTGTGTAGTGTACTGGTTTTCATATCCTTGCCTATACAGTGTTCCACGCATGGGGACATGAGCAAATGTGCATGCTGCGCTAATAACACTAATGAGCATACAACTAGCATTCATACTTGGGCGTGAACATTACATGACAAAATGTGAAGAAAACAGCATCGAAAGTAAATCATGGCCGTTACGACCCATTTTTAGCTCTGTTCAAATTATGAATGATGCATCATACAATGGTCTTTCTCTTTTCTTTTTTTTGTCTTCGAATTTGTAAAATTGCAGTTCTCTCTAATCTTTATACAGTGAATAAGATGTCCATGTCGTAAGGCATAATGGTTTTTTAAAGTGATTTTAGAGTTAATTAGGGATGAAAAATGCTTTTGAATGGACCTGTAGAATGGTCTTTGAGTAATCCTTGAGATAGTTTGCTTCAGATGAGAGAATATTCAGATTAGATTTTTACTCAAGATATTCTACAAATTCATTCTGATTTACTCCTTAAAGTTGAATTCATTCTAGCACTCCTAAACAGGTGAATGCAATCGTATCAATTTAATGAAAAATCGAAAAGGAGTGTGATTTAATGCTTATTCAATCCTTAGTGTTTGAATTCACTCGTATTCACTCCTGAACTTGAAGGGTTTATTCAATCTTCACTCCAGAAATAATTAATTCACGTTCTATACTTTCCAAGAGATGGATCTTTCTGCAAAGAGTGAATTTAAGCTTATTCTGTCTTTAAGTGTCTAACCCTCTTTGTGCTTGACATAGTCAATGCACTCTTTACAGATTGAATTCACCTTTATTCACTCCTAAAATATATACATTTTCATTCATCTTTTATCATTTTTTAGAGAGAGATGGTATATGCCTTTGAATATATCTCAGGCCGGGTAATTTCATTTTTTCGTACTGTTCGATTGTGCCTCACTCTTTCGTATTTTCGTTTTTTCGATAAAATCTAATTTTAAAGATTTAATTGTACTTTCATACCAATTTATGACATTGCATATTTGCAATCATGCAGTAGATTTTATTCCCTCTGTACACATTGTGAACTAACTATATGTATGATTACTTATGAATAAAAATGTGTTTTAGTGATTTCTTGTTTTCCTTTGTTGTCATTCATGTATTTTGTATACCTATAAAGGCCACCGCACACCTTACGACTGTTCGCGATCCGATTTTTGAACAAATCGCGTTTTGCTCATTTTCTGAAAATGTGAATGGAATATATCATTTTATTTGAGGTTTAAGTTAATTGAAAGAATACTATAACCATTTTGAAAGATTGCAAGCCTTTATTTCGGAGTGAAGGCCAAATTAGTTGCAAATCGTTGCCAACCGTACGACTGCTATGACGTCATTATGACTAGATATTAAATTCGCTTTTATTCTAATAAGGATGATAGCATGGTCACAGAATTGAACATCATAGGTATTCGTATGGTGATTTAGAACATTACACAGTAACATATTCCAAGTCTCAATGTTAGCATCAAATTCTATTACATTTTTTTCTGAAATCTGGTCGCAGACCAATCGTAAGGTGTGCGGTCGCCTTAACATGGGGTAGGGGATAGTCACCCTACCCCTCCCCCCCCCCTCCCCGTAATTTTGGAAGAGGTGAAGAAGAAAGAAATGAGAAATAGGGTGTTTGGAGGGGTGGGTTTGTGTAACTCGTGTCATATTTTGGTCTTGTGCCTGCCCCCCCCCCCCCCCCTCCTCGTCTCCGCCCTTCTACATAATGTATTTTAGACAAAAATTTTTGATTTTTGTCTTACCTGCATAGGAGAGTGAGACTAGGCGCCGCTTTTCCGACGACAGCATAACTTAGAAAATATCTGGACCTAGTTCATGAAACCTGGACATAAGGTTAACCAAGTATCACTGAAGATCCTGCATGAGTTTTACGTCACATGACTAAGGTCAAAGGTCATTTAGGGGCAATTAACTTTTGCCGAATTGGGGTTATTTGTTGAATTACCACTAATCATAATTTTGAAAGTTTATGGATCTGATTCATAAAACCTGGACACAATAGTAATCAAGTCTCACTGAACATCTTGTGCAAGTTTCAGGTCACATGATTAAGGTCAAAGGTCATTTAGGGTTAATGAACTTTGGCTAAATTGGGGGTATTTGTTGAATTACTATCGTAACTTTGAAAGTTTATGGATCTGATTCATAAAACATGGACACAATAGTAATCAAGTATCACTGAACATCCTGTGCGCATTTCAGGTCACATGACCAAGGTCAAAGGTCAAGGAATTTTGGCCATAATGGGGGTATCTGTTGAATTACCATGATAACTTTGAAAGCTTATGGATCTGATTCATGAAACTTGGACATAAGAGTAATCAAGTATCACTGAACATCCTGTGCGCATTTCAGGTCACATGACCAAGGTCAAAGGTCAATGAACTTTGGCCATAATGGGGTATCTGTTGAATTACCATGATAACTTTGAAAGTTTATGGATCTGATTCATGAAACTTGGACATAAGAGTAATTAAGTAGCACTGAACATCCTGTGTGAGTTTTAGGTCACATGATCAAGGTCAAAGGTCATGTAAGGTCAATAAACATTGGCCATGTTGGGGTGTTTGTTGAATTGCCATCATATATCTCTGTAGGTGTATTGGTCTAGTTCATAAAACGTGGAAATAAGAGAAACCAAGTATCACTTAACAACTTGTGCGAGTTATAGTAGCTTTCCTAGTAAGCACTGCTCCCAGGGGGCCACTTCCATTCACGAGTGGATACCATGCGCTACCATGGGGTCTCGAAAAGCACCCTAAACACGTAATTTCCATATTCTGAAAATGCACCCCTTAACAAGTATTGGCGTGTGAAACCCTACCCTTAACAAGTATTGGAAACAAAACGATACTCTTGGCAAATATTCCCTGAAATGAACCCCTAAACAAGTCAGGAATGTTTTATTGTTACGGGTCCTTCGGTCGTCGTCTTTACCTAATTTGGTTTAGTACGACCCCACCTTCTACACCTCGCGCAAATCGGACTCTAAACACGAAGTGTTGGGGCAAAAAGGACATCCTTTATAAAACATTTTAATTTTGTTTTATCATCCCCGCAAATTCGACCCTATAAACACGTAATCTTCCTTGCGAAATAGATACCCTTTTTTCATTATTTTTGTGTTTTTGACACCCTTATCACCTTACGCCCTATCGTGAAAAAGACATCCTTTTTACGTGTTTTTTGGGGGGTCGCGCATCGTATCCACTCGTCAATGTAAGTGCCCCCCCCCCCCGGGGGGGGGGGCACTGCTGCTATATTGAATCGCGTGATGCAGGGAAGACCGCCAGAGGCATTCCACTTGTTGTTTTGTTAACAGATGAGCCATATGTTTGAAAGCCACAAAGATACGGTGGGATATTTTTTTTTAACTAAAGGAGTAAAATAATTTGCCTTTTCGAATTGAAAATCTTTTTTTATATTTATGTATTTATAAGTATAAAATCAATCTCATATCAATCAAAAATATTTACAAGTGATCCATAATTGAAAACAATCATATACATGTACATAATTAGGCATAAAGGGGGGGGGGGTGGTTGTGGCAGAATAAATGAAGCATTACGATATAAATATTGTTCAGGCATGAAGGACATCAAGACATACAGTAAAAGTTATAATTAAGGGTAGGGGATAAACATACAAGTATACATGTTACATTCTACTATGATCGAAAGATGGTCCTATAAAATTACAAGGGGGTTCAAATCTCAAAACGGCATTTCTTAAAATGAGTAGACAGTTTGTGATTCTTCTTCGCTAAAAAATATTCTAGTTCTTTCTGTTTCTTAACAAAGGATTTAAATTTAACAATATTAGGGAGACTATTATTGAATTTGCAGATATAAATATGATATTCAATAACAAAAATAAATATGTAACAAACCTGTCAGTACAAATCCCAAATACTTTTTCGAAATTGGTTACATTGCAGGTAACATTAACTTTCTGGATTATCAGGGTAATGAGGTCCTGCCAGATTGGAGCAACTTTTTCGCAGTCGCAAAGTCAATGTACCAGTGTTTCCTCTTTTTTTTACCACATAAAGTACAATCAGGCGAGTCTTTTTCTTTAATCCTATTGAGAAAATAATTTAGGGCGATAGTTTTATGAAAAATTTTAAAGTAAAAGGACCGTTTGGTATCAATAGTACATAAATAATTTGTATTGTGAACCTTTTCCAAATTAACGGTTAATGGTACAGGTAAATTATCACTCCAGTATGCATACCTCTTCTCAGGAATATGAGATCTAAGTAATAAATTATACACATTCTTAGGAACTTTTTTGAAACTCAACAATTTATGAACTACAGTTTCATGAACTCCCACAATGTCAACATCAAAATTCTCCATCAACTCATCAGGTATACACTTGACCAAAAATTTAAACTTTCGTCTATCTGCAGGAGAAATTCCAAAATCTAATACTAACTCTTCAAAGATTTTATGACCTGGGAAGGGAGGATTAAATAAGTCTGAAATAGTAATTATATTTTTATCATACCAGGATGTATAGAAGAGACAAGGTTTGCTTTTTGAATGAATTAACCTGTTATACCAAAGCAGTTGACAAGCACTTAATTCAGAAAATTTATGATCGTAAAATTCTTTTGTAGCCTCTTCTCTGTAAAAGTACCAAGAACGTAATGAATCAGCCAATTGTATATTACCCAGTGATTTCAATACACTTTCTGGAGCATAAGATTTCCATAATAGTAAAGGATCTTGATTAAATTTTTCTAAAATTGTTATCTCATTACATTTCCAATGAGCTTCAAAATTTTCATCAAGAAGATTCTTTACCCACATCATCTTCTGGGCTACTGCAAAGGAGAAAAGATTCTCAGACCAGCCTGATTGTAATTGCACATAAGCTTTCTTTGTACTCTAACCTTACCTCCATACCTCCATTCCAAATAAACTTGAAAAAACTGTATTCAACTTTTAAAGATCTCAACCCAAAAATTTTAGGGGACGTAGGAAAATAAATTGACAAGCAAAAAAAAAAAAAAAAAAAGGTCATCAACAACAAATTTATGGGGGGGGCCGTCCCCCCTCCTCAAATTTAGGGGGACACGTCCCCCCCCTCCCCCCCGCTTCCGCCGCCTATGGGGGGCTAGAGGGCAACCCCCCCCCCCCCCATTCTGCCTCATCTCCACTATGATAGAGAAACGGAGTGAAATTTAGGGGTGACTTTGAAAACAAGAGGAGAACGCCAACTTAATCCCCATTCCAGTTAATTCTCCGAAAGTCAGAGAATTAACCAGATAAAGCAACCTTTTTCATACTGCGCATACATACTAAGGCAAATTTAATCATATCGAAACGACTCTGGTCGAAACAAAATGTCACAAATTCGATTTCTGTTCAAATATTTGTAAATCTTCCTGGTTCTGCTCAAATAGTTTGTGAAACTCCCTTTGCTAACATGGCTAGTGAATTTGCATTGACGTCTTCAGTCGAAACAAAATGTCCCAAGTTCAATTTCTGTAAAAAAAAAATCAAATATTTGTAAATTTTCCTACTCCTGTTCAAATATTTGTAAAACGCCCTATGCTTATAAATTTGCACTGACAATTCATGTCGAAACATGGCCCGTATTCTGAAGTCGGGTTTAATTTATACAATGGACCCTATGCTTAGACTACGGTCTATATAACTCTTCTAAAATTATGGGGAGCAAGAAATAAAATAAAAATGTGTTTATATTGTACATTTCTTATGTTTGCTATTTAGTTTCTTTTTGCTTTCATAACGAAGAAAAATGATTCAGTAATCATTTCCAGACAATTTAGGTGTCATATGAGTTAAAGGTCAAGTCCACCTCAGCAAAATGTTGATTTGAATCAATAGAGAAAAATCAAACAAGCACAATGCTGAAAATTTCATCAAAATCGGATGTAAAATAAGAAAGATATGACATTTCAAAGTTTCGCTTATTTTTAACAAAATATCTATATAAACGAGCCAGTTACATCAAAATGAGAGAGTCGATGATGTCACTCACTCACTATTTCTTTTGTTTTTTATTGTTTGAATTATACAATATTTCAATTTTTACGAATTTGACGATTAGGACCTCCTTGCCTGAAGCACAAAATGTTAAAATAATGGAATCATACGTGTACAGGGAGGAATGAAACTTCATTTCACATGACAATGGCGAGAAAATAAAAATATTTCATATTTCATATAATAAAATACAAAAGAAAAAGTGAGTGAGCGATGTCATCAGTTTCTCATTTGCATACCGACCGAGATGTGCATATAACTGTTTTGTGAAATGAAGCGAAACTTTAAAATGCTATAACTTTCTTATTTTACATCCGATTTTGATGAAATTTTCAGTGTTATGCTTGTTGAATTTTTCTCTTTCTATTAAAATCAAGTTTTTGTTGGGGTGGATTTGTCCTTTAATGTGTACTCTTGAGTGATAATGGCTCTCGCTCTCCATAGTTGAACCACAACTTTAAACCAGGGTTTAATTTAAACCAGGGTTTAAATTAAACCTGAGCTCAGAATACGGGCCATTATTATGTCCAAAGTTCGATTTCTCTTCAAATATTTGAAAACATCTTATTGAAATCTCTCCCCAAACGTAGGGGGGGGGACCACCCGGGGCTGGAAAATTTGAAAAGCAAACAAAAAAGAAAGAAAAAGGTTATCACCCCAAGTGTCATATCATTTCGACCAAAATACATTTGACAACCCCCCCCCCCCAAAAAAAAAAAAAGATTACCACCCAACTAAAAGTAAGGACATCTCATCCAAAATACATGTTTTATTTCGATTTCGAGTGATGTATTTCTTTCCATCATAGAAGAACAAATATAATAGAGGGACATTTGATATTGTTTCCCGCTACTATTTTGGGTAGGGGGACGCGTCTCCCATGGGATTTCCGCTCAAGCCTTTATAGGCCGCTCGTGGGTCACCTGGAATTTAAACGCCGGCCCGGAGGTGGCCCGCTTTTGGGGCTCGTTCCAGTAGTGGCTGCAGCGGCACAGGAACGGCAAACAGCTGCCACGAGTAGCCACCAAAAAGGTACCCCTCCAACATGTCCAATCTGTAACATGCTGGCTGGGTATCGTCATTATAGAGTAAATGTAAACAATTTGAACCAAGACTCAGTTGAGAAATCAAAGAACAAACTTAAAACCCAAAACGGGCTAAAGATTGCTCATCTTAATTGTGTATCACTTTTGAAATATTTAGACGAAATCAAACAAATTATACGTGAAACTGATCTAGACATTTTAACACTCAGTGAGACCCATCTTTGTTCTTATATTGATGACTCGGAAATTTTCATCCAGGGATACTCTTGTGAGACGTGACAGGAATCGATTTGGAGGAGGGCTTGTAACCTATGTAAAATGTAATATTCCATTTATAAATAGAAGTGATTTGATAATGAGTGACAAGCTAGAAATGGTAATATTAGAAATTAAGCAATGTAAACAAAGGTCATCTTTCGTTGTAAACTGGTATCGTCCACCGAAAGCTAGTATCGACGTTTTCAATGACTATGAATCAGTCATTAATAGACTAGATAATCTGAATGTCGATTTTATAATTCTTGGCGATTTGAACTGTGATATAAGCAGCAGAAGTCCTTTATGGCATACTGTTAAATTATTAGACATAATGGAGTCATTTAATTGCAAACAGTTAATTACTGAATTTACAAGAGTAACGCCAACCTCTTCTACTACTGTTGATCTTATTTTTACTAACAATGTTAATAAATGCTCTTTAAGTGGAGTTATCGAGATTTCTTTATCTGACCATTACATGATATTTTGCGTTCTTGGGAAACAATCCCACGATCCCCAAGAATCACACAGATACAAAATACACCGAAATTGTAAGAACTTTTCGAAGGAAGCATTTGAACTTGATATGGACAGAGTAACTTGGGAGTCTGTTTATCAAACTAAAAACCCACAAGAAGCTTACGATAACTTCACTTCAATATTATTGGATGTCATTGATAAACATGCACCGATTCGAAAGAAGAGGATCAAACAAAGTATATCTCCTTGGATGACTAAAGAAATTATTAATCGGATACGTATACGAAATCGCTTAAAAGTCAAAGCGAAAAAAACAAACACTGAAACAGATTGGAATACTTATAGAAAAGTGCGAAATAATATAACCGCACTTATTCGGAAAGCTAAACGCGATCTTTTGACCAAAAATATTGAATCAAATAGAAATAATTCCAAGGAAATCTGGAACTCCTTGAAATATCTGACCTCTAACAAAAATAGAAAATCGCCAATTTCACGTATTTATGTTAACAACGAATACATTGAAGGAAAAGACCTTGCAGATACTTTTAATGACTTCTTCATCGATATCGGTGCTAATATTCAGAGTGAAATTCCAAACGTAGACTCTTGTGCGCTCTCTGAGTTCAATATAGTTGGATCTAAGTTTGCCTTCGAAAGTGTTACTGTACCCAATGTAATGAAAATTTTGAAATCGCTATCGGGTGACAAGGCAACTGGACCCGATACAATACCAGCTAGATTTATTCCTTATATTGCCCATATTATTGCAGCTCCATTGACATATGTTATTAATCTGTCACTGAATGTTAGTTATGTTCCAAAACAGTGGAAGCTTGCTCGAGTAACTCCAATATTTAAAGATGGAGATAAAAATTCTTTAAGCAATTACAGACCAATCTCAGTCATATCGGTATTGGCTAAGGTCATGGAGAAAATTGTTTATAATCAGGTATACAAATATCTTGAAGAAAATGATATCCTTTCACAATGCCAGTCTGGCTTTAGACCGAGGTATTCTACACAGAGTGCCCTTTTGAATGTTACTGATAAATGGATGTCTGCTATTGATAAGGGAGAAATCGTAGGAGTTGTGATGATTGACCTAAAAAAGGCATTCGACAGTGTAGATCACTCTATTTTGTTTAAAAAATTGGAAATGTATGGCTTTGATAGAATAGCCCTGAAATGGTTTGAAAATTATTTACATGTCGGAAGACAACAATATACTCAAGTCAATGGTGTATCTTCCAGCCTTAGAAATGTAACCTGCGGTGTACCCCAGGGTACATTATTAGGCCCGATTCTCTTCTGTTTGTACACAAATGATTTACCTAACTTACTGAAAAATACTCAGTTGGCTCTTTACGCCGATGATACCTGCTTATTTCACACAGGTACTAACCCTTATCAAGTTTATGAAAAAATCAATAAAGATTTGAATATCATCTCGTTGTGGTTAAAACGCAACAATCTAGCACTTAATATTAATAAATCTGAAACTATTGTAATTGGCAGTAAACAGAGACTTTGCAAGTGGAATCAAGAAATCGAAAATCCTACCATTAAAGTTGATGGAAAGGTTATGAAGAAAGTAAGTGTTTGCAAATACCTCGGTGTATTCATCGATGAGAATCTTAGTTGGAATAAGCAAATAGAGCATGTTAAGGCAAAAGCTGTAAAAAGTTTATATCTTCTTAAGAGGATAAGACCTTACATCAGTAAAGCAATTGCAATGGTATTTTATAAATCGGTCATTCAATCATATTTTGACTATTGTGCCTCTGTATGGGGAAATACCTCAAAGACTAATTGTAAGAGATTACAAACCTTACAAAATAGGGCTCTAAGAACCGTTCTACAAGTTCACTATTTATTTCCAACTAAATCTATTTTTTCAACTTTGAACATTGACGACTTAGAAATTCGCCGAACTAAACAGCTGGCAATAGTAATGTATCAATTGTTACATGATTTAGGTCCCCATTATTTAAAAGAGATATTTGTTTACCGTAAATCCAATTATAATTCCAGATCCGGTAATATGCAGTTAACATTAAATTTGCCCAAAACCGAATTCGGAAAAAGACGTTTCCTTTTCCGAGGTGCAAAGGTGTGGAATTACCTTGCAAAACACATTCCATTCGAAACCCCATTAAATGCATTTAGACGGAAAATAAACACTCTAGGTCTATCAAACGTACTGAATGACCTCAAGGATTAACTTCCCAGTTTGCATGCCCCCCCCCCTCCCCCCCTTTCCACATTTTTTTTTTTTTTTTTTTTTTAATGGTAATAATTTGATGATTTTTGTTATGTGTTTTTGAATTTTATTGTTTGCTACGATGTATTTTTCACGTATGTAAAGTATTTTTTTCATTTGTAATCTATCTACTTTGTATGTTTTTAATATCTGGACCCCTCAGAAGAACAGCCGTTAGGCTGAAGAGGGCTATCCAGCCCATGTGTGGAAAATGAATAAATAAAAAATAAAAAAATAAAAAAAGTACGTACATGGGTCAATTTAAAAAAAAAATGTATTGATAGACGTCGAACCATAGTAGGTCCATGGGTCGAACAAAACTATACTCTTCGGTGACGTAGATTCAGCATGATTACTGAAGCTCGAATGGATTCAAATGCAGGGGAAAATTAGGGGAATATACCTAAAATGTAGAAAATGGAATATATCTTTGTACCCAGTAGGCCCTACTCTGTAAATATTATCAGTCCATTGTTACAAATGTCAATAGCGACCTTCATAGTTGTTCACCCACGCTTTTCGCTATAAAATAAGGAACTGATTGTTTGAATATTGACAAAACTAATTAGTATAATGCTTCATTTCGTGCGAACATTGGAAAAGATTTTTCGAATTGATTCCCATTGATAACGGGGACATTGGTCTCACCTTTTTTTTCCTTTCCAAGTTCCCCTTATCTCCACTTTAGAATATCAATGATGTAGGCCCTACCACCCATTTTTATGTTTTCATAATTATCATCGATTCCTTTCATGTTTTATTTTCCCTTTTTCTTTTTTTCTCGCCCTTTGTCACGTTCATTTCTTGGGTGTTCTTTCGCTCCGAAAGATCACCAGCCCCCCCCCCCCCCATTTCTCTAAAACACACAGATTTTATGGTATAATTAATATATTGTCTTTAATAATCAAACATTTTTTTATAATGATTGTTACGCCAGTACAATATTTTTTTTCTTAAACTTAATTGAAGGACATTTACATTGACGGAAAATCCATTTCTTTGCTGATTCTTCAACGGTGAAGACAATCATCTATTTATACTTCCAAGACATTATTATGAATGATTTGAGAGCCAAATGAGCTGAAATATGATATCTCTATACTGTTAGTGATTTATGAAACAATTGGCTATCCATACTTAAACCACAACTTTAAACAATGCAGAGTGTAAGTTTAACCCGACTTCAGAATACGGGCCAAAGTCTTTAAAGGCATGGTCACACCGCCCGAGCGTTGTTGGAGCGGTCGTGGAGCGGAGAGAAAAACATCATCACCGCTCGCTCCCGTTCACCATTTTCGATGTCGATTGTTCTTATTTTGTTTTCCGATTTTAGTTTTTATTTTTTCCCCAAATTTTGTGAGCGAATTTCGACCCCCTCTCCCTACCGCTCCACGACCGCTCCAACAACGCTCGGGCGGTGTGACCAGGCCTTAATAATCAATCACTTTTTTTTTATAGTTTTTTTTTCTGAAAGACATTTGCATTGAAGGAAAAATTCGTTTCTCTCACAGAACAGAAATAAAATTTCGAATTGGAGAAAACGAAAGCAAGATCCGTGTTTGATTATTCTATTAAAGGGTAATACCAAAAACGTGGTTGAACAAAGATAACATCACGTAAAGGCATGGTCACACCTCCCGAGCGTTGTTGGAGCGGTCGTGGAGCGGAGAGAAAAAAAAATCATCACCGCTCGCTACCGTTCACCATTTTCGATTTCGATTGTTTTTTTTTTTTTTCATTTTTCCCCAATTTTGTGAGCGAAATTCGACCCTCTCTCCCTACCGCTCCACGACCTTTAGACGTTCCAAAATACCACCGGGCGAAAAGAATAACAACTTCAGTTCTGCTCCGGCAAGTTATATTACCATATCAATTATTTCATTATCACATTACAGTCCTGTACATACATTGGGCTAGTCCAGATTGGACCTTGTTGTTTGGAAGTGCCCTTTCCCAAAAGCTAACATAGAGGGCACATGTCTCCCAATCTCTAATCAGCGCCAATCTACTCATCTCAAACAACAAGGTCCAATCTGGACTCACATTGGGCTAACGTAGGAGACAAATCTTTAGATTGGAGAAAATGTCTTTCAGAGAAATTTTGTGAATATAAAAGAAAACAAATATTGAAACAATCTAATTTAAAACTCTTGTGTAACTTAATTCCCACGAAGAGGATGTTGTTTTTATGGCCAATTGGATAATATCAATACATGTGAAGTTTGTAATATCAAGGAAGATTTGGCGTTTTTGTATTGCAGCTTAAAAATAGGCCAAGTTCTCTCAGGCTCACAAATTATTCATTTTTATTTAAAGATGCATATGAAGTAGACCTTTCTCTTGATATTGACATTTTGTTTTAAAAAATACCAAGGAAAGAGGATTGATGGCATTATATAGCACTTTGGAGTATTCATAAGTTGATGATTTTAAGAAACGTACATAAAAGAGAAAATAAACTATGGATTACCTTTCTGAAGGAATTGAAAATTAGATAAGACATTTTAGATTAGACATTCATAAGGAGCTAAGGAAAAATGGAACGAAAGAAAATATGTTTTGCCAGTTATTTTGCAATTGTACGTTTGAGTTTTGTATGTGAAATTGATGTTTGATGAAGATAAATGCTCATGTAATGGCTGAAAGAAAATAAATTCTCCAAGTCAGTCCATTTTTTCATCTTTAAAGTCTGTTTTATATCGGTATTCTCGATGGTTACACTTCGTAATTCCGAAGGTTACACTTCGTAATTCCGAAACAGGTAAACTGCCTATACCTCGATGTTCGTTAATCCGAAAGCGTAAAAGGGTTCGTTAATCCGAAAATTTGTGGTGTTATTCCGAAGGTTCGATAATCCGAAAACGAAATAAGGTTCAATGTTCCGAAGGTTCGTTTATCCGAAAACGAAATAAGGTTCGTTGTTCCGAAGGTTCGTTAATCCGAAAACGAAATAAGGTTCGTTGCTCCGAAGTTTCGTTAGTCCGAAAACGAAATAAGGTAAGGTAGATAATCATTTAGTTTTCGTACTGACGAACCTTCGGATTTACGATCAACCTCATATTTTTCGGATTAACGAACTTCGGAATTACGAACCTCACTTCGTTTTCGGACTAACGAACCTTCGTTATTACGAACCTCGTTTCGTTTTCGGATTGACGAACCTTTCGAATTACGAACCTTCGGAAATACGAACCTTCGGAATAACGAAGCTTCGGAATTGTGAATGTATGCGAAAATGCGATCCTCGATAGCCCCCCCCCCCTCCCCCTCCTATCTCTATCTCTCTCTCTCTCATCCCCCTTCCTCTTAAAGCTTAATTAGGCAACTTTTCATACCTATGCTTTACACCGTCTCATTTACTCTCGATCCCATCTTGGGATCATCCAAGCTACGTTAAAACTTAACCTATCCAGAATATATCGATTTTCACAAGGTTTTCCTTCATACCATATGAAGAGTTTGCTGGCAATATGGGTTAGATCATGGAGCTAATACCTCTATGGTTAGATCATGCACTATAGACCATTCCGAGCCGGAAAATCATGGGGTTTTTTTACATCTCCCATATGCAATATTCTTATGCGACTCTAAATTGACTAACCTATCATTGCGAGCATAAATTTGGCAAAAAAAGGAGAAATCTATCTGTCTTCATATATTAATTTTTTTTTTGAAAAAAAATCAACAAATTTCCATCTAGCCCAGGGATTCTCAAATGGTGGCGCGCGCGCCACTTGTGGCGCACCGAGCCTTGCGGAGTGGCGCTTGGGAGCCGGTATATATATATAAAAAAAAATAATAAGGAAAAATTGGGGAGTAAAAAATGTTTCTACCAGTAACCTGGGAAATAAGGATTTGGTGATCATTTAAATACGAAAGAGAAAACAAAAACTCGTTATTTGACACTTAATGGTTAATTGATTTCTTCAAATTTTGTCCAATTTAGCACCGCGATAACCCCTATTATGGAGGATCGATGGTGTTCTCCTTTTTATTTATTCTATGTACAAAGTTTATGTGCCACACAAGTGATTTGAAAACCCCGTTTTTAGGATTTCTATTTCAACGGTGAGAAATTTTGCATTTCCAGAGTATACGTTTTGGTTAAGAGTTAAACATCAAATAATAAGATATTCAAAGAATATCCTGATCATAGAAGAATATGAATTTGGGACATAACAAGCAGAAACTTTGTTTCGGGGCCGATTAAAATCCGATGTTGTAAAAGTGAAATACATCTATGCTCAGATGTATTGCCTGCCGTGATTGCATGCCTGCATGCACTCTTGCTTAATAACCATGATAACACGAACTGAATGAATGATACCGCATGTGAGTTGTACAGAGAGAGAGGGGGCAGTTTTGGGCGTTAGTGCAGTGCAAGGCCGAATTTTCAGCCCTTGCAAAATCGGGGAACGTAACTTCAGCCACTGGCGTACAGATTGGGGTGGGGATTGGGGGGCCCCAAGTGTTTCACGGCCAAGAAAAAAAAGGAAAATGAAAGAGTGGACCATTGTATTATTTTCAAAAATATTATGTCAAAATATAGAATTTTGTATTGAAAAGTTCAATATTTTTGCTTCAGTTGCCATATCTAGCCCCCTCATTTTTTTACTCATTACGCCACTTGCTCTAGCCAATATATCTGGTGCTGAACATTTTGAACTAGTGGTATCATTGGTATATGATGTGAAAAAGTCACTGGTCATTTTTCTTTTAATATTAATATTGTGCAGTTTGTTGGCATTTGTATTCTTTTGTTGATATTAATTAGAGCCCCTCTGGACAATTTAAAAGGATTCATATTCCAAAAGTTCTGGGGCTCTGCCCCCTCGACCCCCACCAGGGCCCTGGACCCACTCCGCTGATACATTGCTGGTTTGCGTAATGGATAGTGGAGCATTACAGATTCTAAACAAGAAATGTGGCGCTTCAAAAAAAGTAATTGAGAATGGCTGATCTAGCCCCTTTGACAAACAAACTGAAATGGAACCAATTCCTTTTGAATGGAAAGGTAATATTTCTTTGCCAGTTTGTTCAATTTTTAATGAGAAAGTCAACTTTTCTTTTGTATCGTCTTATAGAGCTACCAAAAATCTATACATCGAGACAAAAAAATTACCTGATGAAAAATGGATCCAACCCCTTTTGCAATAATTGAGCTTTTGATATTGTAGGAAACTATTGTGATTTTGCAGCCGTTTTCTCCGTCTGTAATATTTTCTAAGAGCATGATTATACAAAAGAAGGTCTCTTTAGCTCGCCAAGATAGTTTTTTGATAAAGAAATGTGGTGATTTTTTGCATTTTCTGAGAATTTGTGCTATATAATTGGAGCGTTTCAGTTATATTGGAGGAATCCTGCGGGGATCTCTACAAGAAAAAAGTCGGTAAGTGGAGATTTGTCTTTATTTATCTCATCAATAAACCTATATTTACCAACGCTTCCGTCGAGAGTAAAAAAAGAAATAAGATGGCTATTTTTTTCTTCTTCTTTGAAGATGGATGATGCATCAAAGCAGAAAAAACAGAAGTAAATAATATAGATATACTACTCTACAGAAAAACTGCAGAAAACGTGTAGCGCCATCTATCATTTTGTTATAGCAAACAAAAGAAGATGAAAAAGAGGATTGATTTTGCTGGCGCAATGCAGAATACAAATTTGATTATACACTCTAAAACAAATCATTAAAAAAAAGACTAGTTAATAGGTCAGGGGCCCGTTGCAGAAAGAGTTGCAATAAATCGCAACACAAAAAATCATGCGCAACTTGATTTTAACCAAAGTTTTCAACCGATCAGCGCATTTGGGACTTGAGATTGATTTTTTGACTTGCGTTTAAACGCAACTCTTTCTGCAACGGACCACATCTGGGTGCAACTGTTATTCTAGTCGTATTTAACTATATTCTAGTCGTATTTAATTATATTCTAGTCGTATTTTACTAATCAAGTTATTTCTGACTAGATTATATATTATCAGAAATGTGAATAAAGGATGGGGGTCGGGTGTCCGGACACTTTATCTTTTTGAAGCCTTCTTTTTTGTCTGTGGATTACACTAAAAATATGAATTCATTACTTGTAATAATTTTCTATGTTGTTCTCTATAATATTTTCTAACATTCTGTACTAAAAATTGATGAAACTTTGCTTGTATTTTTTTCCAAATGACTTTCTAAAATTGATTGTCCGGACACACAACCTGTCCGGACACACAACAACCGGGTACTATCAGTTGCATGCAACCAGCTGACTACTAGTACTTGTCTAGCTAATATGACTGATTTGTTTTAAGAGTGTAAGTGTAAAGTCCCTCCCCGGATAGTGCCAATTCTTCAGACGTCAGAGGAACAGAAGATCCTCATCATCATAAAAAATAAAGATTAAAAAGAATAATAAAGTAGATTATAAAGTAATGATAACGAAAATAAATCAAACATGAAAATTAGTTTCACGATTTTTTAGTTCAATGATCATTATCATTATTACGTCAGAGCGCGTATTTAGCGCCCTGCGCTACGCGCTTGCACATTGTTGTTAAGCGCGGCCGGCCAAAATAAAAAATAAAAAAATACACAGAAACGGGAAATTGCGAGGAAGAATCTGTTTTATTTTCGGTTGATTTCTTTATTCATGTCATTTGATCGAACCTTTTCTACTTAAAATTAGGTAAGTATTAGAAAGTCGTTCTAAATCCTAGAATAGGCCTTATGTTGTTGTTAAAGATTTTGTTTCAGAATGAGAGAGAAAGGGGGAAGAGGGTGGTTTTGTGAGTAGGGACCGTAATGGTTGGGTCTTCTCAATAACAACGTTGTCAAATTATTATTATCAAACGCGATGATGATATTGATAGGCCCTAACTTTTTTATAATTTAAAATTATTTTAAACATGATGATGAGTCGACAGAGTATCTAGGCCTATAGCGACATGTCTTAGATCTAACTTGTAGACTTGGATTAGGTCTAGGTCCTAGGCCAATTTTAAACAATAATTTTGTTGGACTTTGTAAAGTCTCATTTTTGCTTTGCAAGCTAGGTTATGGATTCCTTACCACAGGGTGAGGTGCAAATTGTCAGACTATGTCAATCTGTAATATTAATTGTTTGTAAACATTTTTCAGGGGCTGCGGAAGCGGGGGGCTGGGGACTTCAGCCCCTCCACCTTTTTCCAAAACCGTGTACAAAAACGTAGAAATGACCATATAATTATGATTGTGATTTTTTTTGCATGGTTCGCCCCCCCCCCCCCACCGGCCCTTCGAACACCGTTTCGTGGCCCCTGTTTTTTCGTTCAAGTATTGAACAAAATATTGTGATGTTTTATAAATGTAGATTGTTTCTCGTGATCAAGTTGCACTCATCGACTGATAATCATGATCAACCAAGTTCCTGATACGGTAAGTCGATCAGATAGATAGATAGATAGATAGATAGCCAGCCAGACATACATGAAGATAGATAGAGACAGGCAGATAGATGGATGGATACATGTAGATAGATAGATAGGTTACATATGAAAATTATACTATAATCAGTTTTTAAGTAGTGCTAAATGCATCGTGACTAATACAAGATTCATGAATCGTATAACCTAAGATATGAAAAAGTACAAATAAGTTCGACATCAAACTTTCACGCAAACAACAAAAGATGATGAAACAATGTAAAACAAGTTGATTAAATAAATCATAACTAAATAGTTATATATAAGACTACATAATACACATGAAATTAGAAAGAATATTTAACATTACACAGTGGGGACATTTTTAAATGTTGTTTCAATACTCTTTCAAATTTTGTCTAAAAGTCTTAACCTTGTCAAGTCTTTCCTGACACAATATAAGCCACCATTAACTGATTGATCGGGAGTGAAGACCTTTTTTTTTGGGGGGGGGCTTGTTAATTTTTTCTGTACAAAAAATGCCCCTCCCCTCCTTTAGAAAAAAAAGGGACCCGCCCCTGGTGTGTATCTATTTTATGACTTTTTGTATTCATTTGATTATGCAGTATATATTTAGAAAAAACTCTATTGTTTACGTTTTTTTTATCCGCAGACTGCCGCTCCGGTAGACCCTCAAACACACACCACTGTCATTGTGCGCCAAGCACAGCCAATGCCGGATGATCACTTCATATTTGCTTTATTAGTTACCATATTTTGCTGTTTACCACTTGGTGTGGTCGCAATACTCAAATCGGTGAATGTAAGTATGCGTCATAAGGCAATAATCTCATCATCATCATCATCATCATCAACAACACCATCATCATCAACATCATCATCATTATCAGCATCATCAGCATCATCTATCATCATCATTATCATCATCATCATCATCATCATCTATCATCAACATCATCATCATCATCATCATCAGCATCATCATCATCATTATTATCATCATCAGCATCAACATCTATCACTATCATCAACATCATCATCGTCATCGTCCCCATTAACACTATCATCATCATCATCATTAACATCCTCATCATCAGCATCATCATCACCATCATCACCATCAGCATCATCATCAATATCATCATCATTACCATCATCGTCATCACCATCATCATCATTATCATCATCATCATCATCAACATCATCATCATTATCATCAGCATCATCATCATCATTATCATCACCATCATCATCAACATCATCATCATCACCATCAACATCACCATCACCACTACAACCATCGTCATCACCATCAACAGCGTCAGCCTCACAACAATATCGTCATCGGCGTCGTCACCGTCATTACCATAATAATAATGATCATCATCACCTTCACCACCACCACCATCACCAACAACAACAACATCATCCTCATCATCACCATGACCATTATCCTCACCTCTGCCACCACCACCACCTATAGCAGGCTTGATTTTTTTAAATTCACTGAGCAATGGTTTTGTTTTATTCATTAATTCATTTATTCATTCAAATATTCATAAATTCTGTTAATTTCAGCAAAATTTGCACTGATGGTGTAAACTTGTATCCACAACATTTACCTAAAATGAATGCATAACTTTGTGTAAAATAGGAAAAATAACCAATTATAAATAGCCGTTAGTGGATTTAGCCTTCTTTGGAACAAAACTATTTTGGATTTAGCTCCTTTTGGAACAAAACTCGAATTTGTAATCAATTTTAACCAACCTATCCATCTTTTTTTTTAATGCGATATGTTGCATTTGATTCCCACGTTTTAGATACTTGTATCAAAAATCAATTTTGATCAAAAGTGGATTTTGCTCCTTTTGGAATCAATTCATTCATCCTTTATCTATTTTTTTTTCAGGTGAAGACTCGTTACAATGCAGGCGACTTCACCGGTGCTGAACAGGCCTCAAAGGGAGCGAGTAAATGGGCCAAGATCGCACTCGTTACCGGTATCCTCTTCAACATCGCCTGGATAGTCGCCGTCTGTGTTTATTATTTCCTGTTCGTCAAGGCTGTAACGAGTGCGTTTGAAAGCTTGGGAGACTACTAAGGTGTATCGATAACTGTGATCGATATCATTTCATCTGAGCATATTTTCCCGCCATCAATGTGAAGAAAATGACTTTACAAAACAATTCAATTATGAGGAAACAATGAACATGAAGAAGAACATAAAGGGTTATGACAAATTCGTACGGCTCCTTTTTTTAACGGAGAGGAGGGGGTATATTTTTTTCATCAACAAAAAGAAACGAGTTCTCGTTGACAAAATGGTCGACCATGGAAGTTAATTTATAATGAGTTAACAGTTGCTATGTAAAGTAAAGGCTAATTTGCATTTAACTTGACTTAGTAAGATGTGCCATCGGTAATTTGGTTCATTTGTATTTTAGAGTGAGAATGGAAAAGCTTTAGATCCAGTAAAAAAATGTCAATATTAATCAGTATCTCGGGGGTTGTCTACGGATAGTTTCATAAATTTTAAAATCACTTTTTAAGCCCGAGGATTCTAATTGAGGCAGCCCCGGAAAATAAGCAAAATGTTCTATCTGTTGTTTAAAATGGTTTGCAGCAGGTGATGTAACATCAGTCTTGATATTGAGTTTAATTAAGGTTGATTATTATTTGATGAAACAATCATTGTTAATGATGGTGATGATGGCGATAATGATGATGATGATGGCGATAATGATGATGATGATGATGACGATGATGATGATGATAGTGATGATGATGATGATGATGGCGATAAGGATGATGATGATAATGATGATGATGATGATGATGGTGGTGGTGGTTAGATGATGATGATGATGGTAGTGGTGGTGGTGGTGATGATGATGATGATTATGATGATGATGATGATATTGTCAGTGGCGGTAGTGGTAGTTGGTAATGACAACGATGCTATAGTAATGCTATTTGTCATTTGTGGTTGTACAGTGGAATGTTGGATATCACAGTGATAATGATAGTCATCATAATCAAATCAAAATGCTATCAATAACAATGACACTATTCTTACGAAAGATTAAAGACGGCCATGAATTGGTTTAAACGCAACTCAATATATCAAACGCAAGACAGAAACGCTCGATTGTGATTGGATGAAAGTCAATATGCGTTTAAGTTAATTTCCATCGACGAACGTAGAGGGCAGCAACACTTCGTGCTCAGAGTTATCAATAGACAGAGTGGCGACACGCGCACTGAAAACATGATACGCGCGGTCAAAGGTCAGCCATGGGGGGGCTGATTAGTTCCCTCTGCGCACATGCAATTATTTGGCAATCATCACTATTTTTATTCCCGTTTTTATTATTCCTGATTAATTGGTCTTAGGCAAACTAGCCTAGGTCCGGAAGAAATTATAATCGAGTCTAAAAGTAATTTCTCCTCTTTGGTTAGAGCTTGATGATGGATCCCCTTTATTACTTTGGTTTGTCTGGCAATATATTAAAGCTCAATTCCTTTTTTTATTGGAAATTAATTCGAAGAATTATACAAGTTTGATTCACTCAATTTATAAAAAAAATGGAAATATAGGAAAAAATAGGCAACAATATGGGAATACAAAAAATTAACAAGGTGATGCCGAAGACATAATGGAGTGGAAAACTTGGGGGAGGGGGGCAGGGCAGTTTTCTACTTCTGAAACAATGCACTGAAATTTGTAATTACAACGCCGGTATCGTAGGGGGATAATAAACAAGAAGCAAAATATAAGTGATCACACAAAATAGGAAAGGCATATATTTTGACGATATATGTTTTTATTTAAAGTTAGAATTTAATATAGTCCCCTGAAAAATTTGGGCTATATAATTATTTGATGCAGGGGTCGGGCCCATACAGGTGGCAACTCCTAGCTCCAATATTTTCACTGACTCTCAATCAATTAGAAATAGGAGCACTGTACTCATATCGAATTTCATGTCTTCAAATGATCTCGAATAATTTCAACAGTATGAAAATTAAAATTTAATAAAGATGTCAAGGCTTTGTAATCGGATGGGTCGGCAAACTTGTCCTTTTTTATGCCACCTAAAAATTAACCATTTATCTTTCTGTTTTGTATAACGAAAAGAGGAGTCCTACTGATGAATTATTTCTTAATTTATTGTTGTTTTCTTTAGTATTATCATTATTATGACTATCATCATTGTCACTATTAATAATTATCATTGAAATCATTATTTTTATTATGATCACCATTGCCATCGTCATAATCGCATACATTCGTAATTCCGAAGCTTCGTTATTCCGAAGGTTCGTTAGTCCGAAAACGAGATGAGGTTCGTATTTCCGAAAAAAAGAAATTAGGTTCGTAATTACGAAGGTTCGTTAGTCCGAAAACGAAATGATTAACGAACCTAATTTCGTTTTCGGACTAACGAACCTTATTTGTTTTCGGATTAACGAACCTTCAGAACATCGAACCTTATTTCGTTTTCGGATTATCAAATCTTCGAAATAACGAATATTCGGATCAATAACGCCACAAATGTTCGAATTAACGAACCCTTTTACGTTTTCGGATTAACGAACATCGAGGTATAGGCAATTTACGTGTTTTGGAATTACGAGCCTTGGGAATTAAGAACCTTCGGAAAATAACCATTATAATTACTATTATTATCAGGGCGGCGAACATCATACTTTCTTTCTCTTTTCTTTTTTAACTAAAAAAGTTGAGGCGGGTTTTTCCACCCCCCACCCCTTCCTGACGATGCCCTTGATAAGCACTATCATCTTTTTAATAGGGGGCAAAGGATAATGAGAGTGACAATATCCATACAATCGTACAAATTCCCTTCGATTTTCTCTTCTTTGTTTGAACTATTTTTTAAAAAAGTAGAGGGTGATCGCCTTTAAACCCGTTGCACCCGATCATCATTATCATCTTGTACATATCTGAAGAAATGTGATTTATAGTTGATTCCGTCTTAAATTTCATCAGCGGCCGCAATGTCATTATTCTAAGTGAAATGATGTAGGCTTATTCTGAAATGATCATCTATTTAAATGCTGATTATTTTCCTCTTATTTCCGGCACTTTTCGATCTTCTTAGTAAAAACAATTTCACTTGATTTTAAATTTGCGGATTTACAATAACATTGTCACATTAAAATGATATTTACCTCCATTTCCTCTCATTGACTTAATCTGACAATTCTGGCAAATGGTGGAAATTTTCAATGAGTTGTAAATGTACATGTTTATCAGTACTACCCCTCCCTTTATCACTCTCTTTGCCTCTCTCATCTCTGGGTCTCTTCCCTCTCTCTCTCTTTCTCTTTCATTATCCGATGTATACCTTCCTTTCTCTTGTGCAGTGTAATAAAAAAGAAGAAAAACAGAGTCTAAAGTTTTATATAGACGCTTGTAATGCATGTTTAAGGTGGAGAGCCTATAGCTATAGCGAGATCAAGGACGAATATTGAAAATGAGGGAGAAAACAACCAGACTGCATAACCAACAGGCGGATCTCATTGGCGGAGAAAAAAGGAAGGGGGGAGAAGAAAAAAAAAAAAGGAAAAGGGAAAAGAGAGGGGGAGGAGGGAGGCGAGTGAATAAAATAAGGTGAGGGGAAGAGTTGGAAAATACCCCAAATAGTATCTTTCATATCACAATATATTGCATGTTTGATGTCTGTGATACATATCTTGTTCAATATGCTGATACGGAGCTTAAAATATCAAGTTTTGAAAATTAATATAATACAAAACATATTTCAGCTCGGACATCGAGCTTTCATTATTTTCTTTGATTTACAAATTGATTTCTGGGAAATCAATGAAAAATTGAAGTCATCTCTTTAATACTTACTCCAAAAATGTATTTAAAACAACAAGAGCTTAAATCATACTGTATAGTTTAATTGATTTACATAAAATTGCATAATTAGTAGAAAAAAACTTTACAAACGATTTAAAACGTTTTAAAACAATATTTTTTTTATAAAAAACCGTTTTTTTATTACAACCCTTGATGAATTGTTAATAAGATATTAACTCATGCATCCTATTCATAATTACAAAAGTGCTTAGAATATCAAGTTTCAAGCCTTGACATCAACAAATTTTGCACTCTCATTGGGCTTATTGATTAATAGATAAAACGATAAAATTTTCAAGAATTCCTGATAATTCAATTATTTTTATGATGGAATATTGACACGTTTCATTTGGCGTTTAGGAAGAGGAATAGAAAGATGACCATTTTCATATGATGACAAAATGTCCTTAGAATGTCCCAGTCCTAAGTTAAAATAATTCAAGAAATATCAGCTCTCACTTCACTTTCGCATCATCTGTTACATATGCAATCCATATCCACTTTATAATTTTCATTTTCAGTGCTTGTAATAGAGCTTCAATGAACATTTTTCAGATCAGAATATCAAAATTTTTAATGTAGGAAGATACCTAATTATCCGTCTTCATAGTTTACAAAACATGAATAGAGTCCCGTTTTTAGGTCTATATGAAAGTCTCAATTTAAAAAAAAAAACATTGTTTAATTATTCTGTTCATGACTACAAAATTAGAATTTCCTTTTTTAGGTCGGAATGTCAAAAATTTTCAGCACGCGCTTCTCGCTTGCATTATTTGATTGATCTAATATGTATCGTCTTCATGGCTAACTGTAAACAGTCCTTAACAGGTCCCTTTTCGATCAGGCCAGAACGAATATAAAAATTTACTATTTATTCATGAATTATGTAGCTACACACGCATTTTGTTCAGGATCACAAATTACAAAAAAAATGTTCATTTTTCAAGAAATCTATGTGAAATTATTGAAAATTTTAGATCGAGCTTCGCGCTCGCAATAGTTTAAATACGGCCTTTATATATTCATGTTGTTTTGTAAGAATGAAGTGAATGTTAGGTCTACCCCTTCAAAGAAACAAACAAAAATAAACTTTGAGCAGTCGATTGGGGAAAATGTTGGTGAAAAAATTCTGCCCACACCCCCTTCCCCCTCTTGGCAAAAGCTGGATCCTCTCCTGATAACCTGATACGCTTTTAAAAGACAAAACAATAATAAGATATCATAAGTGATTTCCATGTAAGACATACATTTCTCTATGCACGATAAGATGGATTCAAACAATACTTTGTTTTTAATCTTGCGTTATGTCACTCAATCCTTCACATCCAATAAAGCTCATAAAAACTTTTAAATTGCGCATGCACATCCTATATACATGTATATATCGAGAATGACAATAAGAATGAAATAAACCTCGATTGGAAAATCATATCTTGGTAAAAAGAATAACGGTGAACAATTTTTTTTATTTTCCCATTACATTATCACATGCATTAGATAAAAAAAAACAGGCTGTTGAATCAATTTTAATTAAACTAGATTTTTTAATAATGAATTTCAAATTTGAATAACAGACACTTCTTCTTTTTCTTCCTCCACTTTTATCGGAGATCAGCATCAAAATGCAGTATGTCGTAATCCATCCATCCATCAACTACATTGCATTTGAAGGTTAAATTACATAATCAATTCATTTAGGACAGGAAAGAGATACGTTTCATATGAATTTTATATAAAAATATATGGAAATGCATTTTGATATAAGATAAAAAAAAAGATGGGTATACATGGAAATATAAATGTACATCCTAACACAAGGATAATGAGGGAATTTTATTGAAAATGTAATACAATAGTCCCAATGACATGATGCATTTGTAAACAAAAAAAAAGGAAATAACCTAATAATAATAATAATAGAGGTATATTTACCCAGGGTAGCCACTTCAGTTCCGAAAACTGTTCTCCCAGCGGGCCCTGCTGTTATTATTACCCTAATTATACATTTATGAAAATAAAAAAACAAATCATACATAAAAATTATATCAATATAAGTTGTTCATTCTTTCCAAATTGCACAATTATAAGGGGGAATGAAAATATATTTTATTTTCAATCTTGCATTATTTCCTGATTGTGTTAACTTTCATTCCCTGATAAATTATTTTTAAAACATTATCAGCTGAGATGTTTATTAGATTATGACTTACCAGAAACCACCTTTGAAATAAGTAAACTCTGTTCAGCTAGTTGTTTCCAAAGTTGATGCTTAAAACTTGTAGTCACTGAGGTCATTACCTTAATTGCATGATCTTTGAAAACACATGCAATTATGATAACAAAATTAGTGATCAAGTACAATTACCAGCAGATAATCCACAATGAAGATATGAGGTGGTAATATGTGGCTACACATTAGACCTGTGCCATCTCCATCATCAGTCCAAGGCCATGAACTTGTAGCTAGATGAACAATTCCCCTAAACCAAACACAGCTGGTTTACATGCAGCAATAAATATGCAGTTGCTGATAAATATATTTGTATGTAGATCTAGCACCATTACTGCTATTGAGGACATAGACCAAAGCACTTTGTGTCATCATTCCTTCTGTTTGTATTAACTAAAATCTAGATTGATTCACCTGCTGTCTTGAGAGGTAGATCTAAGCTCTTTTATTTCATTTTAGCCTCTAAATATCGATAAGTTAGAATCGATCTTGGCCTAGACTAGGTCTACATCTACTGTAGATATTCACCAACATTAGACCCTAGTCCAGAGTAAATAGACTTGAGCACTGTCTGCAGTTCAGTTGTTTGATTACAAATTTTAATCTAACAACTACACTGCATGCAGTGCTTAAGTCTTATTACTAACCTTACTACCTAGACCTAACGTTAGATCTATATAAGTTTTCTATTTAAAAAATCTATTTTTTAACACCTTTGCATTAATAAAATATAACAAAAACAAAGTCTAGAGTATAATAGGGGTACTTTCCTCTCTGATGGGATATTTTCATCTATATACTAGTAGATTTAAGGTTAAGACTAGTAACTTAGAACTAGGCCTAGGCTAGACTAAGTTTTAAAAAGTGCCTCCAAGCATGCATGGTGGCGCCATCCCTGCAATTAACCGCCTACGGCCTATAGGGTGGGCTAAGGTTTCCGCCGCCGAAAGCTCCGGCGGCGCAGCTCCTTATCTTTGGCTAGGGTCTTATGAAGGGTAGTCCCATATGCTAAATTTTATGAACTGTTTTGGGGTAGAAATTAAATGGATTTCCCCCAAAATAACATGAAACAACTTGTTAAAAGATCATTCAACCTTGACAGTCATAGTACAACACTATTTTCAACACGTTGAGGTAATTTGTGCAAAACATGATTACACAAAACTTGAAAAAATGCAATTTTTCTCTCTTACCAAACACTTTTTTCGACATTATTTTGGAAGCCGATTTATGCAAAATAACACCAGATGTATCTACAAAAAGGCAACTTTATATGTTAAAATACTCACATTGGCGTCTAGAAAATATATCCACGAGTGGAAAGTGTCGAGGTATTTAATCACTAAATGTGAGAAAAAGTGTAGTTTATTGATGTTTCCGGGGGTATGCACCCAGCAGAAGATCACAAGCGCAGAAAATATGCCAGAGGGAACTAATTGGAGCTCCATGAAATATCGGACCAATCAGAGCACACTTCCGGTTTCGCCACTCTGTCTATTGATAACTCTGTTAGTTCTCAGAGTTTTCAATAGGGCACATGAGAGTAATTCAACCGCGCGCAAAGCATGCCGGACAGGCGTAAGTAAAGATCACATGACTTTATTGATTAAAATAATTCATTAAAAATAGATCAAATGTTTGTATATCAAAAGAAAAACGATAGACATAATGCTATGTTCATACTCTTTCATAATCAAGGCGTTTGGGAAGGCTAGACTGCATTTTTGTATTTCATTTTAATCATTATTACCCACAATGCAGTTCTGGTTTTTCTGGCGATGAACTGGCCGAAATTATGGTTAGTCTTATTTCAGGCCATTTAACTTTTGATTGAGCTGGACAAGTACCTGATTAACATATCAAGTCTTTATGTACTGTTAATTGTGACTAAAGTCAGTGAATTAAAGCAAGATCTATCGAGGGATTGATTTTTAATGATTTTTTGATGAGCTATGATATAACACGTGAGTGAATGGGGGTCTGTAATACTCATGTGTGCCCAATAACTCTGTTCGTGCTTGCGTGCCCTCTGCGTTCATTGATTACCACTCTTTCTGTAGCAAGCCCCCCCCCCCCCGGACCTGACCAAGGACAGTGATGCAAAATGATTTGAACTTTGATCCTTGCTAGCCAAACAACGTATACATTCAGATTTAAATACAAACATAAGGGAATGATTCCTTTGGGTCATTCCAATCATTCATTAACCATTATTACGTCATATCAGTTAATTAACATGGGTCCGTTCCTAATGATGACATTATTGGAAATAAATGCCTTCTGTGGTGATTTAGGTAGAAAATCAGAAAATTAACTCGATATAGTAAATCAATTGCACTTCATTACCAGAAGTAAGATCGAAATTAAATTATATTGAATAATTTACCATAATACAGGTAACATGGACCAAAATAATGGCAAATGCTTTTACCAAAATCTCCCGTGTATCACAATTTTGCTGCCAGTGGGAACGAGGCGGTATACTACCTCGAAACAAGTTTTGTGTATAATGCTTTCCATTTAAACTTCAGTCTGCATTCAATTCTAATAAAGCTTTACAAACCAGGAACAACAAACGTCGATGTTTCAAGACACAGGCAAGATTTAAAATCTATTTCAAGGTAAGTTTAACATATTACCATATTCTAATTTATGAGTTATTTCACCATATAATGCTGGAAGTATTCTTATTCCTACAATTTGTTTATAATTTTAATATAAAATTTTTAGAAGTAGAAGTAGAAGTAGAAGTAGTAATTGTAGTAGTAGTAGTAGTAGTAGTAGTAGTAGTAGTAGTAATAGAAGTAGTATAGTATACTTATATACAGTGCGTATCAAAAAAAGTTTACACTTTGAAAAAGCCCTGGGAATTAGAAAATATACGAGACGTGGGTAATTTTTTTTACATATTATGTTGGGTTCGGGTCTCATCTATCCAATAAAAGTAGAAGTCTTGACAGAATGCAAAACATTTGAGTGAGCACTGTCCACTTTTGTAAAACTCGCAGAAATCTGTTTGCGCAAAAATGCTTGTTTTCACGCTGTGTCAAGGGGAAAGGGCAAAATCAAACTTACCCGGCGAAACATTTCTCATACATTTCCTTTGCACTTTTAGTCGAAAGAAATAAAATGGACACATGCAAGCATTTTGTAACAATTTTGCCACCCAAATTGAAATTTCAACACTTAATAAGCACAACCTTTACCCTTTTTGTGCCAGCTGGATCTGAGGACATAACTAAATCTGAATAAAAGTTTATATCAGACATCTCCATCATTGTTTCTCTAATTTTCTATCATATTCCCTTTAATACTTGTTTCTCCACACTTTTTCCAAGCTTAACAATGATGAACAAATGAAAATCAAGCCAAAGCAATTTCATGTAAATGACGGCTCAGGGTAAAGCAAATATCGTTGACATGGCCTCGGTGTGTGGGGGAGTGGGATGGCCGGGCGCAATGCTCTCTTCAAAGTGTTTTGGGCAAGGAAACAAGTTAAAAAGGGTAAAAGATGACTTCAAATCAATTTTATTAGCTAACTTTCAAGTGTTTTTCATGATTAAGGTCTACTTTTATTCACATAACTATTTCAAAGTTCTGCGCAAATCATTTTTCATGAACTTTTCAAAAATGAGTGGTGCTCACTCAAGCGGAAATACTTTTCGACAGTTATATCGTCATTTGCTTAATTGGATCTGTACCAATGTAAAAATATGGAAAAATCCTCAGAATATTACAAATGTATAATTTTACAAGATTTTTGCTAAGTGTAAACTTTTTTTTGATACGCACTGTATACTAATATTTGTCTAATAGTAATATTAATATAGTAGTAGTAGTAGCAGCAGCAGTAGTAGTAGTATAGGAGGAGGAAGAGTATAGAAGTTAGTAGTAGTAGGAGTAGGAGTAGTAGTAGTATGGTAGGAGGAGGAGGAGTGGTAGTGGTTGTAGTAGTAGTATATTAGCAGCAATAAGTAGTAGTAGTAGTACTAGTAGTAGTAGTAGTAGTAGTAGTAGTAGTAGTAGTAGTAGTAGTAGTAGTAGTAGTAAGTGGCGTACCGTGGGTCACGGCATGGGGGGGGCACCAGCAAAAAAAATAGTCACTTAGTAAGCGCGCGAAGCGTGCCCAGTTGCCAGGTTTACTGACCTAATAATGATATTTTAAGGATGATGCCATTAAACGGATATGTATCTCATTGGTAAAATAATGCGAGCGCGAAGCGCGAGCTTAATTTTTTTGATATTCAGACCTAAAAAGGGACATTATAATCAATCTTTTGTAATCATGATACGTACCTGTCTCGCTAAATAATGCGAGCGCGAAGCGCGAGCTGAAATTTTTGTAAATATTGACCCCCAAACAGGAAGATTGTAAGGACTATAATTTAGGAATCCATTAAGAGTATACACATCTCACCATAGTCATCTAATGCAAGTGCCAATAAGCGCTTGCTGATTTTGTTAGAATTACATCTAAACATGCACATAAAGCATTTGTAATCATGATTAACATACCCGTCTCACTAATCAAATTTTGCGAGAGCGAAGCGCGAGCTGAAAATTTAGAAAATTCAGACCTGAAGAGGGGCATTTTAAGGCTTGTTTGTAGGAATTTGTGAAGAGCATAAGTAGTTCAGTAACCAAATTATGCGAGCGCGAAGCGCGAGCTGAAAATTTTTGATATTCAGATCAGAAAAAGGGACATTTTACGGACTAATTCTAGGAATTCATGGAGGGCAGACAATATTTCAACAATCCACTACTGCCAATGTAAGCACGGACATGAAATGTTTTATATTAAGATCTTTAAATGGGGAAATCACTTTAAGTAGTCATGAAAAAGAAGAATACTTTTGTACATAAAACAATAATAACTCGAAGTGCGAGGAAATTTGGCAGTTTGGTGACTTGAAAACGGGAGGTTTTAGTATAACAGGATTATATATCTCGGTAAACAGAAAATGCGAGCACCAGGAACAATGAAGACATTGGCCCTGAACAAATTATGTTTCATAAAGTTCATAAAAAAAACTGTTTCTTATGTAAAATGACATAACATAATTATGATATAACATTATAATGAATAATAATGTATTCTTTTCCACTAAGTTCCTCTTCCTTTCTCCCTATTTTTCTCCTTTTCCCCGTTTTTTTTTGTCAGCCGATTGTGGGGGGGGGGGGGCACGTGCCCCCATGCCCCCGTAGTTACGCCACTGGTAGTAGTAGAAGTAGTAGTAGTATAGACAATGATCGAGTAAAAAAATGAAGGGCGGGGTTTCGGAAATGGTGAACAAGACAAATTTTCTTAATGGTTTTGAGAAAATCAAATATTTGGCGCAATCCAAATGAAAAATCATTTATAGGAAAGACCGAAAACACCAAGTCTAAAATACCAGACCCATTTAATCTTTCCATTACCAAAATCAATTCAAGGTTATAATTTTCACAGAAAAAAAAACAAGCGAAAGACTCATCTACTATGGCAGGCGTGGCTCAGACTCAGCATGAAAAGTCAGCACAGCCTCCTACCTACCAACAAGCTCCTCCCCTAGCCACGCCTACTAACCCACCACAGTACCAGCCTCCAACCGAGCAGCCAAGCACCGCCCACTATGCAGCACAGCCATCGAATCAGGCGTGGCAAGCACCGAGTAGCTCCGCCCCTCCACCCACCTATAACGCTCAGTTTATCGTCCAACAGCCTGGAACATACGTCTACCAGACTCACCCACAAGCATTTCAGGTATAACAAGCATGCTCAGTACTTTTTCGACATTACATTATTAACAATTGAAGTTTTTATCCAAAGACTAGAATATGTTTTGGGTGATCGTTTTATTATATTTTTGGCAGCTAGTCGACCCTATAAAATTATTCCTATAAAATATTTAGTGTCAGGAAGACAAGACATTCCCCGGTACAGGCACTAAGCACACTTAGGGAATGGTCAAAATGAATATTGTTCTGGTGAATATGATTTTTTGATCACTCCTCTCATTCTAATCCGTCTCCCCCCATCAAAAAAAAAAATGTGAGAAATAATTTGGTTGGTCGTTGTTGTTGGTTGTTGTTGTTTCTTACAATTATTGTGGGTCTTTCCCATCAGATGCGAAATTCAGAGATGAGATCATACTTCAGAAATGCATTCGATCCAGATTAGCTCAAGTTTAACAAAGGTACTGAAATAAAAATATGAAATTAATTTCGTTCCATGTCATTTTCCAGGCTTCTAATCAGCAGAGCGTGACCGTCATTCAGGCCACCACCGCCCCGCAGGACTATTTCAGCTTCAGTCTCTTTGTAATGCTATGCTGTTGCCTACCACTTGGAATTGTCGCTATTGTGAAATCCGGGGAGGTAAGCAAAAAAAAAATAGTTATCAAAAATGCAATAACTAAAAAAATAATTGTTCAAAATAAAATAAATGAAATGTAAATAAATAAATGAATAAACAAAGAAATAAATAAATGGATAAATAGATGAATAAAAACAACGACTACATATTATTTAGTTAATTATTTGATTAATTAATTGATTTATTAAATCAATTAATTAATCAAATAATTAACTAAATAATTAAAGGCCACTGAAATTGGATAGATACAGCCGTAACTAGTTGCTCGGGTTGAAAATTTGGTGAAGGGTGTAAGCCGGTTTTTTTTAGGGGGTTGCTGTTGTAATTTTATTTTTCTTTTAGATATAAATCTATCCTTTCTATCCTTATTTTGTTGGTGTTATTTCCTCCTCCACCATTGTAAGTTGCATCCTGATGTGACCCCTATTCAATGCAGTTACCACCTCCCCACTGGATCTATCTACGGTATAAGTTCAGTTCAGTTCATTTTATTTCAAATTCCATATAAAAATAACATTAAGAAAAATACATATATCTATACACAACAGAAAACAAAGATTAAACAATAATTTGGTAAACATGGTTTATACGAATGATGTTAACATATTGTAGTTTACAGGAATTAGGGGAAGGCCACAAAAAGCCAGATGGCTTGTCGAGCAGGCTACTCTAGTAGGGGGAAATAAATTATTGTTAATATTGAAATAAAACCAGATATAAAACTGTATTGAAATTAAATTAACAAAAGAATAGGACAGATACCACACAACCCTATACAAAGCAGCATATCTAAAATATTTAAGATGTCAGAAAATATTTCTTAAGTTTTCTTTTAAATACATTAAGTGTTTTACAAGACCGAATTTCTATTGAAAGACTATTCCAAATATAAGTATTTCGCTTTTCGTTGTTTTTGTTGTTGCTTGTTTGTTTGATTTGGATTATGGTTCACTTTTAGTTTTCAAGATTTAACATTCGCACCCCCCCCCCTGTATGTAGCACCCTGTGTGTGTTCCAGCCATCCCAGTCCATGCAGTTACCTTACTCTGTCTACGTTAGATATTAACATCTTCATTTTGTTGGTGTAATATTTTTTATCTCCGTATACACAGGTCAAGACGAAGGCTTCAGTCGGCGACATGGCTGGTGCCCGGATGGCGTCCCAGGATGCCAAACGATATGCCTGGATCGGTTGTTCTATCGGTCTCATTATGTGGATCGTTGGAATAATATGCCTGTCAATATGGATTGCATTTATCGTGGAGGATTGTAATGATGGTTATTGTTAAGGATGATTGTGGAAGGAGTGGATCATGGGTGGGGAGAGGGGGCGGGCATTGCACACATGGGCGTGTCTGTTATAGACACGTGCGCGAATGCACCCCCCCCCCTGAACGGGGGGAGGGGGAGGGAGCGCATGACGTCACTCTAATCAATGGGGGTTGACACAATCAAATCTCCGTCAACTCTTGTTTGAAGGGGAGGCTACTCCTTGGGAAAGTACAGCAGTGAAGAAACTCTATCACCCCCCCCCAAAAAAAAACCCACCGAATTTCTATCATTTAACCCCCCCCCCCCATCACACACACACACACGCATTATCATGACCACCATCCATCTTTGAAAGTATCTTTGTGCCGAAGGTCAGAAGTTTTGGAAATTGGGCCTATTTAACTGGTAACTGAGCGCGCTTCGCGCGCTCACTAAGTGACTCGAAATTTTTGCTGGTATCCCCCCCCAAAAAAAAAAACATGTTTAAAGTGCTGATGATGTGATCTATGTATAGAGGCTAGTAAGTGTAGGAACAAGAATAAATAAGCCTATTCGAGTATAGCATTTGTTAGTAAATGTAAGTCAAGGACTTTTTTTCTCATCCTACTAAAAGAATTTCGAAATCCAAAAACCCTCCTATTTCAGTTCATATTTTCACAACGATAATCAGTTCTGATGACATGCACACTGATTCATATCAAGATTCATTTTAATATGGGGAGGAAGACCTGTGGGTTATGGCTATTAAGTTAGCCTTTTCCATACCCAGGCAGCCTCTCCAACTCTCATCCAGGTCTTATTTTCTCTATCATGTACAAGTTTGATTGATCTTGTCTTTGATCTGTTTGTATTCTTTGTTTTTTGAATGTCAAATAAAATAATAATAATGATAATGATAATATAAAAACTATTGATTTTGATATTTCCATAGAGCTCCATGATATTTCATACCGATCATTTTATTATTTCTAATTGAAGTAAGTTCTTGTGATGTATTGATGTTTATTTTGTTTTTGTATATACGCGTATTCGTTGTTGTGATGGTTATACAAAAAATATAAGTAGATAAGTCGTACGAATGTATAAGTATTCAAGAAGAAAAAACAACGAAACGGAGAAATATCAACGATATATCGTTACTTTAAATACATATTTGATAAACAAAATAGTGTTTCTGGTGTAATACGCAGTGGCTTAAGAGGGAACGTGATCGAGAGAGAGAGGGTGTGAGGGGGAGGGGGTGAGGTGGGGAGAGCAGGTTATAGAAAGAGGAGGGGGCTGAGTAAGGGGCAGAGCGAGATTATAAGAGAGAATAAGGAAGGAGCTAGGGGGAGAAATTATACATGTATGTGACTTTATTATCTTATTATAGGCTGTTAATCGATTTCTAGTATTCTTTATTCGACATTTCTGAATGATAGGGCCTTCAAAATATTTGGTAAAAGTGCTCTATGAGGGTAATTATGCGTCCAACCAAATTGGGCATTTATGTGCACTTCCATTTCTCCAGTGTGATGAATATTTTCCCCATTCTAAAGTAATAATAATGCTGCTTACTTTTTACCTTAATGGACGATAATTTGCTTTCCGCATTGGGTAAAATTCTGCCCCAAATTGGTTGGACACAATGATACTCTCGTGGTGGCAAAAATTTACCCAAATATTTTTAAAAGTGTTTAACCTCTTAATCCGGGTGGAAAGATCACAGTGTCACACTTTATCGGTTCACAGCATAGAGGACGATGTGAAAATATCATTCACACTGTTAAAATGCTCCTATTCAACAGTGTGAAGATAATTTATGTTCACACTGTGGACACCTCGGCAGTGTGACTGTTCACAGCGTGTTAACATATAGTCGACTGTGTGAATACAAGACATGATTCACACTGTTCAAATGCACGAATTCAACAGTGTGAATGTAATTTCATAATACACTGTGAACACATTGTGGGCACTAACGTACCTACGGGGGGGGCAGGGGTGGCAGTCTGCCCCCCCCCCGACGAGCTACAACCCATGCAAAGGACGTATCCCTGCCCCCACCCTGACGAGCTTCAAGACCTTTATTGCCCCCTGACGAGCTTGAAGAATTTTTTTTGCTTGTCAAATTTTTTGGCGGACGTTTTTGCCCCCCCCCCTGTGGAAAATCCTAGGTACGCCACTGACTGTGGGATACTGTGTTCTTTCTAGTTCTAGTAGGGCAGATTCACCTAAATACCGCGGGCGTCTTGATCGGACGCGGGTGCAATAAAATGGTGAGTCCGGAGAATTCAAGGGGGAGGGGGCTCGAAAAAAGGGAGTTAACTGAGAATGATTATAGAAGCCATATTTTTTAAATAGGGCATATAGAATACCGAATCTCCCGGCCGTTCGCCGCCCTTTCCTAGTCTGCTGGGCAAACCCTTCACTCGAAATAAGGGTCTGAATGTGCAGCCTACTCATGCCTTGTGTACTGAAGGCTCTCTCGCTCAGGCAAGTTTTGTATGTGCTAGTCTTTGCGCGGAGGCACACTTGTTGATCAAAGTTCCAATGAGGGTCTGTTCCTGCAGACTAGCCCATCCCCATCAAAACAATTTTGCACCACACCACCACCGCCGAATACTCGTCGGGCATTTGTTTCACAATTTTAAAATGTGCTTTACATTCATTTTCTAAGGAGACGTTGGAAGGGGTGAATTCACTCCCCGAGACCCCGACCCTTATGAAAGAAAAATAATTAAGCCTATTGAAATGATTGGCTTGAAAGAAGAAAAAAAAGAGTAAATAAAGCATAATGCTGACAATTTGATCAAAATCGGATTTGTAATAACAAAGTTATGACACCTTTAACAAAGTTTCGGTTATCTTCACAAAACAATCAAAAAATATCATGGTCTAGCTAGCTGCAGCACTCTAGCTGTATACAAAATGACAGAAGCGATCGATGACGTCACTCACTCACTCACTCACTCACATTTCCCCCCTCTAAATGCGAAACAAAGTTTGATTCCAGCTACATAGACATGCCACTCCTGCTACTCGCATGACTCGGGGGCCGCTGAACATGCTGAACGGTTTTGAAGGGGGGGGGGGGGGTCAGACCATGCAAAATATCACAATCAGATGGTCATTGTTATGTTTGTACTTAGTTCGGGAAAAAGTGAGAGAGGGGGCTGAAGCCTCTCCCACCCCCCCCCCCCCTAGTATGAGGCACAGACCCTGGCATTGGAACTTTGATCAACAAGTGTGCCTCCACGCAAAGACTAGCACATACAAAACTTGCTGCCCGGAGGGGCCACTTACATTGACGAGTGGATACCATGCGTGACCAAAAAACACGTAAAAAGGATGTCTTTTTCACGATAGGGCACGTTACGTACGTAACGTGATAAGGGTGTCAAAAACACAAAAATAATGAAAAAAGAATATCTATTTCGCTAGGAAAATTACGTGTTTAGGGTCGAATTTGCGGGGATGATAAAACAAAATTCAAATGTTTTATAAAGGATGTCCTTTTTGCCCCAACACCTCGTGTTCAGAGTCCGATTTGCGCGAGGTGTAGAAGATGGGGTCGTACTAAACCCCCGACTAAACCAAATAAGGTAAAGCCGACGACCGAAGGACCCGTAACAATAAAACATTCCTGTACTTGTTTAGGGGTTCATTTCAGGTAATATTTGCCAAGAGTATATCGTTTTGTTTCCAATACTTGTTAAGGGTAGGGTTTCACACGCCAATACTTGTTAAGGGGTGCATTTTCAGAATATGGAAATTACGTGTTTAGGGTGCTTTTCGAGACCCATGGGTCGCGCATGGTATCCACTTGTGAATGGAAGTGCCCCCCCCCCCGGGACTTGCTGTTCCAATACAGAGCGAGAGAGCCTTCAGTACACAAGGCATGAGTAGGCTGCTGCACATTCAGACCCTTATTTCGAGTGAAGGGTTTGCCCAGCAGACTACCCCCCCCCCCGGCCCCTGGAACCGAAACTGGAATCTAGATCGAGACGTATCTAAATACCAGTAAAATCACTGACACACTTTGTACAGTTGGTTTTTTGGTATTGTACGTAAATAATGTACGGTATGATAAAATATAATTCGTGTTTATTAGATAGATTATTGTTTGCTTCAGGTATTTGCACATTATTTGACTGGTGGATATGTATTTTTTTTAAACAATATTCCATAATTTGTCGTAGTAATGTATGTTTTATTCTAACAAAAGGACCCCATTGCGGCTTTCATGGGCTATCCTGTCAAGGTATTCTTTAATTTCATTGTAATCACCTGTGATCACTGGCGGCGGAAGCCAATAAATTTAGGGGGTGTCCACCTGAAATTTTGGGATGGACACATGTAAAAAAATAGGACAACCGACCCAAAAATTTTTGAGAAGCAAAAAAAAAAAAAAAAAAAAAAAAAAAAAAAGGTCATCAACCTAAATTTTAGGGGGGGACAACACACACGTGTCAAGGGGGTCCACGTGAATTTAGGGGGGGACGCAGGAAAAAAAATTGACAAGCAAAAAAAAAAAAAAAAAAAAAAAAAAAAAAAGGTTATCAAAACAAAATTTAGGGGGGGACCGTCCCCCCACCTAAAATTTAGGGGGGGACACGTCCCCCCGCTTCCGCCGCCTATGCCTGTGATATTCTTGACGAATAAAATCAATCAATCAGTCCATCCATCAATCAATCAATCAATCAAACAATCAATCAATCAATGAAAACAATCATTAATTGATCAATGTGATCCCCCTTTCTCTCAAATCTACAAAATATGATAGTGTGGAGCATATTGTTTATTCCCTTGGACCAATGAACATGCATAGTCCTACAAGCATCGTTGGGTTCAAGTAAAGTATATTATACATTTCATATGAATAAATAAAAAAAATCGTGAGTGTATATGACATCATCAAAAATAATTGAGAGATATTAATAAAAATTATTTCTTCAACTCGCTATAGGGGATATACAAGCAATGCTTTTTAGTGGATCCCCTCATTTCCATACACGCTTAATAGTACTTTGTACAAGCTGTTATCACATAATTATGCTGAGGTAAAATCGACCTTGTACTTATACTTTGATTTGTTACTGTTTTTTATTTAGTATTTGTCATGGAAATGAAAATAAACTTCTTAAATCTTGAATCTTGATAATCTTGTATCTATTAAAATGTGCATACCTTCTTGCATGGTTAGCAGCCTATGAGCAAGGATTGAGAGACATCGTTATCTCCACTAATCAAATTGGAAGAATTATTAAATGAAAATAAAATAGATAAATCAATATGAAAAAATGGAATATGATCCCGGAATTCGATCAACAAAATCAACGAGTGAGGGAGTTGCCCTTTCCACGCCTTGGTGTTTGGGTGACGCATCGGTGCCAACTTTGCATACGGCAGACATGCTCTCTTTTTGACGAGCGCCATCTCGCGGGACACTGCATGTGGACACTGCAACTAGAATTTCTAGTTCATGGGCAGCTAGTGGCGTAATAGACCACAATTTTTTTGAGGAGGCTAGATAATTATGGCGTATCGCGTAAAAGTTATTTGAAAAGTTGCGAGTGAGCGAGCAAAATTTACATTTTTAATACAAAAATCAAGTTTTGTAATAGATTTTGACATAATATTAGAATATATATATATATTATATATATATATATATATATATATATATATATTTTTTTTTTTTTTGGGGGGGGGTCAAGAGCCCCAAAGCCCCGCCCCTATCTGTAAGCCAGTGTTCATGAGTGTTGCGGGACAAGGGGTTCTGCCCTCTCTAGATTGGGGGAAATAAAGGCAAATAGATAACAATCAGGGGCGGTGGAACGGCTTAGAAAGTGTGTGTGGGGGGGGGGGGTGGGCTGACCATTATGTTTTTGTAGGCCTATATATACGTTTTTTTGAAAAAAATGGGGCTGATATAGATATGTTAACATCCCCCCCCCCCCTCCTCCGTGGGCGGTTGTGCGGACGGTGCCGAATAACAAACGGTGAAAATGTAATCTTGATTTTAAGGAATGGGGGGGGGGGGGGTGTCTTCGTTTTGAAGCAAGCAAAGCAAGCACTTCTTTTTTTTTTAGTTCAATCAAAACACATGTATTTGTGATCAATTACAAGTCTAGTGTCCTAAATCCCCCTAAATCAATCATAGTTTTTTATGTATTGCTATCAAATGCAAATTCGTGATTGATTGCTCATCGATCTGCTCCTTTATATGCATGCTGCTAAAATTGATCTGTAAATTTGCAAGCAAAAGAATATTTTAATTGATTTGAAACATATTTTCTTGCTAAACGCTACTAGTGTTACAAAGATAGTTTAAGAATGTACTCTTGGCAGGGTACCTTTTTCTAACGAATCGGGGGGGGGGGGGGGGGCCGGGGGGTACAAAAAAAATAGTTGGAAATAATACGTTATATATACGGGGCAAATAATTAAACGATCTAATGGATCCCACTTCTCTATTATGATGCTCGTATATCTTCCCCCTTTTTCTTATTTTTCCTCCTATCCCCCACTAGCTATAGCTAGTGTGGGGGGGGGGGGTAGCGACCCCCCTCCCCCGCCCCCTATATGACCAAACACGCAGTCTGCTGAGTTTTATGTGTGCTGAAATTGCCGAACTGGGGCACTTTTTTAAATTAAACAAAAAAGGTGTCGCATTCTGCAAGACATTAGAAGACTATTAGATAGAACTCTGCGGAGAGCTCAGCAGCTGGAACCCCTAGAACCTAGTCCCCATCTTTTTTTTTCTTGATCATAGCTGCCTTATGCGCATCTAAACATCGGAGGATCGGATGTTGCACTACCTGCGAGTGAAACTGGAAATTTGCTTCTAGATTTATGATTGGATTTTGTCTTTATTGCTGAATGGTTTCAGACGTTTCAAGTTAAAGAATCAGGGGAAAACATACCTGCTAATATTATCTTACTGTGAGTATTATTTAACTGGTTGATTTATCGAGAAAATACGATCGTAACTAAATGAATTTTGTGTAAATATTGATATGCAGTCCCACTAACAGGTTTTTGTGTAGGAATACAAGTTACTATAGTCTGATAGAGTTGTATTTTTTTTCTTTGTTTGGTATGCCAAAGACTGGTCAGGCTAAGTGGCTCTCTAACGTTAAAGTAATTAACTTAAAGTCTATATGTAAAAAAAACAAGCAATAACATGATCTCTGCTACAATGATATTCAATTTAAACGAAAGACGTGATGTCATTCAGTTGTGAAAAGGTCTATTTTGTTAGAAGTTAGGCCTTTAATTTATTATTAAATATTAAGTTGAAATTGAACTTAACATGATTGCACTTTACTGCGTTGTCTGAAGAAAGGGAGAAATGTCTGAGCTTAGAAGAAGAATAAATCGGGGGGGGGGGGGGGGGGTACCGTACTCACAAAATAAGGCATATGGACTTTGGGATGTGCAGCTGCTAGCTGGAATTTGTCCCTTTTTGGGGAAGAAATCCCTAATATGGGGTATGATAATGCTGGAAAATCCCTAAACATGGCCCCAATTTTTAGATACTGGCCTTAAACACAGGTCCATATTCTCCTCCAATGTCTTAGGTGCAGATCTGGGATCGAAATGCCCTGTCAAAATGTAGGAAACCATCTGCTGTTTCGTCAAAGTACGTGTACAAATCCCTGACAATACGACGATTCGTTGCCTTTTCCTGGGCGCCCCCCCCCTTGAAGGTGATGATTAATAACACCAGGGGAGCGTTTCATGAAAGGACTTGTCAGACGTTTTATCCGACAAGTACTGTTTTATCCGACAGTTACTATGGTAACAGTGCCTCTCATCCAATCATTATGAAGGAAAGTTGTCAGACCTGACAACTTGTCGGACGAAAATGTTGATGAAACCCTCCCCTGGAATCAGAACAGCATACGCATGAACTTACTTCTGCTTTAATAAGCAATGAACAGATGATTGCACCTTAACCTAAACTAAGATTTTTTTTAAAGCCGAGGTTACTGCGAATAAAAAACATAGTAGATATATGTACAGGGAAAGAGAAAAATAGAAATTGAAAGCTATTTGTGGGGTGAATTCTTAAACCCACTCTTATACGTGGTTCCTTTTTGGATGAAACTCTCTAATAATGGGTACCTATTTATTTTTTTTAGCCAAAATGACCCTTAAATATGGTTGGGTTTTGAGCCTTCAGCTGCACACTCCCCATAGAAACCAAATCTCATGTACGATGAATGCCTTCCACAAGGACCGGTGGGAATATCTCCTGTGGTACTACATGTATGTGATGCTTCCTTGGTCACTGTAGAAGCCCTTGGCTGGTAGAATTCTAAAGGCAACTGCACACCTTAAGATTGGTGGTGATTTTTTACCTGATTGCAAAGAAAGCACGAATGCTTGTAAGCAAGCAACCAGAGGACCGACGGCTTAAGGTCCTCTCCAAAGGACCTGGTACTGAGGATTAATGCCTTACCAAAGGGCACTAGCGCACCAAGTGGGAATCGAACCCGGGTCACCTGAATAAGAATCCCCCGCTCTACCGACCGAGCTATCGCGCAAGCTCATTGGTTTGCGACCGATTTCAGAAGAAAATGTAGTAGACTTTGATGCTAATATTGAGACTACTGTGTAATGTTCTACATAGGCTATGTTCAAATCTGTGACTATGCTCTCATCCTTATTAGAATTTAGAATAAAAGTGAATTTAATATCTATAATGACGTCAAAGCAGTCGCACGATTGGCTACGATTTGAAACTAATTGGGTCTTTACTCCAAAATAAAAGCTTGCAATCATTCAAAATGGTTATAATAGTATTCTTTGAATAGATTTTAACCTAAAATAAAATGATATGTTCCATTCACATTATCAGAAAATGAGCAAAATGCCATTTGTTCCAAAATCGGATCGCGAACAGTCGTAAGGTGTGCGGTGACCTTAAGGGTGCACCCTACATGTATCTGGTGAAGGAGGGAGATGGCTGGTATGAGGACAGGAGTCTCAGAGACTTAGACCCTATCTTATTGGGAGCTTTCTCAGGCATTGCACCTGAGGAGTAGTTACATGTAAATGACGTACGTGAAGCAACCTACCAGTATTCTTGGGCACTTTGAGATTCCATGACTCCTCGCGCAAGCTCATGAAGTAGTAGTTTTCAGCAATATTAATCCTACAAGAAGCGACCGGGAGTTACAGGCTCGCGCCTTCATCCCGTACCAGATGATGATGAGGATAGTTCACACAATAAGCCATGACCATTACAACCACTGGGTTGTATTAAGGTGCATCAAAGCACGTTCACACAGGGAGTTTAAGACATTTTTGGGAACATGATAAATGCAGGAGCAGTACTTACAGAATAAGTAATGGTGTGTATGCAGTGTTGTACATATTTTTAGATAGTCAGCACCCGCCGTGGGAACACACAAATGCATACAGTGATGGCTACTAGGCTTGTCACGGGGAAGACTGTCTAGTGATTTTTTTCTCTCATTTTACTTTTTAGATATGAAGTTTTTTGAGTGAATTCAGTAAATATTGTGTATGTCAGTGTACTAGATATCAAAAATTATATTGAGTACAAGTAAATATCTGGATTTTGTATGATGGTGCTTTAAACTTGAAAGTCTGACTGATGATTCTGACAGCTTTTTTCAACTCTATTGAGGTCCCATTGCCCCCCCCCCCCCCAGAGTGACTGAGCCTGCATAATGTAGGCATGAGTCTTTGGAAAACATGTGTTTTATCAAAATCCTTTTATAGTCTGCAGTCCATTAAGAAAACAGATGAAATCTTAAGAAGAATAACTAGTAACTAGAAGCAAATGGTGAAGAGAGGAGAATGATAAGGAATGTTGCCTACATTAATTATCAGCTGATATATTCATTTTCTGTTAAATCCTGATTTTTTGCTCAAGATTGTGTAACCGAGCCTACACTGTACACACGATTTGCATTTTCTTAGCCCTATACTAAGATGTTGAAAATCACCATGTTTATTTAGATTTATTTTATTTTTAGAAAATAAATGACAAAGGATGCAACTACATGTACATTGTGCAGTATGCATCTTGCTATTGAAGCTACTTTTTGGACCAGATAGTGCAATTTAACATTATATAAATCAAATTTCTGTATTGGGTCAAACAGATTTCTTTGGCCCTCATCGAGTTGACTAAACTTGACTTACAGGAAAAGACTACCGGCAGTCCTCTATTAATTTTTTGTTAAGAAAATTGTCATCAAATGGTTGAGACTAGTCAGACTAGAGAACATGTATAATCGGAATATTATGAAACAGTGAAATCAATAAGAGATGGTAATACTAATAGTCTATTGATGGTCAAATGAAAATTTTCACAAAATGTCAGAATCAAATACAGTCACTAGACTAAGTTGTATATACTGCATTTTTATGAGACTTTAATGTTTAATATTCCATAGAAATTAGGTCTAGTGGGTGTTATCCTTTCTTAGGAACTACATGTACATGTACATGTGTACATGTAATTCAATGCTAATGGAAATTCATTTGTATCACAAGACCATTTAGGAAAATTAAACCTTTTGAACAAGATAGCTTGTGTGAAAACATAAAAATCAAAGAAACAGATCAACAAAGGTTTGAGAAAAATTGAATGAATTATAAGATACATGTAGTTATGAGCTTTTGAAGTTTAGATCATATTGTAATGTAGATCCTCCAAATGGCAATGCGATAAAAGATGTGTGATGTCATATGTGAACAACTTTTTAATATACATGTATGCCTCTTTTATCAAATCTGTCAGAAGATCATGGATTCTTTCTATAGGATGGCTTGTAATACAGATTTTCAAAGAATATATCATGGATAAACATTATCACCATAAGAAAGATCAAAAAGAGACATTTTGGGTTTATAGTCATCAAAGGGAAAGTTGTTCACACGTGACATCACAAATCTTTATTGCATTGCCAATGGAGGATCTCTCTAGCATTAGTGATTGGAACATTCAAATGCTTATAACTTCCTCATTATTTGTCTGTCTTTTCTCAAACTTTCCCTGATCTCATTCTTTCATTATTCTATTTCCACACAAGCCCACTTGTTCCAAAGGTTTCATTCCCATTTAAACTTTTTTGTTTATAATTTTTACATTCAAACAGCTTAGATTTCTTTTTGTTTTTTGTTTTGGGCTGCAGCATGATTAGTAATGAACTGCCAGCAACTTTCTTCCTCTGAATGCAGCATTTGGACTTGATACTGCACTTCATGTTCATACTGACACTACATTTTTTTTATTACTCATACATGTACATACATGTATAGCTTCTTATAGGTTTGCTTCTGTAAAAGACTACCTGTTCTACACTATGAGGTTACCTGGTGGGCTCGTCACTTTGTGTTCTGTATGAATGGTTCAGAACAGTGCTCAACATGTCGCTTACTTCTCCCTCCTTACCTGGGAATATATGCAGAGTTGTAGGTAAGCTTGGCTCCGTTTTAAAATGTATTTTCTTCATGTGGTTTTATGTAAATCAATGTGGTGAGGCTACAGAAGAGCCTCAGAAAATATTGATAGAAATTGCAGACCTATGAATAATGATTATTAACAATTGTCTATTGTAACTTGAAATGTGGTTACGACAAGTTTCCAAGACTTGGAGGAAAGATAATTTGTCCACTCACCCTCTATGTAATGGAATAGATTTCTGAGACATAAAAAAAAACACCTTCATATGTTCTGTTCCCTTAGAATTTATGGAAGAGTGCCTTAAGCACTTTACAGAGTGGATTTGGCACGGAATCATTATTATAATTATTATTACTATTATAACTATTGATATTATTGTTGTTGTTGTTCTTCTTATTATTATTATTGTTATATTATTAAGATCCCAAACAAGATAGTAGTAAAATCCAGTAACGATGAAACAGAGCAAAAATGATATGACCTTAATAATGATAGTGATGAAACAAAAAAATATATGATTTTGTAGCATGATGTAAAGTATAATAGTTCCATTCCTGTTAGAAGTCATCAGTTGAAAAAAAAAAATCACCCAAAACATGAATCACTCTACTTTGTAATTCTGCAGTCACGATTCCCAAAATAATCACATTTTTCGGTTGTAAACAAACAATACCGCAACCCAATTATGAGTCATTTACATAGTTTACATGGTTCAGTGATGAAGCATGAACTTGAAAATATTGCAACCATTGTTAGTCTACAGTAGGAACAGACCATGTCTACATCATAACCATTTTTTCTTTACTTAATGTTAATACATGTACAAACTGTGTGGATACAATTTATATGAATTTGTAATATCTCTACAATCAGCCAGAATAGTGGCTGTAGTACATAGTACATACCCAATTGAGCTTCAGGAAATATTTTGCTACCGATACCAAAATAAAGTGAGTATTGCCTTTAAAATAGTCCTGGGAATTCTTTTATTTTAGTATTTAGGTTTTTATTGAAATATAAAATTATCGGGAATCACAATATGATTAAACATAAAATAATGGAACATGAGGGGGGGGGGAGATAATGTTACAAAGTAATGAAGTTTTCCAGAGGGAAGATCTGGGTCCCGTTGCAGAAAGAGTTGCGTTTTAAACACAAGCCAAATATCAATCGCTAGTCCCAAAATGCGCGCTGTTGATTGGTTGAAAATCAAGTTGCGCATGATTTTTAGAGTTGCGGTTGATTGCAACTCTTTCTGCAACGGGCCCCAGGGATGAAAACAAATGACCTACAAAATAAAATTAAAAAATAAAAGATAAACAGGCATGATAGAGTCGTGGGATTTCTAATTTATCGCACTTTAAGGAAATGGGAAAAAATAATGAAATCTACAATACATGTAATGCAAATTCTTAAAAGTCATTAGCCATTTACAAAGGGAGTTGTAAATGGCTAGATGACTTTTAAGAATTTGCATTAATTACAAAACTGAATCTAAGCAGGGTTTTTTTTTGCAGGTGAAGTTATACTTCATCAGCGAACCATTTTATGACTCATTTTTTTATTGTGGTATTGTGTATTTACAATTCAAGGAAATGTAATCATGGAGGGAATTTCTGATGAAAATTGCAAAGTGAAGTAATACAGTATGTATTTTCCTTTTCAGTATTTCGCAGTATATACAGTATGTACATGTAGGCATACAGTTTGTACACTGTACATCTCTGAGCCTCTCTTTCTTGTTCTATTCCTGGTCCCCCCCTCTCTCTACCTCTTCTATGCATAAAAATGTACAGTGAAGTTTTAAATTTTCAATACAGTGCAAAGTTCTATAAACCTACTGTGCATCATGCATTTGATGTTTAATACATGTTATAAAAGTTCTTGGAAAACATTTTTTTTTATTAAAGTCCTGATCATTCCTAGTACTTGTTATCATAATCTTGTGCAAGCCCAAAATGTAAACATTGCTCATCAATTATGGGAAATACAAGTTGTACTATGCACCTTTACGTGTGCAGACAATTGTTTACATACTGTAAATAAAAAACATCTATGAAGGTCACTGTATCAACAAATTTATGTTTATTCACACATGCCGAATGGTATTATTTGTAAGGTGTTCGAAGTGTGAATTCCAGCTGATGTGACAGAGAGAAGGAGGGGAGGGAGACAAGGAGGGGGTGGAGGGGGGTCAGAAAGAGGTACATGTATAGAGGAGGGGGTAGAGATAGGGGAGGGGAAGGGAGAACAAGTGGAAGGGGTATGACTGAGAGGAAAGGAAAGGACTATTTACTATTACTTCTATTCAATTCCGTTCTTGATTCCATTTCCATTCAAAACGTAATACAAAATAATACATGTATATACAAATCAAGTACAATTTTGTCAGTTAACATGATTTTCTCAGTAGTTAACATGAAAATTGTTGAACAGATTAATGATCTAGATTATGATGAAGTTAATATTATGATTAAAAGCTACTGTTATCTTCATGAATAGTATGCATTTTTGATTATCACGGTAACTGGCTGGTAACAGATTTGTTGACAAAAAATTGGTGTTTACAATGATACATGTATGTCTTTTTTACATGGAACTTGATATAATTGACAGCTCACTGAATTAAACAAAATAGGGGAAAGGGGAAACAACTGCAAAAATTATCACCCCCCCCCCTCCGAAAACAAAAAACTTAATAAATATGGAAATAGACATTTGATTCTCCTTGATCAAAGCTTTAATAAACAGAAATCTTGTCATTTTATGAGACATTTTTTTACACCCGTATCAAAATACAGGATCTACAATATTGTCAAGTAAAAAATAACCAGCATATTTGATAAATCAAATCATATTTCACTAATCCTTGTTTTCAATAACAAATTGCTGGTGTGTTTGGACATTTGTGTTACAATAACATAACAATAAAAAGATAAGAATGTATTTTAGATCATGGTAATGACAATAAATAGCAATCATGATACAGGGGTGTAGTTGTAATAAAAATATGTTAAGTGTAAAATAATATTAATGTACCATAATAATCAATGCAAAAAAATAAGAGATAAATATGCATAATTGTGATGTAATGCTACATGTAGAATCAGAACTGCTTTTATAAAGTAGCATTAGTTCGGATGTGAGATAAATCACAAAATTTTGTGAGTTGTAATCACTTACTTCAACACATTTTAAAATAGGTTTTAAGGGATCATTTAATAATGAAACAAAATGTTTTTTTTTTAACTGACAATCGAAACTGAAATTTCCTTACAACATTGGCCCAAATCCATTTTTGTCCGTGTACATCAAAGAGGCAACTTTAGGTACATGTAATCCTCCCTAGGGTTCTGTAGCACAAATCAATGCAATCGAGTATACAATTAACCGATTGTGCATGGTGGTCAATGTAATCAAACACAGAATTCATCTGTACAATCAATCACTATTTGTGTTATGTGACCCTGGTCGGTATTTCATAAAGCTGTTTGTAAATAAGAGGGACTTTGAGAACGACTGGTGAACCTTTCTTTCTTGCTAAATAATCACCAATGAACATTTAATGGTGAATATACCACGAGAAAAGATCACCAGTCATTCTTGAAGTCACTCTTAACTTTATAATAGCTTTATGAAATGCCCCGGGTTTGTGTTTGTGATAATTATTTTTCATTATGAATGATTTTTACACTTGTGTCCTTTTCGCACTCAGCCCACCAAGCCAGGGACCTTATATACAAGGGAAAGGAAGACTCCAATAATGCCTTTGTGACGTTTACTCTCAACAAAAATAAATTTGCTACCTCAGTCTTGGAGAAGATACAGACACCAGTATGGAATGAAGAATGTGAATTGTGAGTGAAATATTTGCTTAATAATTTGGTTTATCAAAGTTAACAGTATTTATTTATTTCATTTATTATTTATTCATTTATTTATTGAATTGTACATGTAAGTATATGTAATGTTTGCACAACAATTTTGGTTTATTATAAGAAACAATATTTATTTATTGAATTGCAGGTAAAGTTTTCTTAACAATTTTGGTTTATCATAGTGAACAATATTTATTTATTTATTTATTTATTCATTTATTTAAATATCCTTATACAGGATAACAAGCTTAGATTGATTGTTTTTCAGCTAGTCATGTTAACATAAAATAACAATATAAAAGTGTAACTTAGGTTCTATACAAGTAATAAATGAAATTAGAGAGTCAAAAGGGGCCTAAGCTTTCGATCCTAGCAGAATCTTCGTCGGAGGCAAAATGACAAACAAAGTGGAACAACCATGATATAGACCACTAACATCCAACAGCAACACTAGAAACAAGGAGGCAAAAGGGGCATTAGTGAGAAGAGATGACCAATCAGGTAAATGAAGGGGAAGAAAGAAAAGGAGTAGGCAGACACAAAGGGAAGTACATGTAGGTGTGAGTAAGGCCAAAGAAAGACCTCAAGCCAAGAGGGATTAAGATGTGGGGCAGGCAACATCAAACAGGATCTGGAACAGAACAGTGATAGAGGGTATGAGGAAGAGATGAATAACAAGAGAATTAGTGAGAGGTGGGTCAAACAGGTAACAAAGAAAGCCATAAAAAAGTAATAAATGAAATCAGAATTATCACTTATACAAAATTTGTTCAAAGATAACATATCAAATTTTTGAGTAATCGAAATGAGAATAGTTATCCTGTAGACAAAAATAATAGTAAATTATAAACTAAGGTGTATGATATACATGTATACCACATATTTTGTGCCCATCAGTTTTCTTCATTTTTCTTCAAACCAGGGAATTCGCAAGAGTATATTTTCGTGAATTTATTGTATCTGTACATATGAATCACTCTGTTCAGAAATCAGGAAGTCAAAGTGTTTGTGATCCGTATTCAAGTCTGGAATTTCATGAAAATAAAACCAAAGCAAAATACCCAAGTCTATCTACATGTATACTAGAGTCCCTATTTTCCAACGAAGAAAGTCTTACAATTTAGGAGGAAGATAGAATTTCACAGAAAATGCATTGTTCCAGGCTCAAAAAATTACTTTGAAAACCAAAACAAAGCTATATATGGAAAATCTGCCCTTGTCAATAATTTTTTGTACAATAAGCTAGCTATTTAACTCAATGCTCAGATCTGTGATCATGCAAATTATAGTACTTGTTGAGTTTCAGTGCTTATAATTTCACAAGTAGAGTACATGTAGTGCATTTTCAGTGATTTGTTAACTTTGGTGATTAGGTAATTTCATAAAATGTAACATATTTGGAGAAAGTGCACATTACCAAAAGTTAATGAAACAGACACAGTCTTTATTGGATGTATGATGTTTTCTTTTCTTTTGTTGTTGTTGTTGTGTGTTTTGCAGTGTAATAGCAGACCAAGGTGGAACCTTAGAACTAGTAGTCTGCCATTCAGACTTTCTTCGAGAAAGATTTCTTGGCCGAGTAGAGATTTCACTTAGTGCTATAGCTGCATCCTATGGAAAGAGCGTAAAAAAGTAAGTACAATTTACCCAAGGAGATGCTTTATTATATAATCTGTTTCTAATGTTATGCCTAGAAAATGGAGTGATAAAATATGAGACCAAATATTTTACATGTGTATGAATTTACCTGAATTTATTAAACAAATTCTTGTTTTTATTTTTCCCTTCCTAGATGGTACAAGTTGCAGCCGAAAAAGGGCAAGGAAGCCAAGAAAATAGGTGACAGGGGTCAACTAGAGGTCACAGTTCAAATCTTGTACAGGGAAGATATAGGTCAGCAACCGGTCAAAGGTCAAGAGAAGAAACCAGCCTTGCTCAACATTTTACCCTCCCCAGGTATGCAGGATAAAGCAAATGATGCACAGGTGTGAGTGTGTGTGTTGCTATGCAATGCTCTTGCAGGTATTTTATAAAAAGCACAATGCTTGCTCAGTGCTTTTGGACAACATTTAAAATACCAAGATGGCTGCATTATGGCAAACATCGCAAGCTTATGCATTATTTGCTTTATAACATTCTAGTAGACCGAATAGTTACAACCCTAATTTGTTTTATATTTGTGGTCACCATAGAATTAGACCATCTGGTAGTAGATCAAGTAGATTCAACTCTATTTTTGTTCTTATCTTTGTTGAGTTCAACCATTTGTTAGTATACCAAGTAGATACAAACATATTTTTCGTATTATCTTTGAGCCTACCTGAATTAGACCATTTGCTGGTATACAAAGAAGATACAACCCTAATTTTGTTTTATCTTTATTAATAGGCCTACTGTAGAGTTGGACCATCTGCTAGTAGACCGAGTAGATACAACCCTAATTTATATTTGTCTTTGTGGCTACCATAGAATAGACCATCTGCAAAACAGTAGACCAAGAAGATGCAAACCTGTTTTGTTTTTTTTAATTTGTGGCTACCATAAAATTAGACCACGTAGATACAAACCTATTTATTTTTCAATCTATTTGCCTACAGTAGCATGGAGAAGAAGACAGTCCGGTACATCTCCAGAGACAAAACGGAAAGATTCAAGAAAAGATTCGACAAATGAAGACTACTTCTATGACATCAACAGAGAACTACAGTTTAATGATCCAGTAAGCATGTCATTTACTTTTCATTCATTGAAATCTAATGTAACTTCTTTATTCTGCTTAACCATTTGCATGTTAAAGAACCCACTTCTCTATTCGAAAAGAGTAGGGTATTTTTTTTCCTGGTGAAGTAGATATTAGTTTTTTATTTACTCTGTTTACTTTGCGATTCAGTCCATTGGTCATTTCAGTAATATTAAGGGGGAAAAAAAACCATACCATTCAAAATAACTTTGGAGATTAATATGAAGACACTCATTGGACACATTTTGTTGGTAGTGTTGTAAATCCTCAACGGATCGATCCAATCTGCTCAATAATAAAGCAAAATTGACTGGCCTCTGGGCGATACTACATATATATATATATATCACCCAAACTAGATTTATATCGCCCGAGTTGTAGACGAGGGTGATATCAATTTAGCGAGGACGATATACGTGCATGTCCTTTTGCCCCAGGCCAGTCAATAATGCTGTTATTAACCAAATCAGACATCTAGAGCAAAAATCATTAGAATTTATATATTTTAGATTTTAAGAATGGCAATCTATTTTGTCATATTGAGCAGACTGGGCCTCTCAACTTTACCATAATAAGTGAAATGACGCGTCCGTGGCCTGGGGACGCAGTATCCAGCGTTGTCTCAACTTGATTAACATTGTGATGCATTGCACTGCGCGGTTCAAGGACGCGCACAAAAACGCGTAGAATAGCGGAATGTTAGCTCTGCCTTATTGCTTGCTACATTTCTACGCATTTTCTCATTGACTTACCTGGGCGGGCAATAAATCGGGTCCGTGGATAAGCAATTGGAAACTTATTGACCGACCATTTGATCCCTGTCTTAAGCAAGCAATGTATTAAAGTTGCCCTGCTCAGATGTCTGATACGGTTATAATATTGTTTATAAGTTTTATTTGGGACTGTCATCCCTTCAAGTACAATATTACTAATGAATGGCATGCCTGCTTTTGCAAGTACTAGGCCTATGTATTAAATTTGGGACTTATCCTAGAGTATCTAGCTTTACATTTGATTTTACTGTACTGGTCAGAGTTTTAAAAACTGCATTCGATATGTTTCACTATTGTCTATATCCTCTTTTTCCCCATTGATATGGATTTTATATGTTAAACATTGGTATATTTTGTCATTATAATAATGCTGAACTGAAGAAACAGATTGTACAAGGAATTAATAATAATAGTAATGATAATAATAACATTGATAAAGGTTAGCCACTTTAGTTCCGGAAACTTCTCCCAGCGAGCCCTGTTATTATTAAACCTGCATGTACATGTACAGCTATTAAGATTTTTTTTTACCTCAAGTGTAAAGGGCTGTTGGGAGAAAGATGAGTTGCAATTGAATATATTGCTGTATGATATATATTTCACTATGATGTAGACCTATTATTCACACCACTTTCAGTATGTTTTAGAGGTTGGTATTGTTTTGATGTATACATGTATATTTTATATGTCCCTCTAATCATGCATCTAATCTGTCTGATATGACTCTCAGCCCTTTTGAAGGATTCTTGATATTTTGTTGTATAAAATACTACATTGCCCTCTTTTTCCACACATAGGCCTTCTATTCATACGACTCTGTCCATTTGTAGGATTATTGATAGTTGTACAACGCCTACTTAGCTTGTTGTACGCGATCAAATGGGAGGCTGAACGTCACACATTCGTACCGTTGCACACAAGACGTACCATCCAAAATGTACCATTGCACGGCTTTAGGAGGTGACGTCACAATGCGATTTCATTGAATAAGGTGACAATGCGCGTACAGCCCGCTGGCTAAATGCGCAATGCTGTCCAAGATCATGTGCGCTTGTGGGCCCGGCTTGTGGGATTTTGCTTTTCACTTTCAATATTTTTGCTCCCTTTTCATAGATTACTGGTGGGAAAAAAACTCTTGTTTTTTTTTCATATTTTCGCTATATTCCGAGGCGTTGTACAACACAAATAGCGAATATTCTTATTCGTGCAATGGTGCGAGATTTTGCGTTCGGTGAAAGAAAGAAACGCTCTATTCAACTCGGCTAACGCCTCGTTGTTTCTTTCACCTTATGCGAAATCTTGCACCATCGCACTCATGCCTATTCGCTATTTGTATATTGGTATATAATATTTTATGCTTCCTTCCAATCCCAACCTAGGCCTTCTATTCAGACGACTCTCAATCCGTCGCCTCCTCGATGAGCGATGACTTCCGTACCATTCACCATCAACGATACTCCACCCCCGATGTCGTGGACCAAGCGAAGGATCTGCGTTCACAGCCCCCTACCCCTCCCGTTCAGAAACCCCCTCCTTCTAACAGGTTACGACCGGGAGGTTTGACCGGGTCGGCGAGGGGTAAGGGGGGAATCGGGAGGAATGTTAAGACAGCTTTGGGCAACATCTCAAAAGCACTGGTAAGCTCCACATTTTTTCACCAACCTCTTAAAAATTCTGATTAATCATATTTGCACATCGTTCTGTACATCCGCCAGGCTTCCTCACGACAGTCCTTTAAATCTTTGCTTAAAACTTTGTTTCTTTCTTAAATCCTTGCACAGTATCATTAAAAATGCCTTATGTTTAACTTTGCTTTAATTATGATTGGTTTTATTTTTATGCTATATCAGTAATTTCTATCCTCAGCTAATTTGCATTCTTATAATTATTATATTTATTAAAATTTTAATTACATGTATGTTAATATTTATGTCTTAAACTGTAAAGTGCATAGAGAGCTTTCGTATCTTATTATTGTTAGTATTTGATAAATGAACTGTTATGGGTTGCCTATCATATGGATTGTTCCTTTTCTAGCTGCTACTTGTTTGCAATGTCATATTTTCTGTATTGATGTTAATGTAGCAAATATTTGTATTTTTTATGTAATTTTTTTACTGATATTATGCTTCCATTTTTATTTTGTTGCAAAATGAAATAAAATTTGATTGAATTGATTTTCGCATTTGTCAGTATTTATTTGTAAAGTTTAGGTTAACGTTAAAGCTATTATTGGAAAAACCTCTCAAAGTTATTGGCAAAAAACTTGTTATAAAGTATTAACCTTTGTATTGTTTTATGCCATAATTTATTTTGGTAGCGCCAAAAGCTTAAAATAGGCTTTTGTGGGGGGTTCTATTATAGATCATTTCGCTCTAGCATTCTAGTCATTCATGCAACTTTTGCACATAGTTATCATTCATACATAAGTACACTTGGGTGGTTATTTTATTGGATTCTGTTCGAATCCATGTTGAGGCCATTACCACAACTGGTATTCATATTTAATTTCTCAAAACTCAAATTATTGTTATATTCCATTTTTCTTCAGAGCAAAGAGCATATAGACAAGGTTGGGGTTAGCACCCCAGATCTACGCTACGTATCGTCTTCTTTGCCTCCCACGCCAATCCACGAACACGAACAACACCATCAGCACGGAACATCAGCCCCGGATGAACACGATGGTTTCCGCAATCCTGGGGTACACCTGGGCGTGTCCAGTCTAGGGGGTGCGTTGCTGGCCCCGCCCGCTTCCCTCCAAAGAGCCGTGTCGGAGGAGAGTTTGCTGAAAGAGAAGGAGGAGAGAGAGAAAGGAGATGTCTCCGGTCTTGCAACATTGCCTAGAGGAAGTAAGTTCTCTTGCCATATAGAACCCCTCCCTCCCCCACCCGGGCAAAAAAAAATCACAAAAAAAAAATCATTGTGGAAGTGATGATGAGATAGACCTGTAAAAAGAGGTGGGTTTTAAGAGGGACTTAAACAATTCTAACAATAGCGCTTCACATACATTAATGGGGAGATTATTACATAGCAGAGGAGCTATAACCGAGAAAGACTGATAATAATAATAATGATATAGGTATATGTACACAGGCTAGTCACTTCAGTTTCAAAAACTGTTCTCCCAGCTTGCCCTGCTATTATTACCCCGGCTTCAGCTTAGCTGCCTAGGTGCTCAAGCATTCAAGGAATTTCTTCCTACTGGGTACCCATTCACCTCACCTGGGTTGAGTGCAGCACAATGTGGATGAGTTTCTTGCTGAAGGAAATTACGCCATGGCTGGGATTCGAACCCATGACCCTGTGTTTCAAAGTCTGGAGACTAATCCACTGGGCCGCAATGCTCCATTGATGCAATTAAAGCCTTCAAAGCGATGATGTTCTATACTTGATAATGACCTAAAGTTTTGATTGATATTACGTTCCCTTTGCAGGGCACTTGAAAAGAGAGAATCGTCACAAGAAGGCGATGAGTGCGTGCTTCACGGTGGAGGAATTCAGTCAGGTCAACAAAGGTAGCGTGACCCCTGATCTCCAGAAGACAACCCCCGAGAGTAAAGAGAAGCATCTGAAGCAGAGTTCGACCAGCAAATACGATACGCTTACGAAACAGGTCGGTTGATACATCAAGGATTCCCCTGATAAAGAAAATTTAATGATAACCAGGGGCCTGTAACACAAACCTTAGCAATGATTGTAGAACATTTTTCTACGATTGATTGCATTGACTACACTGTACAATCAATCGTAAAAATCAAGCGTACGATTGATCGCTAACCTTTGTGTTACGGGCCCAGAAACCACCATTCTTCAAGTAAAAAATCTTCTCACTGTTACAATCTCCTCAACCTAAACACTTGGGTCTCATGCATTTTCAAAAGCAGCACCTGTCTTGTGGAATGGGCTTCCTAAACTTACAGGCACGTATTCTGGGGCCCATTGTAGAAAGAGTTGCGTTTAAACGCAAGTCGAAAAAAATCAATCGCAAGTCCCAAATGCGCGCTGTTGATTGGTTGAAAATCAAGTTGCGCATGATTTTTAGAGTTGCGATTGATTGAAACTCTTTCTGCAACGGGCCCCTGAAGTCAGGTTTAACTTAGACCATAATCTGACTCTGTGCTAAACTATGGAAAGCCAAATATGTCAAATTTTTACTTACATTGTATATTTCTTCTGATTATTGCCCTCTTTCTTATAAACTCGTGAAGGTGAAGAAAGCTATCTTAATTATCCTTCCGAAACAGTTACGAATGATTTGAGAGTAAAATGAGCTGATACATTGAATACATAGTACTGTTATAGATTTATGACACTAGTGGCTATCCACACTTAAACCACAACTTTAAACCCGAGTAAATTTCTTGCTGAAGGAAAGACGGCACTATTCCAATATTTTTTCTCTTATTTTTGTTTACAGCAACTTGTGAACCTGGTCCAGCAGCAAGAATCCATTTTATCCGATAATATTCAACAAATCAAGGAGCTTGAAGCTTATATTGAGAAGCTTCTACTGCGCGTGATGATGGAGTCCCCGGATCTTCTCGATATAAACCGTCCCATCAAGTTTTGATTGTTTCATCAAGGTGTCTATGACGCAACAGTAAATAGGTATGATTACTCCGCTAAATACCACAACCCTATGGTGACAATCTCAAAATAAGTGCAAACAGAAGCCAATGAAATTACCACCCAAAATGTGCCAAGCGGCTCTGGAAAGAAATGTGTGATTGATGAGAAATGAGTGAAATAAGCACGCAATTCCACCAAATGCCGAGTATTTTTCCAAGCAATATTAATACACTGTCCCACATATGCTTTTCTGTGTTGGTGATCATCAGAATTATCGGTTTTGAGCTGAGATTTCATGATTTCACAAAGACGAGTCAAACATTAATTTTCCAGTCCTAGATGTATGATACATGTAATATGTGACGATTAACCTTGATTCAAAATCCTTTCTCATGAAATAATTTTTGCTGCAACTACTTTCTTTTATCTTTAATTGTTTAAAAAGTGTTCAATTGGTACACAGAAATCTATGGGCTTTGTTTGATATAGTAAGGAAAAAGAAGTGGTTTTGATGTAAAACTGTTTTGAGAATTTCATATAGGTTTATAGTTTGCCCTTTGGTATAATATGACACGACCATGACAATAATTTAGCTGACCACTCAAGAAGAAGTAGTTTGCTACCTCAGTCATTCTTTAAAGTAATTTTTGTTTTTACGTACACTTTACATAGTCATGATGTTGGAGTCTAACTTTGATTTGACGACTGAGCTATTATCTTTTTTTTTTTCATGGACTTCAATATCACAGCTAGGTCAGATGTGTTACATCAAACAAGAAAGAGGAATCATGGCGTTTCATGTATGATTTCTTGTGTATTAGACATTCAGGTAACAATAATCATCTGAGTTCGCAGCACCCCATACCTTATCATGAGATTTAGGACGATGATTCATCATGAATATTCATGAATTAAAATTACACCAATCTGCATGTATAGACTATGTTAAAAATATTCATGATTGTTATGATCATAGGGTTTAACATGCACACAACCTTGATTATGAATATTCATAGCCACTGTATTCATCAGCTGTGACCATCTATATTCATCCATATTCATGTCAAGTCTGTCAACAGGATTGACATAATTGATAATGAATATTCATGAAGAGACTGCGTTGCATAGCAAGCGAGAATGTGGATGTACCTGCCACTAAAATGCAAACTCCAAATGTACTTCAACCTGTTTCTTGCACTTCGCTATATTGAAGTTGAAGTTGGTTGGATCTGGGTTGTTCAAGGTCATACTGGATCAAACCGGACCTTAATGGATCGTACTGAATCATAGTGGTTCAAACTGGATTGTACTGGGTTGTACTGGATCTTACTAGATCGTAATGGAACCTACTGGATCAGAGTGGATCCAGCAGAATTGTACTAGGTCATACAGTCGATTACACTCAATTTACCAGATCATACTGGATCATAAAACAATGTAGATTGCTGTGGATGATCATACTCGATTATACTGGGTCGTTCTGGATCTTGCTAGGTATCGAGATTGTTCGTACCAGATCTTTAACTGACCTTAATCTTACCTGACAAGTTTTCATGATCTGATGGTCTTTGAAGCTAAAAAATATACATGTACCTCAAACCACAAGGCAGGAATGCGCTATTAAACTGAAAATGAGTCTCCACTCTCTGGTACAAGGACCAGTTTTACAGCAATATCAGGAAGATAAGTCTTGTTTTTACTTCAAAAAGTACCTGTATACAATTATGAGCCCATGATCAAAATACATGTAGGTCAATTCGGGGTATGTTTGAAGATCAGTTGCATTTACTTAAAATCTAATGTAAATTGTGACAAAAAGGATGCTCTTTGCGTGTAAGTTTGTCTAATGATGTTTTCATATTTCATTTTGTAAAATGAAATTTAACAAATGGTGATGTTGAATGTCATCATGTGATTAATCACATGATGAGACATGTGACTTGCTATTCACTATGCATGCCTAAATACGTGTTTCTGATTATTAATTTATCCCCATCATCAATTTATAAGAATTTAACACTAAAGATCAGTATTGTCATGTAGATCTTTTCTATCTGTTATAATTCTCATAGCTATGCAGTGCCTATACCATGAAAACCTTTATATATTGTTGTATAGCATAATGCTCAATGGTACACACATATATGCTGGCAAAAGTTGCATGCCATAATGTATACTATCAAGTATTATATTGCTCTTATAATACGTTTTCTAGAATGCAAAAAAAGGTCCAACCAGATCGAACGCCCATTTTTTTTCACTTTCCATTCTTTCACTAGTTGTATGCATTCAAATGAAATGGGAGAAGTTTGCTTAGTGAACAGTAATGATAAAAATAGTAAGGAAACCATTCTTACATATCACATCTCTTTGCACTTCAAAAGGATTTGGATATTATTACCCTGGCTTTAGATTGGCAAGCCTTCCACAGCACGGAAGCATTTTAAGTAACAAGTTCCTGCCAGGCACCCATTTATATCACTTGGGTTGAGTGCAGCACATTTCATTTTCTTTTTGAAGGGATTTGGTGTGGCTTTGAACCCAGAACTCCCTGTTTCATAGCTCTAATCTACAGGATCATAATACTATATATTTGAGACTTATAACTCTCTTCAACATTTTGTTGAATTTATTTATTTGTTTGTTTAAAAAAACAGGGAATCCCATTCAACAATGTGTTGGTCTCCCCGGGGGCCCTGTGACAATGTACATAACACAACATAACAATCATAACAATTCATTTACACAACAGCATCATGATAAGAGAGTCCTAGATAAATAGGAGGAATCTTAAAGCTAAAGTGGCTAGTAAAAACATACAAGTAACAATAAAAGTACAATCATTTAAAGAGCAGATGATGTGAAATTATCAAGACATGTTATATTACAATTAAAAAGCTGAAATCTGTGAAAAAAACATTGTACTCATCCGATTCATACAATACAAATTTTACAAACCTTTTTTCTCAACCAGTACTATTTCTGCTGATATCCTATTTAAACATTCTTCATCTAGTACTCCTGTTATTTCAAGTTTTATTTATTGATATTGTAGTATTTTGAAAGTAACTTGTCATTCTTATACATTGGGCTGATGTTTTAAATGAGTCAACTTTACCGAGATTGTCTAGCGTATTCAAATCATCTACATTCAGTACTGTTATTCCAAGTTTTATTCATTATGGTATTTCAAAAGTAACTACATTTATTATGTTAAGTTGGGATGTTTCTAATGATTCAAATTTACAGTGGGTGTCTAGCGTATCCAAATCATTTACATTCAGTACTGTTATTCCAAGTTTTATTCATTATGGTATTTGAAAAGTAACTACATTTTATTGTATTAAGTTGGGATGTTTCAAATGATTCAACGTCACTGGATATATGTTGTATTCTCATATTCTTCATTCAGTAGTGTTATTTCAGTTATTTATTATGGCATTTTTAAAGTGACATGTAATTTTGATTAGTTTGGCTGATGTTTGAATAGTGCAACACCACAATAATTATATGGTTTATAATTATTTTATATGTATATGTTTTTTTTTTATTTATAAGGTTATTTCAAATGTAGCTGCATTGAACTTGTCATTGTAAGTTGGGGTAATGTTTCAAATGGGTCAACTCCACACTGGGTATCTTATTTCAAGTTTATTTGATTAAAGTTACTCAATAGTAGCTACATTCTTTGCTGATAATATAAATTGGGCTGATATTTCAAATTATTCTGATTCTACTCACATTGGGTGATTTCAAGTCTGGTGTTGGCATTGGTGTTGGAATTTGGATTGCTCTCCCTGCTCCAAAACCTATTTTGAGTTTGTAAAACTGATTCAGATCACATTATTGACATCTCAACAACTAGTGAATGACTTTTCAGGACCATCTTCATTCTATGTTTGGTGTTCTCCTCATGTAAAGATTGACCTAACACCAAGTCACCAACACCGAAAGGTCCAACACTGAACTTGAGATAACCCAATTTATATTTGCTGTATTCAAATATTTAATATTCATTATTGTTATGTTACGTGTAGTTTATTTAGATTGGTATTTCAAAAGTAAATACTGGTCTATCTGATTAGCTGTACCAATGTTTCAAATGATTCAACTGAATATGTCGAGGAAAGATGCCTGCAAATAACAATTTCTATTTAGAAAAACATCAAGAAGACAATATAATGTTGATAACTTGATATAAAAAAAGTGATGATTCCTTGCCCATTTCAAGGTCTCTTTGCTTGCTAAATTCAGTCTTGCAGGCTGAGATGAAATTTCCAATGTAGTTTGTGGACAATGGATATATTGCTGTCAACCCTTCTTTATTTTCTTTGTAAGCATAGATATGAAATACATTTTCTTATTGACATACAGCTTAGGCTATTATTTTTTAAGTTAAGTGCCTAAATGCCTAGAAACTCTTGTATCAATGGCTATATAGATGATCCATTTTATTTTCATTACTCTCAATTATTTTTTCAACAGTATGGATGCTAAAGTATCATGCATTTTTATTTACTTTGGTCTGTTGAAAAAGTTCCTCAGAACTGGCAAATGTATGGCCTTTATATACACATTGAGCAAAAGAGACTGCCTGTTACGGTTAATGAAGAAATCACAGAAATTGGCCCACGATTTGAAGTGCTACTTGACAAAGATACAGTACATATGTATGTACATGTTGAATATTTCCTTGATTTCTGGAAATTTATCTGAATGTATTTTCATTTCATGCGTGTCAGTTGAATTCATACAGATATGTGTGCCAATGTAATGAATTTTGAACTTTATTGGTAAGGTTGGCATCCCAGATTTTTTTGTCAATTTGAAGTTTTTGTTGTTAATAGGTACTATGATGTTTAGAGCATTGTATAATTCAACTGGATTTCATTACTATTAATGTAATTCATTAATATGATTATTGTTATTGTTTTGATTTGATATATTTACAAAGAATTCTTGGAATGTAATATACTTTGACACAATAACAGATTTTTTAAGACTATCTGCCAAATTATGTCAGGATTCTTGAGGAAGATAGTACACGAATGTAAGAATCAAAATAAGAAAGACAGCTGATTTTGTTTTGTATGTACATTAAGACATTTTTTTCAATCATGTTTTGTTTATGCTAGAATAATTTTGTAAGCATTTACAAAATCATAGCTAATGTGTGCCTACCTTTATGCATTTATTTGTGTGTTGAGTATCTTATTTTCTTGCCACTTATGATTATAGTACATAGGCACAATGTAGTTATAGACATTGGCATGGGTCTTTTGAATTGAATATCTGTGTCTAGACACATTGCAACATTTTTTTTCAATAACATAAGATTCTAGTTCTTCAAACTTTGACTGTGTCCTGTGTGAAAATTAATTTGCAATTGAAAAATCCAACCATATTATTGAAGAAAAAATGTATTTAAACTTATGAAATATGTTCTTAATTCTTGTTTGAGCATGGTTTTGCAGAGCTGCCAAGTAGTACTGATTGTCAGTATTTAGTAATGAAAAGTGAGAAGAATACTGATAGTTCAATGTAAAATACTGATTTCCAAAGTTTCAGTTGTGTGTGTGGTCCTATGGTATTTTTTTGAAAATACTGATTTCCTCACCGAAATACTGATTTTCAGCTTCAAAAATACTGAAATGTTCCCTTTCAGGTTGGCAGCTCAGGTTTTGATATGACCACTCTTCATAATATGGTGTGACATGTGCCTCCTGTGGAATTGGAAGACTGACCCTTCAGTTTCATGAATAAGAGTATTAATGTTGGATAATAGACAATAGTCCTCATTATGACCCTCATGGTGATTGTAACGAATACAGACCCTCATCTCAATTTACAAGAAGAATTAGAGGCTCGCATATGACCTGATGGGTGTTTCATAAAGCTGTTTATAAGATACGAATGACTTTACGCACAACTGGTGATCCTTTCTTAAGCTATGTGATCACAGGCGGCGGAAGCGGGGGTGACTCGTCCCCCCTAAATTTTAGGAGGGGGGACATTCCCCCCCGTAAATTTTTGGGGATAACCTTTTTTTGTTTTGTTTTTTGGCAAAAATTGTTGGTTAGCAACTCCTAAAATTTAGGTTGATAACCTTTTTTGGGGGCACTTGTCAATTTTTACCTGTGTCCATCCCAAAATTTCAGATGGACACCCCCTTAATGTTTTGGCTTCCGCCGCAATGTATGTGATACCCTATGTAATTGAGTTATGACCTAAGAACATGTTCCAGGTGGGTGTTTCATAAAGCTGTTTGTAAGTTAAGGGCGACTTTAAGAACGACTGGTGATCCTTTCTCGTGGTAAATGGTATATTGGATTGGCCATGGTTTAGCGCGTAAGAAGGGTTCACCAGTAGTTCTTAAAGTCACTCTTAACTTACGAACAGCTTTATGAAACACCCAGCAGTCCTTGTGACTATTTCTCTCAACCCAAAGTTTAACACAATGTGGATCTTTTTTTTTAATTATTATTTAAATGCAATGTTGTTTGAAATTCAAGGCCATAATGTATATTCTGTCTGTTTAGTATCAAGACAGTCGTAATTTGGATGTCCTTTTTGAGGTTGGAATACAATTATGATTTTATGCTGCAATTGCATTTGATGATGATGTTTCAGTGCCTGTATATTAGTATTAATTTAGATTTCATTCAAGTATAATAGAGTTCAGTTATGTTAGTGTTGTAATATGTAGACAAGGGTAGGGTCCCCAAGGCCAAGAATAATGTATGTTTGTCTATGTAAACATCAAAATATTTTTAGTTAACCCGATCTGGAATATAAACTGAAGTATACATTCTAGAAAATATCTTAGTCATTTTAAGCACATTAAAATCAACAATGTTTTGAAACCGATGGCAGGCAAGGTGTTTTAAGATTAGGCTATGCAGAAAATAATTGTTATATAGACACACATATTCCTTGGCCTTGTGGACCCTTACCTTAGAGTCGCATCGGGAGATGTCCTAGATTTAATGGTCACATTATATTTGTCATTGTTTATTTCTTCACCTCTTTCTTTTTTGTAAAATTGTTTTGAATTTGATAAGTGTCTCGGTCATCTAGTTAGTATATTTTCTGACATGATGAAAGCAAAATTTTGATATTATTGTAAGCAAGAGCTATATGCTCATGAATGGTTGAGTAAAAATTTGCCCAATATTGGGGTAAATGCATTTTTGTTTGGGGTAATAATAGCTAGATTTTATTAAAGCACTTTTTGCCTGAGGATACAAAGCACTAATATTTGGCAGCCATGCCGCCTACAGGCGCCCTGGCATTCAATAAATTTCTTACTACCATGTACTCATTCACCTCACCTGGGTTGAGTGCAGCAAAATGTGGCCAAATGTATTGAAGGAAAATATTCCATGGCTGTCTTAACACTTGATTTGAGATTGATTAAAAAATTCTTGTTTAATGCGATTAAAACTTCTTGTTTTAATGTATGAATGAAAAGTGCTTTTATACAATTTTAGGTGTAGATGGGTCTGTTCAGGGCACATGATGAGTATCATAATTAGTACTGTATACATTTCAATACCAAAGAAAGTGTCTGATGTGTTTCAAAATGGCCAGGCCTCAAATAATCGAACAGTATACATTTTTTTTTTTTTGCAAATGAGGAGTTTGACCCTTTTTGTGGAATCAGCACTCATGAACTATGATATGTGTATTTTAAAAGAAATGACTATTTGTGTGTGGTCAACTGAGAAAAATGTAATGATGTTACTAGTATTCTGATGTTTGAAGTTTTATAGCATGGGCTTTATAACTCTCTCTCTCTCTCCCTCTCTATCTCGTTTCCTCTCGGTTTGTATCTGTTATTCTAAATGAAAGATATTTTCACTGTCTTTATCTTGAATCAAAGTGTGTTGCACTCTTCAATACCTTAGATAACAGTGAATTGTTCTGTTGACTTCAGAATAACGGAGCAGTCATTGTATGTTTTTGTTTTTTATGGCATGCGATTTAACTTTTTTGATGTGGAATATAAAGCAAATAATCACTCTTGCCAAACCATCACTTGATTGGAGATATAAATATATGATGTGCGCTATCTTCCCTCGGCTTCGTTTTTGGAAACAAAGCAACACATATACTGCCTCAGAGATGATAGTCCATCCCTTTACCTTCATCTGGGGCCTGTCTTACAAAGAGTTACAATTGATCCAATCAACGTATCTCTATGGAAATCCATCAGTATCATATTTTGTTCCACAGGAGATTTGCAAAATGTCCTTTGTAAACAAAGGAGAACGCATCAGATTGTCAGGAAATCAATACATTTATGAATATATCTCATATCTAGGAAAAAAATGAACAAAAATGCATTTTATATGTTGACTTTGATGGTTTCCATAGCTGTGATTGATTAAATCAATCGTAACTCTTTGTTAGACGGGCCCTAGGAGTGATGATCTTTGCTTGTTATTCAGACTCAGTCAACTTTCTTCTTTGAACTCTATTGAATTGAGAATATATATGTATATTAAGTATTACATATTTTAGTAGTTGATATGAAAGGGTTGCCTTAATGCTGAATGCTGCCTGATGCTAATATATGTATTTTCTTCTAGAAAAAAATATATTTCAGACCTACAGTATACTATCACTTTTTGTATGGTAGAAAGACGAATCTGTTATTTTTTGTGCACACGGTGTGCACAAATACTATTATTTTTCATTATACAAAGTGATTTATCAAAATGCACTTAAATTGAAGAAAAAATTATTTTTTTTATTTTGTTTTTCTTGTGTTATGACTGATAGGCGTATGATGTTTGAATGAATGCTGTAATGGAAATCTACACCTGTCCCATCTAAAAAGGAGTAATGATTGATCCAATCAATCATAACTCTATAGAAATTTGCAAAATGTCCTTTGTAAACAAAGAACACACCAAATTGTCAAGAAATCAATGAATTTATGGATATACATTCATATCTAGATTTTTTTTGAAGACTGAACATGTATTTTATATGTTGACTTTGCTGGCTTTCCATAATTACGATTCATCCGATCAACCTCAACTATGGAAAGCCAGCGATACCCACATCTCAAAATGCATGTTGTTCCATTTTTTTCTAAATAATTGTGATGTAGTCTGTATTCATAAATTCACCATTTCTTGACAATATGGTGTGTTTTGTTTACAAAGGATATTTAGCAAATTTCCTGTAGAAAATATTATAACACAGATGGATTTCTGTAGTTATGATTGATTGGATCAATCGTAGCTCTTTGAAAGACGGGACCCAGGTAACAAAGAAGCTGAGAGACTCTCGGAAGGACTGATTTGATGATTGATCTTACACAATTATCAGTGCAATAAATCGTAGAAAACTATCCCTACAATCAATTCTCAAGCTTTATATCTGGGACCATGAAGGACCTGGGTCCAGTTACATAAAGCCTATCGACTGATCATATGTGGAGCGTTGTGGCCCAGTGGATAAGTCTTCTGACTTTGAAACAGAGGGTCGTGGGTTCAAATCCCAGCCATGGCGTAATTTCCTTCAGCAAGAAATCTATCCACATTATGCTGCACTCAACCCAGGTGAGGTGAATGGGTACCCAGCAGGATTAATTCCTTGAATGCACGAGCGCTAAAAGGCAGCTCGAGCTAAAACCGGGGTAATAATAATAATAACAAAGCGATTCGGAATAGAATATTTCTAGATAGATGGCGCTATTATTATTATGATTATGACTGAGTTATACGATTGATTGCATTGATCACCAACAATTATGGTCCAAACCTAAGCTTTTAACTTAGCGGTTTTGTGAATTTCTGTTGAAGCAACAGTATCATGAATGGATGTGGTAGTTGGATTCTAATGCTTGTGGAGGTGTGGGTTTGAGTACGTGTGTGTGACGTCAGGGGCAGGTATCGTGGTTTGGTTCCATGACATTTCCTCGGGCGACAATTGCACCAATGGAAAATCTGCACAAATCTGCCTTTGGACAAAGATAGCTTATGTGAAAACAGAAAAAACCAAAGAAAAAGATCAACCTAAGTTTGAGAAAAATCAGACAAATAATGAGAAAGTTATAAAAATTTTAATATTGCGATCACTAATGCTATGGAGATTCTCCTGTTGGCAATGCGATAAAGATCTGTGATGTCACTTGTGAACAATACTCCCATAACTTTTGACTTCCTCTTTTATCACATCTATCAGTAGATCATGTGTTCTTTCTATAGGAGAGCATGTAATACAGATTTTTAAAGAATACATCACGGATGAAGTTTGTGTCACCATAAGAAAAAGCAAAAAAGAGGCATTAGGGGGGTATTTTATAGTCGAACAAAGGGAAAGTTGTTCACATGTGACACCACACATCCTTGTCGCATTGCCAATGAGAGGATCTCCATAGCATTAATGATTGCAATATTCAAATGCTCAAAATTTTCCCACTATTTGTCCGATTTTCCTCAAACTTTCTTTGTTCTTATTCTTTGACTTTTCTGTTTCGACACAAGCAAACTTGTTCCAAATGTTTTATTTCCCTTTAAATCAAACCCCAAAACTAAATAAACCCTAATCCTTATCATTCTGAACCAAAAACTCTGCAATCCAAATCCTAACCATATGATCTATAAGGTATTCAAATGTCGCAGGAGCAGATGTCGAGTCACCCGTGGATGGGTGAGTACAGGTTACAGAGTATTGAGAGTGTGTGCGTATTTTCCATGTGCGAGTGTGGGTTAGGGTTACACTTCGTAATTCCGAAGGTTCGTAATTCCGAAACACGTAAATTGCCTATACTTCGATGTTCGTTAACCCGAAAACGTAAAAGGGTTCGTTAATCCGAACATTTGTGGCGTTATTCCGAAGGTTCGATAATCCGATAACGAAATAAGGTTCGATGTTCCGAAGGTTCGTTAGTCCGAAAACGAAATAAGATCCGTTGTTCCGAAGGTTCGTTAATCCGAAAACGAAATAAGGTTCGTTGTTCCGAAGGTTCGTTAGTCCGAATACGAAATAAGGTTCATTAATCATTACGTTTTTGGACTAACGAACCTTCGGAATTATGAACCTCATTTCGTTTTTGGACTAACGAACCGTCGGAAATACGAACCGTCGACATAACGAACCTTCGGAATAACGAAGCTTTGGAATTATGTATGCGTGGGTTAGTGCGCTCGTGTGTGTTTTTTCTTACCTCTCTTTGTGTCCATATCCTTCTACGTCTCTCACACTGCCATCCAAAGAGTTAGACACCTCATAGACGGAGCTGGTGTGGAAAAAACTGTTTTCAAGAAGACTTAAAAGGAAGGCTCAGCCTCGCCGAACGGAATACTTTTGTCTATATTTTTTTAGATAGCAGAGCCGCTGGCGCCGATGTAAAAGAAAGCGCGCCACCATACACCAAGGTTGGTCTTATGTAACCCCGATAATAGTACAGTTTTTTGTGTGTGTTTGTAAAAGGGTGGTACGTGGTTGAGCGAGTATAGGGTGAGATGAGTGCGATGGGGAAGGGTGTCCGTATGTGTGAAAAACAATTTGCAATGACCTACTTCTGGGGACATACACTGTAACCCGGGGGGTCACTTACATTGACAAGTGGATACCATGCGCGACAAAAAAAACACGTAAAAAGGGTGTCCTTTTCACGATAGGGCACGTTACGTACGTAACGTGATAAGGGTGTCAAAAACAAAAATAAGAAAAAAGGGTATCTATTTCGCTAGGAAAATTACGTGTTTAGGGTCGAATTTGCGGGGATGATAAAACAAAATTAAAATGTTTTATAGAGGATGTCCTTTTTGTCCCAACACTTCGTGTTTAGAGTCCGATTTGCGCGAGGTGTAGAAGGTGGGTCGTACTTAACCAAATAAGGTAAAGCCGACGACCGAAGGACCCGTAACAATAAAACATTCCTGTACTTGTTTAGGGGTTCATTTCAGGGAATATTTGTCAAGAGTATCGTTTTGTTTCCAATACTTGTTAAGGGTAGGGTTTCACACGCCAATACTTGTTAAGGGGTGCATTTTCATAATATGAAAATTACGTGTTTAGGGTGCTTTTCGAGACCCCGTGGTCGCGCATGGTATCCACTCGTGAATGGAAGTGCCCCCCCCCCCCCGGGCACTGTAATCATCAACCAGGGACGTCCTACAACCGAGGACGTTTCATAATGTATAGTAAACGGATCATATATTTTTAAAGTTGCTATTCAAGTTGTGTGTGGGTATAAGAAGGGTTCTGGCTTTCGAACCATGTTCTAGTTATGTCAGAAAATGAGCCATGTTATAGCGGAACAATTGATTGATTAATCAATTATTTGTATCTGTACGAGGCCAGACATACATTGCCTACTTTGGCGATTAATGATAAGTGAGTCCTCGATTGTCAAATTGCCAGTTTTGAGCGCGCGGGTGTGTGTGTTTGTTGGGGTGTAACCTTTGGGTAAGCGAGTATATAAGATGATAATAACAATACTAATAGCGGTATATTTACCCAGGGTAGTCACTTCAGTACCGAAAACTGTTCTCCCAGCGGGCCCTGCTGCTGTCATTACCCGGCTAAGTTGATTACCGATTCAGGTGCACACAGCTTTTTGAGGAATTATTTCCTGCCGGTACCCATTTACCTCACCTTGATTGAGTGCAGCACGGTGTGGATAAATTTCTTGCTGAAAACACGCCACGGCCAGGATTCGAACCCACGACCCTCTGTTTGAAAGGCGAGCGTCAGAACCACTAGATCACACCAAGGCCAGGATTCGAACCCACGATCGACCCTCTGTCTGAATAGCAAGAGTCAGAAGCACTAGACCACGCCACGGCCAGGATTCGAACCCACGACCCTCTGTTTGAAAAGTGAGAAGTGAAAAAAGAGCATAAACAAAAACGAAAAAGAATGCCCAAATGTTGTTAATGTTTGCATATTTCTGAATTTCACCTCCTTAAAATCGGCGCAAAGAGTGTGTCTGTAGGAATTAAAAAAAAAATCTTCAAGTTTTTTTTTAACGCTCTTCAGTTCACACTTGACTCTTTTTTTTTGGGGGGGGGGGGGAGGTACTGCGTATATTATTCTCCATAGGCAGCGCCCCATTTATTCTGGAAGATGTTAAAAAAGGGAAAATGTAACGAGGATGACCTTCTTTTAGTGAAACCCTTATTTGTGTGCTTTTCAGATTTCTCGGGACCAATTTGCCCCTATTTTGTAGTGGAAAACCTCTTTTTTTTCCTTTTCAAATTCACATCAGCACCTCCAGGGGGAAAAGTTGTTCCCAGGGCACTAGTACTCATGAGATAATATTGATTAAAGTATTTGGCTAACCCTAAATTTTGATCTCATTTATAATTTAAAATCTGAAGGAGTTTTGACGACTTTGCACGGGAAAACCTTGTTTCCTGGGCATGAAAATTGTAAAACTAGATTAAAACAAATTTAAACTTCAAAATCAGCACTCGTAGTGCAGTCACTCTACAAGCACTGTAAGTGCTAAATTAGCACTTCATTATTTGCAGCATGGTACGCTAGACTATCATGTTTTTATTGTCATATGATCTTTATAATGAAATTAATTTAATGATGTCGAAAGACATTACTGAACGTAGTGGGTGCAAACACCTCATTTCAGTACTTCAATACAAATAACTAACGAAATGAGTTTCATTTCCAAATGATTGTTACTTGAGATTCCTTAGTCATGTAGCCAATGTATAAGATGATATTATTCGTGAGGGGAAACAATTATATCAGGAATCTATGTTGAAAATAAGCCGATATGAGGTAAAAGTAAAGGCTGTACAAACGAAAAAAATGAACTAATTGAAATAAGTGTATGATGTAATACTTGCATGACTATAATGAATATACAGTGTGCTGAATCACATCGAGATGAATCTCACCTCTTTTAAACATGACTAGAGAATATTAAATTGGCGAAAAAAAAATAATTATACGGAAAACATTATCACTTGCTCTTTATTTTCATCATATTTATTGTCATATGAATGCAGACTAAGCAAGAACCCTATTCGACACCACCATGTACGAGATTTTATCTTATTTTTCTCTAACATTCACGAAGGGGGGGGTTGTGTACAATTATACGAAACTTACATTTCATGCCATTTTCCCCTTCCCGAATTATTTTTTACAACAGAATAAAAAAAATCAACCAGGGTACCATTTCATTTCTTTTTTAATGATTTACAAAACATGACGAGAGTGTCCTGTTTTCAGGTTTGAAATCTCATTTTTCTGCTCGCGCTTCGCGCTTGCATCAATTGTTTGGTTATATACATATACTGTTCATGATTACAAAAAGTGCATAGAACGCTAATTTTTTTTAGGCCGGAACGTCAAAAAAAATTCAGCTCGCGCTTCGTGCTCGCATTAATTAATCATTCAATTATGTATCGTCTAATGGCTAACTGCAAATCGTCTTTAACAGGTCCCTTTTCAAAAAGGCCAAAACGCATTAAAAGAATTATTTACAGCATCATACGCTAGACTATCATATGTTTTTATTCGTCCTTAACAGGTCCCTTTTCGACAAGGCCAGAACGCATTATAAAAATTTCTGCTCACGCTTCGCGCTCCCAGTAATTATCTAGTTACATACGCATCTTCTTCAGGTTTACAAACATTGCCCAGAATGTTCAACTAAATTTTTAGGACGAAATACGTGAAATTTCAAAATTGTTTAGCTCGCACTTCGCGCACACACTATTTTAATAGGGCTTATGAAATTATTACGCATTTATGTTGTTATAAGAATAAAGCTAAGAAATTAATGTTATGACGTGGGCGTTTTGCCCCACCCCCCCCAAAAAAAAATACGATCACGAATGAAAAGGAGAAAAGGAAAGGCAAAAGGGTGAAATATAGTATTATTTTCCAAATATTATGTTAAAATCTATCACGAACTTGGATTTTTGTAATAAAAAATGTCATTATTTTTGCTCGCTCCCACTTCTTAATAATTGTACGCGATATGCCATTTTGACCAAAGGACGAAACAAAAATCAACATTGAGCTGCCGATCGGGGAAAATATGGGTGAAAAAATTTCGCCCCCCCCCCCCTTATTGGCGGAGGCTGGATCCGCCCCTGGTCTATATTTCTCTTATAAATCAGATATGATTCCTTTGATAGGCTAGATGATTTACAAGATGAATGTCTTCTTGTAGATAAGAAGTTTGTCTCCATCACATCCTACAAGGGTACCAAAAGGAGTAACGAGACAAGGGTTCATGAAGAGAGTGCGATCTGATTCCTCGTATTCCACGATCCTCCTTGCCTGGATGATACCATCATGTGACGCCTGATCAACTGCGATGGTATTACGTGCTCCATCATAGTACGCGATGTAGAGTGTGTCTGTCAGTTTGCCAACGCGACACTCATCACAGTGTATGACAGCCTTCTCTCCCCCTGATCGTGAGATGACAGTGTATCTATTGTTACCTGTATTCACAACGATATCACCTGATGACAAGGCTTGTATCTCACCCCTCACCTTCTTACCCTGCATCTTTATAGTGTTTACTATCTTACCATTAGCAGGATTGATGACATAGATATTACACTGATAGTACTCCGCAGCGAGGATCATCCAATCCCTGTCAACATCAACATACACACTATCGTACCCATTCCTTGGTATGCTGATGTCTCTAATCACCTTCCATTGTCTGTCATAGAGAGTGATGCATCCATCCAACCTGTCACCCATGCAATCATCGCTGTCCTTACCACATACTATTACGTTACTGTCTATGGGTGTACATGATGTCATCGACTCACCTCCATCAATGACTTTCTCTGTGTGTTGAGTGTTGATGTTTGTAACATACATGGCATTGTTATCTCCGTCTTGCACACATATCTCATCCTCACCGACCAAACCACGCACCCACGGCTTGTTAACAACCGATGGAATGTGGATTGACTTGACAAGTTCCCATTTACCGATATAACCATCAATTCTACCATAGTATTCCCCACCTACTGTCCCCTCTACAAACTCCAATCTCTCAACTTCACTCTGTATTCGGTCAAGACAATCGCTAACATCTTGATGAACATTTAAACTTAAATTTTCATCAATAGATGCCAGTACTTGAGGAGCTTCCTTCAACAATGTTTCGTCATGTTGGTTTATACGTGAGATGGTTGATTCAATGTTCATCAAAGTGTTAATTACATGCCGATTCTTATTAGTAATATCTTTGATCTTCATAAAAACGACTTCGCTGATTTTCTTTGCATCTAATAGAAGTTCCTTCTCCTTGTCTTTGATGATTTTTCGCTCCTTTTCCATCTCGAGAGTGCAATTATTGATCCTTTTTTCTCTGTTCTCATTTACTAGTCTTATTTCCTCATCTGCCTCCTCGTTGATTACCCTAATCATCCTGTTCTCCTTTTCTCCAACAGATTCGATCTTGTCGTGATATGATGCTTGAATGTTGTTGTCAATTGTCCGAAAATGAGTACTTCCAGACGCTGATAAAACCTTTATTTTCGTGTTGAGGGCTTCAATTTGTTTCTGAAGTTCCTGTATTTTTGGGAATTGTTCATTCAGTTGTCTCCTCCTTTCGAAGATGACATCCTCGATGTCGTCTAACGTACATGGTTTCTGACTGTGATCTTTGGTAGCGCATGGATGGCATATGGGAATTTTGTGTTTCTTACAGTAAAATTTGATTTGCTCACCATGCTTGTCACATGACCATATCCTGTTATGACCTTTTCTAAGTCGGAGCTGAACTTGGTTTCCTTCAGGAAATCTTGCCGCCATGTTGTAATGTCTGAAGATTGTTAATTTACTATGGTCAGTGGAAGCCTGTAAGAGATGTGAAATAAAGTTAGCTGGATTTGGGTAGAATACCTCATGCAGACTTCTGCAACACGTACAAGGACTTTCTAATGATAACATGCAAACGCCACTCTCAGCTGATAAAAACTCAACTTCAGTTTACGTTCCTTTGTTTTCAGCATATCAGAATTACTGACCTCATCCTTCACAATTAAAATGGCTACTTAATATGAATTATTTGAAGATTAAAAACTTAACATACCTTTTCACAATCCTTTGAAATCTGAATACATGTATATAAATAGCCCTAGATTCCTTAGGTTCAGATCACTGTAATTCGACGGACAGACTTTTGGTTGTAACTTAAAACAGCAATCACGTCTGTCGTCATTCATTCAGAGCAATATCAATATTTGATGTATTGCCAATGAGTAAATAGCATTCATATCATATCAGTAAACTTTGAATATGAGTAGTTATACTTTGGACCATGTTAGGCAATGGAAGGTGGGAGGGGATATTGGGCCTTGAAATACTCCTTGTAAATTTACACTCCAAAGACCCCGGTGTTGATTTAACACCAGACCGGAATCCATATATGTCCACACCAGAGAAGTGTTAAACAGCAACGGTTTTGGTATTAGTCCAACACCAGATAGGTGTTAATAAACACCAATTAGTTTTAAAACAGCATCGGTTTGATTCCAAACTGGTGTTGTTTTCATAGTTCTCTGGTGTGGACATATATATAGATTCGGGGCTGGTGCATGTTAAAGATTGGCTAACATTGATTTGACTTTTTTAAAAATCTTAGCTAGAATGTCACACTTGTCACCTGTGTGTGTGATATGTTACGAAAATGTAGCCCAGAAAAAATCGCGTCCAGAAATCATTATTTAGTGCTTCAAAAATTGAAATATAGAGTGACCGGAAACACCATCTTAATTTCATCCCATACACTTTTGTGTTCTATTTAAGCGTCTTTGAGACACCTAATTACAAAATTGGGTTTTGCCTTGTATATTTAGCTTTTAATTCTCAATAATGGTTGTTTTCAGGGTTTTTTTTTTTTATACACCTAATGCATGTACTTGTACCCATGTTTCATCTTAGTTTGAGATTTGTTTCAACCGGCTGCTCAAAAAGTTAAATAAAACCTTTAAATCAACACCGGAGTTTTTGATGTGTACTTACCACTTACTTCCTCCTGTGTAGTGCATGAGGTCGCAAGCTGTCTTCATCTGGATGAGTTCAACATCTTCACCCTCCTCTGTGTGGTATGTGAGGAAAGTCTTGAACCACGGTATGCTTGGGACCGCCTTTTTTCTCTCGTCCATTTTATTTGCCAGGACATTGCAGTTTAACGAGCATAATCATTCTTCACCATAATAAGAATTCCCTTTACATTGTTTGCGATAAATCCACTGTCTTGTCAATCTACTCCTCTCTGATATACCGTCACAAAAGGGGTTTTATCTGTCTGCTAAAATATTTCATGCAATGTTCATTGTTATAATCTTAAGAAGGCTAAAAAAGAAATGAGGAAAAGAGAGGGAATACAGAATTAAAAAATATATACATAAAAAGATGATCTTAGATTTTATACATTTATAAAACTTTTTTTATTAGAAAGGGATGTCAACATAATTGACTTTGCCCGCCGCCCTCCCATCAAAGTTTCCTTGCAGCGCCTCTGGGGAGTGTTTCATTAAGTTGTCAGGTCTGACAACTTTCCTTCATAATGATTGGATGAGAGGCAGTGTTACCATAGTAACTGTCGGATAAAACAGTACTTGTCAGATAAAACATCTGACAAGTTCTTTCATGAAACGCTCCCCAGATCTTGACTCAATTAATGAGAGCAATGAATCAACAAGAGAGCTATTAAATGTTTGAACAGAAGGACAAATCTTGGATTCCCCGATACTGTAAATATTTTACTCTTAATTTTAAGTTTTAAAAGGTTGTTGCTCCTTCTTGGTGAATCACAAATCAAGCATTTTATTTCTTGCATAAAGCATTTTTTTGGGGGGGTGGTGGGGTGGGGGTGCTAAGAAAAGTCAGGACATGGATGAATATGGCACTCTGTGATAATGGTGATGTAATCATTTATAATTTATCTTAACAAGGTAATGCATTAAGTGCGTCATAGAGAAAGAAAAAGGAAAAAAAATCACCAGAAACATACCGGAATATGAAATGGACATACAGACTTGAATACACCATCAAATTATTGTTCTCTTTTGCTATTTCCCTTTCATCTCTTTTAGGCAATTAGGCCAGCACTCAATGGCAGAGAGTAGGACTGAAGCCTCCTTTTGTTCATGTGGGAGGAAGGTGGTGTTAAATAAGAACAGGCTCCCAAGCCACGCGCATGACAAATGTAGGGGGGGGGGGGTAGCTGACAAATTCAAGAGCGCTGTCACCACGACCATTATGGTGGAATCATTTCTTTTTTAAAGATCAATTGACTCATTGCAATTTAAATAAAGGGAACTATGCTATTGTGTTCCATTATTACAACATTTATTGACGGTAATTTATATCCCTACTGGAAATACATGTGGAGTGGGGAGGGGTACTCTGTATATCGTAGACAGTGGGTTTGTGCCGCGGAGGGGACCCCCGTTTTTACACTAGATAAAGATATCTTTGTCCTGGAAGTAGGCCTATTTTGAAGCTTTTGATGTTTTTTTTGTGTGTTCAGTGCCGAAATACGAAACTCAACCCTCAAAACGATATTCACCTTTAGGCATGGTCACACCGCCCTAGCGTTGTTGGAGCGGTCGTGGAGAGGAGATTAAAAAAAATCATCACCGATCGCTACCGTTCACCATTTTCGATTTCGATTGTTTTTTTTTTTTCGATATGCTTTCGATTTTTTCCCCAATTTTGTCAGTGAAATTCCTTTCCCTACCGCTCCACGACCGCTCCAACAACGCTCGGGCGGTGTGACCATGCCTTTTTCTCTAACATTGCGAGGTGATTGTCAAAATTGCGATACAATAGACTTGATAATTCTGTGTTCTGTGGCGCCTGCAACGCGGCGCCGCGGAGCGAGTCGTTGCATACATGCGATGAATGGTGATAAACGCATCGACAGCTGCTGCATGCATGCGCTGAGAAGACTTGCACATTCGTTTGCGTGCGGACTCCACTGCACTACTAGCGGTACTCACAATCGACACAGAATAGACTCTGAATGGGTGGTTTTTAGCAACAGCGCTGAATGACTGATAGAATATATCTAAATTGTTTAATTTGGAAAGGATTTATTGCCTAAACCCCAACCGGATATCGTATTTGTTGCCACCTTTTATTGTGCAAAAAGGAGTTTAAGGATCATTTTAAAGCGGAACCATTCTATAAACGATGTCATCCACATTGGCGGCGGTGGAAGCAGTCCCCAGACGACCATCAGAACTCGGCAAGCTACCTCGCCAGAGCGTAGGGGATGGGGGCGATGAGCCGGCCAGCGTGGAATTCGTGAAGACCGGTGAGTGACGAATCGTGCCATTTAATTTGCATCAGATTGGATCTGCCTTGTGTCGAAGTAGGGTGATACATTCTCGAGTCGACATTAAATATTCAAAAATGTCAGCGCATTAGAGTGAACATGAGAATTTGGGAAGCTAGTCTCTATTGATTCCAAAGGCGCAGTCATGCGGTTGCCTGGTTACGAGTGAACATTAATTCCATCTCTGGTCAAAAAGGCTCCAATTTTCTTTTCAATTTACATTGTAGGCACAACGCTGCGCAGGCGAATTTCTGCAGAGGTGTAAAAGTCTACCAAATCCACCCCCTGGGAGAAAATTAGATACAAACTACGAATTAAGCCTACAATAATGTATTATATAGTTGTTTTTTCGTCAAATGACAATTCTGTGTAGCAAAATTTATTCTGTAAATCTAAAAAAAAGTCTAACAAATCAACACTGTTAACAACGAAGATGTATGTAAAGTATGATTTTTTAAATGTTACAAATATTTAAGGAGACCTGAATTGTACTTCCTTGTGAAGTGTGTGTTACGATGCTAGCATGTTGTTGTTGTTGATGTAGCATAAATTAAACCATGCGTTCTTGTGTAAAGTCATCGCCATCGGCACTCTCGCAATTACTTATTTTAGTCATGTAGGTCAATAACCAGTTATACATACATACATACATATATATATATTTACATATATACATAATATATATTTATATATATATACATATATTATATGTATAATATATTTGAAGGATCTTTTTGTAGCCTATATGCATATTCATTCTACCAAATTCAAAAGGTATAGAAAAAATCCAAACTCTTTAGAAAACGTGATATTGAATAACACAGAATATAAATCATGAAATGACAATTTGTGCATATATACAGTGCGTATAAAAAAAGGTTTACACTTTGAAAAAGGCCTTGGGACTTAAAAGATATAAAACATGTGGGTAATTTTTTTACATATAATCTTGGGTTTGGGTCTCATCTATCCAATGAAAGTAAAATTTTTGTCAGAATGTTACACTTGAGTGAGCACTGTCCATTTCTGTAAAGCTCGCAGAAATCTGTTTGCGCAGAAATGCTCGTTTTCCTGCTATGTCAAGGGGAAAGGGCGAAATCAAACTTACCCTATGAAAGATTTATCATACATTTCCCTTGCACTTTTAGTCACTTGAAATGAAATAGATGAATTCAAGCATTTTGTAACAATTTTGCCACCCAAATTGCAATGTCAATACTTAGTAACCACAACTTTTGCCCTATTTGTGCCAGCTGGATCTGTGGACATAACTGAATCTGAACAGAAGTTTATATTTATTTATTTATTTATACTAGAATATTTAAACAGAGTGGCCTGATCAGCATTAAAAGACATACAATGTACGAAAAAACATAGTAACAGGACATTATGAGATACAGAAAAAAAAGGAACAAATACAAGGTAAAAATATGAAAATGTGTTACGAGTTACAGATGGCAAGATACATGATATAAATATGCAAAATATTAACATTAAAAGCTGGTATACCTCAGGGCTCTTGTATCAGATATCTCCAGCATTTTTTCATTAATTCTTTATCATTAAAAGTGGGTTTACATTTCATTCTTCATTTAATACTTTCTCCACACTTTTCCCAAGCTTAGCAATGATTAACAAAATGAAAATCAAGCTTAAGCCATTTCATGTAAATCACAGCTCCGTGTAAAGCAAATATTCGCCACGATGGCCTCGGTGTGTGGGGGAGTGGGGTGGGGCCACTGCACTCTTCGAAGTGTTTTGGGCAAGGAAACAAGTCAAACAAGGTAGAAGGTATCTTCAAATAAATTTTCCTAGCTAAATTCCATGAGTTCTTCATGATTAAGGTCTACTTTTATTTGCATAACTATTTGAAAGTTTTCTAAAGTAAGTGGTGCTCACTCAAGCGGAAATATTTTTCGACAGTTATATCGTCATTTGCTTTAATGGATCTGTACCAATGTTAAAATGTGGAAAAATCTTCAGGATATTACAAATGTATAATTTTACAGGATTTTTTCAAAGTGTAAACTTTTTTTTTGAAACGCACTGTATATATATATGTTGTGGCTCAACATCATCATTTAACATTTATCATCATGAACATGGCGGCGCCAGTGCATTGTTCTTCGGGTGTTGTATGATTTCCTTAAGCTTAGTTTGATTAAAGCCTACATTTTAATGAAAATGTGTGCATAAATACACATATTCTTCAAAATGTAAACTATTGTATGGTTACGGGACAAATCCGTATGCTTTTCATACTTAGATGGTTTTAAGAAGCGTATTATTCCTATACATTATATTTTCAGCCATTTTTCTAAAGCTCTGCTTTCTTCTTGGTCACCAAATTGTAAAAATTATGAATCCTATATTATCGAGACTTTGAAAAAGATAAGTCTAAGACTTGTAACGTGATTTAAAATGTTCAAATACAGGTTGTACAGAAAAAAAGAAATGAATGAAAAGTCGTAGAGAGAAAAAAATTGATTTCCAAGAGTCTCTTCATAGCGTTACTGCATTCCTTTTAGAGCTATTTATAAAATCAGTTCCCATTGCCACATTTGTGAATGAGTTTATTATTCATAGTCATGTAAGTGGGCGTGGAATAGACACTTTGAATATCGATTTCCGTGCAATACTAGACTATGACAATCCCATTGGGAGACTATTTCCAGCAATCCAGCCAGGAAAGGTTTGATGTCGCCAATCCAAGCAATTCAATATCCACCGTTAAAAGAGATTCGTCTATGTATACCTTGTGTAGGGGGTGGCGGCTCAGTGGTAGGGCTAACAGCTCATGGACTTCAAATTATTGGATCGAATCCCTGTCGAGTCATGCAATGTACCGAACATATAAGACTGATTTAAGGTTGGGGCATGATGATACAGGTTGACAATAAAGACTATGTTGAGTTGTAGAGATGAAGCAACAAAATGCATTATTGAAAAAAAAAATGCAACTAAATAATGTTGCAGAAGATGATTGATAATCTAGAGTAAAGAATGTCTAATACAAACGTCTATTTGTCATTTTTTCTGTTTTTTGTTCTCGTTATTTTCTAGTTCTCTTCTTTCTTATTAATTTTCCTACCCTCTTTTTATCATCACCAAGAACAACAACATCAGTGGTACTATTATTATATTGTACTGTGTGTACTTGCATACTCACTATAGGTTATTATTTTATTTTCCTTCATTTATTTTCGTTTTTTATTTATTTTCATTATTGTTTATCCATATTCTACACGTGTTTATTATGTCATTAAGCAACACATGCAAGGCCTATTGGTCTACCCCATCCGTATCATACGTTTGTTGCTACTGCTATTGCCACTACTAATACTGACTCAACCTGCATTATTAACATTTTACATAAGCTGCTCATAGTCCTCTGATATTTTTAAAACTTTATTTCGTATCCCCCGCCTCCATCATAATCTCAATCATCAAGAACAACATCATCACCATCATCTTCATCAGCACTATCATCATCACCACCATCATCACCACAATCATTATCATCAACGTTATCATCATCACCACCACCACCGTCATCATCACCACCACCATCCTCATCATCACCATCATCATCATCACCATCATCATCATCATCATCATCACCACCATCATCATCACCATCACCATCATCACCATCATCACCACCACCATCCTCCTCATCATCACCACCACCATCATCATCATCATCATCACCATCATCATCATCATCACCATCATCATCATCATCACCATCATCACCATCATCACCACCACCATCCTCATCATCATCACCACCACCATCACCATCATCACCATCATCATCACCATCACCATCATCATCATCATCACCACCATCATCATCATCATCACCACCATCACCGTCATCATCACCACCACCATCCTCATCATCATCACCACCATCATCATCACCACCTACATTATCCTCAACATCATCATCGCCATCATTACCACCATCATCAACATTCTCAAAAACCATCATCATCATCATCATCATCATCATCATCACCAACGTAACCTTCAAAATGAACTCTCAGTTTCGTCCATTTTATTCTTGTCTATCGTCGACAACCTCGTAAGCTTTGCATTTCCATTATTTCAAAAGAATCGTCGGGTTTCTTTACTGTTTCTTTCTTTTTTAGATTTACCTTGGAATGACACTTTTCTCATTATTTTTTTGCAAGTAGACAACCTTTTTGGCTATTGATCGGTGACAGACTAGACCTATATAGGATCGCACCACCAGGCGAGCAAAGGGTGATATAAATTAAATAATCAATATTTAAACGGAAAGCGTATACTCACATTAATGGCTTCCTTACACGCTAGTCTATCCGCATACTTTTTTGACAGCTAGTCTGATATGTGGCGCTAATTGGTGCAGCAGTCAGTGCATGAAAATTCGACAAAAATAAATTACGTGAATTCGAGTTTATCAAACAATAAACGCGAATACATATTTTAAATCATATAAATTTGTGCAAAATTATTATTATTATTATTTGCAATTTGAATCTATTTTACTCACAGTCACGTATTTGAAGAGAATGTTTTGGTTGCTGAAAGGGATGAAAACAAAACTTTACAGATTCATCTCATGGGTTGAAATTGGTAAAAAGTAGATAGATTTATTTCATATGATCTTATTATGTTGCAGTCATTGTACGAGTAGAAGTAGTAGTAGCAGCAGCAGCAGCAGTAGTAGTAGTTGTCGTAATAGTAGTAGTAGTAGTTGTAGTGGTAGTAGTAGTAGTTGTAGTAGTAGTACAAGTAGTAGTAGTAGTAGTAGTGGTGGGGGAGTAGTAGTAGTAGTAGTAATATTGGAAGTGTTATTGGTGGCTTTAGAACTAGTAGTAGTATTAGTAACTACTATATCTCTACTACTACCATTCCTCCTATTTCACTACTACTACTATACTGCAACTACTACTACTACTACTTCTACATCGCAACTACTTTTATTTCTACTGCTACTACTACTATTACTACTACTACTTCTTCTACTACTACTACTACTACTACTTCTACTACTACTACTACTACTACTACTACTACTATTACTACAACTACTACTACTATCCATCTACTACTTTGGGTTCTTCGAGTTTTTCAAATTAGTGTTACTACAACATGCGTGTCTACTTTAGAATTTCATACGCGGATTTGTCTCCAAAACTCTCTATGAATTTTGTTTTCCTGCATCTACTTACCAACAAGTATCCAGGGTAAATATTGCCAAGGGGGTGATATATCCCTTTAAAAGCACGCGAAGCATCTCTAATGTCCAATTAGATTGATGAGTTTGGGGGCCCAACACCTAGTGTATGATATGGATGGAAGTCAACGGTGCATGAAGACGAGGTAATTATATACGGGAATTATAGGTGTTCAAAAACCGCAGGATAACTGGGAATCTCATGTATGTATATGTAAAAAATAGTTTTTTGATAAACGGAATGATCGAGCTAGTATTGGCTTATGAATTTATAAAATGCCGTAAAGGTAAAATCGTATATATATATATATATATATATATATAAATATATATATTAAACTCAAAGAGAAATATATTGGACCAACTCCGAGCAGAAGATTTCCACTTTATATATATATATATATATATATATATATATATACATGAATATTTTCTATATGTATGTATGCCGTAAAATCGTATATATATATATACATATATATATATACTAGTTTATCTTTACGGCAAACATACATATCGAAAATATTCATGTATATATGTATATATATATATATATACAAATATATACATATATGTAATATATATATTTACATTAATATTTTTTATATGTATGTATGTATCGACTGGGTATAATTTAGAGGTTTCCAAAACTGCTAAATACCAAGGCGTGAAATTGCTAGTAGCAGACGAAGAAATGTATTAATAGATATTGCATGGTCATTGAGGACGTATATATTCAGTATAGGCCATGGTATTACAAATAGATTTATAAAGTTATTTTTGAGATTATCGACAAACTATGTGTATTTTGATGTGCATGATAATTGATAGTTTGGCAAGGTAATGCATTCAAAAATTAATCTTGAATAAATAGTATACATCAGTTATGACGTCACAACATACAGCCCCCCCCCCCAAAAAAAAAGCAATAAATGCATCGTCGTAATACTTAACTTTAATAATTTAAAGCTTATAAACGTTCTAAGTTCTTGTACATAACAATGCATGGAGATATTACTGTTATACAAAGTTCGTGACGTTTCATCACCTGTGACTACTTTCAAAATTCCAGGAGAGCCAATCATGTCAAAAGCCCAAAGGTTCATGCAAATGGCCATTCATGTATTGCTGAGCAATCACGATGTATAATCCAGCTATTTTAAGGGATTGGGTGGCTACTAACAATGCGGATTATTCCGTTTCGTTACAAAGGGAGCCCTTACATGATGGTGGCACTTTTACCTTTATGGACCTGTTGGACAAAGAGGGAAGGAGGGTGTTGGATTGAACAGCAACATTTACACTCTTAAAAATGATTGTTAAAAACCCCAATGTCTTGGTAAATATGTTCCCGACCGTCGAAGGTGGTAAAAATATTTGTTGGTGTCTACAAGAATTTCAGTTGGTATTGACCATCTGTATAATTCGGTCAGGCAAATTATATCCAACAAGAGTCGGACATAACTATTTACCTGCGCATTGGTTGTTTTGACCAATCTGTTTCATGAGTGTATGATGTCAAATATATATGATAGCTATACAAGCCAAAAAGCAATACAATTTTCTTTAATGCTATGTATTTCGTGGTACATGGTCTCACCGACAAAGCAGACGTCCAATCGACTTTGCTTCTACGTCTGGTCGGTCTGGTCGGTGAAGTAGGGAGTCTTTTCTCCGCGATGTATGAAGGGTTCAAGCACATAGAAAACAGTATTTTCAAATGGCCTTTATGACAAAGAACAATCAAGAATTCTTAGTCGGAAATTGGTGAATAAATAGAGCAGGTTTCGTTCAAGACTCTAGTCAAACGACATTATTTGCAATTTTTCGTCAGCTCCGAAACTAAGCACGAAACTGCTGTTCGGGTTCAACATGTTCAAAAATGTTCAACTAAGACTTCTTGGTTGTTTTATGTCATGATTTGAACAGATTTTTTGAAAAATGCGACCCCCCCCCAAAAAAAAAAAAAAAAATGAAACGTTGAAAATATGATCAAAATCAGACAAGGATAAGCATTCTAAAGATTTGCATTATTCCGTTGAAACAATTCTAGGCATGTTTTTATGAATATTCAATGAGCAAACTGATGATGTCCCCATTTATTGTTTTGTATTTCATTATATGAAATTAGGTTTGTTCATTTTTATTCCTTCAAGAACCAAAAATATTGGAATAACAACTGATTAAGAGCATTAGATAGGGGACCATATCATTCACACTTGTATGAAAAAATGAACAATTGTGATTTCTTGTAAACAAAAACAAAATGATAGTGGGGATGTGACATCATCAGCCCATCTAACAAATATTCATGACGACGCGCATATAACTGTTTTCACAATATATTGCTTTGAAATTCAACAACTTCACTATTTCTTATCGGATTTTGATGAAATTTTCAGCATTTTGCTCTGTGAAATTTACTCTATTCATTGAGGTATGATTATTTCCAGCCGGCAGGATCCCTTTAAGGGCGTTCGGCGATCCGTGTTCTAACTCTTTGAATCCATCGTGCATTGTATAGCGAATACTTCTTAATACTACGTTTGCTCTGTCTTATGTAGCTGCGGCATTGGGCCAAAAAGCTAGTTTCAATTGAAGGTCAGATTTCATCCGACAAACAAGCTCGATTTCTGACAGACAAGGAGGAATTTACGGTTCTTCTCATTCACTGAGGTGTTCTAGGTCACTTTTAACTTGTATCTTGAATCGCTTTCCACATGCATTCACCGCGGTATTGATTTTGGCGGGAATTCTAATATGATTATTGACGCATGCACCTGCTAAAACCGGTGCCGATGCGATTTAATTGTTCTTTGCTATGTAACCGATATCGCAGACGAGTCAAGTGTTCGTGGTGATGAAGATTTTCATGGTTTTGTAGGGATTCGTTGCACACTTTTCGAAAGAGATGGAGGCTTTACACTCTTGGTTTAAGGGACGAGTTTTCCATGTCTTTTCGTCTAAACAACAATAAAAAAATAATGATATAACTATGAATAGTTATAATGATAGTGATAAAAATTAATAAAGATTTTGAAATCTTTTGAATTAAGCAGCATATCATAGTCCTCTATTATAACATGATAATGAATGAGCTATGAATCGGTCAATAGATTTGCATTATTGGTTTAAGAATGTTCCTTAAAGGGTGCGATCAAACATTTTGAAAACCAGTCCATTAAAAGTATCAATAAATAACCAAATGGTGTGAATTGTGCGTCTCTCACAACGAATCTTCTAGCATAATCTGTTCGTCAATCAATGAAAAACTTTCGTTAAATCCATGTTAAGTCAATCTTATCGACGTGCCAATGCTTGCAAAATTATGATTGACATTTACAAATGTTACCTCGGGTTTTTTTTTTAAGAATGTGCTCTCCTGGGGGATCGAGAAGATGAACTAGAACTGCACTATCTAACAGCTCTTCCAAAGAGTGTTATCATCTCTAAGGGGGTAAACACGCGTATGGCCAGGGTAAATGCTAGCCCAGTCCGCTATCCACGAACATGCCCGCTTTGATTAATGCATGGACTCACAGCGAATGATTAATGCCATCATCCTATGCCGTATTGTGAAATTCGAGAAGGGGGCTCGGTGAACATAATTCATATGCTGCCTTCAAGCAGGTACAGCAGCCGCCTCGGAGAGACGCGGGTTCGATTCCTTAAACCGAACGAGCAAGGGAATATCAGTATGATAATGGGAGGAGGTTTATTATGGGAAATCGAATAGATTCTTCCCATCATTATTCTTATCCTATCATCCCCGTATGTTGTATTTCTCTTCTGTTTCATGGTTCTCTTCCTCCCGCACTCTCTTCCGATTTTTTTTTTAATTCTTACCTCTGTTCTTCTTCATCCTTCTACTTTTCTATTCTTCGTCTTCGTCATTTTCTTCTCCCTCTTCTTTACTTGTCCTCTTTGTCTTCTTTATTTTCTTCTTTTCCCCCTTTTCTCCTTCTCTGACTTCTCCCCCTTCCCCTATTCCTCTTCTCTTTAATCCTTCTATTAATCTTTCTTTACGTCCCCCCCCCCCATTGCACCCTTTTGAATTCTTCTCTTTATGTTCCCTAGGCCTACCATGGACCTCCTTACATTTCGTTCTCATCCTTTCCACCTCCCTATGATTAAAGTATGTTCTTCTTTGTTTTTATATAGGCATCCGTATACTTCTCATCCTTTTTTTACTGATCATGCTCGTGCTCATCCACCTTCGCATTTTTTGTGGGGGGATGTTAAATGACTGACAATGTCAGTACCACCAGTAACCATATAGGGCGTAGATGTGCCATAGCCTGTACGGAAGAAATTCCTCGTGAAATTCATGGACATGAAATTAAACAAGTGAGAGATGGGGGGATGGGTTGATCAGAATTCCGCGGTAACGCAATAATGGCAATGACAAATATTGAGGTTAGCTTCGCGGTAATATTGGAAAGATGTTTATTAGATTGTGGGGTAATAAGAGACACCTAGGCCTCCACTGCACATCGCATCTCGGCTTATCCTGTATCTTAGATCCATTCTACATCTTCTTTTCCTCTTTTCGTCAAGGACACCCAACAGTTTGAATGCACTTTTTATTCCATGTATTCCCCCAACAATACGATATAATGATCATAATGAAAATACTGATAATATCTTATTCAACGAAGGTAACCACCGCATCTCTTGCGATCAGTACTGCTCTCATATAGCGGGCCTTGCATAACTAAAAGGGTTGTTATTAATACACTCGATTCTAAGATGCCGAGCGCCAGGATAGAAAGACGGAGGACCCGTTTTAAAAGTCTTTTGGTATGACCTGCTCAATGATCGATTCAACAACTTCTATTTCTCGTGGCACTCCAGGCTCTACGGATTTAGCCAACATGCCACATTTCAGGCTAAAACAAGAAATGCAACTCTTTGAACAAATTTAGGGTAATCAGAAGAGGGCAAGTGTACAGAATGTATCACATTTTAGATGTTATTTCTCACTTCATAATTATGCCGAGTGCTAATTCATGAAGTGATTACAATAATTTTGGACAATCTGTACAAACAAGTTTCTCTTTTAAGCTACTGATTTAATAAGACTTTTTGTTTTAAGCGAAGTTTTAATTAATTAAAAGAGTAATTTTTCTATCAAACATATCAAATCTTGATTGTTTTCAGACAGGAACGAGTTCATGGAAGCCGTCTGAAAAGTTGGAAAGGTATAGTCAGAACAGAATATATTTTGTTTGTCCGAAATCGAGGCACTCTCCGTGACTTTGTTCGTGTTGTTTACTTCGTCTTGTACGTCACGCTTTCTATCCTTGTTATGTTTAAATCTCCAAGAGTGCTCTTACGATGTGGTGTGGAGGTGGGTTGCGTGCGTGTGTGGGTGTGTGTGGGTACCTGTGCGAGTGAGAAGGAGAGAAGAGAAAACCGAGGCCTCGTTCAAATAAAAACCACTGTGCAAACACTAATGAATGATGCGCGCTTTGTCTTTACAGGAATAGACGATAATGAAGGATTCGCGGTCGAAGACAGCAAATTACATGCGTACCGGCATTTATTCAAACAACACGATGGCCTACATACGCAAATGAAAGCAATAATGAGCTTGATTGTCTTGTAATTATGGGTATTATTCGGCGGTTGGCTTTGCTTGGCAAATCGGAATCGAGTGTAAGGACTTGTTTGTCTGCTTTCGCCTGCTCAAGCAAAATGTCGCAAGTCACAGTCGAGCGCAAGCGAATCTACAACTGTCATCTTAAATCAACAACCAACCGTACGAACCCTGTATTACAAATCCAACATGCTTGATATTTCGTAACAGATGTAATGTCTGAAGACTTGGACTTGATAGACGTTAAAGGTGTAGGTTGCTTCAGACCTCTGTGTACTCTCGACATACCTGGAATTACAATTCTGGCATTCAAATCGAGTAGAAATCCATTAAGTCCTTTTGTAGGAAATGTCCATCGAAATATGAAGGTGATTTTGATAAAAAGATTGGTTAAAGGGTTTAGGTAATCTACGACTTCTTTATACCCTCTTCATACCTGGAAGTAAACTCATGATGTTCAAAAAGAGTAGCATACCGTAATATCCGTTTGATGGAAAATATGAAGGTACTTTGAATGAAAAGAATGGATTAAATCATGCATTGAATCTAATTTTCTCTCGTCAAAACGAAATCTGAATTTAGATGCTGATGGCATTTACACAAAAAAACAGTGACTGCACGACGCTGCTAGTTGTATGCATTGAATATTCACTGAAAAAACGCGCTCATATTCTATCGTCACTATACCTTAGTTCTGATTCTCGTTAGAAAAGGTGAGAAACTATTGTAGTTATGAAATCTAATAAATCTATAGTACACCTATCTAAATTACAAAACAGTGGATACAGAAACACTGAAGGGTAGACTGTACACATGGTGTTTCATGATAACTTTAGAGAATCGGATTGAAAGATGTGTGGTGTATTCTTATCCAGTTTGACTAATTGAAATATTAAGGTTATTCTTTAAAGTTTTCACATCATACCTTTACGTCTCAGCCATGGAGTCATTTTGTCTATACACATAGAAGCATCCTTAGTGTCACAGTCTAACCGACCAAAGTGAACAGCAAAAACTGTGGTGTTAACCGGTGTACATAGAGGACCACACCAGATATTTTACCCGGTGTTAAATTGGTGGTGTTATTTTTACACCTATAGGTGTTATTACAACACCTTTTGTTGTTACATTTACACTCTTTGGTGTTATGTTTAATCTCTAGGGTGAAATTTTAACACCTCGGGGTGTGGTCCTCTATTAACACCAACTGGTGTCAGTTTCAACACCGCAGTTTTTACAGTGTGACTCCAAGGCCCCGTTTGTTTGGTTTTTACAAAGAGTTACTCTTGATCCGATCGACTACAAATATATAACGCCAGCAACGCCAACATCTGAAATACATGTTTATTTAAAACATTTCTTACATAATATTATGTTGTGTATTCATACATTCAGAGTTTTCTTGAAATTTCTGTGTGCTTCTCTTTGTTTACAATTGGACATTGCGCAAATTTCTAGAAGAAAAAATTATGACGTTGATGGATTTTCATATACTTGAAGTTGATGGGATCAATCGTAACTCTCTGCAAGACGTGGCCCAGATCGATCAAAACTATGGCGTTACTTTCAATGTCCTGCTATTGGTCGATTTGGGAGCGATTGTGTTGGTGAAGAAGGGGTTCATATCTACTTAAGATGTAAAGGACAATTTGGCAAACAGGGCCCAGGTGGGTGTTTCATAAAGCTGTTCGTAATATAAAAACGACTTTAAGGACGACTGGTGATCCTTTCTTTTGGTAAATGGCATACACCATAGGCGATGGTTTAGCGCGTAAGAAAGGATTACCAGTCGTTCTTAAAGTCTCCTTTAACTTACGAACAGCGTTATGAAACGTCGTCCTGGTTCATAAAAACTTGTTATAATAGCAAATGCACAATGTCATAACGAATTTTCTATGAGCTAATTATGTTGATGGATTTTGGTAGATTTAAACTGTCATGAGGCATTATTAGGCTTATCTAAAATTGGAAGTGAATGATGGGGGTGACCATGAAGATGGTGATATTTGTGATGGTGATGGTAATAATGGTGATGATGTTGAGGACGATGGTGATGATGATTCTGTGGTGGTGGTGGTGGTGGTGGTAATGATGATGATCTACAGAAGATGATGGTGATAAGGATGGTGATGGTGATGACAAAGATGATAGTGATAACGGTGATGATGATAATGTTAAGAAGATGATATTCATGGTGATGATTATGATGATGATGATCGTGGTGATGATTGATGATGGTGATAATATGTTTTAAGGGTGTTTGTGTTAGAGTTAAAGAGTAAAAATGGAAAGGAGATTAAGAGAGGGGGAAGACTCGTGGTAAAGAAAGGGGGCTACAGCATAATAATTTTCACTCTGAACACATTCGACGCTCAATACAAACGGCGCTGCGAGTTCATGAAATTCTAAGACGATGTTTATCAACGCATGAATGGAGCACTTTCAACACTACAGACATTTACAAGAAATTTCGGATGCGATTCGGCAGCATATTTAGCTATACACAAAGCATCTGTATACTTAACATCCGTGACGACAGCATCGAACCTCTTAAATGTTCCAAGCACGAAGGGATTCGAAGGCTCCTAATGACGGTGGATTTATGTAGGGCCGTATCTCTGGAGCCCAGTTATTATTCATGCCCAGGGATGTAGATTGGTATTTGGAAGAATACTCGTATATAAAATATGAAGAACAAAACGCATCGGGGGCCTCGTTTCAGAAGCCGTTGCGTTTAAACGCAAGTCAAAATATCAATCGGAAGTCTTAAAATGCGCATTTTTTATTGGTCCAGAATCAAGTTGCGTTTGATTTTTTTTAGAGTTTCGTTTGATTGCGACTCTTTCATATAGAGGCAATGCTTAGAAATCAGGTAAAAGTGTTATATCTTGTACATCAAGAATCTAACCTTCCAATATGAAACTCGGAAATCCCCCGACGTTGCGCCAATCAATGCGCAAATTTTGTTTCCATTCGTAAATTGTAAATACTGCGTACATTGGTCATTCTTTGATATTACTTTTCCCCCCATATTTTGATGTTTCTCTGTGGTTGATAAGAAGTATTTTACTTTTAAGTGCACCTGAGCCAGCTATTACGCACTGTGCGACGGACGTCATTATACGGGAATTATCCAAAGACAAGCTAGGATGTGTTTATTGATATTATCACTCTCCACCGAGGTGTATTTTCTGAGTTCCATGAAGGAAGGAATCTCCTTAATGCTCGAAATTATATTATTATAGTTATCATTATTATCATTATCATTATTGTTATTATTATCATTACTGTTATTGTAATTGATATTATCATTATTATCGAGTACTGTATTTACCTATGCTACTTTAAATTTCCTCATTCAAGATTAATTTATTTACTCCTTTTTTTCATTTGGTAAGAAGGCAACTTATGGATACTAAATGTATGTAAATGATTTTCATAAATCAAATGCAGAGTTACAAGCATTGGGTCTCATATCACATAACTAAGCAATCAATATTACTTCTGATCTATACGAACAATTTTGTGCTCTTCACTGATAATCTGACAATCCATCCTAAAAAAGTATATGTTACGATTAATCACTATGCGTTGTGTAAACGTTGTCGTGCACCTTTAAGCATCTAATACATGCGAGAAACCAGCATGATGTTTTCACATTACTTGAGTGGCGTGTTTGTTATTAATACTGTATGTCAAGCTCCATGTACATATGTTTCTATCATAATCCCACCTTTATTATTTCAGCCGACATGTAAATGATGTATGTGGGACTGTATCTTCGATCAACTACACTAGATTGCCAGAATAAACCGTCAACTATTGGTTGTCTTTATTCACTTAGTGTAAGCATTGGAGTTAATTTGATTAAAGGGTGGTAAAAATATTTGTTGAAATATATTCAAATATCAATTTCATGCGATGAATTTTCGGTAAAATTGATGTAATTTAAATTGATTTAAATTGATTGTCTTATTGGCCCATACATGGAGTATAATGTATGTGAAGCGCTTTGTAACCGGAAGGAAAAGGTGCTTTATCAAATGACTATTGGATTGTATGGGAATGGACATGGCAAGAAGTCAAAATTAACGAGATGAATAAACATGTAGAAACTTTAAATTCTCTTTAACAGAATTTTCTGTGAAATCGAATATGTTAAGTTAAAAGAATGAATAGTCGGATGTGATACCAATGTTGGCTCGACGTCTTAACGGTGATATAAAAGAAAAATATTTATCAGCCTGTTGCTGATGGCTTGCCACGGCATGTATATCTTATGATGTTGATAATGACTATAAAGTGTTAGCACATCGACTGGGTTTTGAACCCAAAGACCCGTTTCACGAAAGCATTATACATGTAACTCCAGCTCGACGCAATCCCTATGGAAAGCCAAGCTAGTCAACACTGTGATTGGAAAAAATGGAGACGAATGGGTTAATCACGTGGAAACCGTATGTCTGTTCATAGACGATAATTGTCTTGCTTGGCTTTCCATAGACATGGCATCGAGCTAGAGTTATGGCGTTGTCATGGTATACGAACACTAAGAGTCATTTCTGCGAGACGATCGCATGGACATGGTAAAGTGACACATGCACTTTCTCGAATGGAAAGAATACATTTTAAACCTAGGATATTGAAACTGACACGAGCTGGTGTCCCCACAGCAGGCCACAATCCTGCCTGATGTATTAATTTTACACCCTACAGTTTGAAAATAACATCAAAGAGTGTTAAGGTAAAAACCAAAGTTGCTGTAACAACACCCATGGGTGTTGTACTAACACTGTACTGACACCGGAGTATAATAACCGGTGTGTTCCGGTGTTCACACTAGTGGCACCTGTTATCTTGTATTAAACGATTGAATATTGACGCCAACATACACTTCCACATATTCAATGTACGCCCACGCGACCTCTGTTATTCCATCTATTGACATTAATAGTTACACTGGACAACATTAGTGGGCGGAATGATTAATGTGGTCATTCACGACCGCAGTGGTGAGAAATTATTTTCCTTAATCATGTTGATAGCTTTGCAGACAATAAACTTCAACCAGAGAAAGGTTATACGCGTGAACAACACGGCAATGAGAACGATTTTTCTTTTCACGGTGGGGGGGGGGTGCTGATGTCAATTTGTAAAGAAAAAAATAAAAGGGTTTGACTACAAAATGGATGTCAGTTTGGTTCTTACAAATTTGGAAAGTAGTTTCAGTACAAAATAAAGGTCTTGGTTACATTTCTCTATATTGTCACACCTACCAGAATTCGTTGAAGAATTGCAGAAGTGGGCGTACAGATGGGGGTGCACGGCCGAAGTACCCCAAATATTTTCCTGGGGGTGCTGCGTCTATTATTCTCCAAAGGCAGCACCCCCAGGAATATATTGGGGGTACTTCGGCCGTACACCCACTTCTGCATGGCTTCAACGAGATGCTGCTTTATTTCTATTTCCGTGTTGTGTACTGCCCACTTCCCTTTCACACGAAATGGTGTTGCTGAAGGGATGTGGGGAACCTCACCCTCATGATATTAATAATGAAATAAAAACATGCTCAAAGTGTGGTTTACATGAAATTCTTTCTATTTCACCGATAAGGAAGGCCTAGTATGCGAAATTGTATTGACGAACTCTGCACATTTCAAATGTAACTCGGACCAGGTTCAGCCGACATTTTCCGAAAAGAGGCCAATTATGAAAATGTCAATGGAAGTCGAGTGATAGAGAACCGAAATTAGCATCGTTCACCATTGCTACGGTTCATTGACGTCTCGAGATCTCTTTTATGAGAGTCCCATTATTTTTTGTCTCGGATGGTCGCATTCTGTCGTGTTTTCGTCTAATTATGATAATTACTAATATATAATATTTCAATAGAGAACGATGGCGATCTTTGTAAGGTATGTAGCAATCATGTAAATTCGTGGAACCTTGACATTTTTCACATTTATGACATGGGTTTACTGAATCCTCTCGGAAAAGGTCTATCCGTGTGTCAATGGAGAGTGAGTAGAAGTGCATCAGATAGAAAATGTGAGTTCACTTCGTTACAAGAACAAAACCATTTTCTTCAAAATAATTTAGTCATGATTGCACTCCGGAGGGAGTAAAATAAGAGTGAATGTGTAGACATTCATACGCCTGCTTTAACCAAGAAATATCGTATTGAGGCAAGCTGTGAGGGCCATGCATGACATAAGAGACATTTATTTCAAAGCTACAAGCGAAGCGAACGGGCAAAAAATAGATCGTTTTCTTTTACTGACACTCATTTTTTTGATAGAATTTGACATTATATAAAACAATGGGCCCGTTTCATAAAGAGTTACAACTGTTGTAACTTTCCCATTATGGCAACTACCATGGTAACCTTGATATTGATTGGCTGCTGAGCCCTGTTAGCATAGTAGTTGCTATAATGGCAACATTACAACAGTTGTAAGTCCTTTATGAAACGGGTCATATATCATATTTCATCCTATGCCGCTCCTCTTTTTTTTTGTCTTGTTCTTATTTCATTCTTGGTTTTCACTTTTAAGGGGGGGGGGGTCATGGCCGGCAATCCCTTCTCTATCTTCTCCCCAGTAGCGCCAAACAGTGAATGTGATACACGTTTTGAATACGACTTTGAAATCGATTTCCCTTTAACAGCAATGTTTTTTCTATGACTCATGATATATATTGGGGATGTTAGGGGGCTGTCTCGTGGCTGAATGGAGACATGTTGATTGATCGAATAATAATACCACGTAAGGTATGCTAGAGGTTAGCTGCATTTAGAAAGCGCTTTCCTTATCACATATTCATATACTATTTTACTTATCAAATGTGCGTGAAATTACCTTTTGTTTTGTTTTAGCTGTTTTATTAATTACAGTTACTTTCTATCTGAGTACGATAAAATAAACCATTTTCAAAGTTTGGGCATAATCATATTAGAAAATTAAAGAAAAATCATTTCGTCTACATACCGCTTTATTGCAGATTTCTAATTTATATCAAAAGGAAGTTCGACACCTACAGAGTCACGCTTCATCATACATCACGTACATACACACACACACACATATGTGACCATTACTTCAACCTTGAGCAGATGTCAATTAAATTCCAGGTGCAAAAAGTAACTCAGGGTTCCTTTAATGTACATTCAGATGACAATTAATGTACAATTCGAAACTCGAGGCAAATTTAATTTTCGAATTTTCAAAAACAGCAGCCATTATATTCCCAATGGGGGATTCTTTTTCCTTTAACATTCACTGAAAGTTAATCACTTTATGATTAGAAAATATTGATTCGTTCATGCCCATAGGCAGACAAGAATGAAGACCACTGGGAAATAAAAACGATATTCATCAGGCATAAATGGCACTATATCCTTCCATTTGAGTTTACAACATATTTGAAAATATCGAAATAGGCAGTATGATTAATTTACAAAGTAAACATGGTAAATATTATTTTTCTATTCATAAATACCGGCGAAGTAAGATTCGATGGTATTGATCCTATGACAGCTAGCATATACATTATGTATAAAATCGTGTCACTGCAGTTATAGAGAGCAATGCTTTTTTTTCCTGCATTTGCAAAGATACCTGGGGGTGTTTCACAAAGATTTAAGTATGACTTAGAGTCGTACTTAAATGCCGGGTTGCGTACGGTATGAAAGGCTTGACCGCATTGGTCAGATCGTCTCAAGAGGACGCGCACTAATGCGTATCTATCAATAAGATCGCGCGTTGCATATCTTGTACGCGTCGGCATTTAAGTGCGAATTAAGTCATACTTAAATCTTTGTGAAACACCCCCCTGATTTTGCAAGGAACCCTCCTTTGCTGAGGGGTAGTCAAGGCTTGCTATAACATAACTAGCATACAAAATGCTGATCCTTGCACAAAGGGTTGCATTTTAAACGAAACTAAAACAAAAACCAAGAAGAAAAGAATCAAGCGCTTATCCGTAATACGTGCATTTCATGGGTTAAAAGTCAAGTTGGGTTTATTTTTTTGGAGTTACTCTTTATACAACCTGTCCGCGGTTGTCACCTGAAACATGCCTAATTGAATATGAAACAAATTAATTCATGCGAGGTTAGCAGAAAAATTATTCTTTGCAGCAGAAAAAATCAACAATCAAATAGCATACTTTAGACAGTATGACCAAGGAGTTACCTGGTAGGACGTCATTCCTCTGCATCATTCATCATTATCCGCCGATGCTTGCACCATCACCTAACATGCTTAATGAAGTATACTAACATAATTATGTAGGTCTCCAACTTGACCCCCTGGCTTGATGAATCAGATTAAGTGCCTTTGGTATTGAAATACTCGTGAGGCATATTATTATGTCATTTAAATTGGATCGTCGATTTGTATTTCTCTAAAAGAGATACAGAGTATAATCATTAAAAAAAAATTATACACATTTACGACGCTTACTCCTTATAATTACATAGTACGCAATGATAGGGAGTTTTCGCTCGGTGACGTAAGGGAGATTCAAGTTTCAAATAACATTCAAATGACAAAGCACAACTAAGGAGCCTTCGTCGAAAATTGATTCTTTGCAAGCGATGCATTTGATTTTTTTCATCTGCTCTGAAATGGGACTTCTTGGTCGCTCTTTATTATTTGACTCCCTATTATTCATTTCATTTTTCTTATTTCGAAACGGTACACGTACATCAGCCAAAGGCGGCTGTTCTTCAGAACGTTCCTATAAATTGAAAAAAAAACACATTGCATCTGTATACAATTAAGAAATACAAAATAATACAATTCATTGCACTTAACCCAGGTGAGGTAAACGGGTACCGTTAGGAAGTAATTCCTTAAAAAGCTGTGTGCGCTATGAACGCCTAGCTTAGCCGGGTAATACAGGAGCGCCTTGAGCACCTAACAAGGTGGTTATGTGCGCAATATAAATACCCCATATTATTATTATATTATTACTGGTGAAACATCGTTATTACCAACAGCAAAAAAATTATTTAAAAAAGTATGTAAAAGAACCATACATAAACAAACAGAAGAAAACATTTTTTTAATAAAAATAAAGGGCGGTCATTAAGTTCATTATTTCATTATTGAAGTCCCAAGGCGGAACTCACTATCCCTCCACATCTTGCATTTTAAAGGAGTAATGAAACAAAAATATATTTAAATCCTTATGTAATCAAAGTATCATGCAATTACTTTGTCAAGTACTTTATGGTTACTTGTAAATTCAGTAACAAATGATGTCAAAATAATTGTACTTTCAGATGTACAAATTACATGGGTTTTCTGCCCCAAAATTACCTGTTTATTCAATTTGCTTTTCATCTCTTCATTTTGTTCTTATTATCGTCTTTTTTCGCGTAAGGTCAGTCTTGTCCAAGACATAATGAATTATGTTATGATGTACAGTCGTTTCTTGTGTAGGGCTATTTTGTGCAAGGTTGTACAATTTTCGTTTACAAAATCAGTCGATCCAGTTCCAATCGTCCAATTCCCTTCAAATACTTTACACGCATGCCTATTTTCCGCTGTCTGAAATAGGATTGAACACGTCCTTGAAAATCATCATCACTCTTGACATAAGACTACCGCACGCTGGCATTTTGGCATCTTAGAGAGTAAAGTCATACCTTGTTTGAATTAAAGTCAGAAGTGATGGACCGCCCTTGAATATATTGGTTGTCAGTGCCGAGAGTGGAAAACACAACGAGAGGTAAATGACAGACCAATGACATAACCGCTTTCTCAAGGGGCCCAGTTGCAGTAAGGAGCGGGTTTTAGCAATTGCAACGGGGACCGATTCGACATCATAGCGAATCTATTGAAAATTGCCGCCAAATTACAATGAACAGATGAGGGGTCTTTGTCGAAAATTGATGTACCGGGAGAGCAGGTCGTAGCTGACGAAGTATTGCAGATATGTCGTTTGTCCAGAGTCCAGGGCTCCGTAGCGATCAATCGCTAATTGAACTGACCAATCAAGATCATCGTTGCATGCGCATTTTGCTGAGTAGACTGACTATGAACCAATCATAAGCGGCCTTTGAAATTAGCGATCAATCGCTAACCTTTGTGTTACGGGACCCAGTACGACACTGTTGTTTTGATTCATCTATTTTCGGCAAACCTGGGGGGCGTTTCATCAATATTTTCGTCCGACAAGTTGTCAGATCTGACAACTTTCCTGGATTCTGATTGGTTGAGAAGCACTGTTACTATAGTAATTGTCGGATAAAACAGGACTTGTCGGATAAAACGTCTGACAAGTCCGTTCATGAAACACCCCCCAGCTCTCTCAAGAAGGGCTTTTGACAATAGATTGACAATGTTCCAGAGAGCATCTGCGCAGTGGTTGCAAAAACTCCATATTCCTGCTGTCAGACGCAACACCAAATAACAAGTGATAGTACATACATCATTAATCACGAGGCAATGATCAGGTTGACTTATTCTGAGATGCAGAGGGATGAAGAAAATGGAGAATTACAAATTGTTTTAGGGGAGAGGTAAAAGGTAACATATTTCCATAAAGGTAACCTGCATCAGTTTGAAGTGTGTATAGGTTGGTTACATAACCATATGCAGAGAGTGTATTGATCGGACATCAGAATGGTATTGCACGGCGTGCATAATTATAACAAAACTCGCATTATGGTGTTGTGTTATTACCAAAGGGACGTTTTGCATTATCCCAGCGTGGCCGACGAGAATAACTTGTTTGCCCTTGATTAGATTAATTACATCGTAGTATAATTGTTTTCCATAATGTTCGTAGGCTGACTTTATGCACCCACTTGCCGTTTCTTGTCTATCTTGCTTTTTATTTATACAAATTTAAGAGCCAGTATGGCTATCAGTCATAGTATCAGTGGTGTATCCGGCACACTTAGTCAAAAGGGGAAGAACGATTCTTGGACAAGTTAGAGAAGATAGAAATCCACCAAAGGTAGCATTTTGCCATAAAATAATTTGAAAACTAGCCCCTCCCTCTCCAAAAAATCAAAATCCTGCCCCTTCTCAATATACATCAATGATCAAAAGTAGCAGAAGCGGCATTAGCTTCCGTAAAAGTAGTAGTAAGAAAGACATTTCTGCAGCAAGAAATTTATCCACATTGTGCTGCACTCAACCCAGGTGAGGGGAATGGGTACTAGGTAGGGATAAATTCCTTGAATGCTTGAGCGCCTAGGCAGCCCAGCTAAAGACGGGGTAATAATATCCAAGTCCTTTGGAAGCGCATTGAGACGTTATTCATAATGTATTATGCGCTATACAAGAACTAAATATTATTATTAGTAGTAGTAGTATTTTGTGTTAGTCGTATCATGAGTAGGCATAAAGAAGTCGTAGTTGCTGTAGAAGTAGTAATAGTACTAGCAGTAGTAGTTGTATCAGCAGTAGTAGGAGTAGTAGGAGTAGTAGTAGTAGTGGTGGTAGTAGTAGTAGTGGTAGTAGTAGTAATAGTAGTTGTAGTAGTAGTAGTAGTACCAGTAGTAGTAGTAGTAGTAGTAGTAGTAGTAGTAGTAGTAGTAGTAGTAGTAGTAGTAGTAGTAGTAGTAGTAGTAGTAGTAATATTGTCATGTAGTAATAACAGTAGTATTAAGAGTATGAGGAGGAGCAAGATGAGTAATAGTCCTAGTATTAATATACGACGAAGAAGAAGTTAAAAAATACAATATATAGAATACATAGAAGTGATGGTGGTGTCATTATAGTGATGGCGATGACGAGGATTGCAATAATCATCATTCGATTATAAGAAAAGCAGACAAGACATAAACGTAAAAGGTAATGGTACTCTTGAAATCCGACATAAATGTGAATGCCTGGGACCAAGGAGAAAACAGCCTTGGAGTCAATTTAACTATTCATTATGCTCTTACTGATATTGAGGGAAGTTGATTAGAATGATAAATTAGCCGTGTCAGTCATTTAGCCTACTCACGGCGCCATGGCCCCATATCGAACTTTCCTATTTTCTACCGACGTCGCAGAAGATGAACCGTGGATATGAAGTATGCAAGCATTAAAGGAACTTAAAGGGGAAGTTCACCCTGAAGAAGACTTTGTTGTAAAAATAGCAGAAAAAATAGTAAAAAATATTGGTGAAGGTTTGAGGAAAATCCGTTAAAGAGTAAGAAAGTTATTAGAGTCCAAAGTTTTGGATTTGTGACGTCATAAACGAGCAGCTGCCCCATGTGTTATGTAATATAAAACGCATGAATTTCAAATTGTATATGGTTCCGGATGACCTGATTTTGTTTTCTATTCATGATCGGGTGTGAAATTATTTTTCTATTGATATACAAAAGGTGCAGTAAAAACTATTCAATTTTCCGAGAAAATGACATTTCATTGATTTTTTTACCATTCGCTATGTAGGAATGCTGCTTGCATATGACGTCACAAATCAAATAATTGAAATTCTGATAACTTTTTAATTATTTGATGAATTTTTCTCAAACCTTCGGCAATATTTTTCATTATTTTTTCTGCTATTTTTAAATAAACTTTTCAGGGTGAACTTCCCCTTTAAGCGAGGGTAGTGGATTATTATAAGCACGTTCGTAGTTCCACTCTGCGCATGATCAGAGGAAGTTCATTGGTACTAAAGTGACATGGTGGTTTAAAATTCAGTGACATAAGCACCAACTTTGATGTCTTGATTATTCATAGATTCTTTTGATTGTGTTTTTTTTTTCATTTACATCCACAAAAAACAACATTGCGTCCTGGAAAGACTGGTATTTCACAGTTTCCCAAATACATTGTACATTATGCTATAATATATATTTAAAGTAGAAATGTTACAAATAGAGTGTTCATTGGTGTGCTATTTTAGTCAGCTGATCTGTTCAATTTCTTCATCCTGCTATGTAAGCCATGCTCATGCAATATCTTGCTTTGAAATCTGCCAGTCATAATGAAAGAAATGAAACGTCATTTGACCAGAATTTTCCATGAAGTAACTACGAACTGGTTTATTTGCTGAACTCTTTCTTTTAAAATGGATTAAAATACGGGTTAACAAACTGTAGTAATAGGCAAAGGCAGAATGATAATGGGTTGATGAAATATAAAAATTATTACGATGCATGAAGATGAAAGTATGCAAAATATAATTTTACATTCTACATTAGCAATACAGATTTTAGCACAGAGTAAGTAAAATCATACTTCACATCAGCAAACTTCTGGATATTAAACAAACTTTTCCTAATCATATTTGCATGTGTGGTATTGGATGACATACAGTACATGTTGTTTAATTATTGCACGCATTATATCTAAACATGAACAGTATAATGTTTGTATCGCATGGTAACAAGTAGCTTCACAGTTTACCCGGCTTCGAGCATGTATAACATACATATAACGGTACGTGTTGAGATGGTAAATAGAAACATGTAGAAAGCGTCAACAACCATGGCAACGGCATGGTAAAAGAGCTTATTCGAGGTAATTGCTGACCTCGTGTTTATTTTTATTTCAGACTGTGAGCAATGTTAAGCGGGTGAACATCGTGTTTTGTATCACTCAACAAGCTCTCATTAAGTACGTTAAATACACGTTGATCTCCAGCTAGCACGTAATGCTTTATATATACATATATATTATAACATCTCCGAAAGCACTCGCAAATTTAATGTAGATAATGGTTTTTATACGTTTTTTATAACCATAGTGCAACCGTATTCTTCATCACTCTAAGAATTCGAATGTTAAATCAACATTTGAAAGGTTGAAGGAGTGACAACCTTTTCCAAATGTTACATCCAACCTTGTGTAAAGCTGAATTGAACATTTTAAGTGTTGGGTAGAACCATTTAAAGTGGTAAATGCAACATTTAGGAAATGTCACTCCTCCAACCTTTCAAATGTTTAATTAACATTTCTTATTTTTTTTTAGAGTGATGTAACATTTTCAGAATATTAAGTCTCATATTTCGTTTTATAATTATATGTTGATGGTAATTTCTGAATTTTTTTATATATATTATTTGGGGGAGAGGGATTCAAAGTAGTTTGCAATAACGTTTCCGAAAATTCATTTAGAGAACATCCTTATCATTGCCAAATGTAGCATAAAAATATTATCTTAGGCCTAAACATATTAAACCCATACGATACGTTTCTTATACATTTAGCTAACCATATTATATTATATTTTGAATGTATTTGTGCTATACCTGGATAACTGCCGACCAGTCTTGGTTTTGAACACGATGCAAAATTCAAAATAATATCAGCCAAAATCCGACAAGCCCCTTTTTCTCGAAAGAGAGAGGGGGATATTTAGGCATACTCATTAACTTTTTTACTCAAGTACAAAAAAAAACCACACACATTCAAACGGTCCCCTTCCCCTACACTTTTTTTTATATTGCAGCCATGAGAGTGGGGAGCATGGATGTATAGTATCCCATTATGAGCGTGATCCATTTGATCTTCACACTTTTCAAGAGATTGATGATTATTGTTAGTCCGATATTTATACCTAATACCCGGTGGATAGTGATATTTATACCCCAGCATCTTTTCGCTGACCCATGACATATTGTTACAACTTTAGGGAGAATCGTGTGATTATCACCGCATTTAGCTTTCCTCCCCCATCAGTTACACTATCCATCTTGCATACGGAGATGGAAAATAGGGGAGCATAGTCGCCAAGTTTTACCGGATATGTTTGGAGAAAGGATCTCGTTGGCGTGTATCCATCTTTAGGACGTGTGTTCCTCCCTATAATGATGCACAAATCATATAAAGATTCGAAATAGCGTTAGAGCGACGCTGACTAGAATACTAATATGAAAAAAAATCCCCCTTTTGATTTAAATTGCGGCAAGGCTTTGAAAAAAGAACAAGTCCAATCCTTGTAGCCAAATTAAAAAACTCCAAAACTGCTTATCTGTGGTACAAAGCCGATTGACTTTTTGCTATTCCCTTACATCCAATTCCCTTTGTATGTATTTTGTTATTTGGTCAAAAATTTTCACATTTTCATTGCTATTTCAGTTTATTATGGGATCATTGATTAATTGATCTCGGTGTACTGTATCTTATTTGCTCTTAGAGGTGTAAAATAAATGAATTTGAATTATAAAGTTGAATTTGAAAAGTCATAGTGAAATAAAAAAGGATCTCTGCGTGCTGGGGGGGGGGCAAGGAAATGCATCCCTCATGATTGGCCTTTCACCGTGCAGAGTGGTGCATGTTCCTGTTTACACTCCCTCTCTTGCAGGGTTCTTAAAAGGCAGATGTAGCAATAACCTGTCACCTGTCTTGTTTGCTGAACGCTCTTTCATATCGGAGTATATCGATTACCCAATCGATAACTTCTGCATTCCTCAATTATCGTGCAGTGTGTATCGTATATTGTCAGACCTTCAAAACCCATTTGAAAAGGTTAAAAATAAATTCGTTTACGATCCATAAATGTCTCCAGTACAATTTTCAGTTAAGTTAAAGCAATAGGTTCTTGAAGCCATAATTCATCATGTTTATAGCCATATAGTTCTTGATTTAAATTTGCAGGAGTTTAAACTCAGATATATTTCATAACGATATTTGACGCATTACTCCCTTTTGAATATTCAAATTAATTTACTTATTTAACATACATAACGTCGTTTCTTTTTTCCGCTTTCTTTTGTACTGACTATTTAAAATTGGTGTTCATGACGTGTTCTAAGCAGAGTTGCAATCTTTTCCATGTGGTCAATAATTTCAATTAGTAATATAAATTCTGCTTCTTCATTATTATATTTTAACTCGAAATACTGAATTGCCTAATAATCCATTTTGAATCCTTGCAAGGCATCTAAATTGGAAGAAAAAAAAAAGTATTATACTTTGATTTCACATAACGATATACATGTGATTTTATTTCAAAAGAGTAAATGGTAGAATTCAGATTCTAATAATAATAACAATATGCAATTCATTTTTCGATTATCCTGATTATAATGACTATCGCATTTTCAATCTACCGTATAGTAAATAAAAGCGGACTATGTTACTGGGACAGACATACTGCTCGTTTGGCTGGTATAACCAATTAATTCCGTTACTTCAACACGCAAACATGATCACAGATGGCGGACTGAGTATAACAAGTTTGAATATGACATATCAAGTTTTTAGAATTAAGGGTAGATGTTACAATTTCATATGTCAAAACCGAAAGATGAAAAAGACAAGGACTTTTTAATTTTAATTTTGAATTTTGACTTTATTTGTTCGACTTAAACAACAAATAACAGTACTGTATTTATATGTTTAACAAACGTATTCTTAAACATAGCGTTGCAGGATTGAATTAAGTAGGCTCATTCAATATGAAATAGTGTACAGTGTGTAATGAAAGTGGGAAGACTAAATAACCAGCCGAGCTTGTAGAAAATTAGGCTCTCATTGGGAGGTACATACCGTGATGCTCAAAATTTAGTGAACCCCTCCAGAAAATGAACATATTTGAAGTGTTCAACACTCTTAAAAACTAATCAGTCAAATTGACTAGACCAGTAGTCAGCTGGGAGCAACTGATATGGCAATCACTGATATTCACATTTCTGACATATATTCTAGTCAGAAATAACTCTGTTGTAGTAAAATATGACTAGAAATTAGTCAAATATGACTAGAATAACAGTTGCACCCAGCTGACCCTATTAACTAGTCATTTTTGACTGATTTGTGTTTAGAGTGAAGTTCTGCCATGTCTTAGACATTTAATTGTGAATTCAGGTGATAAAATATTGCATTTGATAAAGTTTGTCTCCCTGGGCTTGACGAATACTGTAGTGTTGTTTTAATTACATTTCACACTCAGTATAGGTGGGGTTCACTCACTTTTAGCACAACTCCGAATGAGAGTCATTTATCTCAATTAAAGGTATTGTTTAACTTTGTGAGCAGCCGATTCAAAAAAAATTCTCAAACCAAGATGAAACATGTGTACAAGTGCATGTATTAGAACTAATAAGCCCTGAAAACAACCATTATTGAGAATGAAAAGCTAAAACTACAAGGCAAACCCCGATTTTGTAAATAGGCGTCTTATAGACACCTAAATAGTACACATAAGTGTATGGGATGAAATTAAGATGGTGTTTCCGGTCACTTTATATTTCAATTTTTGAAGCACTAAATAATTATTTTCGAACGCAATTTTTTCTGGGCTTCATTTTTGTTACATATCACAGACACAGGTGACAAGTGTGACCTTCTAGCTCATATATTTTAAAAGTCAAACCAATGTTAACCAATCACCTTAATTGTTACTTCACTTCATAAACTGACCAAGTCATGGTTCTTTGAGAACATTACAGACTGTCGAAAGAACAAGAAATCAAAGACAGAAAATTTCGTGAAGGTCCCACGTATTGGGGGTCAAACGTACATATTTTATAGAATTGCCCAAATGTATTTTTATGAATAATATGCATCTAATATCCACGGGTTAAACTCACAACCGATAGAATCTGAACACTGAAAAGTGCTGTCACTCTTACATTCTTGGCTTATTTAGTACATTGCTATTTAACGTTCAAATTTTTATTATACAACTTTTTACTACCCATCTTCATCCCCAGCAATGGCCTTCATTCATTAGGCTAGTATGTTCAAGAGTTACGGGAAGTAATAAGATCTCATATCTCATGTGATTAACATCAATCTGCGCGGAGATGTCAATACACCGGGAAGTAATGTTTACAATTGCATATGAATCTACCGAGGAATTTTGCGAGTGCTTTTTCAAATTGGCTCTAATTCAGTTATTCATTATGAAAATAGAAATATAACGATATAAGCAGAATTTGTGTTTTTTCCTTCCAAAATTAAAGTTATTGCCATTCACGCACATATGCTTTGAACGAAACTGTAGTATTGTAAGTTTGTGCGAAGGTGAATTACTTCGTTGTGATGTTTAAATGTTACTTCATGCGAATGTGCGTAGTACGGATCTGTATCACATTTTGTCCCTGTGAGAAATTGTAAGTATTTATTTTATATATGACCATATTTGTAGTCGGATAGCACGGGTAATGCAATTTCGAACATAGTTTCCACCATCAGTTGTTTGCCCCGTATTACAAAGAGTTGTGATTGATCCAATCATCAGTGTCATAACTTTTCATACAGATTTTCAACAATGTCATTTGTAAACTAATACGAGATCACTGTATTGTCAAGATAGCGATGACTGTATGAGTATACATTATATCTTGAAAACATTTTGATCTTACATCTATTTTAGATGTTGGCCAAGCTGGCTTTACATAGTTTTAGACCATGTATAGTGCAGCGTTGTGGCCCAGTGGATCAGTCTTCGAACTTTGAAACAGAGGGTCGTGGGTTCGAATCCCAGTCATGGCGTAATTTCCTTCAGCAAGAAACTGATCCACAATGTGCTGCACTCAACCCAGGTGAGGTAAATGGGTACCGGTAGGAAGTAATTCCTTAAGAAGCTGTGTGCGCTATGAACGCCTAGCTTAGCCGGGTAATATAGGAGCGCCTTGAGCACCTAACAAGGTGGATATGTGCGCAATATAAATATCCTATATTATTATTATTATGTAGGCGGGGCCTGGAACGGATGCTCCCGATTTTAAACAAGACCAGTCGAGACACCATCATTAACATGCGTAAATGCAAACGTACAGCAAAGGTTTTGGATCAGCGAAACGGATCGCGACCAATCGTTGTAACAAGAGCGCTGGCTGAAATCCTCATCACTGACTGTTAATTACTTCTACAGCTCTCTGCAACAAACTGCATAGCCAAATGTTATTAAAAGCCTGTCAGTGTTGCTTGGTCTTGAGATTTGGTTTAAAGTGTACTTGGCTCTGACAGGTTACCTCAACTTATTATAAACTTCATTTAGGCTGATTGGCATTTAGGACGAATGAATCACTACAGAAGAACTTGGGCTTGTCAAGGCCAACTTATTGGTTTTGACACCGGTAAAGACACATAGAAGAGGATACTCGGAGTCCAGTGTGGGACCATTTCATATAACTAGTTATAATACCAATTTAGCACTCTAAAAACAAACAGTAAAAATGACTAGTTCATAGGGTCAGCTGGGTGCAACTGTTATTCAGTCATATTTGACTATTTTCTAGTCTTATTTTACTTGAACAGAGTTATGTCTTACTAGAATATACGTCAGAAATGTGACTAGCATATCACTATCAGTTGCACCCGTTGCTGACTACTTGTCTAGTCAATTTGACTGATTTGTTTTAAGAGTGTGCTATTTTTTTCAACTACTGAAATCAGTCTCTTTGAAGTGACGAAAACTGGGCACTAATGTGCGTATGTCTGTTCTCTTATCTGCAGCGTTTCCCCCAGATAGGCACAGCGCGCATGCGCATTCTTGAAGAGGAGGGACATCAAGTTAGTTCTCAAAAATCATAATTAAACAAGATAGAATAATTTTATCAGTGAAGGTTAGACGAGAATTCATCAACATATTTCCGATTTTCTTCATACCTACTCGGCTCCCTCATTTGCATACCACTAATTATTGTGCAAATTACCGTGGTAACTAAAATTTTAACATATCAAACAAAATTATCAATTCATTACACTTCTTTGTTGAGGTGGAATTCCCCTTCAATCCTAAAAGTATTGAATGATATCAAATTTTGGCAGACATTGTTAAAAGGTTAAAATATATATTTTAGCTACTGTTATGTAAGAAAAGTCTAGATATTCATGTTTCATTTATTACCTGACCATTTTCCTTATTCAATTGGAATTTCATTTTATCTGTTTATTCATTTTCTTTAGTTTATACTGCAGGGTATACCTGTTCAGATATACAAAGCTGTTTTCCAAAAGCGCCTGCAGTTTAATAAATAACTTAACATCAATAGCAATTCAATGTATGTAACATAATAATAAAGTAAAAACAGAGTGCATTATATACATATAGAGTGAATCAACAAGTATAATGGAACATTACATCAAGTTATTCAGTGTGATTACATGTAAAACAGTCAGAATTTTAATGATTTACAAGATTTTTTTAATTCATGGAGGGACGTGCATTTTTGTATATCACAAGGGAGCGAATTAAATAAGACGCCGGCAACATAGTCAATAGATTTTATTTTATAATCCGTCCTTTGGCAGGGTATTTGAAGGGGACATTGTTCAGAATTCGTGTTGTATAAGTTATATTTCGTTTGCAGACAGAACGATGCAACGAAAAATCCCTCCGATAGATAGAAATTTAAAGTACTATGTTCATTTGGATCCATGCGGTGATTTCATATACGTCACAAAGGCTAATTACGCGTGGCAACCCCTGATGCGTTGGTCGTACCAAGAGCGCGTTTCATGAAGAAGTTTTTCGGTGATTTTCATCGGCAGCTGTTAAAAGCTGCTGAAAATCCTCGGATCCCATTGGCTCAGAGAGAACTAGTCGGTGAAAGTCACTGGCAGAGCTCTTCCTGAAAACCGATCCACTGATTTGCAGTCTGTCGTCCAGTAATCAACTATGACTGCACAATGATGATGAAATGAATTCTCATATTGGTGCCGGCGGAAGTTCTTGTCAGTCATCTATTGTGTCGCGGTCACACCATCACAACCGACACCAAACCGAACGATGGTATGTCATCGAATACAGTGTACCAATATTTGATCGATTTCAATTCGGTTTCGTTGTTGTGACTGTGATGTTCAATTCGTGTTGAAATTGTGATAGTTTAAAGGGGAAAGTCGAACAAACCATGCCTTTGCTTTCTGTGTTACCAGAGGGCAGTCCACCGTCACGTTTTTGTCATGATATTATTAATGATAATAGCCAATTTTTATAAATCGCTTTTCTCAGAATGGCTTAAAGCGCATTACAGCATGATTACCCCAGTCATATTATTACCCCAGTCATTGGATGCATTTCAATCACGCACGAAAAAAAGCACAGTTTCCACTTCCTGGGGAGCATTCCTTGCATTCATCGCAGTCTCATTATGGCGCTGGCAAAATCAAACATACAATATCTTTCGCATCCTGCCGGGTACCCATTTAGCACCTGGGTCGGGAGTGGCAAAGTGTGGATTAACGCCTTGCCAAAGGACGCTAGACCGCGGTGGGATTCTCGAACACACGACCCCCTGTTTACAAGGCGAGAGTCAGAACCACTACACCACGGCTCTTCCACATTATTCATTAGGTAGCGTCTTTTCAGGAACCAAAACTTATCTAGGGAAAGTCCTCGGCGACACACCATTTACCAATGCGTGTAGTGGAGATTAGAGCATGCGCTCGTGAATATTCATCGTTTTCCCCACATACCGTGACGTCTCTCATTTTCCGTTCAGAAACGTGATGTCCCTTATCACGATTAAATACTTCATGTGAAAGCACTCACGGCATCCGAATCATGTATCGCTCTGACATTGCATGCCATTCGTTGACTTAGATCTGTCATAATTATACCAATGTATAAGACTGTTTATTGATTCTGGCGTTACAGGTTTCGCACGTGTTTGGCGCCTGCTCCGCAGGTTTAATTACACGATACTGGTAATCCAATCGGGATATAGTAAGCTCTTAATAATGGTATTGACCCAAGCACTTAGTGCAAAATCTATGGAGACTGGTTATTATCCTATATTATAACCTTCCATTGTGGTGTTATAGTATTTATGGGTTGTACTATGGAGGATTTTAGTAATTTCAGCCAATTAAGGCATAATAAACAAGGTCCAATTTCATTACTCGTGTTAGAATAACAATTATGATAGTTTGACTAAAATCAGAGCATCTGATTATCTGATAACAAAATTAATGTGCATCGGGTATCGGTTTTTGAAACGATTTTATACAAAGCCAACAAAAAAACATAATTCTTTTTAGTCCAGCCTGGATTTGCTTTCATGATTGAATTAATTGAACTATACATTTTTGGGAAGGTTTGTATCACTTCTGGAGTGTTTGCAAAAAACTTGCAATCAATTGCATGTCAAATTTTAGTCTCCAAATCACTCATAAGTATTGTAATTATTATTATTATTTTTTTAACAAGTGCACACCAAGTTACCAATAATGGAAATAGCATTTCCATTTATTTTAAAGCAGGATATTAAAAGAGCATTGTACATTAAAAGCTTTGCTCATGGGTATAAGTGCTGCGGCCGGGGATCGAAGCCCGGACTTTCTATGTATAGCCAGGCACCTTAGACTACTCGGCCACGGCACCTCAAATTATCAATTGCAATAGTTTAATCTATCACTTGTCTGCTTGTATCAATACATGAATTGTCTATTTCTGTTTGTTTCTGTTTGTGGTAACTCCCGTAGGAATTCGGCAGGACAGCATTTGTTGCTGGTAAAGGCCGAGCTGGTATATAACCAATTACCTTGGAAACATTTTACGTCTAGGTTGATCAGTCGTAGTGGCTGACGTAATAGACGACAGATATCACTCTTGGGCCTTTTTATCAAAGTGGATTCAATAGCACACAGCAAAAACTGTGGTGTTAACCGTTCATAGAGGACCACACCAGTTATTTTACACCGGTGTTAAATTGTTGGTGTTAGTTTTACACCTATAGGTGTTATTACAACACCTTTTGTTGTTACATTTACACTCTTTGGTGTTATGTTTAATCTCAAGGGTGTAAGTTTAACACCTAAGGGTGTGGTCCTCTATTAACACCAGTTGGTGTCAGTTTTAACACCGCATTTTTTACAGTGCAGAGTTGGGATTCGAACTCATTACCTTGCGATTTTGAGTCCTTGCGATTATGAGTCCAATATGAGTCCATTGAGTCCAATTCGCCTCACGCCATCATGCAAAACCCTTTTGGTCTGCTGTCATTTTGTGAACGTTCTTCCAATTGCTCCAAGCATTTATTTGATCAAATACCTGTTATAAAGAACATTTCGTCAATGAATAGTTGTCGAATTTTTCACTTCATCTCGTAACTATTTACACTTCGTCAAATGAAAGTTTCTTCATATGGTTTTTGACTAATCGTGTAGACTGAATACGCGAAATGGGTTTAGCCAAACTAGAAATCAGACAAAATTTTGTTTGTTTGTTTTATTTTTAATTCTGCGTTCACAATACATTATCAAAAATTATTTACATTGTTTGCAATATACAAAATAATCCATAATGTATAAAATAATTATAAACATGATACATAATTAGAAAAAATATGGTTTGGGCATATTCTTCACATTTGGATGATAATAAAAAGCAGCATAAATAAATGAACGCAGGAGACCGCCATCGTGAGCGGTTGAGCTTTAATTGATGGCGGTCTCGGTAAATTATTCGACCATGGTTTATAGACGAACTACAAACTAATAATGTAGATTATGTTCACGTACAATTCTTATTATTTGAGTATTACAACACTAATACTGAAGACCAACACTAATGGTCGGTATCATGCGGATCATGGTTTTACATGTTCATTGGAAGCATTTTATTTTCCGTTAATTCGAACATTGGTCTCAGAAATACACTTGCATATGCATGGCCTGCGTTTGTTAAGGCCCTAAACCGCAAATTGCACCTAAACCGCAAATCGCCGCCTAAGCTTGTAGAAAAAAGTATTTTTGAAACGAAGGACCTTGGATGAGTGGTTTCACTCCCCTGGTAACATTTAGTATTAAAGTTTGAAAATTTTTGAAAATAAGCTACTATTACTACTACCACTACTACTACTACTACTCCTACTCCTATACTACTACTACTACTACTACTACTACTACTACTACTACTACTACTACTACTACTCCTACTCCTCCTACTCCTCCTCCTACTACTACTACTACTACTACTACTCTTACTGCTACTACTACTACTCTTACTGCTACTACTACTTCTACTACTGCTACTCCTACTACTACTACTACTACTACTACTACTACTACTACTACTACTACTACTACTACTACTACTCTTACTGCTACTACTACTTCTACTACTACTACTACTACTACTCCTACTCCTACTACTACTCCTACTATACTACTACTAAAACTACTACTACTACTACTACTACTACTACTCTTACTGCTACTACTACTTCTACTACTGCTACTCCTACTACTACTACTACTACTCCTCCTACTCCTACTCCTACTCCTACTACTACTAAAACTACTACTACTACTACTCTTACTGCTACTACTACTTCTACTACTGCTACTCCTACTACTACTACTACTACTACTACTACTACTACTACTACTACTACTATTTCGTACTGATTATGACTATAATAACATGAGTACATGGCTTCATTACCCTCGTAACATTTTGTATTAAAGTTTTAAAAAGATTATAATAAATATTTAAAAAATTATTTATAGCGATTCTTTATTTTCTCCCTCTGTGTTCACGCCTCTTACGCGCACACGGTCCTTGTTAATATACCGTGTGCGCGTAAGAGGCGTGAACACAGAGGGCGGCAAACATAAATCGCAGAAGGATAGAGGTTGAAGAGTGAGGAATTAGAACTAGGGCGCTGATCTCATTTTTATGAGAAATGTTGTTGTTGATCCCTTTGTTGATACACGTATTTATTTATTTGTTTATTTATTTAAATATTTTACCAGGGTGCTCATTCAACATAAAGTTGGTCTCCCATGGGGCCCTAAAAGGCTATCATTATTGTTCTTCTTGTTTGTTGGTTTTGGACTCTTGGTTATAGTGGGAGTTGGGCAACTTGGGCTGTACATAGTGCCGGGGTTTTTTTTGTGTGTTTTTTTGTGTATCCCTAATTCTCCCCTAGTATAATCTAACGCCTGTAGGTTTCAGCAAAGGAAAAGGAAAAGGGAAGAAATGAAAGGCGGAAAATAAATAAAGAATCGCTATAAATAATTTTTTTAATATTTATTATAATCTTTTTAAAACTTTAATACAAAATGTTACGAGGGTAATGAAGCCATGTACTCATATTATTTTAGTCATAATCAGTACGAAATAGTAGTAGTAGTAGTAGTAGGAGTAGCAGTAGTAGAAGTAGTAGTAGTAGTAGTAAGAGTAGTAGTAGTAGTAGTTTTAGTAGTAGTAGTAGTAGTAGTAGTAGGAGTAGTAGTAGGAGTAGGAGTAGTAGTAGGAGTAGGAGTAGTAGTAGTAGTAGTAGTAGGAGTAGCAGCAGTAGTAGAATTAGTAGTAGCAGTAAGAGTAGTAGTAGTAGTTTTAGTAGTAGTAGTAGTAGTAGTAGGAGTAGTAGTAGGAGTAGTAGTAGGAGTAGTAGGAGTAGTAGTAGTAGTAGTAGTTTTAGTAGTAGTAGTAGGAGTAGTAGTAGGAGTAGTAGTAGGAGTAGGAGTAGTAGTAGGAGTAGGAGTAGTAGTAGTAGTAGTAGTAGTAGTAGTAGTAGTAGTAGTAGTAGGAGTAGCAGCAGTAGTAGAAGTAGTAGTAGCAGTAAGAGTAGTAGTAGTAGTTTTAGTAGTAGTAGTAGTAGTAGGAGTAGTAGTAGGAGTAGTAGTGGGAGAAGTAGGAGTAGTAGTAGTAGTAGTAGTAGTAGTTTTAGTAGTAGTAGTAGGAGTAGTAGTAGTAGTAGTAGTAGTAGTTTTAGTAGTAGTATAGTAGGAGTAGTAGTAGGAGTAGGAGTAGTAGTAGTAGTAGTAGTAGTAGTAGTAGTAGTAGTAGTAGGAGTAGTAGGAGTAGCAGTATAGTAGAAGTAGTAGTAGCAGTAAGAGTAGTAGTAGTAGTAGTTTTAGTAGTAGTAGTAGTAGCAGTAAGAGTAGTAGTAGTAGTAGTTTTAGTAGTAGTAGTAGTAGTAGGAGTAGTAGCAGTAGTAGAAGTAGTAGTAGCAGTAAGAGTAGTAGTAGTAGTTTTAGTAGTAGTAGTAGTAGTAGTAGTAGTAGTAGTAGTAGTAGTAGGAGTAGTAGGAGTAGTAGTAGTAGTAGTAGTAGTAGTATTAGTAGTAGTAGTAGTAGTAGTAGTAGTAGTAGTAGTAGTAGTAGTAGTAGTTTTAGTAGTAGTATAGTAGGAGTAGTAGTAGGAGTAGGAGTAGTAGTAGTAGTAGTAGTAGTAGTAGTAGTAGTAGTAGGAGTAGTAGGAGTAGCAGTATAGTAGAAGTAGTAGTAGCAGTAAGAGTAGTAGTAGTAGTAGTAGTTTTAGTAGTAGTAGTAGTAGCAGTAAGAGTAGTAGTAGTAGTAGTTTTAGTAGTAGTAGTAGTAGTAGTAGTAGTAGTAGTAGTAGGAGTAGGAGTAGGAGGAGTAGTAGTAGTAGTAGTAGTAGTAGTAGGAGTAGCAGTAGTAGAAGTAGTAGTAGCAGTAAGAGTAGTAGTAGTAGCAGTAAGAGTAGTAGTAGTTTTAGTAGTAGTATAGTAGTAGGAGTAGTAGTAGTAGTAGTAGTAGTAGTAGTAGTAATATAGGAGTAGGAGTATAGTAGTAGTAGTAGTAGTAATAGTAGCTTATTTTCAAAAATTTTCAAACTTTAATACTAAATGTTACCAGGGGAGTGAAACCACTCATCCAAGGTCCTTCGTTTCAAAAATACTTTTTTTCTACAAGCTTAGGCGGCGATTTGCGGTTTAGGTGCAATTTGCGGTTTAGGGCCTTAACACGCGTTTCCAAGTATGGCGTAGGAAGGTAGTTGTTCATAATGCAATGCTTTCATTCACAGTGCTTCCCAATTTGAATTTCAAATCATTGAAATAAAATGTATAATTAACATTTTAACTCAAGGCCAATCATGCGTCCTTCGGCGGCATCGGTACGCGGAAGGGTCACAAACGTGATCGAAAATGACCTCCGTCTATTAAACCAAGGGTCAACTATTTGACCACTGTGTCTCATCACGCTTGCCATCTTCGGTAGATAATATTTTAAAGGGGGACAATGCTCCTACAATGTCTATTGGTGTGTGCTAATGGATGGGTTATCGCGTGTGTGGGTGTTCCTGTGTGTACAAGGGCGATGTTACGTTTGTGTGTGTGTGTGTGTGAGAGGGTGTGTGTGTGTGTGTGTTTGTGTTGTGTATGAAACGAAAGGAGAGGGTGTGTGTGTGAGGGTGTGTATATGTGAGTAAGAGTGTAGGTTGTACCATTACAGTACTCGCTATCATTCCCTCCCTCTCCCCCTCTCCCATTCTCTCCCTCTCTCTTCCTCTCTCCCTCTCGCTCTCTCTCTTCTGTCGTTAAACCTTCCAACATTTTAACGTTTCCTACTTTATTGTTCAGTTTACCTGGGACATCGACATTGCCGTTTACAGCGCTCGATATAATTCCCCTCGGCATCGACATGATTTCTGCTCTGCATCGTTAAAAACCGCAGTCACACTCACCTACTCGTGGACGTTCGTTAATGCTAATCCTAAATTGAAGCCTCTACCTTGCAGCACCAATTCCTTTGAAAATGCCAGTTAAATCACTATGGACAGCTGAGAGGCCTTTGTCGAAAAGTGTTAAACCGGGACGGACGACATTGTTGCGATGATTTTCGACAAAGACTTCTTCGCCATGAGGGCTTTTGACAAAAGATTATCTACGTGCCAGAAAGCGTCCGCGTATTATTGGCAATTCTCGCTGGTTATGCTTAGTCACACTTCCGTCACACTTACACAACCGGCATCCAAACAGGCCGATGGATTATCGTAAAAGCTTTGGACTGATTGGAGTCGATTTTGACTAACCCATTACAATCAGCCCCAATAATCGAACGGAACTTTATTTTCAACCAACCGTAAGCGCGTAATGGGCAAGTTAGGTAATTCCTCTTGACGTTTTGACTAGTATTTAAACACAATTCTCCCTACGAAAGCTACTCAAATGAAACTGACTTCAAACCGACCTATCGTCTGTCATTAGAAATGATGTAATAGATTAAATCGGTCTGGGTTCCTTTGCACGAAGTGTGTTTTTAAACGCAACTCAAGAAATCAGGCACAACTGTCCCGAATACGAATGTTTCATTGGTCGAAAAGCAAACAACCCTTTTCACAACGGGACCCTACCCGTGGAGTCGGTTTCATCAGCATTGTCTGCACCATGAAAGACCTTGATGTTGGTGTGACAGATTCTTGATAAGGCCAATATCTGCAGGTGTGGCTTGTTCCGTTGGCGTTGTAATTAGCACGCTAATGTGTGCTCTGTTTCCGTCGTAAAACAGATCAATGCTCTCTCCCCCCGGTCGCCACACGAGACAATCGCATGCCATAGGGCACAGGTCTGACCTGTGTAAACACACGACTTGTTATTAAAGGCATTTCTTATGTACTTGCCTTTCATTAGCTTTGTATAATTTCGCCTAAAGATATTTCATTGTCTATTGATTATAATAAGACACATATTTGAAATGAAATGTGTACACTGCCAAAGTCAACTTATTAAATGCAAGTTAGGCAGTATACTTGGATACTTTTAATTAGCGAATAAACATGTCCCCCCATCTATGTGTTGAAATGTTATATAATACATTTTTTTATTTAATACTCAAATAATGTATTTTCTACAAAAGGCTATGTCGATGGTGCACTCGTTTCTTTCCACATGTACCTGTATTAATGTAAATATTTGATATATTTCATTATCTCACAATGTGATTAGCATTAGACCCACCTTATTGATATTATGCAAAATTATAGTAAGAGATACGAGAGAGAGAAAGTAGCATTTTATATCACTTACTATTAACAAATATCTGTACATTCAAAATGGAAAGGGAAATATATTTTTTTATACACAAAACTGAAGAATCGAGAAAGAGAAAGCATCATTTGTCATTCAAAATGCTATCGGTGATCAGTTTTAGTAAATCTTCTGAAGTTTATCGATTTGGTAATGCCATTTTTTGTTCTTGTCTTGTTTTTGTTGGTAGTGCATTCTTACGTATTACTGCTGATATAAGTATTATTGGTATTTACCCGTTTAATGACTTCAGGTGCGTTGTTTGCTCAACTGTGTTCCGTAGCTTAAATAACTGACTAGGTACGAGTAAATAACCTTGTGGTACCACCTATAGTCATAGTTAAATGGATTAATAAATGAAGCGTTCAAGCAAGAAAAAAAATCAGTATATTAAAGATATAACACATCATTCGTCTTGATAGTGAGAGACAAAGAGTGAGAGCGATAGAGGGAGAGTGAAGGAAAGATAAGAAAAGAACAATATAGACAGACAGAAAGAGAGAGAGAGAAGAGAGAAAGGGTTAGAGGTAGGATATGAGATAGGGAGGGAGAGACTATGGGACAGACTACATAGCGTACAGTGCGATTGAAATCAATATTAGTCTGTTTTTATGAGAGAGCTGTATTGATTCATCGACGAGAGTCTAATTTTACGCGGGAAAAGAACCTTGTTAACGAGAAGGTCATGAATTATTCCACATGGATTGCCAGCTAAATCACATCAAGTCAATTCGCGGAATATGTTCCTTATGTGTGGAAGCCTCGTGGCGAAGCGGTTCTGATTCTTGCCTCGTCGTCAGAGGGCCGCGTGTTCGAATCCATGCAACGCATCTTAGCATCCTTAGACATGTATCAATCCCATTTTATGACGCTCTATCCAGCTGCTGATAAAGATTTAGGTACTCATTAGGATGTGAAAGTCTGTGTAGTAACCCATATAATATTGAATTTGAAAAAAAAAATTACATGGAATACACTGTTAGAGAAATTATCCTTAAAATAAAAGAAGTTCCTGCAGCAGAGTCTCGGGAACACCTATCTTACGCTATCTTACCAGATTGCGTAATCTTACAAGAAATTGGTTTTTGGCGTTTGTAACCTTACAAATTTCCTTAAAGAAAACACCTGTTTCTGTTTTATAAATTTACAAAATGATTCTGTTATTGCTTTCTGCAAAATCTTCTGTTTTTTTTCCTGTAAAACCAGGGGCTTTTTAACAGTGTACTCCCTTTGTAGTGGAGAAAGTGAATATAATTCATGCTACTATTTTGTTTATATCATGATAAAATTAGGTTATTAATCTCGATAGTAATATGTAATAGAATGATAAACCATTATTACCAGATCACCATCATCATTATCACCATCATCATCATCACCACCATAACCATCATCATCACCATCACCACCATCATCATCATCATCATTCTTACCATCATCATCATCAACATCACCAACATCATCACCATCAGTAGTAGACCTACACGAGCTATTTCCGAGGAATATGTTGTGACATCATCCCCTCTCCCAATCCCGTTTGAATAGCGTTACGTCACATGTCTACGCTGACAGAATTATATTGTTATAGAAATGTTCCAAATGAAAGGATTTCATTTTTCCCCGATATTTCTAATCGATTTCTCTACTATCAACATTCGCTCCCAATATATCGGGCTGTATACGAGATGCAGAATCGAATATTGTCTCGGCTGCGCGGCGATACCGTCTCATTTCCGAAAGTTCAGCTTCAGCGGACATTGGCATTTGGGTTGGAAGATGGAGAAGGGATCACTCTATAGTCTGGTAGAATATGGCGGTAAATCGATGCATGAATTATTCGCCCTCGGTATTTAAAACCAAAAATTTGACTTTTTACAAAGCGATATCAAATTTATGCTCAGATCTTTCCCTGGAATCAAATTTTGATAGTAATAAGACATTCCTTTGTTAGTAAATAGTAAAAAAAAAGGTAATGCAATACTTTTACTAAGAGGATAGTGAAACTGCTTAAACTAACCTTGGCTCCGTAACACAAAGGTTTGCGATAAATAGCAAATATGAAAGAACACTTCTGATTGGTTCCTAAAATAGTCAGTATTGCCAAATGCGCGTGTAACATTGATCTTTATTGGTCAGTTCATTTAGCGATTGATCGCTAATCCTTGTGTTACGGAGCCCTGGGGCCAATTGCACGAAAGGGTCTTTGCAAGAACCGTCTTTCGTGTCGCCCATTTATTATGATGCGCCATGTAAAACGCATTTTAAATAAATTACCTGCAATTTTTTTTTATTCATCCGTTAAAGTAAACAGAATCTTTGTTTATAAAATGATGTGATATATCATTAAATCGTATACAAATTGATTTAAATACTAGCTAACAAATTTCATTTGTTTATCATACATTTCAGAAATATCCCGCATACAGCTTTCCATAAAAGATGGGCGACACGAAAGACGGTCCTTGGAAAGACCCTTTCGCGCAATCGGCCCCTGACCATTCTGAGATGTTAAAGTGCAGTGTATGTGTAGCACTTTGTAACCAATAGCAAAAGGCGCAAAATCAAATAATTATTGGTTGGATTGGATACTCACACCCAAGCTGATTAAAAAGCCTAGCAATTTGAATATGTCTATAAAAAGCATGATAGGTCTATTTGCATAGGCCTGTACGTTTACATTTCTCCCACACGATGATATCGCACTTTGCATGGTGAACCAAATTCATTCTATCATGCGTGAACATGATGATTATATTTCATTGCATGAACATGATATATATACTGTAATTCTTAGATATATTTCGTTATTCATACATGCGTCGTGAGAAAGAGACTGAAATGAGAATGTAACCTTTAGAACAAGATTGCTTGTGTAAAAAATCAAAGAAACGAATAAACGAAAGTTTGAGAAATATCGGACAAATAATGAGATGGTTATGAGCATTTGAATATTGCGATCACTAATGCTATGGAGTTCCTCACATTGGTAATGCCACAAAGATTCCCCATTAGTCATGTTAGTTTAGTACATGTATATATTTCACTGAAATTGCTTCTTTTATCACATCTGTCAGTAGATCATGTATTCTTTCTATACGAGGGCATGTAATACATATTTTAAAGAATGCATCAAGGATAAAGAGTTTGTATCACCATAAGAAAAAGCAAAAAGAAACATTTTGGGGGTATTTTACAGTCCATCAAAGGGAAAGTTGTTCACATGTGACATGTCGCATTGCCAATGGGAAGATCTCCATAGCATAGTGATTGCAATATTTGAATGTTCATAACTTTCTCATTGATTTTCTGACTTTTCTCAAAACTTGGTTGATCTGTTTCTTTCATTTTTCTGTTTCGACACAAGCCTACTTATTCCAAAAGTTTCATTCCCCTTTAATAAATTCAGGGAACTTCCACTTCGCCTGATTAAATGAAGCGGTTTTATGCGAATGTATATTTCTGCCATGTTAACTGTTGATATTAAACACGGTAAATGTCGGTAATTCTGTTACGCGTACATTATTTTCATACAACTACGTCAGGCTTGTAATTGATCGCAGATTTCTTGCAACACCCTATAAATCTTACAAACCTTGCTTTCTGTTTCAAAACATGTCTCAAACTTTGACTTCGACATGGTTATAATAGTTATAGTCGGCCCGTGCCCTCCCCCTTTAAACGGCACAATAACTTTTTTTACCGGAAAAATGCCGTTCAAACACAAGTGTGCCCCCCGGCCCATTTTAAAGTGAAGGCCTTTTTTTTTGGCTTGTCATTTTTTTTTCGTGGCCGAAATGTCCTTAATGTTTGGTTTAAAACCTTTTTTTTATAGATTTTTTTTCATTTGTTGTTGGGGGCTTGTCAAATTTTTCTTCGGCAAAATGTGCCCCCACCTCTTTCAAAATCCTGGATCCGCCGTTGATTTTATATATAGTTCAATTATCATTTAAAAACTCTCTAAGTAGCGGATAACTAAGCTAACACTCGGCCTCATGGATATTGTTAATCATGCATTCATCATGTTTATATTACAACGATCTTCCTAGCAATATAATATTTTTTTCATCATTTTATGCCGTTATTTTCTTTCAAGTGGCATCGTGGACGCTAATAATAAGATCTTACCATCGTTTATATCTGTGGTCGTATTCAAAACAAGACGTGCGGAAAAGCCTCTATTACTCTGACATTTCGAGCTTGTGATTACCATGGCAACGAGTCATAATTCACTACCATATCCTTATTCTCTCTATGCATTATTGGTGTGGTGGTGATGTTGTGTATACAGGCTTGGAGCAGGCGTTGTAGCGTGCATTTATTTTGTACCCATTCTCCTTTATTTTGACAATAAGAGAAAAAATTAGAAAGGTCATCTGTGCTTGATGTCTTAAGATCCTTTCACTATTGGTGGTGCGACTGCTTACAACCGTTGCGAATCTGTGCAACATATATTGTGATCAAAATGATCGGAAACGATCCCAAGATCGATTGTGAAAGCCCCTTTACGAGAAACTGCTGAAATATTGCTTTTGTGAATTAGAATAATATGTCTTCAGATGAAAGAACAATAAAGCAATAAGAAACAATATATAACTGAAGTGTGAATGATTTATAACATGGAATGTCGAACTGCGTTATGAGTGATAAATGACAACCGTATAAACACACTATTAGGGTTATCTGTCTATGATGGGATGTGAGACCGACCGATGATATGGTATATGAATTAACGTAATGGCTTTGATCGGTCTGGGGTCGGTCTGGAGTCGGTTTCGTTGGTGTGACTGTAACAGTAGATAAACATAATAGATTCCTGGGTTTTATTATAATAGTAAGAAGTCCATTTATATAGCGCAGTTAGTATGTGCATATACTCAACTGCGCTTTGATACTTGGTATCCTATTATTACCCCGGCTGTAGCTAAGCCGCCATGTTAATAGGCGCTAAGGCGTTCAAGGAGTAAATCCCACCAGGTACCCATTCACCTCACCTGGGTCGAGTGCAGCACAATGTGGATAAATTTCTTGCCAAAGGAAATAACGACATGGCTGGGATTCGAGCCCACGACCCTCTTTTTCAAAGTCCAAAGACTAAATCCACTGGGCCACAACGCTCCACACATATAGAGATCTATTTTAATAGGGAGATTTTGCTCTGCGAGGCACGACGGAATTAGGAACACGGTAAATGTATTGAAAATGCCCGTCAAATGACGAAGAAGAGCTGAGAGGTCTTTGTCGATTTTTTTTAATGTTCCTAAGCTTCGGAGCTGACGAAAGATGGCAAATCCCAGAGTCGAGGACTAATCTGCTGTTTTGATTCACTTATTTTTTTTTAAATAGACCTCCCAGCTGTTCATTGCCATCTGACATTGAAAGGCATTGATTCTTGGAGTTGCGTTTGACTGTAAGAGTTTCTTCAACAGGCCCGCTTTCTCTCTCTCTCTCTCTCTTACTTTTAACCATTCTCTGTTCTTCCATTTTCGTCATATTTTTCATCCCTTCTTTCGACTAACTGAAAAATCAATGGGGGTGTTCTGGTCCCGGATCTCTGTCTCTAATAGTCCTGCTGCCAGTGCACCAGCCAAAGTATAGAAAATCATTTATTACCACATCTATAATAAAACAATATACATTTCATCAAGAATCAAATCAATTATGGTTCCAAAAAGAAAGAAAGTGTGAAAAGATAGCAAAATTGAATGTACTTATATTACTTATAATATTCAAATTAAGACAAAATAATAAAACTTGAGGTATGTCTGTGCCTTTTGTACCTTATCTTGTTATCAATATATTACGAAAGAAATATAGAAGAGTGATTATAGAGCCTATATGACTTGTATTTGTATATTTTCTCAATCTAAATCTTATCTTTTCTGTTTATTCCATTTTTCATGTGCCGCCATTTTCCCATCTGTTGTCGTGTCTGCATTGGCATAAATAGGTAAGTGATCCTCGATATTCTATCTGTGTGATTAATGACTTTGTGCAGAGTGATGATTGTTTTAATTGGAAAGATTGCTTTATTGAATTGCGACTGTTTACGTTTTTGCTTCTCTCTATCTCTTTATCTTATTTATCTGTGTCTACATGTCTATATTTTGTATTGTTTTTTTTCTTTTACTTCACTCTTCCATCCTTTATATTTTTTGCTCTAAAAATGTAAATCGGCAACTATTTAGCCCCCCCCCCCCGCCTTTTTTTTTATCTCGTTCTCACCCTCTCTCTCTCTCTCTCTCTCCCTTCCCTTCCGCTCTCGAGCTTTAAGGCATTTTATGACTTTTTACTTCAAGTTACAAATATTAACAAAAGTTAACATTATCAATGAATTATATGTAGTCACATGTACACACACAGATATGTGGGTGAGGGGTGTGTGTATGTGCGTGTGTGAAAAAAATATGCATGCGCAATAGCGTTGGTTCTTATGAAAAAAATGAGAACAATAGTAGGCGTATCTCACCCTTCTAATATAAACTAGTGAAAAAAATGAATACAGAGAATAATTGCACGAGTAGGTAAAATCATTATCATAGTTCCCCAGAGCAACATGTACCCTCCCTTTTGACAATAATTGTCAAAAAGGAGAATATTTCAAAGCGGGAGAAAATTCCTCGGAACTTTGATTTAAAGGTATTGTTTAACTTTGTGAGCAGCCGATTTTAAAAAAATCAAACAAAGATGAAACATGTGAACAAGTGCATGTATTAGAACTAATAAACCCTGAAAACAACCATTATTGAGAGTAAAAAGCTAAAACTACAAGGCAAACCCCGATTTTGTAAAAAGGCGTCTTATTGACACCTAAATAGTACACATAAGTGTATGGGATGAAATTAAGATAGTGTTTCCGGTCACTTTATATTTTAATTTTTGAAGGACTAAATAATCATTTTCGAACGCAATTTTTTCTGGGCTTCATTTTTGAAACATATCACAGACACAGGTGACAAGTGTGACCTTCTAGCTCAGATTTTTTAAAAGTCAAACCAATGTTAACCAAAAAAGCAATGCGTACCTTTGTTCTCTATATTCATTTCTTTCACAACATATTTAAATATAATTTGTACATTATATATGTACATATATATATATATATATACATATGATTATGTATTAATGTATATAATCAAGTGCAAATAATTATTGTGTCTCTGATGTTGTGATTGTAAGGAAACTGTCCAACATCTGCGTTTTACTCAGCACATGCCATCATTTGGTATGGCAAGCAGATATCACAATTACTTATCATACTTCCTCACATCAAGAAAGCATTATGTGTTGTTAAAGATGACAAGTCTTGCTAGCAATATAATTAATTTTTCATTGAATCATTCATATCACGAGTTGTGATGTTATAATATACTGCCTTATGTGTCGACTCTAGTACTTTGGCTAAATCACACATCAGACAGGCGTTCTAAAACTTCATGCACAGCTCAAATTCGAAAAGAAGGGTCTGTATTAATGGTTTTATTGTGTTTTCTTTTCATTTAATCTGATTTGTTTTTAACATTTCCTATTTTCAAGTTATAAAACTTTTGTATTTCTTTACTTGAGATACGTATCCTGAAATTTTAGACGCTTTCGAAGTTTAAAGAGTACCCGTGTTATTGTGAGACACTGCGACAGCTCGGGATGGACTCGAGGAAATTTCTCTGTTTTTTCCGGAGTGTTTTTTCGATTTTCGGATATCTTACATAGCTTGTGTTTCAGCGATACAGGTCTTCATCAGAACATGTGTATAAGGCCTTAGTCTAATCGCTCTAGACCATTATTTGTTTATGGTAGGGAAAGAAAAGGCTATAACGAAACTGTTTAAGAAACAAAGATGACAGCGAGACATACACACAGTCTTGTAAATTGACTCGCTTATCACTCTCGTACTCACAAAATTTGGAATTAAATATACTAACCGAGCTCATTTCGGACATAACGTAGGTACATGTATACAATAGTTGGCCTCTTACCCCTACACACGCCATGCACACCACTTAAATTGCCCGAATGGTTGATGGGTAAAATGTAACAAATGTCCTCAGATTCGCACATGTACACTATACAAACACACCCTCACACACAAACACCATTCTAAGACACCCACACAAATAATATGCAGAATAATAATTTCATTGGAAAGAGTGTAATGGGAGGAGCAGCTTCATCAAGTTTCATTAAGATAGGCCGTGAAATAAGTTATAGAAGTTTAAAAAATCTTGCAAAATGTGTTTTTTAAGGATCCTCAAAATATTGGCAAACATGCTTCAAAACGGCTGACATTGTGGACGACTCTCATTTGTTTCAAGGAATTTTCAAATTTCCCCCTTTATTCTACCTATTTCTGATTATCTCCTAACCTTGACATACGTGGTGTGAATTATATTTTCTCTTGACATGAGGTATGAACATTGGAGGCAAGAAAGCGATTTCGATGAAACTTATGAGAAGAGCAATTTATTATTGCTGTTCTCTGCTTTACTGTTTGAATTATACAATACCTCACTTTCTACATACATGTATTTGACAATATGGACCGACTTGACTGAACAATGTATTAAGTTACTTCCACATTTTCAGGAAGGAATTAATCGTTTCACTTGACAATGAGGAGAAAATTTGAATACGTCATATAATAAAATACAAAAGAAATAGTGAGTGGATCATCGGTCCGCCAAACTTTGAAACAACAGATCACTGTCAAATTTAAGGAAATCAGTCGATGTTATCTAAAGGCAAAACATAAAAAGGCACAAATAAGAATTAGAATATTTCATATTTCATATAATGAAATACAAAAGAAATAGTGAGTGGATGACATCATCAGCCTCCTCATTTGCATACCGACCGGGATGTGTATGTAACCGCTTTGTGAAATTAAACAAAACTTTAAGATGTCATAACTTTCTTATCTTACATACGGTTTTGATGAAATTGTCAGTGTTATGCTTGTTGGATTTTTCTCTTTTAATTCAAATCAATTTGTTGTTGGGGTTGACTTTTCTATTAGCGGGAAGCCTGACAAACATGAATTGAAATTCATTCAAACAAACGAATGTGCACTTCGGATGGTCTAGACGCAAAGCCTAATGATGTTATATATAGAGTGTGTTTATTAGAGTGTGTAGATTGATCAAAGCTGGAGGGGTAATAGCCTGGGCGTCAGAGGGGTTGGTATTACCCCTTACCGGGACTCTTCTGGGGGTGTCGAGTGTTTGCCTTGGCTTCACCTCGGATGTCCGTGTAGGGCCTTTGTAGCCTCCTTTCAAGTCTGATATTGTTTAATACATCTGTCACTATTAATGAAGAAAAAAAGTAACAGATCACTGTAAAATTTAAGGAAATTGGCATTAACATTTCATGCATGAAAACTGTGTCCATATTGAGGGAAATGTGTTGTGAATTTCAGGTTTTCCGCACTTTAATCTGTATAATGATATTTACTTAATATACGTTATAGTAAATCTTGTGGAGGTAGACGAAGCGGGAAAACAAATGTGTTTTTACATATTTTTTTCGATTTCATGTAAAAAGACGCTTTTTGTTGTTTAATAACACTGTTCTCCCTGGTTTGAAGAAAAAGGTATTACAAAGGGATTGCTGTAACATAGATGAATGCAAATTGTGTAAAAGAATTTATACTAAAATTACAAGCGTTTTAGAAAGATTCAGGCCCCTTTTCAGGGTGGGGTCAGAAGAAAAAAACGATGTTCACAAGATTATTATTATTTTCTGAGCTTTTTCGGTAGCATTTTTAAATTTTGATCAACAAATAATTTTAATTTAACTACATGAATTACTGCATTCCGCTGTTTACAAGCAAGATCATTTTATCTCTACTGCTTAAAAAGTTTGATGGAAAATAAAAATGGCCGGACATTTAGTGGTTTCTGTCTCCTATAGTTTCAGGAAACATGTGTCGTGACCATTCTATTAACCAAAAGATTTTCCAGTTAGTTACTATAATCATGTATTTGTAATTTTCCGTGTTATTACTCTCATGTTGGAAATTGTGTATATCCTCACAGACAGAATGGTAAATTTTTATTCAAATATTCATTTATATATGATACATGCGCATAATGTGTCTGTGTAGGTATAGTATTTCGGTATTTCAGTATTTCCATTTTCTTTACATTATTCACAGACCTTACAATATGCGTTTGAATTTAGGATTGTCAGGAATACTTTTTTTCAACAAAAATACATTATTTCATAAACAAATGGAAAGAAAGTGTGCGTATAATTGGAAGCGAGGCTAACGGAAATTACTGAGCGATGTTTGGTCAGGCGAAAGAGATAAACGACCCGCAAGCAAAAATGAGGTTTAGTTTCATTGTCATGTGTGTGCAGTACGTTGATGTTGTCCTTCAACTTAACATGCATAATATGAAGTGTTAGTTTTGAGCCTCAAGCAATGTGATATTGTAGCATGGGTTAGCAATATTATTGACTCCTGTATACCCAGAGCATAAGGGGAAAGTGATTACTATGCACTTGACGTCACAGTGTGAGTTTTAACGAGTTCATTACATTTAGAAACAATAAGATGAAAACGTTATGTAATTGCAACACTGAAACTGTACTTTATTGTCAAGGAACGTGATATTGTAAACATGGGTTAGCAATATCATGAACTCATGTTAACCCGGAGCAGAAGGAGATAATGATAACTGATGCACTTGACGTCACAGCGTGAGTTTTTAGCGCGCTATGTTATAACACATTTATGAACAATAAGATGAAGACGATATTAGTAGTCGAAACACTAAAATGTACTCTAAAAATGGAAAGTGGTTAATCACTCCAGCGTTTTAAAAATGGATGGAAAGTGCCCTTGGTCAGCTTTCCTCCCTTTTCAAACCTCTGTGTATTTTTTTTTCATTGTCAAAAGTTTCATTATTATTTTGCTGTAGGTCATTTCAGACAGGCTCTTAAAAATAAATTGGAACAAACTAATCCTCGTTAGATTACTGAAATAATGTTGAATGAAAGGAAATCGATTAACATATCTAACTGTCAAGTATATTTACATTAAGTTCTACAACAAATAGAATTAAACATGAGGTTATTGGAGCTAACTTACTAAGTTTGACGGGATTCTTTTTTAATTCCATCTTTAATACACATCTTTCTCTCCCTATCTCTCTCGGTAACATTTCTGAACAGAATGCACTTTTTTACAGGATTGATCAACATTCCTCCATAGAGATAGGGATTTAAAACCAAATCAAGGAATGAAACCGCAATGACAGCTAGAATTTATAACATCTTAGAAGAAGATCCGAGATAATTTTGAAGGATCATGCACTACTGAAAGTTCTTTCCTTTCTTAAAGGAGCATTGTAATTTTGTGAAGGTTTACTACGAATGTTTAAGTCTGGTTGGTTTCCTGTTAAATGATGATTGATGTGTTTTTACAAATATGGCTCTGCACACATTCGTTTGCATTATGAATAGTAATTGTAAATATATGATTGTATTTCAACTTATTCAATATGAGATTAAACATTAATGAATTTGCATCGCCGATTATTGTCCCGACATATATACATCTATGTATGTGTGTGCATGTGTGTGTGTGTATAATATATGTTTGTCTTATCTGTTTAGGATTTATGGATAGTATGGTTTAGGAAGATTGGATATCGCTTCACGACTCGATAACGTACCATTACGGCAGTACAAAGTCAATAGAAATGGCATTACAGTCCCACCCATTGCTATCTATGCCTGGAATGTTTATTGAGAGTCTAGCCGTCGCATTGAATTTGTGTACATAAGGAGGTCTGACGATTAATTTAGCCTGTATATCCTCCTTACCGGTGAATGACTCGTCAATTAACTAAATGACAGATACAGGTAGATCGATTGGTCGGTTTAGACGGACTCGAAAAGCTGTTTGGCGAAACAACTTAGGCCTATAAGAGAAAACTATTACCACATAAATAAAATCACACATAAATCACACAATGAAATTTGCCATTTTACAGTATAGACCTGAGCAACGACAGTTACCTTTCAATTAGAACGATAATCTGCAATGTTTCAATAGGAAAAAAAGTACTCAATGAGAGTGTCAAATTGTCCCATTCCAGTGCTCACTGGTGTCCAACCCATCCTCCACCCCCACCACCCCCCCCCCCCCCCCCCTAAAAAAGGGGGATGGGAAGAAGGCAAAGCAAAGTGCTTTTTTTTGGTAATGTTGGTGAGCATTTGTTTTGAACACTTCAACTTCTCTGAAATAGTATCCCTCCCTCTATCTCTCTCTGTCTCTGTATGTAAAGGTGAGATTCAATGCAGTAGTAAGTTTATTTCTCCATTAGATTTTAATAAGAGAATCATGTGTATGATAGTGAGAGAGAGAGGGGGGGTATGGTAGAGAGAGCGGTGTGAAAAGAAGAAAGCGGTGTAAACACAGTAAAGAGATGACAGATAAAGTCAATTGAAAATCATCATCATTCGGCAATTAGATATCTAAAGAAGATATTAAGTAATTATACATTGACATTGCATTTCATCGTTTCATTGCCACTGTATCAGATAAAAACAAGTTGAAACATGCACGACATGAGCATGTAAAAAATATATATATATATATATAACACAGGGGGGGGGGTCATTTTGGCGAAGATAGAAGAAGATAATGTTCGTTCGTTCATTCGATATCTAATGAAGATATTAAGTACACAACAAAAAGTCTGGTGTTGATTTAACACCAGTTGGAATAAAACCAGATGCTGCTTTAATACTAATTGATGTTGTATACACCTATCTGGTGTTAGACCAAAACGAAACTGGTGTTGTTTAACACTTCTCTGGTATGGACATATATAGATTCCGGGCTGGTGTTGAATCTACACCAGAGTTTTTGCAGTGTAATTATTCATAATTATTGCATTTCACTTCTAAATCAGGTTTTTTTTCTTCTAAACTATATTTCTTATAAATAGGAAAACTTGATATGATATAGTAAAAGAGATATAGTACATAAGACGTAGGGAGAGGAGAAAGGGATATATATGATATATATTGAGGATATGAACTATTTAATAATTCATCAATAATGATTTTGATAATAAGTCTGTTATTTGTTTGGCATATTTAGACGAAAAGAAACAAAATACAATCATATGAGCTGGAAGCATAAATAAATAATATGAAAGAGAGAAAGAACGAGAGGAATAGAGAGATATTCTTCATTTTCGATAATGCGATATCTAATGAAGATATTAAGTAATTATCCCTCATCATTGCATTTCACTAATTATACTGTGTTAGATATGAAAATGAAAAAGGCTGCTGAGAATGGGGTATGGAAAAAAGAAATGAAAAATGAAAGAAGTAACAAAAATAATTATTCTTTGGTACATTATTATCATTAATAAACTTAATTAATTTCTAAAGAAAAGGAAGGATATGAACTACATGTAATTATTCATCAATAGCGAATTCGATTACAAGTATTACTTCTGTGGCATATTTAGACGAAAAGAAACAAAATACAATAATATGAGCTGGAAGCATAAAGGATATGAAAGAGACATGGAAAGAACAAGAGAAAGGGAGGAATAAAGAGATATTCTTCATTTTCGATAATTCGATATCTAACGAAGATATTAAGTAATTATCCCTCATTATTGCATTTCACTAATTATACAGTGTTAGATATGAAAATGAAAAAGGATGCTGTAATAAGAGGACATGAGAATGGGGTAGGGGAAAAAATGAAAAATGAAAGAAGTAACAAAAATAGTTATTCTTTGGTACATTCTTATCATGAGTAAACTTAATTAATTTCTTCAGAAAAGGGAGGAAATGCCCGCCTTACTCGAATGTTGATATTAATATTGGTATAGTATAGAAGAATAGAAGAAGAAAAATATTAGAATATGACGCAGAAGAAAAAGAAGAGGGGGAAAGAGAAAGGAAATGAGTAGATGGAGCTAGGAGCAAGAGGAAAAGAAGAAAGAGAAGAAAAGAAAAGGAAACGGGAGGACAAGAAGAAGGTGCAGAAGGAATAGAAGACAAGGACGAAGGGAAAGAAAGAAAAGAAAAGGAATGTAAAGAAAGAAAGCAGAAAAAGGAGACGCAATAGACGAAGAAAAAGGTAGAGGAAGGGGAAGAAAAAGAAAGTAAATGTAAAAAAAGACAAAGAAAAGGATTTGCTAAATCTTCGATACTTCAAGGCAAGAAGTGCAATGTTTTCTAATCCGTGTAAGCCCCGAAGTCTTTTCACTTAGTGCCGCTCACCAAGGCATATTTTGTTTCTTCCTTAGGCGCACCGATACTTAAGCCACATAGATCCCGAGGCAATTTTAATTGGGCGAGATGATATCGTAGTCTTATCAGACAGACCGTGGGCGATCTGTGTCTACCATCGTCATAATATTAATTTCACGCTGTTGTATCTATTCTCTGAAGATAAATAAATTGATGAAAAATGTCATGTCATCCCCTTAAGATAAAAAAAAGCGAAGTAAGGTATGTTGAAATAGAATATTCAATTGTCGAACAATGCAGGAAGTTTATTAACTGAGAATAAATGTCAGAAAGCATCATATAATAAAAGGAAAATAAGAAGAAGCCCGGGTAAAAAAAGAGAAGTTGGAAAAGAGAACAAGTAAAACAAGGAGGAGGAGGAGGGAAAGTAAGGACGACGGACAAGTTTAACGGAGGATGAGAAGAAAAAGGAAGGTGAAATGGGAAAAGGAAGAAGTGAAATAGGATTATGATAAGATAGAGGGTATTACAAAAGAAACAAAGGAAAGAAAGAAGGAAAATAAGCCAGAAAAATGAATATCAGACAAAGGGGAAAATGAATATCAGACAATGGGAGATTAAAAAAAAAAACACGATATTGAGGTCCTGAGGAAAAGGAGTACATAAAGAGAAACGAAAAGGGGGAAATGAAGAGCAAATGAAATTACAAGATTAAAACGAAACACACATCATGCGTAACCTTTTCCTGGAAAGCCGTGAAATCTATAATATCGATGACCGTGTTTATTTTGTTTAACACCCCTTCACCATTACCATTCGAGGCACGTCTACATTCAAAAGACGGGTAACACAACCGAATTATTGATGCTGAAATAAGCAGACTTATTTTTGGTAAATGGGCTTGATTTTACACAAGGGATCTCATCAACATGGTCATTACATGTAATGGCTTGAGAGAAGACTACGTCACAGCTGACATTTTGTCAGTGAATGAGAAACAACTAGGCCACACAATCATACCCTTGGGATTGGGTAAAAATGAGCACTAATTTCAGCCCATTGAATATCTTACTTGGCCGTACTGAGACGCGCAGCGAGGTAAACTGAAGTAATCGCCTGACAGTGGTGGTCGATGTACAGGCCACGGGATGATCGCTATGTGTTTGCTAATTCCTGCCACTTCCAATACCTTAAAAGTATTTGCTCAAACGTGAGAGGCCATTCTAGGGTGAGGATCGAGGAGCCAAAATCAGAGCCGACAAAAAGTAGGCTATGGGCAGCAATTTCGTCAGATTCTGTTCCCCGGGGGGAGGGGAAAAATAATGCCCTCTCCAATAGACTGCTGTACGAAATTCCAACTTTGAGGGCGTACTCACCCACCCCTCAAGTTTGATACGTCTAATAATTTTATTATTTCAAGTTTCGAGATTGAATAGAAATTAGCGTTTAAAGGCAAATAAATTCTGACTAGATTTGAAATTAGTTGCTTCATTTTTATTCATGTTTTATTTCCGAAGTATGGAAATAAAATAAAAAATACTGATTGTTTTCAAAATGAGGCCTAAAAGCCGATTATGTAACTTCTGAAAGTTTCCATGGCGAAGAAGAAGATATATAGTGGGTTACGGTACACCATGTATCTTTTGCTGACAAATGATGGTCCTGAAAAGACCATCCAAACTCGACGTTTCGACTGCTGATTAATTCGGACTACTTTTTAATATTGGTTTGCTTAATTTTCTTTCCATGTTTGTTTTCAAAGTGTGGAATTAAAATTTAAAAATCCGATTGTTGTCAATTTGAGGAGTAAAAACAAATCAACTTTGACTATAATTACTTTGTTATATCTGTGTTTGTTTCAAAGTCTGAAAATGAAATTGAAAATTAGTGATGGTTGCAATTTGAGGAGGAATAGCAGATTAATCTTTGAATATTATAAGGTTATGTACCTTTATAGATTTGATATCCATGTTTGTTTATTGTTGTTGTTTTATCAAAGTAATGAAATAGAAAGTTATTAATTGTTGCCGATTCCAAGAGGAAAGGCAGATCATTTTTTTTTTACTTAATTTAAATTTGGATACCTTTATTTTATACTCACGTTTGTTTTTCAAGCATGTAAATGAATAGAAAAAAACGGTTGATTTTAACTTGAGAAGCAAAAACAAAACAATTTTTAATATACTTAAATTCAGGTATCTTTTATATATTAATACTTGTTTCCAAAGAATGGAAATGAAATATAAAATTATTGACAATTGCAAATTTGAGGAACCGAGGCAATCAATTTTGACTTTTATAAAGTTGGTTACTTTTATTTTATTTTATGCCTATGTTTTCAAGGTATGGAATAAAATAAAAATCACTGATTTTTGCCAGTTTGAGGAACAAAGGCAGATCAAATTAGACCATAATCAAATTTAGATATCTTTATCTTATATTTACGTGTTTTTTAAGTATGTATATGAACGGAAAGTTAGCGGTTGATGCCAATTTAATGAGCAAAAGCAGACTAACTTTGCCTATATTTAGAGTTAGGTGAATTTATATCCATGTTTGTTTGTTTTCTAAGCGTGGAAATAAGATAGAAATTAATGATTGTTGCCGGTTTGAGAGCAAAACGTGACCTATTCTGCATTGCATAGACCCTAACCCACAGGCGTTCATGAATTCTTAGAGCGACGTCAAGTCAGTAACCTTTCTTCTCGATTTGCTTGAAGGCAACTCGCTCTGACGGGGGAAGATGAATGCTATGAATATATGCAGGAAGTTGCCGCTATCCTGACATTTTGGCACAACATGATATGCAAAGGAGTGTAGAGGGGACAGATGATTCATGGATATAACTTACTGTAAAGATGCTTTTATGAACTACACTCATGTCTATGGCACGCCAAACATTCTGTCACAGTAATAATGGAACCGCTCTTATGAAGCGCATCTTATACCCAAAAAGCATATACATTTTAGTCAGCATGGTCAGTATTGCTTTTGAAAATTTGTTCAAATGTCATCTCCATACTGACATTGATTGATTTTTTTTGCACAACGTGATTCCCAAAGGTTTGTAGAAGGAGGAGATGATACGTGGGTCCATTCACAACGTTGCATTCGTGAACTACGTGACAAGCCAAACGCACATGTAAGTCTTGATTGACTTACTTTTCAGGAGGGGTTCAAGGATTTTTTAAAGGGGGGCCGAAGGCCCCGTTACACGCGTCATGACGGGGCGTCTGGTGGCCCTGCAGAAAATTTGGAAAACCCATTACATGCGATTTCAGCGTTTCTGAAGTCATTCACTCTATGTCAAAAATTATCGATTTCGTAAGTAAAATGTGCGACTTGATGACCAAACGTTGACGCTATCAGGCTTGGGCTTGACTGAAATAGAATAGTGAGATTGTGTCACGCAAAAAGCGCAGGTGGGGTAATGAACCAAGAAAATGTGGTGCCACCGCGGGTAGGCCTATTTGGGGTCGGGTTGGCCGTTACTAAGACGTAAATTAAACATGGGTATAATATCTCCTTCGTAGTTTTCTTTCTGTTTTTAAGCGTTTCTCTCAAGTTAAAATTGAGACTTTTTCTGCATGTTGCGCAAATATAGAGGGGCCTGCTCGCCTCCACGTGATCCGCCCTTGCTTTGGGGTAACGTTTTTATTAAAGAGACACCTTGCAATCCCAATATAGAATCTTCAAAAGAATCGGTCAAAATGACCTTCGTGTTAGTGAATATGTTTTTACCAATTATGCCACGACCAATAAAGGCCAGAATGAAAATCTTGTAACGATTTAACAAATATTTTGGTAGAAAAAAACAGTCGCAATTTCAGTCTTGTGTCAAACTAATCAGTGGGTAAGATAATTAATGTCCAGCAATGATGTCAACGAAAAGTATCAAATGGTAATTATGAAAAAGGGTACAAATACGATTTAACCAATGTTCGATAAGAAATAAAAAGAAAAAAACAATTCAATTCCATTCAATATTTTTTCATCGCCATGTAATTTAAAAAAACAGAAATTGTCGTCAGACTCTTAATAAAAGAAAAGTGCATAAGAAAATGTATTACTTATCAGTCACATTAATAATGAATGGATACATCAAAAAAAACAACCTCTCCAAAACCATTGTCAATCTTTAACAAATGTTTTCAATCAGATATTCAGCAGCACATATTACACCAATGGTTTATTTCAGTACATGGAATAAAACATTTCAGCAGCTCCTACTTTATCCATTCATATGTTTCCCATCACCATGTGGGGTTTTTCAAGAAGCATTTTGCCAGTAAATTTTTGTGACAAATCTCTCCTGAACCAATCGGATGCAAGGATGTCAGTAGCTTATAACAGTTGTCAGTGAAAGATCACTGACTGTATCGTGAAATGCTCCTCCGATCCCGACCAATACTCCCTGCGGGGTGCACGACCGCCACTAGGCCAACGTCAATATGAGAGCTTCTTTCGCCCGAGGGATGGGAATTATTAGGCAGGGTCATTAAGCTACTTGTACGAGCTGCAGGGATCGCATCATTTCAGAATTCCAACCATGTATACGAAGACTGAAATATGAGGATGGGAGAAGGCTTTGAGAAGGATATTCCATATTCGGTTTTCTTTCCTTACCAACACTGCAGACTTTCGTTGTTTTATCTATGTTCGGGGCCCGTATACACATAGATTAGCAATGACCCTTCCACATTTTCTACGCTTGATTACATTGACTATAATGTACAATCAATTGTGAAAATCAAGCATTCAATTGATCGATAACCTTTTTGTTCTGGGATCGACCCTGGCAAGTTTTTCCTGTGGAAGGAAATTTCCCGATTTACGGGAAATCCGGGTCATTTTGGGGAAATGAAATAGATTCCGGGGAAAATAGAAAATTAAAATTACACAATAATTCCAATATTTAAAGAGGTATTTGGACTCAATTATGTAATTAAATAACAATTTTCGTCTCCGCAATAGCGCTCGCACTGATGATTTTGTCTGCATTGTAAGAAGTGCATGAACCCAAAATGTATTTTTTTTTGTAAAATCCTTCTTTATGGATCATGAGGCTCGATGGGTTTTTTCAGGAGATTTTTTATATAAAAATATTTTCCAGGAAGCTCCGAAGAATTACTGTCATCAAAGCCAAATATGTAACAAGGGGGACTTTTCCTTTCAAGTCACGTTAATACAGAAGCCTATTCTTGTTACCAAGTAGACTTACGTTACTGCCTCACGTACTGGTAGGATAATTTTCCGTCGCAAAATCGATAAAGCCCTCCTAGTTCAATGATCTGAATCCATATGAATTCTGGATCATCAAAACATTGGCGTTACATGTGTCATTTATTAGCGCTCAGCAGTATAGGTCTGTTTTGATGTGTATTGGTTCGAACCACTACAATGCGACTTCAAGTGACCTTTACCAGGCTAGGTGCTTCATTAAGCTTTTCTTAAGTAATGTTTTATGTACGACTTGTGATCCGTTCTTAGGCGCTTAATAAACACGAAAGAAAAGTTGATGTATATCATTTACGACAAGAAGGGATCACCATTCGTTCGTTAACTCACTCGTAACTTAGGAACAGCTTTATGAAACACCTATCATAACCACTGCCACGATTTTAAAAATTCATCATTTTCCTACACTCTCAATTTCTTTAACCAACTTATCGAGTTGGTTATGATATCAACTTACTAACTGTTCATGAAGAAAAATCCTAGTTCGATTTACATGCAATTTTCTTTTAACCAACAGTTCATGGGTTTATTACGTTACCCGACCTATTTATTTCTGAGAATGAATATCCCTTGTGACATCCAATTAAAAAAAAAGGATATGCTGTTATTCTCGTGTGCTTTTTTATTCATATCGATGAATGTTTGGGTGAGTTTGTCCTTGAATAAAAATGATTAGGTTTTATACTTTGGAACATGAATGCACGCTATGAGCTTATTACTTCATCATTCGCGTCAGTAAACAATGGAATCTGTGGTAATTATGTTTTCATCAAGGTTATGCAGTAAGCCTTCCGAGCATTCCGATCTAGGGGGAGTGCCGCAGGGGGCGAACTGCCCCCTTTAATTTTTTTAAGATGAATGCACGATATGAACTCATTACTAGATACCATCCGCATCAGTTGCGAATAGAAATTGTGGTAATAATGTTTCCATCAAGGTTATACAGTAAGCATGTCAAAGATTCCGTTCTATTGGATGTGCCATAGGGGGCAAGCTGCCCCAAGATATCGGAAAATAAAGATAAAGGGCATAAACGTGAGCACAATAAGTAATAGGCCTATTGAAATATTGAATAACTAACATAACAATATAATTTTACCAAAATGTGTAGCAATAACATTCTCCATCTTTTCCTCTAACAAAATAATAGTCACATTTTCAGTCACCTCGAACCCTACAATTTACCCCAACTAAAAATACCTTTGCGTTGCTATTCTCTTTCTATGTCGATGAAAATATCAGATGACTAGACATTTTCTTTTAATGTTCAGCGATACATTTTCCTTCGGCGAAATTGTTATTAAAATGTGGGAGATAATAGTCATGTTCAAGATGTAATGTATTTTTTAAAGCATGGTAACCCAGTTTCCTGTGTTAACGTATTTATGTTTTATTCTGACTGTCTTGTGACAATGGACATATAAGTAATATCCACTTAGGCCAAAATGGTTTTGAAATCTTTTAGAACCATTCCTTAATTACTTTATATGACCTTTGTTATATCATTATCGTGAAAGTCACAGTAGAAGAAGAAGTAATAGTAGTAGTAGTAGTAGTAGTAGTAGTAGTAATAGTATAATTGTAGAAGGAGTAATAGTCATGATATTAATAAAAGTATTAATATTAATAGTACTAGTAGTAGTAGTAGTAGTAGTAGTAGTAGAAGTAGTAGTAGTAGTATTCTTTTTGGGGGGTTTTATATCAAAATTGTACATAACACTTGATATAGCCTACAACATTGCAGATTATAACATAAAAAATAAACATTGTGCATCTTAGAAAATACCAAGACTTGAACATTATTTAATATACCATAACAACAGTGATACTATACACTTGATATTATCAATATCATAATTATTACCACTGCTCAAAGGAGTATTGAAAACTTAACGGATTCGCAAAAGCAACTTAAAAAAATCGCCATGACGGCATTTCAAATTATGCACGCAGAAAATTTGTCATCTGAATTCATGACCCCATTTTTCGGAGGACCCTGTGGAATTGCCTCCATTCTAGTTTGATATTTTGCCACCTTAACCCCCTATCAATCAATCAATAACGGTCACGTGACCAAGTGTCCACCTGTCACCATCATTCCATAGAGATTTCGCTGTTTAAATGAATGACTGTAATGAAATGAAAACACCAATAGGAGGAATTTTTAGGGTCTATGGTGGCCTCGAAGATCATCGCGATTCCTGATAATCATTGACCATGCAGCCACTTCCATGGCTTCACAACTCCTTTGCAAATGTGATTATCAGTTCATCAGTGGAACCCGCCGCAACTTCGACCCGGCGTCTCTTAGACTTCGTCAACAGTTGACACTCTTCTCTTTTGCGTTTCCTCAGCATCGCGCTGGGTGCTGCGTGTATTGTTCTTTTTTTTATTTCACACCCGATTTTGATGAAATTTTCAGTGTTATATTTATTTTACCCCCATTATATCAAATAAACTTTTTCCTGGGGTGGACTGGTTCGTATAGATTGGTGTGCACAATTGAACAGGAAGGAAAGGAAGTTGACCAATGCGATGCAGCCGGGAAGACTAAGGATGGAATGAGAAAGTGTTTTAGCTAGTTAGAAGAAAATAATATACAGCTTAAGAAATAAAAGTAATTAAAAAAAACATTCATCTAGCCATGAAAATTTACAACACACAAGTCTATACGGTGTTTTTAAACACGCTTTTTTTGTAAAAGAAAAACCGGGTGTTTTAAAACATATTTCAAAACGCACCGTTTAAAACGTGCCAACCCTGGAAGACAAACCTCCATGACAGCTCTTCGGCTCAAGGCTTGCTTTGAATCGTGAAATACGAGTCCAGTGGATAAACAGGAAGAAAATAAAAGTTGCCTAGCCATTTTGATTATCAACAATGACAGACTGATACGCCAGTCAATTCAGCGAAACCAACCATTGGCCGATAACAGATATTACGTTACTACAATCGGTCGTGTATAGCTGGAACGTGATAACATAACTTTAATTGTTATAACTGTTTCAATATCGACGGCAGATCCTTTCAAGTTTGTATCTCCACCAGCTTCCATTGTTATCCATGAAAAGGCCAACCAGTATGATAAAATCCGTACAGGCGATGCTGTCGGAAGGCGCGATCAGATGAATCTTTTCTTGTGACTCCATAAACGCCACCATTTGAGTGATGGAGCTTGTAGGGTTCCTTCGAGCACTGAGGAGAATAGGTGAAATGGATTTGCAGAAAAAGAAGATATTGTATTGCGATTTACTTAAAAACAATTACATACAGACAGGCAGAAGTTGCCACGCTCACGTGATTTGAACATCGGAGTGGTAGCGGGAAAACGAGGGCCGAGATCTAATTGAATTGAAAATAAATTTTTCGGCATCCACAAAGCATAATTCGTCTTGCATTTTTGGATGATCTATTTGATGACCAAGCGCTGTGCACGACATGGAATTTGAATAGACAAGCAAAACAGACATAGCCATGTGACAAAACATTTCATGCACTGTGATAACTTCATAACTGACTTAATTGAAATTAATTCATTTCAAATCTATTGAAATAAAAAGAATATACAGAAGATGAAAAGTATGAAAATGAAAAAAAAACAGAGCAAGAGATGAAGGAAATAACGTACGACAGGAAAGGTTGATGGGATCAGAAAGAAGAAAAAACACACGCAATCAAATTCCCTCCGTCCTTGTTCTCTCACCAGCAAAGAGTCCATTACTCTTAAATCACCATGCACATCCGGCCCATAATAAGTCTCACTCTGGAGATACTTGTCTGAAGTTCCTCTATTAACAGTTACGTGTTGGCAAGGTGTTATTGATGCGATGTTAGGGTGAGATAAATTGATAGCGAGGTGTAAAAAAGACGTGCCTCTCATTCTCAGAGTGTCAGATATATATGTATCGCTGCAAGCTAGATATATATTATTCAACCTCACGTCTGATATCTTAAAGAAAACATCGTCTTCGTTTATTATTTCTTTCTATTATAAAGAGCGAATTCTCAAAAGGGGAGTTAAAGTTCTTGATATGACATTCTTCCGAAAACAGACTGAATCAATCTCTGTATTTCAAATATTTGTAGTAATTTTTTTTGTAATTTTTCATTTTCTTCTTTTGTTCCTGTTGATACTACCTGTTTTGCATTTTACTAATATATTGTTTTTCTTTACATTGTAATCTCCGGATTCCTGGCTTTGTTTGCGCATTTCCCAATATCATTTTCATTTCATTATTGCTTGTTAATAGTTTCTTATATTTCGTATATATATTCTTAAGCGAGAATTGAATAAATGCAAATTGAATTAGATTTAATATGTTTTTAAGAGCTTTTGCTACATAAATACAGTGTGCGAATGGGTAAATTTGTCAACCTTTATTCTTTTTTTCATTACTTTTTTCATTCTTTTAACATCAAATTGTTTTTTATATGGACGTACATTTCGAGTATATGCTTTAGAAGCTCATACTGATATTAATATACTGCATGCATACAAATCAAACGCACTACTACTACTAATGTACCCACGCGAATTCAACAGGTTCTATAGCTGAGTACATGGAGTAGATGGTTTAAGGAAAAAGGACCAATGGCCAAGCAGTTCTATTTGAATATAAAAGCTGGGCAAATATATCAGCTCTAGTAGGTCTACTCTTGGTTTGCAGTGTGTGATGAATTGTTCATTCCGGTGAATGGATGAACCTCCCTGCAAGGTTATACTGCATATAAAGTATTCACTATAAAAACGCTGTTTAAGAATTTTCTTTAAGCCCGTAACAACAAAACAAAGCAATAGTTCTAACTATTTTAGACGTTTTATAAAGCGCTTTGTAAATGATGTATTTGTTGTATCATTATTACCATCGTGGTCGTTATTAAAAGTAGTAGCAGTATTATCGTCACCATGATCAAAATTGCAATTATTTTTTTTTTCATAATTAGTATTTTTATTACTATTATCGTTATTTTATTATTATCATTATTATATCATCATTGTGCATTATCGGATGTATGTTCCATCGACCCGGTTGCAGAAAGCGTTTCGTTTGATTGCAACTCCAAAACGTTCGCTACTATTTGTTAATAAATGATATTGCATTTAACTACAAATATATGCATTAAAATTTCGAATGTGTTAAATCTAATGCATTTTCTAAAGGAAAGCAGTAATACGATTCCCTTAGAATACATTTGGTGTATTATCATTATTGTTATTATTATCATCATTACTTTGGGGAGCAATATACATTAATAAGTAGTAAAATCAACTCCTCGTTGGGTACAACAAGGCACAGTGGCCCCTGCTCTTCGCACTCTGTATCCATAATATTCCTTCTTACATTAAATCCGGAAAAGCATGATAATGATGCAGTTGTATTGTTAATATCGTCGGCCTTATGCCAAAAGGGCCTTAACCCGATTTTAGGGGTTCTGAATATTTTATAATAAATTTAACACATTTCATGTAAAACTTAATAACTTAACACGTTTATCGAAATTGGCTTCAAAAGCAAAAAAACGACCACAAACTTTTGATTATTAGAGAGGCCAAAACCTTTAAACGCCATTATCTCGGAATGGCCAAAAGCAGTTAAGGCCCTTTTGGCATAAGGCCGACGATATTTAAAGCTAAATGATAGTAGTTGCCGTAGAACACTAATTTCATGAGAAAGTCTGTAAAACCAAGGTTAAGTATGACTATATAATCATGGATCTAGATCTGGTAGTTACATAAACTGAACTTTGTGAAATCATAAAATCTAAGCTGAAATACGATTACACTGAAGATCGCCAACACAGATATTCACACGTGGGACAGTGTATTTTTATTGCTGGAATAAAGACCCGACGGAAATGACCGAATACGCGCTTATTTTGCTTATTTCTCAGCAATTACACAATTTCTTCCAGAATCCTTTGGCATATATTTTTCATTCATACAAACAGACACAGACTTGGGTGGTCATTATATTTGATTCTGTAAAAAGTCATTTTGAGATCGTTACCAGAACTGGAATTTATCTTTAAGCTGTTGTTGCCAAGTGATGGGGATAATCACTTCGTTATTGTGATTTAATTGAATGACTCTTGTCTGCCAAGCAAGTCTTTCCCATATTCAATTCATTTGTGTCTTTACTTGATGTTTGTTGTTAAAAATGGCTTGTCATAGCGATAACACTACTGACGCCATACACTGTCATGATTGAAATAAATTGCTGCTCACATAACACCGACAATATAAGCTTTCTTAAAAGGTTAAATTAATGTGCATAAAAGTCCCATAAATCATACCCAATTGCTTCAAATGCTGGACGATTGTACATCGAAGAGGTCTTTATCGTTTTTGTTTTATTTTTGCTAAATCTGTCTTTGATTAGTATTTTTAAAGTTGGAGAAATGTGAATAAACTATCAGTAAATCATCTCTAGAAGTAAGGAATGCACGTCAGTTGGGGCCTCTACACCGTAAGCATTCATTATTTATTAAATCCTACAAAAAATAATCCTATATTTTCGGCAAACTAATAGTTTTTCAAGAAATTGAAACCTTAAAAACGAGAGAAATATATTGAATTTATCTATTTCAACGCGCCTGTAAAAGTTATGTTATATAGTGTGTTTTGCATTTGTGTAAATCATCTCATATGACTACTGTTACGATACGGCAACAAATAAGAATGCAAATTTAAATTTAAATTTGATTTCCATTTTTTATTACTGGAAATAGATCATGTACTTAAACAAAATGAAACAAAACAATGATCCTACATCTATCTCTTGAATGTCAAATGTACAATCCAGAGTTAAATCCAAGTTGGCTGGCGAAAATTCCTTAAATCAATTTTCACAATGATTGCGATGATAAAATTGTTGTTGAAGCACGATGAATAACGAGAGTCACTTTAAAGAGTTGAAATGTCCGTGAAGACGATGTTGATGATGATTAACAGTCAATGTCGGCAATCCATGGGTTGAAGAGCGTTCATTGAAACAGCTTGATGATCTCGATGAGAACTGAGAATTCCTCTCTCAAAGTAACTACAAACAGTTCATTGTCGGTGCGCAAATAATTTTTACAGAAGATAAATGTTGTATTCCAGTTGGAAATTAACTATGCTCTGACACATCATATCACTACATATAAAAAAAAAGTAGTACGTTGTCAAAGCCTTTCACTCTAACATTAGAGTTTAAACTTTTTGGGTAATTGTTTAAACTTTGTAAACATTTTTTTTTTAAGTTTAAACAGTAATTGTTAGAGTGCCGGGCTAAAACATGCTTAAAATATTTGAACAGCGTTTTTACAGTGTACATAAATGGAAAAATAGCTAATAATAGCGTAGTGTTTGTGGAACAATTACATTTTAAAATGGTAATCTTTAGAGTGAGCACAAGGCGTTTCACGTGATACGTCAGAAATACACAACTCTGTTTCTGAGGCATGTCTCTACGATTATCATGGAAATATAAACACTACGTATTTTGTATAATAATCTTGGCAAGCGACACCTTGGCCCATATTCGCGTGAGTCATATCCCTGATTGTGTAACAGTTCTTTTGATTTTCATTTTATGCCACGATGCGATTGAGGCGTTTTACACTGTGACATTTTCAGCATTATACCTGCTTGTTGGTTCCCCCAAGTTCTATTTACATCACCTCTTGGGGTGGTATTGACCTTCAGTAACAGTTTTAAGTTAGGTTTCATTTGCCATTATGTGAACGGGGTTTTAAACTCCTCACCTTGATAGAGTAAACTCCTTGGTAGAACGTGACATGGACGTTGGAAAAACAGGCAAACCAGTGTGTGATCAAGCGAAGATGCATTTACACAGGTGGGGGGGTAACCAATTGCAACGACAGATGAGGTTTGGCTATTACCCAAGACAGGTGTAACAGCTGCGCATAATTAGCTAATATTCCACCACCACAATTTACTTTTCATATCCCCCTTTCTCTCTCTCTCTTTCTCTCTATCTCGATCTTTTGTAGCTTGAACAAATATCTCGTTTTAAGAAATAATTCATTTATAAAAGTCAAAGCACTGAAAGGGTCATTAAGACATGTGTTTAATATTTTTAAGTTCCAACGCTTTTTGCCGATGAATTTTACTATAATCAAATGGGGTGTTGCATGAAACTTGAAATCAACTGCAAGTCTGTTTTAGATCCCGAAATTGATCATAATTCCTGCAATCAATTGTAAATTGTAGGTTTTTGCGGGTGGGTGTTTCATAAAGCTGTTCGTAAGTTAACAGCGACTTTAAGAACGATTGGTGATCCTTTCTTATACTCTAAAAAATCACACACATACAATGGTGAACATCATTTACCACAAGTAACGATCACCAGCCGTTCTTAAGTCGCTCTTATCCTACGAGCAGCTTTATGAAATGGGTCCCCGGTCTGGTTCTTGCAAGAAGTAGTAAAATCAATTTGCTTTTGTAACAACATCACTTGTAAATTAGCAACAGAAACTAGCCATTGATTGCAAATATTTTCTGGCAACACCCCCAGTTCTTTTTTTATTCTCTGGAATAAAAAGGAGAGAAAAAAAGACTTAAAGACTATATTCCTCTTTTTTGGTGTATTTACTCGTTATTTGTTACATCATATACCATTTCATACTGGAGAGTCGGCAGTTGTCAACTTTAACAATGTACTAAGGACTTAGTTGAGACTACACTGTTGTAAACAAAAACAGAAGATTTCACAGAAGAAAATTTAAAAGTAGATTTTACAGAAAGAAATATGCAGTTCAGTTATACCAGGAAAGATTTTTTTTTCATTTTCTACAATTAAAAAAAACAGGCCTGTTTAAAAAAGAAAAAAAGGGGACAGTTTTATCACAATGAATTTGTTAGGTTACATAAACCCCAAATATCAATTTTTTTTGTTATCGTGCACAAATGCATGTAAGATTACACAGTGCAGTAAGATTACAGGTATTCTCCAGACTCTGATGCAGGATTTTTTTATTGACATTTTCTAACCGTGTAAATGCTGTAAACTATTGTGTGAATGCCACACGTCTTGACATTTTGCAAAAAAGAAAGGCTACCTTGTCGATCTATAAATTTTTGATTTACTCGTCAAACCCAGTTTGCCGTCCATTAGCAAGATGCAGCAAAGTAGTTCTTCGTTGAGACAAGACAGGAAATGACGTCGAGCTTGAACTTTACGCAACAATGAAGGTCCGATACCCTTCAGAATGTGTTTCCGATATGTAGAAGCTTGTCTTTTTCTTCACCCCCCCCCCCCCCTTTCTCCTCCCCCTCGCATGGGCGGAAATCCCAGGGGGGACAGGGTGGACGTGTCCCCTTTACTAAATAAAAAGTAGGGGGGACACAATATCAAATGCCCCCTACTATTTTTGGTGTTTTTACGATGGAAAGAAATACATCATTCAGAATCGAAGTGAAACATGTATTTTGGACGAGATTGCCAAACAGACATGGGGGGTGATAACCTCTTTTTTTCTTTTTTTTTGTGCTTGTCAAACTTATTTTGGTCAAAATTACCTTACATTGGGGGTGATAACCCCCCTACATTTGGGGAGAGATTTCAAACTTTGCCCCCGCGCTCTCTCTCTGTTATCTCCGCCTATTTATCCACCTTCGTCCTTTCTCTTTCCCCTTTCTTTGCTGCTCACCTTTTACCTGTCCTTTTGCGACCTCTTCTTGTTTGGTGTACATTACTACAAATGTATATTATGTGTGTTATTAAAATGGTAGTTGAAAAATTGAATTGCCATGTAATTCAAACTTGGGGTAGTGTGGTTTATTAATTGAATACGATTTACTTCTACTTCCATCCTATTACTACTAATTCTACTACTACTATTACATGTCCTTCTACTACTTATACTATTACTATTATTACTATCACTAATACTAATACTACTATTACTAGGACTACTATATTTCTACTACTCATTCTACTACTACTTATTTTACTTTTATTCTTACTACTACTACTGCTTCTACTACTACAACTACTACTACAGTACTGATACTACTTTTACTGCTAATACTACAACTTTTACTACTAGTACAAACACTACTACTAATATACTACTATTTCTTCTACTACGATACTACTTTTTCTACTACTACAGTACTGATACTACTTTTACTGCTAATACTACAACTTTTACTACTAGTACAAACACTACTACTAATATACTACTATTTCTTCTACTACTACTACTACTACTACTACTTTTACTATTACCACCTAGTACTTTTACTACTACTTGTTTTACTAGTACTACTTCTACTACCACTAATACTACTTTTACTACTACTTCTTCTATTACTACTACTTCTACTACCACTAATACTACTATTAATACTACTACTATTTCTACTATTTCTACTACTTCTACTACCACTAATACTACTACTACTAATCCTAGAGTAGATTGTGCTTGTGTGACTGTAACATTAGTTCACGATTCGACCTTGTTTTCGCCTCTGGGGTATAATATTCCTCCACTGTTTGATTAATGACTCCGACCTCTAGGGGATTTAAAATGATATATGATGAATGAAAGTCAGATTGCGATGATCATGATCTTCACCGATTCCCCCGGGTACGCTATGCGGAGATTATGAGCCGACTTCCCCTAGTTAATCCCCCAATTTATTCACTGCGCGCGCCAGTAGCCACTACGGCACTGCCTCAAGCCTGGCTGTACAAACATCGTACACTCCAATGCGGAAACATGCATGTTTCTTGGTTTACATAACGCTGAACAATGTGTATATTTCACGCAATACGATGTGGGTGTCCCCCATGAGAAATCTTGTTATCCTATACGTTCTCTTTTTACAAAAGGCGTGCAGGGGCCCTTTTCATAAATAATTACAACTGTTGTAACTTTGCCATTATTTGGCAACTACCATGGCAACAGGGCTCAGCGGCCAATCAAAATCAAGGTTACCATGGTAGTTGCCATAAATGGAAAAGTTACAACAGTTGCAACTCTTTATGAAACAGGCCCCAGTTGAATGTCTACCCGGATACATATTCGACAATACTTTTACGAGAGGTCTTTTTTTTATTTCACGAATTGTTTCATATCTTCTTTAGATGTATGAAATGTAGGATATTCAATCATTTATCATTATCATGTGAAAACATGTTTGAATCAACCGGAACATTTAGAATTCTACTGTGATTCAATCAAACTTTAAATATGCAAAAGGTTCAAATGTTCAGCATTGTGCTGGATTGCTCCCTTTGTCTTTTTTATTTTACCTGCTTGTTTTGTAACAATACAACACAAATGTCATGTGCGAATGATTTCGAATACAAAGAAATTGCTGATAACCCACCAGCGTGAAAATACATGTATCGAAAGAGGGTGAGGTAGAGAGATTTCTTATTCATCTTCTTCAAGTTCTGGAGTGCGATGTAGAAAAAAAGTTACGATTAAACACAGCTATAGCGCATTTAATAACATCAGTTCGTTGGCGCCTAAGCACTCTCAAATCTTTGTGAATCTCCACCCTCATAAGGCTAAATACTACTTTCATTACACATCGGTTATACTATGAGTATGGAACGCCGATGTCACTCAGTAGGGATGGTTTCATTGAAAGCGGCAGCTTACTTCAATTATAGCTATGCTATTAGATTAACGTCACAATTTCACATGTAAGTGAGTCTCAGCCTCTCGGGGTCCGTACCACAGTCATGGATATCAACTTGTTATCTTGTCTGCGTGGGCCTCGTAAAACAAAGCCTAGCCATGATTGTAGACCATTTTTAGGACTGATTTCATTGACAAATGTACAATCAATTGTGAAATCAATCGTACGATTATTCGCATAACTTTGTGTAAAGGGTCGAGGAACAAGTCCATGATTCACCATGGTTCATCTTCAAAAAATGACTAGCAGCAAAAAAAAACATGTTAGCCAATTGGCAGTTCATGTAGAGGCCTGTATAAATGATTATCTTGTATTCCTTTAAATCACAGTAAATCACAAAACTCCAAGGTAAAATATCAGTGTGCTAATTTGATAAGCTCTTGTTTTCCATACGGGCTAAAACGCGGCTTTAGGAGAAAAAACATTCATAACACGACAAGGGAATCTTCTGCATGTCCTGGTTTTACACTCGTGCAGTGCCACTCTATCGAAACCATTCTTGTTAGGAAGAATCGGTTCAACATATTTCGTTTTGAAAGACGACATTTATGCAAACGGAAAGTACATTTGCCCGTACGTTAAGGTAAATGAGCGGCCATGTCATCCATTTCAGCCGATCCTTTATCTGTATAACCATTGATGAAAATGATGTAAAAATTATCATTTGTTCTAAACAAAAGTCTTCTTTTTTATCTTTCTCTTTCTTTTAGTGGCTGAGTTTCATACAGAAGTAGCGCTAACCCACCTCGAGTATTCACGCAGTTTACAGTCACTGGTGGAAACATTTAAAGAAAAAACACTTCTAGCCAAAGAGAGGCGAGTATACGATCCAATGCCCACACTGCAAAAACTCTGGTGTTGATTTAACACCAGCCCAGAATCTCTATATATGTACATCAGAGAAGTGTTAAAGAACACCAGTATCGTTTTGGTCTGACAACAGATAGGTGTTTATACAACACCAATTAATACCAAAACAGCATCGGTTTGATTTTAAACTGGTGTTGTTTCAATAATTCTCTGGTGTAGAATATATATATATATATCGATGATTATTCCATGTTTGGAGTGAAGGCTAGACTCCGAGCTCTTTTGGTCACTATATTATGCTAAATAAGATGCAGGCATATGCATAAGTGGATATAGTCTCACTACTTCAGACTTCTGATTATTAAGCATTCTGTGAAAAACACGGGTCTGTGCCTGCAGACTAGGGCGCACGGGACGCACGTCCTGTCTATATTTTGAAATTGACTATTGAAATTTATTTATTGACACTGATATGTATATATCACTTTAAAAAGTTGGAAAATGAACTTCTCCATAAATTAATCAAAATCCTTGTGGACCCGTATACGTGAGACGTGATATTCATTATCAACTTTTTTCTGCTTACAATCCAACCTAACATTAATTATCCATTATCGAATGGTTTACCTAAGCGATTATAGATTGTGATATTTTGTATTTTTCATTTTATGCTATACAGTCCGTATCAATAAAAATGTGACAGTTTTGAAAAGTCTTTAGAAATTTGTAACATTTATGAAATAATGATGTCTATTTTTATGTTAATAGATGCTCTTATGTCTTTATGTCTTTCAAATACCATTAGAAAACTTTTCGTTCATGCCTGAGCTTTTGTTAGGGGTTCAAAAATAGGTTTGGGCAAAAAAGGTAGAACATGAGAATATTTTGATGATCAGACTTCTAGCTAATAAGCAGCCTCCTCTGAACAGTTTTATTATATTTGCAATGATTTTTTATCATGCTGTCAAAATTCTTTTTACAGTGCTACATGTATTGATTTACTTAAGCCAGGGAAGGAATACATATTATTCTTAGGGGCTATTTTTGCCATATTGGGGCGATGGCTGAATTTTGGGGGGTTTTCTTTAATTTCAAGGGGTATTTTTTCCCAATGAGTAATAATGCTTTGAAAGCATAGTCATCCTGATGAATGTAGAGTATCGGTTTTCTTGAATATTAATAGGGCAGATATTGCGGCAACTTGATAAAAGATGATCGCCCCAAAGCATACAATTTTTCACATTTTAGGGTGATTTCGGCAATCAAGAGGCCAAAATCGCCCATCGCCTAACGTTTTCACTACACTCGGATCAAAAGTGTTTTGTGTTTTTATTTAAACAGGCTATCTTTAGCATTGAATATTCCTTCATAAGTAAGAACAATAAAACCCTGTTTTGTCATCACAAGCTATTTGAATTGTTAATGGGGAGAAATTATTGAAAAAATTATATGCAACAAAGATTTTGATGCCTTTGAAAGACATTAATCCTTTTGTCAAGGGGACATTGATTCCTTAAACAAGTTAAATCGTTTACTGCGAAAACTCCGGTGTTGATTTAACACCAGCCTGGAATCCATATATGTCCACACCAGGAAAGTGTTAAACAAGACCAGTTTGGTTTTGGTCTAACACCAGATAGGTGTTTATACAACACCAATTGGTTTTAAAACAGCATCGATTTCATTCCAAACTGGTGCTGTTTCAATACTTCTCCGGTGTGGATATATATTGATTCCGGTCTGGTGTTAGAAACAACACCAGAGTTTTTGCAGTGTGTGCTTGACAGGACAATATTAATTAACAGATATGGTTCATGTTTTTCCAAGGCACCATGACCTTTGTAGCACAAAATGAAATGATTTTGATAAATTACAAGCTATCCCATTGACAAATAAATCCCCTTTCCAGGTTTAACAATGTCATCAAGGGAAGTTCAGTATCAAAAGATTCATATCTAAAAAAAAAATAATGATAATTCAAGGAAATCAGTAGTTTTGTAAATGAATTTTGACAGAATAATTCCAAAGATATGACAGAGATAATGAAAAGGTTAAGAGGAGTCTGCTGATTAGCAAGAAGTCTAACCATCAATATATTCTCATTTTGGCGCAAACGTTTTTGAACCCCTGACAAGAACGAAAATATTTTGTCTAATGGCATTTGAAAGATAAGATTTAAGAGTATCTATTAACATCAAAATGAATGCATTATGACTTCAAAAATATATTGGATAAACTTTTCAAAATCTTCCCGTTTTATTGATACGCATTGTATACTATTATAGTCGAACACAACATTGGTTGTAGTCTATCAACTTTGTAAAGATATTAATTAAAAGATTGTGAATATGTATATTATCAAAAATAAGTTGGATAATATTTACGCATGCATAGGAATTCATGAAAATATATGATATAATCTACTTCAAAGTGATATTACATCGAATTTTAGATTTATAGTCTTACGTGATAATTTCGATAAAAAAATGAATTTTGCATGAGTAATTCTATTTTTTTCTATTTGACAGATGGAAAGAATGTAAAAACCTCTTTACGGTTTGGGAAAATGTTCTACAGGCATACGGCTCGGCTGCTCAAGTAAATATAATGTTACAGTCAATGTTTGTATTGTAAATTTTTCCAATTGATCCAATCAATCCTAAGTATGGCAATCCAATCTCTACCCCAGGAAAAATTACACAATGTGTATTATTTTCCTTTATTCTACGAAGAGAAGCATATACGATGAATGTATGAATATACACAATAAAAAAGAACGTTGTTTAAGCCTGTCACTCTAACAAGTTGATTTAACCTTTTGTAATCTTTTAAACTTTCAAATCAACATGTTTAATCAGTTTAAACAATCGTTTTAGAGTGACGGGCGTAAACATAACGTGCCTCAAATTTCAAACAGCGTTTTTGAAGTGTACATTTTATCTAGAAAAGATTTTAAACAGATATGCATGAAATAATGTTGGCCTTGCTGACCTTCCATAGTTGTGGTTGATTGGATCGACCGCAATTCTTTGTAAGACGGGGCCCTGCATGGCATGCCTGGGATCTGGTTCAATATAATCAAAGATTATGGTATCGCTGCCAGTAGGATAAGAAAAGAAACCTTGAAACCGTAAGTTTGATAAGCAGCTCAGCCTTGCTGCCATGGTAATTGCCCTATTAGCAGTTTATTAGAAGGTTATCGTAATAGCTGCAGGATCGGGCTACCATGGTAATCTGGATTGTTACTGGCTACTAAGCCCTGTTACCATGGTAATTGCCATAATGGCAAAGTTCCCTTTAGGAAATGGGCTCGGGTCACTGTGCTTCCACTTCAATAATAAAAAATAAGAAATATAACAAAATAGGCATGAAAACAATATAACTTTATGTAAATTGATGTACATCTATATGGAGGACGACCCTGGGATTTGTTAACATTGAAAGAAAAGGAGACAAAATGAGAGAGAGAGAAGGAAGATTATTATGAATAAGAATGATCTGTTTCATGTTGCCCAATAATGCCCCAAGGCTTGTTATTACATTCAGGAAAATAACTTGTTATAGAAGTTGTGCTATTGTCTTAATAACACGGAACTATGGCCATAAATTCGCTGACCCTCTTTCATTTCTTCAGGACCATAGTGACCTTGGTGAGGCTATTGAGGCATCAGTCACTGACCAGTTGGTGGAATCAGCGAAAAACAAACAGCAACTTGTAAAGATGTTGGACGTGTACCGGGATGATTACATCAAACAGTCGCAATCACTCGATGCTGTCATTGAAAAGGTATAGCATTTTACGCAGCCATTGGCGGCGAATTGTGATATATCCCGTTTTCTGATTCGGTGATATGAATCACATGATCTGAGATATTCCTGTATAATGCTAAGTGGAGTACACGTTCGGGTGTTTTGAACTTCCCCGCAAGAGGATCTTCTAAGAAGAACGTGACAAATAAATGATTATACAACTTTTATCGCTGTTTGTAAGTTTCTGTAATTTGATGAATATATTCTCCCAGGTGTTAGATTAATGACAGTACATTTTAGATATTATTATGCTTGATACTATTACTATAGTGATCAAATAATAATGCTATGATAAATTTTACTAGATATTTTTTTTTACAGAGAAATGAAAGAAACAAACTGAAATGAAGTTTTCATTAAGTAGTTATCTTTTTAAAATGGTATAATTTGATTTAATTATTTTTCCCAATACAGAGTGAAAAGGAATACTTTGAAAGCTGGTTGAAAATGAACAAGGATGGGATGAACACTATAAAGGTATTGGCCGTAGAGGGCGTAATCACTCTGCTATCTAGAAAGTGTTGACTGAAATGTGACTCCAGAAAAGTGTGCAAACACCGAGAAAGTGCAATATGGTTGAGCTAATATAATCTTACCATCGGGTAATCCGACACCATAACGCTTATTTCAAAGAGTGTGAATTTGTCTAGGGATTACCTTCTTAAATGCATAATGATGATTGAATTTTGTAGAAATTAAAAGCTAATACGGCATTATGTCCATAACAATCCGATTACTGCTTTATATTACATGAAGAGTTTGGTTGCAGAAGGGGTTACATCCACTTGGGACCATTCCGAGAAAAATTTTTTTTTTTCTCCCATATTGCAATATTCTTATAAGAAACTAAAATGTCATGATGTACTCTCCTGCCGTGTGAACATAAAACTGGGTATAAAAGAAATTTACCTGTCTTCATTTTTTTTCAAGAAATTACCATTGTGGATCTAACCCGTTTTGCAAGCAAACTAAAATGGATCAAGTCCCTTTTGAATAAAAAAGGGTTATTTTTCTTTGCCACTTTTATTAACGTATTAATGGGATTTTTAAATTATCTTTGGTATTTTTCTGCGCGACTAAAAATCTATAGGTTTTGAGACAAAAAAAGTTTAAAGAAAAAAATGGATCTAACCCTTTTTGACAAATGAGCTCTTCTGAACAGCTTGTTTGCTAAGGGATCAGATCCACTCCAACAATATTTTTTTACGCTCCCATATTGCAATATTCTTGTGGTAAACAAATTTTTCATGATACCCTACTACGTGAACATAAAATCGGGTATAGAATAAATCGACATGTCTTCATATCTTTTTATATTCTTTTCCAAAAATTTCTTTTATGGATCTAACCACTTTGGTAACCAAACTGAAATAGCTCTGACCCACTTTTGAAAAAAAAAGCATTTGTCCCTGTCATTTTTGTTTTTATTTTAATGGAAATTTCAACCTTTCTTTGGTATCATCTTATGGGGCTACTTAAAGTCTATGCATGGAAACAAAAAAGTCATATTTGTTGAAAAATGGATCTAACTCCTTTTTATTTTCGTCCTGTATCATTGCTTTATAAGTGTGTAGTGCATAATAGGCGAACTGCACGCACGTGACGTCACAAAGCGAATCTAAAATGCCATAACTATTATTTTTCTTAAGGATTTTGTCAAATCTCCATTAATATGTGTTTCTTTCTGCATTCACCATTACAAAATTGATAATGTACTGTCCCTCCTCCCTTTTATATCAACTTCTTTACTAGACCTTCACTATAGACCTTCGCTATAAATTTCGTAATTATAATTCAATGCTTTTCTTTAATCATTTCTTTTTATCACTATATAATGCATATTTTGTAGTGTGTTTTTATTCAAAAGACACTATACATTTGTATATGATTCCAAAATGCGAATGTAACTATGCTACATTTTACATACATATGTTTATTCCCCTACAGAATCACAATACGGCGTTCTGTTATAATAGATTAAATGATTACATCCTACAAATACAGTCAGCAAATCAGTTGAATGAATCTTTATCTACTGCAGTGCTTCCAAAAGTTAATTCCGTAAGTGTTTTTGTCTCTCTATCTCTGTCTCCCTTTCATTCCTTTCTAGAACATTGGCCGTTTATGATTACCCAAATGTAACTATCATTGTATCTTTAAAAATAACCTTTATTTCTATGTTCGTTCCAAGCAAATAATAGAAGTAGTTATAAGGTGAATGTTATTTCCATCATGTCCTGCACAATGAATTTGCTCTGTACCAGTTGCTTTTCTTTTCAAATCATAGTTAAACTCTTGAATTTGATTTTTTTGGGGGGTATTTTGTTTAACTTATACCTATTTCTGAACTGAAAAAATAATAAGGTTTGTATTACCCGGCTCAACTAACGCCATGATATTATTCTGTGCTAACAGGAAAGGAAGCCAGATGTAAAAAAAAAATGCATTTACATCATAAGTTTGATATCTTTATTTGGCACTTTTCGCATGTATTGATAAAGAGAATTATTTCAGTAATTATTTCAAGTCAGATGTAAAGGATTTGAGTGTCATATTGTCTTGCAAATTGAGCTTGTACTAATAGAGATAACTGTCGAAATCGCCTATTCATATTGGAACTATAGCTTTACACTGTAAAAAATGTGGTGTTAAAACTGACACCAGTTGGTTTGAATAGAGAACCACACCCTGAGGTGTTAAAATTACACCCTAAAGATTGAACATAATACCAGTGATTGTAAATATAACAACCAAATAGGTGTTAAAGGTATTGTTTAACTTTGTGAGCAGCCGATTTAAAAAATTCTCAAACCAAGATAAAACATGTGTACAAGTGCATGTATTAGAACTAATAAACCCTGAAAACAACCATTATTGAGAATGAAAAGCTAAAACTCCAAGGCACACCCAGATTTTGTAAATAGGTGTCTTATAGACGCCTAAATGGTACACATAAGTGTATGGGATGAAATCAAGGTGGTGTTTCCGGTCACTTTATTTTTCAATTTTTGAAGCACTAAATAAATATTTTCGAACGCAATTTTTTGTGGGCTTCATTTTTGTAACATATCACAGACACAGGTGACAAGTGTGACCTTCTAGCTCAGATTTTTTAAAAGTCAAACCAATGTTAACCAATCACTTTAAACAAATACTGTCAATTTAACACCAGTGTAAAATAACTGGTGGGGTCTTCTATGTACACCGGTTAGCACCACAGCTTTTGATGTGTAGACCAGAGTGTAGATTAACCGGAGTTCAGAATACCGGCCTATGATTTTCAGACTGAAGATAACATGGCGCTCAGTTTGGAACATATTTATTTGTATTAGAATGTTGTGCTTTCTTCAATGTTCTGTTCCTCAATTGGTACCATAATTTACATAAAATACTTAAAATAATTTGTTTTATTCGTTGCAGGACTCAGATTTAGTCCGTCATGAAATATCAGAATCAGGAATATCTGGACTAGTATGGCATTCCAAGGTTCTTATAGCAAAGGTAATTCAAAACCAATAAAATTGTGTACAATTTTCAGTCAAATCTTGAATTCAAATGTCATACGTTATACATAGGTAACATATGGAGGGTTTAAGGGAGAGGGTGTGAGTGTTTAAGTTTCAATAGTGAAATCTTGAATGCAAATATCATACCTTATGCGTAGGTATGATATGGAGAGGTGCATGTGTATGTGTGTTTGAGTTTGAATATTATCAATCAATTATCACTAAAGTCTGTAATGATAATATCTGGTTGCCTATTCGATAGGCCAATGGCTTTCTGTCCTTCCCCACATCCGCCGTACAGTGGAAATCATTTTTATTTGTTTACTATCTGTTTATACTTGTCAATATTTGTTCTGCTGTATAAGAATTTTGTTTGTATTTATATATTTATGTATTTTTGTGTATTTTAAAGAGGTGTAAATAAATGAATCTGAATCTATTCAGTGGCGCACTATATATTACCCTGGCTGTAGATCCAGCTGCTAAAGGCGCTTGGTGCATTCAAGGAATTAATCCTGCCGGGTACCCATTAACCTTACCTGGGTCGAGTGCAGCACAGTGTGGATAAATTTCTTGCTGAAGAAAAACACGCCATGGCTAGGATTCGAACCCACGACCCTCTATTTGAAAAGCGCGACTCAGAACCACTAGACCTCGACGCGCCCACGTCGTGGGCGCGTCTGTAAGCAACATTTAACATTTACTTAAGTCTGTAAGCAACATTTAACGTTACCATCCGGAAGACATGACCAGGGCTCGAACGTCGAACCTCTGCATCAATTTGAAATATCCCTAATATACGTAGCTTGGAGTACAGGCGCATGCCACAATGGCCACAGCGCCCAGCATGAAAGTAGTAGCTATATTATATCATTCATAAATTCCAGCGTGGAAAAAGTGTTGCCCTTTATGAAAACTTTTGCGGCGTGACGTAACATTACATTTTTAATGGAAGTCTTTTCATCTGCCAATAATGTAATAATAATGCCATAATGCTATGGATGAAATTGATGTTGCCATAAGCATGAAAATGGGTAAGTTTTCATCTGACATTTTCTTCAAAGGGAGCGCATATCACATACGTTCTTGAGGGAACGGGGGTGGGTTCTTTAAATTGCGCATTAATTTTATCGGTGGTTTTTACTCGGATCTTTTTTTGCTAGTTATCGGATGAGATGCGAAAGCTTGAGGTCATCTCGAAAAGATCATCTTCAGAGAAACCAAAGGGGAAAGCAGAGTCCTTCGAAGCAAAGCAATACACATTCAATAAACCACAGCCAGCAACAGGAGGGGTAAGACAATGGGCCCAATTCATTAAAAAAATTATTGTAACAAATTTGCAATAATAGTTTTAAAGGTATTGTTTAACTTTGTGAGCAGCCGATTGAAAAAATTATCAAATCAAGATGAAACATGTGTACAAGTGCATGTATTAGAACTAATAAACCCTGAAAACAACCATTATTGAGAATGAAAAGCTAAAACTACAAGGCAAACCCCGATTTTGTAAATAGGCGTCTTATAGACACCTAAATAGTACACATAAGTGTATGGGATGAAATTAAAATGGTGTTTCCGGTCACTTTATATTTCAATTTTTGAAGCACTAAATAATTATTTTCGAACGCAATTTTTTCTGGGCTTCATTTTTGTAACATATCACAGACACAGGTGACAAGAGTGACCTTCTAGCTCATTTTTTTTTAAAGTCAACCAATGTTAACCAATCACTTGAAACTACTGAAATCATTTGATTTGATTGGCTGATTGTAAACTTGTTTCAGAATTTGTTATTATAAGTCTTATGAAACTGGAACATTTTTTAAGCAAGTGTTTCTGCATTTATCGATAATTCTAATGATGAAAATACATTAATCATAATATATGCACTAAAAACATACAAAATGAGTGATCAAATTACAGGTTGTGACATTAACATAATAACGAAAGACAAAGTTCGTTTAGATATACTTCTCTCGACACTTGAAAAAAACTGGGCTGTTAAAATTTGCAAAATTAGCTGTCCCTTGAGAACTAGACCATGAGACGTAAAACGTCACTTCCCTCATTTCTGGCTATTTTGTGTTACTATTTCTCTCTGTCTCTTTAGGAATTTGCTCAAAATAAACTGGTGCTCAACTCAGCTACTGAAGGTATTCTCAGAGAAAAGTACGACTCACTCACCAAAGAGGTAAGCTATCCTCCCTCTTTTTCCTTCATTAAAAAACTCCGATGTCAATTTAAGACCAATCTGTATTTTAAGACCTTAAGCTTATACGTCACCGCGTCGCCATGTTAGAGGTCAGCGCCATTGCCTTGCTGCGTAAGTGATCCACAGCTTGTGCATAATGTACTATAGCCTCTGAGAGTGATATGAAATCATGACGTAAAATGCATAAAGATCCGAGCCATGAAAAACTTCCTAACAATTATGCTCTCTGATATATTTTGACAATTTTGTAACTGTCCGGGACTATTGATCAGAACTAGAATCCTTTTAAGCGACATTCACAAGTACTTAAAGAAAATAACACATTGTTTAAGCCTGTCACTCTAACATTAAGTTTTTAAACTTTGTTGCAATAGTTTAAACTTTTTAAACAACTTTGTTATAAGGTTTAAACAATTTTTAAAACAGATTAAAACAATAATTGTTAGAGTGACGGGCTAAAACAGCGAGCTTAGAATTTTAAACAGCGTTTTGACATTGTGAACTTGAACTAGACAAATCAGCAGTCACTAATAATAAATTAGCTCTTTGTAGCTCTTTTTTTAGAGTTTTCGTTTTCCGTTTTTTTTGTTTTCAGATCCAGGCATTAGAGACAGACATAAATGTTGTCAAAGACCAGACCAACCGGTTAAAGAGACAATATGAAAGGTAGTATACTTATAATTAAAGGACAAGTCCACCCCAACAAAAACTTGATTTGAATAAAAAGAGAAAAATTCAACAAGCATAACACTGAAAATTTTATCAAAATCGGATGTAAAATAAGAAAGTTATGACATTTTAAAGTTTCGCTTCATTTCACAAAACAGTTATATGCACATCTCGGTCGGTATGCAAATGAGGGAACTGATGACATCACTCACTATTTCTTTGTATTTTATTATATGAAATATTTTTATTTTCTCGTCATTGTCATGTGAAATGAAGTTTCATTCCTCCCTGAACACATGGAATTCCATTATTTTAACATTTTGTGTTTCAGGCAAGGAGATCCTAATCATCAAATTCGTAAAAATTGAAATATTGTATAATTCAAACAATAAAAAACAAAAGAAATAGTGAGTGAGTGACATCATCGACTCTCTCATTTGGATGTAACTGGCTTGTTCAAGTAACTATTTTGTTAAAAATAAGCGAAACTTTGAAATGTCATAACTTTCTTATTTTACATCCGAATTTGATGAAATTTTCAGCATTGTGCTTGTCTGATTTTTCTCTATTGATTCAAATCAACATTTTTCTGAGGTGGACTTGACCTTTAATGTTCAATGATCTATTGCTAGAAATGCTGATGATTTGAAGCCGATATCTAAACTTAAATATCTGTGATTTCCCTTTCCCCATGATAATGTTTTATCTCGTACTAGGATATTTTCTTTGGTTTTCATTTTAATTTGTATCATTATATAAGTTTGTCCCTGAGTATTATTGAAAAAAGTGGAGTGTGCAATTTATTCAATGATTCATCGAAAAAGAAATTCAGTTTTGTATAAAGTTAAGCAAGGGGCCCCTACTGCAGGAAAGTTCCAATCAAATTCAATCCAATAAATATTACTTATTAAATGCGAATAATTTAATCCTTTTTCTTGTTTTATCATTTTTCTGTCACTTTTAGCATCAAGTCAAATCAGTCCAGTAAAGCACATGAAACGTTACTTGAGATTCACAAGCTACGTAATGACAACAGGCAAAACGAGACGAACCTCGCCTGCAAAAGAGCTCAGGTAAATGTTTTTGTCACTGTTGTAAAAGATGGAGGAGCTCACGGTCACTTAATCTCCCCCAAAAATGATAATTGTAATAATAAATAATAATAAATAAATAAGAAAAAATACAATAGAAAATAGAATAAAAATAAATAAATGAATAAAAAATTGTTTCACGACAAAGTGAAAAAATAAAGAAATAGGAGAGGTAAAAGAAGGGAACATAAAGCGGATGAATAATATTTGCTAATAGTATATCATGTTATTATTACTATCAATATAAATTTCATATAATCAACTACTATGATTATAATCATTACTGTTATTGAAAATGTATATTCAATTTTCGACATTCATCCAGCAAAAAAGATCGCATACTCGATATGATAAATACATGTAAGTCAGAAAAAATCTTGGAACCAGCAGGATCTGATCCGTTCATGTATTGATTATCGGTCAGCGACTCCACCACCAAGCCGTCACCGGTCCACGGCAAGGTCACAAGGCAATATAATAAGAACAAATATTTCAGTACCTCTGATTTTTAATCTGACTTGGGCTCCGTAACACAAAGAGCTGTGATTGATCCGATCAATCGCGACTATGGAAAGCCAGCAAATTCATCATATAAAATGCATGTTTGTTCCCTAAAATTCGAGATATGAATGTATATCATTAAATTCATTGACTTCTTGACGATGTGGTGTGTTCTCCTTTGTTTACAAAGAACATTTGCTAATTTCCTGTAGAAAAAATTATGACACCGATAGATTTCCATAGTTATGATTGATTGAATCATTGGTAACTCTTTGTAAGATGGGGCCCTGACCTGCACTCATAGTCGGTAATGTCTAATAATAAGAATAAGAATGATAAAATAATAGAAATGATCATTGTGTCATTAATGTATTCCTACCTACATATTTATATATGGTTTAAAATCCGTCTCAGCAATGGCCACGCTATCACGGCATCGCCCCAGAGACGAGATTCAGAATCGGGCGATTCCATCCGAGAAATGGGGGTGTGAAGTAATGGATAATAATAATAAGAAGAATGATAATAATAGTAATGATCATTGGTGTCATTATTATCATTACTGTATTCCTACCTACATATTTCTTCGCATTGATATATTCTTTATCATTTTATTCCTACCAACAGCTTTTATTATTTTCACCCGAATGGTTTAAAACCCGTCTCAGCAATGGCCACGCTATCATGGCATCGCCCGAGAGAAGAGCTTCAGAATCGGGCGATTCCATCCGAGAAATGGGGGTGTCAAGTAATGGATCGATCAACTCAAAGTCGCATGTCTTCCAGGAATATAACTTTATCAAACCAACGTTTTGTGATGATTGTAAGGGCCTGCTAAAAGGTGAGATGCTAGTTTCAATAACCATCAAATTCCGGATTCTAGGATTTTGCTCCAGTAACTAATCCATCTGAAGAGCCAAACATAGCCTCAAACTTTGCCAATGCCATTTTTCTTCTTCAATGTGGTAATAAATGTTTTCACTATTAAAAGTATTATAAAAATTGTTATTTGTTCGTACGTACAGTTTTGAAAGGCTTCCCAAAAGGCCGATTTTACTTACGTATTTACGTCACGGCACGCTTTCAAGTTTTTGGTACTTTGATAAAAACGCGTTCCCTAATCTACTAAGTGTAGGGTCTACACTTTTGTATTTTGCATGCCTGTAAATCACGAAAAAGTCACAGTTTCGCACATACGTGACATGAGTCTTTACGCACTTTACCCAACAGTTTTTAGAAAAATTGCAAGCGCTTGTTAGCAAGACTAATCATGACTTCACACATCAAAAGGCACCCGCACAAAGATTGCAATGTATGTGTGCAACAAAACATGCAAGTCCGGAGGTGTCACCCTTTAACATGTTTAAAGCTCTCCTGTATTCATTGTAATTTTTCAAAGTGGTAACAGAAAAAGCAGTTTAATCTGTCGTAACCTGTCATTTGCATTTGGGCAAAATTTTACAATTTCGTTAAACGAGAGAAATTCCCGCGGTGTTCCATGGAACCCTCATGGTTTTCAGATTCGATTCATAAAAGTACCTGTGCCCGGCGGTCCGAGGTATACCGTGCGAGGGTGTTAGTCTTTTTTCAAAGACAATTTCCATTTATTTCTTTAACGTTACGTGATGATTCGTATTTTGCTTGTAACATATCAAATAGATTATAGGACGCGTTTTTACGAAAATACTCAAAACGCGATAGCGCGCCGTGACGTGATTATATGAGTAAATGTTGCAAGCCGTTTTGAAACCAGGAAAAGATCTAGAGTAGATATGAACATGGTTCAATGAGAATTTGGATGAGTTATCTATTATCCTCATCAATAACATCTTCATTATCGTCATCATTTTTTTTTTACCATTGAAACTATCATTATTCCCTGAATATTCGAAAGCATAGATTTCCACAGTGTGTACATTACTATGTGAAAATGTTATATTCGCAATACCAAAATGCTCAAAAGTTAACACTGCCGAGATCATTTCAATTTAACTGAGTGCTCACAGTGTGAGCCTCGCCGAGAACACACTGGTAAACTGCGTCCTTTCTATCGGGATCACCAATTTACTTAGAATTCTTTTCAAGGCTTACCGGCGTCAGAGCAGAGTAATAATGTCACCCAAATGGAAGCACACTATATGTTAGCCGATAACAAAACAAGAAATTGTGTTTTTTATGAGTATTGTTATTATTATTTCTTCAGGTATAATGAGGCAAGGTCTGAGATGTAAAGTATGTAAAGCCAATGTTCACCATCGCTGTATGGAATCTGTGTCATCATGCTCCGGTCCAGCATCTGTAAATATATCTTTTCTCTACATTTTAAATGGTAGATTGGTACAATGGTGGATCCAGGGGTACGACCCCACCCCCTCCCTCCGTCCAGACCAAATAAATCCGTATGACTACTTCTTTCGACTTGGTTGTCTTTTCATTTTTTATTACTAGTCTGGAAAATGCACCAGTAAGATATAAAACGGCCTCCTTTTTTCTATTTCTATGTCTTGCTGATATGTTTATTTTCTGAAAACTTGTTCAACTTTTTAATTCTGTACCTCCTGGATCCGTCACTGTCAGCTAATGAAATAAATAAATAAATATACATGTATATATATATATATATATATGTGGCTTGTGCCATTTTCATCATTATGATATGAAAATGTTTTTAGTTCTGACCCAAGACTTCTCGATACAAGCAATTTCCCTTTTTCAGATCGTTTCCAAATGTTGTTTACACAATCTACAGCTCCGATTCAATTCTCATAAGTAGGCCTATTTCATAATGAAATGAGAATAAAATAAACAGATCAGTAGACAGTTTGCTATTGTCTAATTTTGTTTGAATAGATATCAGCGAATCTAAAGATAAATATGACTACGTCATATCTATGCAATTGAATTATTAATGAAATGTGTCCTTTTTTATTATAGATAATTTATTCTTAATTGTTCTCGTTTACCCAAAGAACAATCATCAGAGCCTGTTTCATTTTGTTTTCCGTTTGGTCAGTATCTCTTTGAAACCTTCAATTCATAATCTCTATTCTTTCAGTTTGATAATCCACGCAGGGTCTCTCGTCGGTTTACCTTCCGCGATTCCGGTTATTGGGTATTAACATGCAGCTTTAGTGTTCTTGAAAAAAGAAATACTAATGATCTTGCTCTTTGTGGCTTAATGTGTTGTTATTTTAAACAAAGTAGTGGAGAGATTCAGATATTGCAAACAGAATTAATTGGGGTCAGAAGCGTTCATGAATATACCCTTTGTAACTTCGATGGACTTTTGTTTCATTGTGACAGACTTAGAACGTAATGACACACTCCCAATCCCACCCCTGCTTTTCGGATAGGAATTTTAGTTTAACATGAAAATAACTCCAGACTATTTTTTATTTAATCATCTTTATTTTCTATTCCAACTGATTAATTTCACACTAACGTTTTAACATAACCCAGTATTAAGTTCTTTATTTACAGAAGTATAAACAAATTTGTCAAACTGACCAAAATTTTCGTTTTCAAGTGTTTTGTTTTATTACTGTTAGAGTTTATTGGCTTCTTTTGTTTTGTTATTTAGATTGTTTCACTCCAATCAATTTTTTTTCTCTCTTTGTATTACAAAAAACAACAAAATGGAATATTTTTAATTCAGGATATATGTCCCTGAGACTATAGAATTTTTTGTTGGACAAACTGTTTAGAGTTTATTCATTTTCATGTACATTATAGGGTCTGTTCATATACTGGGTGATTTCAAGTTCAGTGTTGACCCTTTGGTGTCGTTGTTATCTCAATTTTGTCATGAGTATAACAACAAACATAAATATGAAGATGGTCCCTAAAGGCACTCACTAGTTGTTGAGATGTCATTAATGTGATCCGGAGTTTTACAAACTCTGAATAAATTTTGGAGCTGGAGGAAGCAATCCACATTTCAACGCCAACACCAGACTTGAAATCACCCATTGTACACAAAATACAAAAGAGGCTAATATTGCAACCCAAACGTCAAATTGTGACATGCAAACGATTGGTAGAAAAAATAATGTTAGTAGGTGCATTATTATATGTTTCAGAAAAGATTAATGTACGAAATTTGTATTATTTTTCAGCGCAAAGGATGCAATATTTTACCCTATAAATTTTCCTGTATTAATGCATCTAGAGTAAAAAATTTCCTATTTCATGTGTATATTTGTAACGTTTCAGGTCTCAATGACTGATCATGTTCAATGTTTGGGAAGCAGTTGCACAAAAGGCATTTCAAAGAGGCCATGTGGTCAATTTGTATTGTGTTATATTTTAGGAATAAGGGCGGAAAATGTTGTACATGTTCTATGTGCTCTATTATGTCTTACAGCAAGAAGGGCGTAGCGGGAAGAAGCTGTTTGTTCGGCAAATGAGCGTTCGAGAGATACGGAATCTGGTATTGGGAAATTCTGATATTATGCTAGCTCCTTTCATTCTTAAACTCTCTTCCTTGCATTTTGTAGATGCATGAAAGCGTAGAGTAAGCGGGAAGCGTTTCACAAAATGTTCCAAAAAATAATTCGTGAAGAATATATTTGCTAGAAAAAGCGGTAGAAACACCTTTTTATTTTCGCAACGAAAATAAAAAAGTGGTAAAGTTAGACCTTAGAACATTTTGTGAAACGATGATCCGTATTTCATATACAGTAGATGGATATGTTTATATTATATAATTCTTCCATTTTAGAACTGAACCCTGCTTTTTAGACAAATTATAATAATATTGCAAAGTGTATTTCCCCGCTAATCGCCAGTATACCTACATGAACCTGTAGAGAGATTTACCTCATCAACCCCAACTTCTCCTTTCTGCTTATATTTAGCATGTGCTAGCCCTATTTTATTTTGTGAACCATTTGTAAAAAATAAACAAGTGTGTTCGTTTATATAATCAGATAATAGAATACCGCAATCATTAGTTTGGCATTGCTATATGATAACTTTTGGGGTGAAAGACGAGTCATGGGGAGCGTTTCATTTAGCATTTTACTCCGAATAATCGGACAACTTTCCTTGATTTTGATTGGTTGAGAAACACGGTTACTATGGTAACGGACGAAATGGGACGTCCGGTAAAACATCCGACAAGTCATTTCATGAAATGCTCATCTGTTTATCCATTCATCCCTTCTGGCATGTGCCATACGATACATTTATGAAGATAAGTAAAGAAAGCGTTTCCATTCGTGTTTTGCTGTCTAACAAGGTTTACTGTAAAAGTTCTGAAAATTCGTGCGGCAAGTTGCCAAACTTTGTAGGTAAATACGGTGTTTTGCCCTTATACTAGGCTGAAAAAAATTTGGTTCTCCCTGTTAAAAAAGTCCGGTATTCTCTTCCAGTGTGGGCGGTATATGAAAACGAGAAAGCTGATGAAAATAAGATAGCTAATGACTTAGTCATGACAAACAAATTATAATTTTCGTGTGTCTTTTTATCTATGAAATTTAAAGCATTTCAGAATTTCAGTTATTCCATTTTACAATAAGCATCATAAGCAATCACTATTCTGTTACCAACAAAAAGAAAAAACAACTATCATGAAACAGGGGTTACATAGCCGAAATTTCATGGTAAAATAAGAAATGAATTGTATTTGATGTCACTTAAATACATTGACATATATGATTATCTGCAGAACTCAAACTTTATTAACATTTCATTCTTAATTTGATTAACTTTGTAGCATTACATTTGAACATCTCTGCATTTATTAATGTTCAGTATACGCTTTAATTCCTCTCTCATGTAGTTGCTTATATACTCAACCTTTCAATATTTCATTTTTAAAATATATTTCTCTTGATTGTCACGGCATGATTTCCAATAGCATGTAGTTTTCCTAAAGTGCCCCATTACACTTATTCGGAATCGGCAGGTTATCAAGCAGAAACACGAACGAAAAAAAATATTCAAAAATCTAGAAATTTTTGGGAGGAACTTATGAATTCACACAAATTGGATTTGAAATTCAATAAATTGACCGGGTAAATCATACACTAGCAGTGGCAGACCGTGACCTGAAGGAGACAAAGCATTGGCGGGGCACAACACAAGAATACAGTGCCCCTCCAATGCTTTGTCCCCTCCGGGTCACGATCCGCCACTGTACACTAGTCGAAATGAACCGCAATTTAGTCAGATTGATCAATCGTGCTACATTCTTGGACATTCTTAATATTCTGACTGCATTCTGATTGCATTCGAAATATATTTTGTCATTTGTTTTGGGCGTCCCGAAGGTTTTGGTCATGTTTGAAACACTCGACGGGGTATTTTCGAACGGTGTTCTTAGTAGATTTAAATAACCAACTGGTGGTCGAACAATAGTCCTTTCATTCCGGCCAATTCTGCTTGATTCGGAATAAGTGTGGAATAAATGGGGGCTTTAAAGTTTGTGGTGCTAAATTCCTATTTCGGTCAGTGCATGACAACATTACATTACTTTTTTATCTGTTTTCCTTCTTGCATAGAAATAACATTTGCAGTGCATTCTGCTATATACATGCGTAACCGACTCCAGGGACAAACGACAAATTTGCATTTTTTTCAAATTTCATCAGCTCCAAATCTTAGGACGATCTACTGTCCCGGTTCAAAAATATTGCATTTGACGATGACATCTAATCTGTTCATGTGAGTACACGACGGGATTTTCAATAGATTTACAACGTTCTAGAATCCGTCCCCGTCGAGATCGCAAAAACTCGCTATTACATACTTACCATTAACATACCATCGGTCGGTCTGGAGTCGGTTTCGTTGGTGTGACGAAGCATTGGTTATTATGTAAATAAAATGTGCGAACCAAAAGTAGGATAAAAAAAATACGTATACCTCCATCAAATAATAATTACAAAAGCTTTCCAGAGCAAAAATTCCTATAAAATGTTCTTTCTGCATTTAATCGTCAGGTTTTCGATTGCTCTTGATATATTATACTGAACGGATTGTCACTTCTATTTTATCTTCATTATTTCCGGTCATGTACGTTATGCACTTTTCAAAACTATGACCATTCAATAGAACAAGTCATTAGTACCAGTCATTATCACATTTGCCTGTTTGCTATTATTACATAATGATTGATCACGTGATGAATTTCAGCCAATCGTTTCATAAGGATAAATGTCACCAGCGTACTTCAATTAAATATTCTAAAAATGTATCCCCATCCCCGTTGTGGAATATAAGAAGATACGTACGGGAAATTATTGAATTCCTTCTTTCCATGAAATAACAATCGAACAATTTTTACCAATGACTTTTCTTTACAACATTTTTCTTAACTTGAAAGCCTGACAAGCGAAAGATGCTCCGTAGACAGAAGAGCACGACTGATCTTGATACAAGAAGTTTGAGTGATGTCAAAGGAACAATAAGAGAGGGTAAGAAATTTGAAGGCGCATATACCAAAGATTCGTTTACCCAAAGGTTCACATGATCAGACTGTTTGATGTTCCGATGCTTTAGAAGTCCGGAAATTCGTTGATACGAAGTTCGTTATGCCAAAATCAAAATAAGATTTGTTCTGAAATTTCGATAGTCCGAAAAGGAAGAAAGGTCCGTGGAGTTCATACGTAACTTTTTTAACGCTAAATCTTTCTCCATTTTCGGACTTTCAAACCTTAGAATAAATAAATCGTTATTATTTTTAATTGACAAACCTATGGAACAATAATTTAATTTGGAGGGATTAACCTTTATAATATTTCAACAAATGACTAAAGAGCCAATTTCTTATTTTTTGACAACAAACAACGCAAACACAAACACGCACATTTCCAATTCCAGAATTACGAAACTTTGGAATGAGAAAACATCATCACCACCACCCTTTTAATCAACCTTTTCAAAATTTGATGCTTCCCCCCCCCCCCTACAGAACCAGTTGATCCCATCTACCACACGATCAAATGTGCTGCTAGTTTATCAGGATCCACTTCCGACATGGCCCGTCGAGGGTCAGTATCATCAACGATGTCTTCAGGAAGTCCGAAAGGGACGCCCTCTAAGTCGAAGCCGCAACAGGCGTCACCTGCTAACGAGAGTAATTTCCTGTTAGCACCCGATTCGCCGACGCGGAGATCGGGAACGCCAAAATCAGCACCGCATAGGTTAGTCATGGTTCCTCTAGTCACACTTGACAAATATTTATTCAATTACCATCATTCAGTTCATTCGAAAAGTTGTCTTTTGATCGAATTAACAAATAATGAGAAAAATATCACCACCCCGTTGATATTTAATAGTACGGCTTAGTAGCGATATTCATTTTTGGTCGAAGACATAGCAATGGACGATTTGGTGTTACAAATGTGACACATGAGACTTTGTATGTAGTGTGCCTCATTTAGTGACAAGTAAACTTTATTTTTCACGATAACGGACTTTATTTTTAAAAGTATATCTATGCTTCCATTCTAAAGTGCGCTTTCTATTTTATTGAAATGTCCAAATATTTTATGATTTCAGAGCTAATTATATTCTTTTCTTTACTTCCTCTCCATTTTATCCTACCTAAACTGTTTTTCTTATAAATCGCGTTGTTCTAATAAACTATATTAATGTTGATAACATAATGTCAACAACTTTTGTCCTGTATTTAAAATCAAACAATATCTGTATGTAATTAAAGGGAATTATGTCGTCTATTCATTATTAATTTCTTATTTGATATACATGAAAATTATGTTTTAATACTGAATATATTTCCCACAAATAATATTCAACCTATCTAACACGTTTGTACCAAACGTCACTGCACTAACTTAATATTCTGCTTTCCCTATTCCCCTTCTTTTCTTCTTATGGCATGCATATGAATCTGTTTCTGAAATGCAATTATTTTATTGATTTTGCATTTTTATTCCTTTATTCCATCTTTGAAATGTGAATTAATCTATATTCATTGTCGGCAAACGATCATTATTCCGACCTATGACCGGCAACAATTTACTCGAAATACTATCCACATTGAGAATTATTAATTTTATCTACTACTGAACCGATGTAAATTTTGAAAAAAAAATTAAATGAATATTTTTCCATATTATGAAATACATCTTATATGACAATATATTGATATCCACGATTATTTATTGTCAGTTTTATTTTTATACTTTTTTATTTTCGCTTTTAACTAACATTCCATTGCGATTAAACTTTTTATGAATTTAAAATCGAAATCTTGCTATGTACAACAAATTCTTGTCATTTGGGGTAATAAATCGACCTAAACAAACAAAGACACTGCATGTATTTGTTTTTTCTACCATGTTATTACTCTGTCAACGTCACATGCATTTTCGTGCAATGTCACATATATGTTCTTATTGTCACGAAATACCATATGTCCGTTTGTTATACACGTCCGTATATCGTCATGCACTGTCACCTGCACGTTCTCATACTGTCACGCGCATGTCGCTGCATTGTCACATGTCATTATGCTGCCATCACTATGATCTTGTATTGTCACACGCTGCCACCCGCATGTCCTTATGTATTACCACTTTGGGAAATGCATGTCCCTATATTTTAACAAAATGTCACCTGCATGTCCCTATATTGCATACACTGTCACTTGCCTGTCCTTATCTGTTTCTTATCATGTTCTTTGTATTACATCCGCATGGTTTGGTATTGGTACACGTTCTTTTATATATATTTCATCTCGTCTTGTTGTCTTTTGCATGTTTTTTTTTCATTCTGTCGCCCATTTCAATCGCATACCTTTATTCCACACATTGTTGCTTGCATGACCTAATCTTGACACTGTTACACTATTCCACGTGTTGTTAAGCTGACAAAACGTTGTCCTTTTTTTAATAACCCTTGCCTTCAACAAAATCCACCCCACACTTTACCTCATTGCACCTCCTGAATACACCCTATCCGCATCCATTTTACCCCATTGCACACCCACACGTCCGCTTACACATCCACGCTCCATCGAAAAACACTCATCAACCTACATGCACCCCGCCCATACCCTCATTGCACCCATCATACCCCCTCACACATCCACCCTTCTCTGAAAACACCCAACAACCTTAATGCACCCCGCCCACACCCTTACTGCATCTCCTATAACCTGCTCCCACACCCACGCTCTATCGGAAATCACCCATCAACCTTCATGCACCCCAACCTCCTCACCATGTACCACCGTACACCTACGCCTACCTTGACAATCCTTTACCCCCATAGATCCGTAGGGCAGTTTGGTAGTCTCGGTCGTCACTTTTCCTCCCCCCTCCATGATATTAACCAAACTCGGGAAAATCGTGTTTTTATTTTACCGTCTGCCGCCCCCACCGCCCACTCTACTCCCACACCCACCTATGTGGGGCGCCCTCGTGTCCGGTCGGCCATCAGCCCAAACCAAGCAGGAGAGGAATCAAGAAGGAAGATTCTGCAATCTTACGGGAAGAGCATGTCCTTTGATACCGAACCATGTGAGTATCTAATGATATATCCAGTCAAATTTTTAATAAATATCGAATATCTAGTATGGCGTTTCCGCAGAATGTTATCAATTAGGTGATGAAAACTAGCAACATCATGGCAAAGGAAGAAAACTGATTAAAGTCCAGAATAAAACATTATGTACAGTAGTGTTGAAGAAAAGCATGCTAGAGGGCTTAATCAGTAGAGCGTAAACCTGAACGGGGTTCAGGCACATGGTTTGATGATATCAAGAAAAGTGGTGGTCTCAGTAATATTGAGAGGAAGAGTTCAAGAGGAGAAAAAAAGACCGCTATATTCACAAGTTCTCCGACTCAGATGAGAGAGGAACGGTGATAAGATTTATGAAATTGGAACGAAATAAGTTATTATGGAAATGTTCTAGTTGATGGAATGTCTGTCTTCCAAATCCAGATATGGGTACATTTCGTTTGTGTTAGCTGTAATAAGAGCCAGATGAGGACTTTGATTTGAGATGAGAGTGCAGAGTTCCTTGACATTGAAACTCTGTGCAAAATGCATAGCACGTCGGTGTCTGTGCTACACAACCTTCCTGTGTCATTGCAAGCTTAGTTTACTTGAAATAAATCGCCCATGTTTATCCGTCTGATGTTTCTTTACGCTCTCTTTGATCGAAACAAATTAATTCATATTAGCCTATATCAAGTAAAACAAAACATTCTGGTCATTATTCCTTTTCAGCACACAAATCAAGCACAAATGGTCGAAAGAGCGAACCGCCACCTCCTATTGAGAATGTAAGTATGATGGACACAATGAAACATTCTTCATATCTTGTTTACACATATCTTTCAGCAAGAATTTTATCTCTAGAAAAAATAATTGTTCAAACCTACATGTAAGTAAAACAAGTTTGAGCAATTAGCTAGAAACGATGTATGTATATGATTAAAAACTAAGATAATGTTATTGATAATAATGATAATAAGTACGATAATAATTAATAAATAATCACAAAAATAAAGAAATTAATGGGTATCTTTACCATTAATTTATGAGTGTATGGATAGTAGACTCTGTGTACATGTATGTCAAATACTGCCATTTTGCCATTATACAGTGCGTCCCAGAAAAAACAAAACCGAGATTTATCGATGATTTATCATAACTTAATCACAAATACAATAGACAAATGACCTACCATTGTAAAGCTTAGAATCATCTCTTTCTTCTGAAATTTCTTAGATTATTTCTCTTTTACGCATGAGTGAGCAAAACCAATTTGAAGATTGGATACCAAAAAGTCATTTGGCGGGGGCCTATCTGAATATAAAAAGAAAATCACATGCCTAAAAAGTTAAATATCTGCTCTTTTATTTGATACCTCAATTAAAGAAAATGGTCAAGAAATAAGAAAGTTCTGGTTATTTGAAACAAGGCTTGATTTTCAATAATTTCATTAAATGAAGAGGTTTTACATGCTAGCGTCCAGACTCACTCGACACTCCGTTTTGTTGACGATCAGCCATGCATTAAGTCTTTTGTTACCGTGATTAAGGTATCAAATTAAAGAGCAAATATTGAACTTTTCAGTCATGTGACTTTCTATTTAAAATTAAGATACCCCCGCCAAATGAGTTTTTGACATCCTTTTGGGGAATTATTTTTGCTCACTCTTGCATGAATGAGGAATAATCTAAGTAGTACCAGATGAAAGAGGAGATTCTAAACGTAACGTTGGTAGGTCATTTGTCTATTGTTTTTATGATGACGTTATGATAAATCATCGCTAAATCTCGGTTTCGTTTTTTGTGGGACGCACTGTATCAATAATCTTATAGAACATTTTCTTCTCAATTCAGTAAAATTTTCCAAGTTTGCAGTGATATTTTCTTTCACCTCTTTCCTTCTTTTGCCGTGAATCTTTGCAATATGGGTGTAGCAAAGTGGTTTACTTTTTGTTCTATGAACTTCTTAAGTGTTCGCATTTTCACATTTCCTCCTGTATATTCATTAAACTTGATGCTGCATATCAATGATCATTTGTTTCAAAACAAAACAGAATTGTATTGGTTCATTGAGGTATATTGCTGATGTACGTCATACATTCTACGAAAATTTGTATTAAGAGTTGATTTATCTGAAAGTTGAATTGTTGTCCTACGTTTCCATAGCCATGTCTATTATTTCTCCCAGATTTCCTCCCGAATACCTCGTCCCTATTATATAATAATTATCCCCCTTCCCCCGCAAAGAAACGTTGAAAATCATCAGATTTGAGGTAAAACTATATGGTAATTAATGTATTTATTTTTTGCATTGACCCATTTCCCTCGAGAATAATTTTGACTTTGAGAATGATTTCCCCCTTTGCGCTACCATAGAATCCCCCACGTCACTCCTCTTCTGCCTCTGACGTCATGAATGTGCGGTTTACGTCCACCCTTCCAACCCGGCAAAAATATTCTGGTCGCGTTATTTCAAGTTCAGTCAAGTGTTGTAAGGTGACCTCAAAGAGAAATATTATATTTTGTCCATTCCGTTTTATGTGTATATATCGGCAATACTTTTGTTTTACTTTGCACGGTTATAAATCACATCCGCTTTATTGGTATGTATAACACGCAACCTTGGCTGGATGTGGTGTAAGGAAGAGAAAGAATGACGAATTTAGGCGAATTTGTTGTGTTTGTTCCTTTTGGCTAGGAAATGTGGTTCAAATTTATCATATTCAACCCCCCCCCCCCCCCTATATTAAGCCAATTAAAATGAAACGCCGTTATTTTTATTTAACTTGTAACAAACTGTTACCAAAATTCCAATATGGCTTGAATTGTCGGGTATTTTTTTTATCTCGGGCTATTGTCAATACATTGTGTTATACAACCGATGCGTAATGGTCGAGTGCAAAGTAGGGCGTTGATCAATTGTCTTTTTAGGAATACATTTTTTTGGAGAGGACACTTGGCCAATATGGGCATTATAAGGTAAAATTCAAGGAATGGATTCGAAAGGCCTATTTTTTATTTTCAATTCAGCCAAGATTGTGAGCATGTAGATCTACATGCACCTTTGTTTTGTACTGAATGCTCTTGTTTTTTTGGTGTAAGTGTATGATTTCTGGTATTTATGCTTTACTATTGCATGAATAATTGATTACGTGGTACGTGCTACTAACTTTACTAACTTAACCAACATGCTTTTTTGCTGTTATGCTTTGAGATAGCAAATGATAACAACAGGTCTATTTTTAATACACCGGTGTGGTTTATTATTGTGCGGAAACATGTATACACTAGCATGACTAGGGCATAGGGAAACACACATTGCGTCCAGGCACAATTCCATCTTCACGCTCTCATCATCATACTTAACATAACACGACTATTACCAGTCCTTGTTATAACTATTTAAAATTTTTCGTTATAATTTTTCCTGATTATTTTCAATATTAACACCAATATCACTGTTGTTGTTATCATTATTTTCCTATTAACTTCATCACCATTCATACTCACTTTTTGATCATCATAATGGCGCACTTCATTATCTAATGCATTCACTTGATATAGATTACCTATGGAGTAAGAACTTATGAAATATGATGTGCTTTGCTAACATGTAACTGAAACCGTATATTTTGGTATATTGTGGTACGATTACTTGATTGTGTATAGAACGGAATAGAGCCCTCCTCTCACTATCATACTTTCACAAAATCACACACAATCCTCTCCCATGTTGTACATGTACACGATAAAATGTGACAGATATTTAAACATCGCTGGTACTCTATTAAACGTGCGAAACTTTGACCACATATTTGGTGTTTGGTAAACAGCTTTTCAAAATGTAACTTGTCTTGATCAACAGTAAGTGACAAGTTTTTACGAAAAATTGGTCACAATTTTTGTCCAGCCCTATTTGGTCTAAAGTATTTAAGAACTGTTTTGTATATATGTTTGATAGGATATCAACATAGGTTATTTTGGGAGCGTATGTTAATTTTTTTGTAGGAATCCCATCAATGCTTCAAGACAATGAGAGAAGACGAACTTGCATGAAAATAATAACTAACCATGTTAGTATTAACGTGGTTATACCGAACACAATTGTTTCATAGTATAGGAAAAATATATCACGAGTGTAATGTGCAGAGTAAGGTAGTGTGTGTGTTAATTCTCAAACCATAACGATAATATTAATTGTCTCTAACATCAAAATTTTAGTTAATCTGCATGTTAGAAACATACTCATAATGTAACATTTGTTCTGAAGAAATAATTGTTGTGACATTCCATTAAAATACGTGTTTTCGGGATGATGTACATTTTTAATGGTTTTATGATACTAGTCTTTTGGATTTGTCATATTTCCAGCAGTGTTCCTCAAGGTTTCTTATTTGACCCATTCGTATTCATTGTAACGTGGCTAACTTCGGATTGCCATTGCACAGTATAGACAAGTGAAACAAATTCAATATAAAAAGGTAACAAATGTTTACACACGAAATTGAATTAAGGAACGGACTCCTTAAATTGTAAATTAATTGAAGTTGAAAAGGTGGCATGTTACGTTCAAGTGGAAATTATATAAATATATATGTATATATATATATATATATATATATATATATCAATGCGTCCCACAAAAAACGAAACAGAGATTTATCGATGATTTATCATAACTTAATCACAAAAACAATAGACAAATGACCTACCATTGTAAAGCTTAGAGTCTCTTCTTCTGATATTACTTAGATTATTTCACATTCATGCATGAGTGAGCAAAGAAATTTGAATATGGGATAGCAAAAAGTCATTTGGTGGGCTGTATCTGGGTTTCAAAAAGAAAACCAAGTGTCTAAAAGGTTCAATATCTGCCCTTTAATTTGATACCTCAATTACAGAAAATGGTCAAGAAATAAAAAAGTTCTGGTTATTTGAAATAAGGCTTGAATTTCAATAATTTGGGCTAGCGTTCAAACTCACTCAACACTCCGTTCTGTTGACGATCAGCCATGCATTAAGTCTTTTGTTAACCATGCGATAGTTTCTTTGAGAAACCGGTGAAAACACGTTTATTTAATGAAATTATGGAAATACAAGCATTGTTTCGAGGGAACATAACTTTTTTTACTTCTTGATCAGATGAAAGAGGAGATTCTAAGCTTTACATTGGTAGGTCATTTGTCTATTGTATTTGTGATTAAGTTATGATAAATCATCGCTTAATCTCGGTTTCGTTTTTTCTGGGATGCACTGTATATATGTATATATACATATATATGTATATATATATATAATAATAATAATAATAATAATAGGCATTTATATATGTATCGTATAGTTTCCATAACCAGTATAGCGACTTTTCTTTGGCACCTGTCTCCATTTACTATACACACACACAACGTAAATTTCAGTACTAAGTTATTTTTCTAAGTCAAGAGAGGTCAAAGCAATATTCTTGGATCTTTTACTTTCATGACTAATTGTCGTTGTGTTTAATTTTCATTAGGATGCATCGACCAGCCCTGCGCCGGGGAGGGAGTATGTGTGTCTCTATGACTTTGAAGGCATGCTAAGAGACGACCTTTCACTAAAGTAAGAAGGGTTTTTTCTATAGAAATGGGTATACAATGGGTGGTGTATATTTCTCTTTACCCACACAGATACACAACTAAAGCCTTATTTCAATCTCCCTTTCCTCCTTAAATTGTCATAGATTGTTTCTTTAAACCTTTACATAATGTAAAAAATCAAGTAATTTAATTAACACAAGTCAAAATGTAAAACATTCGGAAGATTTCATTAAACAAAATGCCTTTTGTTTATTAATTAATTTTCAATTTTGATAGCAAAATGATTTGCCTCAAGTAAACATTTTTACCAGGGGCAACACAATATACTCCAATGAAATGAAATCTTTATTTATTTACACATAGTAAAATCAATGGAATCAAGGATTCTGAAGTAGGGGGTGCAGATAATAAATTTTGTAACTTCAGCTATATTACTATGTTCAATGGGCAATTTCATGCTATTCCCATATCGATTAGTAACTTAGGATTTATTGCATATCCCTATTTTCTTATTCTAGGGCTGGCCAAAAAGTTCGAGTAGCCGAGGATGAGGGTTCTGATTGGTGGAAGGTAAATAGGTTGTACCATTACTTTGAAGGGGTCGATGTTATCAGAGGTAATGAAGCAAAGAAGAGGCGTAGAATAGATCCCATTGAATTGAAAAGGTGCATCCTAATGACGCGCACTCATCACGAAAATGCATAGAACTGCTTTCGTAGTTAAGACAGTTTTATATTCATGCGAATTTTTTTTACCAGCTACTTGGCGCTGAAATCATGAATTATCGTTTCTTCCCATGCTACGTTAATGAATTTGGCAAAATATTTAGACCAAATATCATCAAACTAGTACATAAGTCAAAACATTCATCCTCATAATCATCACTGTCCTCATAATAAAGAATTGTACAGGCGGCCGTCATCTAAACTTGTTCTCCAGAACCTTGCCTTCCAAGACAAGTTTCTCAAGAGGGAATCATAATGTGTATCAATGGTTTTGTTAAAGATTCGAGACACTGCACTGATTCTGTTCAGGCATATTAATTATAATTCCAATTCTCATTTACCGAATGTATGTTTTCTACAGGATTTTCTCATCTTAAAAGATAACCTGAACACTCCCTTTTAGTCATACATCCATTTGTTCCCTATTTAAATCAGTTGAACTTGAATCAGAATCTAGTTCAATTCAGCCATGAAGCTGTGATATTTGCTCAAACAATGAAATCATTTCATGCATTAATTCGTCGTTAAAAATTTAATCCTGTAAAGTATTTTTGCTGCTGTTGGTTTAAGTTGTTCTTGCGCTTCAAACATCTTTTAATGTGCAAAGTGTACTATATGAATTTCGTGTTTACACTTGGAAATTTCTCTGATTAATAAATATTAATGTATTCAGTCGTTATAACAAAGTTATTCTGACGCTTTAGTACCTCAATATATCAAAGTGAACTTAGTAATACTTTTTTCTATTCTTTATACTCTGAAGCGCATAGAGTAGTAGTTACTTTCTGTTATATCAGTATATCAGTATATACACACAGTAAAAACGCTGTTTACGATATGAACTTTACAGTATTTGTTTAACCGTTTAAACAATCGTATTTAATTTATTGAAGATTAGCTGTTGAAAATTGAACTTTGCTGCTTAAGATTTAAACACTTGTTTAAATCGTTTAAACAATTACTGTAAGGTTCAGACAGTAAACAGCGTTGTATTTTTTTGTTGTGTACACTCTGTTATATTTTGTTATTATCATCATCATAAATGATTGTATTCAATAATTATTAATTTATTTCCCAGGGGGATTGTGATGGTCGGTTTGGATATTTTCCAGCATTCTGCGTGACTTTCCTCCAACCCTGGGAGAGAGTAATGATAGTAGTACATAGCTTCAAGGCATCCAACGAGAAAGAGGATGGTCTTACGCTGCGGAAGGGACAGGTAGGGGGAAGATTAGAGCTGGAAACCTTAACCGTGTGTGTTCGAGTTTTGTCAGACGCGTATCAATCAGAAATGATTATTTACGTCTGGGACCGAACTTTAACGTCACTATCCGAAAGACGTGACCAGGGCTCGAACCTCTGCATCAATTTGTAACTTCCCCACAGCTTGAATTACAGGCACACGCCACAACGCCCAGTTACAGCAGTTTCAACGAACCTAGAGGGCGTCTACGCTTTGTAGTGTTGACGACCTCTACGTTCGTCGCATGGTAGTTCCTATATTGAAGTGTACTTGTTTGTTTCTTTCCCTTAGAAATAAAACAAATTTTGTTCGGGAAGAAACTAATAGCACTTTTATTCCCAAAAATCTACACCATCTTTCGGTGTGCTTGTTTTTCCTTAGGAAATTGAATAACTTTTTAGTAAAGAAGAAATCCCAAAATTTACACCACGTTTTTACCAAAAGTCTATTAATATTTCTCATTATTATTTTACGTTGTATCCCTCCGTAGGTTGTGATTCAGATGTCCCCTGAGGATAATGGTTGGAGTCAAGTGAGGACCGGGCGCAAAAGTGGTTATTATCCGTTCCAGTATCTCGAAGTATTTGGAAAACTGAAATAAACTTTTTTTTGCGCTATTCTGCCAATGAGTACGAAACCATCCGACTCTGAGGTCAGAGATGGAAACTTCCTTCTTGCGAGCAACCATTAAACATACATTTTAGTCACTGCAACGTGGTTACATATTTTTGACTCGTATAGGTCTCGCAGCCTCGGAATTATGTACCTTTGTGATTCGATCCAGGTCTGACATCCTGGTGGGTGTTTCATGAAGCTGTCCGTAAGATACGATGATTTTGCGCACGACTGGTGATACTTTCTTGTGCTATGTAATATCCCTATGTTATTGAGTTATGACCTCAGAACATGTTTCAGTCGTGCGCAAAGTTTTTCGTAACTTACGAACAGCTTTATGAAACGCCCACCTGCTCTTGAACCACAGTGTTTTCTTGAAAAAAGTACCTAGGTTTTTGCCAAGATACGTCAGGGATCCAAGAAAGCTTTATTTAACATGCATAGTGGGTCGTCAAAAATATCTATCTTGCAATGATTCGCTGATGAGTAGAAAAACTTGCGTGTTCAATACATTGTTCAATGAGCTCGTTTTTTTTTTATAGATTCACAACTTTGTGTATGGATACAAACACCAAAACAAGGGTTGTTGAAAATCAATTCATAGCATGTGACATTGTTATCTTATACAACAGTACATTAGTAGCATATGTAACATTTATCCTGTCTGGTTTCATCATGGTTAAGAAACGTTTGAAATTGGGGAATTTGTCCCAAAATCTTACGTGCGATGTTTTATTTCACAAAAATCGCATCACCAAAGATATGATTGTGTTATCATTTTGGCAAGGTGTACAACGTGTAAGTCTTGTACCTATTTTTATCGCTATTTTTATTGGAATCAATTTCCATGATCATGCATATTGTGACACCAAATTGTACAGTTGTAAATATGTATTTTAAGATGAAATCAGATGTACATATATATTTTGGAATTATTTTAAGGATATACTCATGTTTTCTAGAACATTCTTTGAATTGAATTTATTCCATCCCTGCGAAATGGAATAGAATATTCCCCGGTTTATAGAAACTAATTACCTCACCCAAAAACGAGTTAGCGGAACGATCGAAAAACAGGGATGTTCCGATCGATGTGATTACCACTTACAAAATGTAAATGGAAGACCTAACTAGCAATATATATTATGAACAAAATATATTTATACCACATGAAAAATATATTTATTTTGTAAAAGTGTGTTGCAATATATGTTGGTGAGGGTGAAACAATTCTGTGTGTCCATGTTATTTTGTTCTTTACTTTGTGCATTCAGTGGCAGCACGAACTTACTCATATGAATTAATCTATCTATCACAAGATCGTCCGGTTCATTTAGAACAATGAATCTTGTTACAATTTGCTAAAGAAGTTTAAAACCCAGATGTAAAGTGGTTTATTAATCACTTTTAATTCTTTTTACAGACATCTGTTTCTGTACTATAATAATGAAATAGATATTCAGTACAAGCCTTATCATTATCAGACAAGCGATAATATTTGTAGCAATTCAGTAGGTTTAGTAATACCCAGTAATAATGATAATAATATGGTCAATTTATATGGCGCAGCTACTATAATTGCATTTACTCTACTGCGCTTGATACTTAATATCATACTATTACCCCGCCTGTAGCTAGTCGCCATATGGCTGCTAAAGCATTCAAGGAATAAATACTACTGGGTACCAATTCACCTCACCTGGGTCGTTTGCAGCACAATGTAGGTAAATTTTTTGCTGAAGGAAAACACGCCATGGCTGGAATTCGCACCAACGTCCCTCTGATCGAAAGACGATAGTCGTAACCACTAGACCACGATGTGCCCTCACCCCATCAACACTATTTAGGCACTGCTTGTGACTCTGATAATCCGATACAGTGATACTGATACTCGCTAATCGTGCGATCGTAGATCACAGAACTGTTCATTCTTAAAGCGAGGTAGAGGTTGAATGGACAACAACGAGAAAATGATCTTTTGTTGATTGGTTTAGTGCGATCAAAATGAAAACTTGCGAAGCATTGTCTTTTTAAATGTACTGAGAGGGGTTTTAATTAGAGCATGTTTAGTAGGCTTACCACTGTTTGCACGCCACGAGTTTACTTCGCTTCCGCATCGTGGTTAATGCACAAGCCATTGGTATAGCCTTTGGCAAAGTTTGACCATGAGCACTGTCTAGGTTCACTGGAATAAACAAGTTTGATTGCGCCATATACGGTATTCCTTTCGAAGGGTGAACCATTTTAAGTCTGCATCTTGCCACGAGTTAAATTGCGCCTTATATATTTTATTCATTGCATCGAATAATCTCCTTCGATTGTTGTTGTTGTTTCAAATGTAATTGATAGTCTTCCACTGTTAATTATTTTAGTCAACATGTGGTGATGTGCAATTCTTGAAAGTGTGTGTCTGCGCAAATCTATATTCAATTGCAATGCTGAGAGGATTTATCGTTTATTGATTGATTGATAACTAATTAATTATGGTTATTACGGAAATGACGCAATGCAATCGGAAAGGGATTAAAAGCATAGCGTTATTCCTTTTTAATTTTGAACACCGCAATGTTTTCTTGCTGACAGCGGGTGGATAATCACAATTATTTCGTAGCCTTCCTTTACGCATACCCCTCGCGAAGGAACGGTGGATATTTCTGGACGTCGAACGTAAAAAATTAGATGTTCAGTTTTTAAGTGGATATATAGGCCTGCTTATATCGGGATTATTACGTGTAAGTCAAGTCCACCCAAGAAAGGTGTTGATTTGAATAGATAGAGAAAAACCAAACTAGCATAATGCTACAATTTTCATCAAATTTGATGTTAAATAAGAAAGTTATGGCATTTTTATTTTTTTTTTTTAAAAAAACATGCAGTTATGCACAACTTAATGACATGCAAATGAGACAGACGATGATGTCCCTTACTCACTATTTATTTTGTCGTTTAATGTTTGAAATATACGATATCAAATTTTTACAGATTTGACAATAAGGACCAACTTGACTGAAACATATAGTATTAAAAGAATGCTAGTTCCACATGTTCAGGGAGGAATTAATATTTGTTTCACTTGACAATGAGAAAATGGGAATACTTCATATAATAAAATACAAAAGAAATAATTAGTGGATGATACAATCAGCTAGTCTGCTCATTTGCATACCGACCAGGATGTGCACATAATTGAACGAAACTTTAAAATGTCATCACCTTATTTACATCCAATTTTGATGAAATGTTATGCTTGTTAGATTTTTTCTCTTTTTATTCTAATCAACTTTTTATTTGGGATGGGATTTGTCCTTTATGTACGCCATAAAAACATGCGTCGGTTTTATACACAGTCATTGGTGTTAAGCACCCCACCCCACGACAGGGTATTCTCAAGCATCTATTCCACACTGCCTAGCCACTTTCCTGGTGAAAGGGGTAGTTTAGGGAAAAATTGATGCTTCAAGTAGTCGATATGTCAGGCTTTGTTAGTCGACTTTGTGCATCATCTGTGTATGATTGCTTCACTCCACCGACTTGTATATGCCTTGAACACATAACAGGCGACTACGACGTCGCCTTGGTTGATGTTCAATTCGAAAAGTCATTATCGTTTGCCTTACCAGCAATAACCAACTTGATCCTGTATGCCCTTAGTCCGTTCCACTGGGGAGCATACCAAGAAGACATCCCACCCCAGATTGTCGAGCAATTTACTGGGTGCATGCTGGCGGATCCAGAAGGGCAGCTGCCCCCCCCCCTTGTGAGGACCAATTAAAATTTTTAATGTAAAAATGCCATTAAAATAGAAATACCCCCCCCCCCCCCATTTGAAAGTGAAGACCTTTTTTGCTGGTTATTTTTTTCCTCGGGAAAATGTGCCCCACCCCCTTTCTAAAAAAAATCCTGGATCCGCCCCTGTGGGTACCCATTAACAACTTAATGCCTTGCCAAAAAACGTTAGCATCGCGGCGGGATTCGAAGGCACGGACATGATGGTTAACCAATTGTTAACCTTTGAGGTTGATAAGTTTGGTAGACCAGGGACCCTTCTTACAAAGAGTTGCGATTTTTCCAATTAACCACAACTATGGAAAGTCAGCAACGTCAACAAATTAAGCATGTTCAAAATGTTTCCTAGGATGTATATTCACACATTCATTTGTTTCTTGAAAGTTCAGTGTGCAAGGACATTGTTCAAATTTCTTGTAGAAAATATGAAAATGATGTTTTTCCATATAATTCATCAATCGTAACTCTTTGTAAGACGGGACCATGGTTGCCGTTTTACAAAGACTTAATTGTGATCAACGTCAACTTTATGGAAATCATTTAGTGTCATAACATTCCCAACAAAATAAATGCTCAATCTTATTTTGTGGAGCACACTGATGGATGTATAAATAAACAAAAAACATTTAGATGCTGGTATTGCTGGCTTTTCATAGTTGCTGATCGGATCAATCGCAACTCTTTGTAAGACGGGACCGAAGAGGGCGTTTTATCCACGTTGGACAACTTTCTGTCATTTCGATTGGCTGACGAGAGGTATCCGACTGTTGTTATGGTAACTGTCAGATGGAACCGATGTTTCCAATACATCGACCTTTTTTATGAGTGTGGATGTAAGGACGCTGACGCAAGCCATAGAGTATTGTTCACCAGTTTGCGGTATACTATTTGGGTTATTTTTCGAATCATAAATATTTTGAGAACCGTAAGCCCAAAGAATGGCGATCGAAAATTATTGATTGATTAATTGATTGGTGTTAAGATGAACATAATTTTCAAAGGTGCATGTAATAGTTACCTGTATTGCGGCTGTTCAGAGAGAATTTCAAATTACTGTGCATTATTTTGAATATTTATGCGCTCTCGGAATTTGTTTTAACAAGCACAAAGGTTGGTTAAATCATGGAGCTCCATGGAGTTAAATCTAAACCTACCAAGTTTATGATCCCATTTTTTTTGCTTGCTTTTGTCTACAGCAAAAATTTGGTATGTTGATTTTTAAAGTATAAACAACTTGTACTTTTTTTTTTACAGTTCTGAGGGTGTGGCCGTTAATACTCTCTAAATGCAAATGGGCCAATCTGGCCCCTAATCACACTCCTCAGAGTCCTGATGGAATTAGATTTCAATCTTTCAAGAGTATTTTTACCTTTTTTGGAGTGAAAATGTTCATCTTTTACGCTTTCACTCAAAAAATGTAAAAATAAAAATCTTGAAAGATTGAATTCTTATTTTATCAGAACTAGTCCCTCATCTCGCTCTGAGTTTACGATTTCTGCTTCAAGTGTATTGTTCTCGAATTTTATCTTATGTTTTTATGACGGAATGTAAATGAATATTTATTTTAAACATGCTGTATACTATATCTTGTAAATAGTTATGTACAAATTGTTAATATTACAAATGTATATAATGGTATAATAACATATATTTTACAAAATAATGTATTGTGTATAGTTTTTGTTCACACCATTCATGATCTGCATGATCTATGGTACATATTTCGCAATACAATCGTTGCAATTGAAGGGTTAATATAAAAAAAAACCCATGTGGTTTTAATTTGTACCATTATCTGTATAGCATTTCTTTAAAAATAACTGCTCACCATCTGATAGATTCAAATGAATAGGCAAATCAAACAAGCTCTATAATGAAAATGTTTGGGAATGAAATATGAATACAGTGAAATGCATCATATTATTAAAAAAAAACTTGTTGAGAAAATCGCTTTTTATGGAATTCATATTACATGGCATATAGGAGAATTTGTAACTTTGTTAATTTTCTATGAATTTTCACAAAATCTTAACAAAACCGTTTCTTTTATATTTTTGTTTTTTAATTAACTTGATCGTGTTTTTAATCCTTGACTTGATCATGTTGATGTTTTCTTATTTTCCCTTTGATATGAAATTTAACCCTATCTAGGCCAGGGTATTTTGGGAGTTCATATAGCGGGGGAGGGCCTCCCATGCCCCCCCCCCCCTTGAGATCTCGGCGGTTGGCCGCGCTATCGCGCCGAAAATTGGCACGCAGGTTGTCTTGGACGTAATTTACAAAATTTTATAGTATTTTATTTAATGCAAATTGGTATTAAGTGATCATGCTAATTTATGCATAATTAGTATCCGAAATCACACTTTTCCCTCTAACTCCCTAAATAAAGATCCAAATGTTTGGATCTTTGGAAACTCTTTGTTGCGTTCTTAACAAGTGTACTTGAAAAGAAATGGCAATATCAGATCAATTTCTTATGTATTTTATTGTTTTTTAACATTTTGCTTTTCATTGATTTTTCACTGCAATTTGTTGGGGACTCTTGAGAGATCATTAACAGCATAAAATAAATACATTTGGACCAGCAAAACTAAAAATAATCATACATTTATGATTTTTGGTTGAAAACACAATCTGCATTGACTTTGTACACGAAGTCACGTTTTCTAGCAATTTTTGGTCAGACATGCACCTACATAGTGTTAAGTAATTTCGGAACCGCGTACCCGGGTGACGCAAAACTGGTCTCAAAAGTTGCGCAAGACTTGAAAGTAAAAAGTTAGCGAGCGGTGCGGTCAAAAAAAATCTTGCGGCGAACATATTGCGCGAATCGTTGAGGATTGGCCTCCGCCCCCCCCCCCCACGACCTGGATAGGGTTTAGGGGACACTTTTTAATAGATTTTCAGGCCGAACAATCTTTACATCTGGAGCCCGTAACACAAAGCTCAGCAATGATCGTAGAGCATGTTTCTACGATTTATTGCATAGACTACAATGTACAATCAATCGTAAAAATCAAGCATACGATCAATCGTTATGCTTTGTGTTACGGAGCCCAGCTCTATTTATGGACGTGAATACACTGGCAAAATATATTTTATAAGATTCTAGATAAAAAAAAAACAACGAACGTAGAGGGTAGCCGTGTTTTGATGCCCTCTCTTTTTGTTCTATTAGCATTTCGAAAAAGAATCTGAACCTTCCGGCAATATCCTAAGTGCTTTTATTTATATCTCCATTGTGTTGAAGCGGAATAGCGATAGCAACCAATCGCATTCACTTCTCTGTATGGCGTAATTATTGGCAAGTATGACAGAATTACACAGTAGTCTAAAAATACGTATTTCTGCGTACGTTTAATATTTTCTTAGTCACTTCAGGATAATTATGAAACATAATTTATTGAATACAGAGGCATTGATGCATCCTATTATTGAGAAACCATACATGATTATAAAGTACCCATTTGAAAATCCAAGAATCATAATTGAGTCTGAAAAAATACATAGCATTTGACTTAAAGATTTTTTTTCCATATTTAAGTTTTCAAAACAAACCACGTTTGGAGGTGTTTGAAATGATAAGTAAAAAAATACAATAAACGATAAGAATAAACGGAAAAAATCATCATGAACGAAGGAATGAATGCAATATTGTTTTATTATTTGGAATTTTACACTAGTCATTATGATTAATTGTTTTCTTTCTATGCATCTATCTTCTGATTGGCATTTCTCTTATATTTTCAAAACATTTATGTTCATATTTCCCATTGATTTTCAAAGAATGGCAAGATGGTTTTCGAAAGATTAATCAATAAAGTTATGTATCTTTTTGTCAATGTGCTTTCGACACATGGCTTGAAAAAACAAATATTTCGATCGAAGACTATATCACAAGGTTAGTAATAACTCGGTCACATTTGTTCTACGGCGGCCGTACAGCGAGTCGAATACAGCCGTTTTAACATTTTTTGTACCAGCAAAATGTAGGTGGTTTGGATAAAATGAATAAGACAGCTGTTTTAGACTCGCCGTACGACCGCCGTAGAGCAAATGTGACCGAGGTATAAGGTAGCGCAGTATTCACTATAACTGAAGCTATTTTGGAGTTGGATAATTTTCCTAATTCTTTCTGTTTTTATGATATGAGCGACTTTAAGAACGACTGGTGATACTTTCTTACGCGCTAAACCATCGCCAATGAAATATACCACTTACCACAAGAAATGATCACCAGTCGTTCTCAAAGTCTCTCTTAACTTACGAACAGCTTTATGCAACACCCACCGGGTCTCTTAGGCTCTCGTATTTTTTACGAATTTCTCCTCGAAACCCTTTAAGAAATTTTGTTTTCTTTATTAGCCACACACCTACATGGTTATCCTTTGAAAAAATGGCTCGTATTCTAAAGTCAGGTTTGTCTTAGACCATAGACCGTGGTCTAATCTCTGTGCTAAAGTTATGAGAATCCAAACATGTCAAAATTGTCTTTACATTGTATGTTTATGTTTGCTGTGCTCTTACCTATTTCGTTAATGGTGAAAATATCTCATCATTTCCAGACAGTTAATTATTTCTCGAGTCAAATTACCTGATACATGGAACCTCTACTCTTCGACTTTGAATTAGACCAGAGTATGAATTAAACTTGACTTCAGAATACAGACCATAGACTTTTATCATTATTAACTTGAACAAAGCGATGCGCTGTGTTTAGATGATGGTGTAGAAGGTCGGTTAAATTTATATGATGTCTTCTATACTTCGATTTCTCAATTGTTTCATTATAATTGACGTTATGTAAATCGCAATAAAACGGTATCAACAGATACAGAAGAGAATAAATTTACTGTCAACTTATCAGAGAAAGGAAAATATGTTTGCAGATATTATTTCCTTTTCTATCAATATTATTTTTAATTTGTCATTTATCATACCATAGTAGGAAAGAAAGAAAGAAAGACATTGTTTTTTATTCTTTGTGAATTTAGGTTTTACTTTTTTTTACTTCGTGATCATTCATGGACGTGTTGTTCGAGAATGATAAACATTTAGCTTATACGCTGGGAAAGTTGTAGGCCATACGTCAATCATTTTTGTGCGCATGTCCATTGCCACAAGAGGCGGAGTCAAATAGTCCATTACTCTCGTCGCTATACTTGGAGACATAGCTGTGTATGGAAGTGAAAAGAAAAGTAGCTATTGATTTCGAAATGCTATGGGTCAGCTAAAACGACGTTTCCCAGTGTTTATACCTTAACTTAAACCTTACTTTAAGAGTACAATTATTGAAGGGCATAAATAGCTTAGAAATCGTTTAGAATGGGTTTGCCATTCAGATAATATTGCACCTACTTGCCATGGAGAGAAAATAATAAAAGAAATAAATTTTGTGAATCCCTACAGTCATGACTCGACAGAATTTTATTTTTATTCTGTATGCTTTATATGATGTGTAATAGAAACTGCGGTTAAGAAAGAGAATGTTTAGGTCTTTGAGGCAGCGCGTCGGAATAGCCAGATCGCCCTGGCCTGCTCTAACCCAAGATTAAATCATGTTTTTGAGAAATAGCTAGATCATCTAAGCACTCTTTGCACGAGGATACGACATGGAGCTACTAATATTACCCCAGCTAATCGTGTTGCGCACAATGCGCTCTGGTATTCGAAGAATTTCTTCCCATTCACCTCACTGGGTTGAGTGAAGCACAATGTAGGTAGATTTCTTGCTGAAGGAAAACACACCATGGCTAGGAATCGAACCCACATCCCTCAGAATGAAAAACGAGAGTCATAATGATTAGTTCACGTCGCCCCCACAGAATCCTGTATGGAGTACCCCAGGGCAATTATTTCGCACCTTACATTTTTAATATCCCATCTTGTTTTAGACAAACACTTTCACATATCCCTTCTGAGGAACAGCATAGTTATGGGTGCTAAATAAATTCGGACATCAGATTTACCTCAGAAAACACCTTTAGCTTTGAAAAGACAAAGTTCGTATATTTCAAAATCAACTGCCTTACCGGATCCAGGATTTTGAAATGTATGACGCACTCGTGAATAGCAATTAGAAAGTTGAATTTTAGGACGTGAACTCTTTTTTTTTCAAACTCTGAATCATTGTGAAGTATTTATTGAAACATGCCTTTTTAGGCAACATGTCATGTAAGCACTCCAACGAACTCGATAATTGGCCTCCAATTATAACTAACAGCACTGTGTTAAACTGTATAAAGTTTTCAAATGAGTCGAGTGACTGCAATTGAGGACACTAAGAAAACAGTGAGGAGCGCAGGTTGATGAAAGATATGTGGAACAGAGAAAGAACGATGTGAAAGGGAGAGAAGGGAGCGACATGGTGTTAACTTGGCCTCCAGAAGGATATAGAGAGTGGTGTTAAATTTAAAGTTATCTTTAATAAAGGAAAACCGAAGGGCAAGCGCGAAAATAACTCTCATCCAATTAGTGCTTTCTTCGACTGCATTAAAAAAAAATCAAAATAAAATTTTGGTCGTCCTATGCGCTCCTTTGAGAAAAAAAATCTTGTTTGGACTACCGAGCAAACTAAAAAACAAATAGAACGACGATATTGGATAGAAATTATGCTTTCAATGGTACAGAATGCTTCACAATTTCTTGAAAATACATGGGTTGACGATCCCATCTACTCCCATATAACACATTCCTTTTTGCTTTTACGCTCACTCTCTTTCTCATATATTATAGAAACGTGGGCTGTATGACCCACAAAACACACACCACACGGGCTGCGGACTGGGCACTCGAAGTGATTTTTGACTGGGGGTGCTGATGTAAATTTAAAAATCAAAAAAAAAAGTTTCCACTACGAAATGGAGATCAAATATTGTTCCCCACAAATTTGAAAAGCCCAAAAAAAATGGTTTTCCCTCATCAATAAATAGTTCTCGAGAAATTTGAAAAAGGGGGTTTTCACTACAAAAAGAAGGTCAGATTCCTTGATCCCATTCTTACACATCTTCCAGAACAACAGGTGGTGCTGCCTGTGGAGACCACGCAGCACCTCCAATTCCTAGGGCCATGGCCGAAGATCAAGTGTGGGACTGACCATGCAAAGAATCACAATCAGATGGTCTTTTTACATTTTTTGTTGGAGGGCTGAGCCCCCTCCCCCCCCCCCCTTGGTTCTATGGTTCCTGTACGACACACACTCTCTCTGTTGTTCTCTCTCTCTCTGTAACATGTATTTGCGGATGTTCCCTTTTGAATGATTTTGTTGATATGGTTGTAGAAACATGTCACTCTGCATGGATCGCATTTATTTGGCATTTATTTATCAAAGCCCCCTTTACACTAGATGAAGTTCCCGCTACGTTGTAGATTTTTTTTAATCTCTCGGGCGTAGCGGCAACTTCGCCCGATTTTCTAGAAAGATGTGACATTATCACGTGCGAGCTACGTCCGCACCACGTCGTTGTGAAACTTATGTTGCGAACGTGTACGTTCTGACTACATCAAGCAGATATCGCGACTTGCTGTATTTCGTCTATTTGGAAGTAGAGCCAACTGATACCCCCATTACACCAACGCTACATCCATGGAGTTCTCGCTGCGTCAAAGAAAAATGACATTGACGCAGTGGGAACTGCTACAGCGTACTGAGAGCGCTAGCGAAAACTGTTATAGACGTGACATAGTCTGCATGATCTCCGGAGACCCATTTTCCGTCGTTTCTTCTTACTTTCTAAAAGACTAACCAACGATCATGAAGCGAGCGTCCTTTATCTTTTCACTATACAGTGCGTATCAAAATAAAGTTTACACTTTGAAAACGCCCTTGGAATTAAAAAAAATATCCAAGAGGGCGATTTTTCGCATATAATCTTGGGTTTGGATCTCATCAATCAGATGAAAGTAAAAGTTTCGACAGAATGTTACACTTGAGTGAGCACTGTCCATTTCTGTAAAGCTCGCAGATATCTGCGCAGAAATGCTCGTTTTCACGCTGTGTCAAGGGGAAAGGGTGATATCAACCTTACCCAGCGAAAAATATCACATATATTCCCCTCGCTTTTTTAGTCAATTGAAATAAAACGGAAACATTCAAGCATTTTGTAACAATTTTGCCACCCACATTAAAATTTCAACACTTAATAAGCACAACATTTACCCTTTTTGTGCCAGCTGGATTTGAGGACAAAACTGAATCTGAACAAAAGTTTGTATCATGATCTCTGGAGACCCTTTTCCGTCATGTTTCCTTTTACTTTCTAAAAGACTAATCAACGATCAATCAGATTTGAAAAAATGAAATGTATCAGCGAGATATGTTTTCATCTACAACCTTGATCCACATTAAGGTGACAATGGTTCAGAGAACTAATGGTTACGATGGAGGATATCGTAGTGGTATACATCAAGTAAGCGTTTTATCCTTTATTTCCATGGCATTTGCAGCATCATGAAGCGAGCGTCCTTTATCGTTTCACTATACAGTGCGTATCAAAATAAAGTTTACACTTTGAAAACGCCCTTGGAATTAAAAAAATATACATGAGGGCGATTTTTCGCATATAATCTTGGGTTTGGATCTCATCAATCAGATGAAAGTAAAAGTTTCGACAGAATGTTACACTTGAGTGAGCACTGTCCATTTCTGTAAAGCTCGCAGATATCTGCGCAGAAATGCTCGTTTTTACGCTGTGTCAAGGGGAAAGGGTGATATCAAGCTTACCCTGCGAAAAATATCTCATACATTCCCCTCGCTTTTTTAGTCAATTGAAATAAAACGGAAACATTCAAGCATTTTGTAACAATTTTGCCACCCACATTAAAATTTCAACACTTAATAAGCACAACATTTACCCTTTTTGTGCCAGCTGGATTTGAGGACATAACTGAATCTGAACAAAAGTTTGTATCATGATCTCTGGAGACCCTTTTCCGTCATGTTTCCTTTTACTTTCTAAAAGACTAATCAACGATCAATCAGATTTAAAAAAAAAATTAAATGTATCAGCGAGATATGTTTTCATCTACAACCTTGATCCACATTAAGGTGACAATGGTTCAGAGAACTAATGGTTACGATGGAGGATATCGTAGTGGTATACATCAAGTAAGCGTTTTATCCTTTATTTCCATGGCATTTGCAGCATCATGAAGCGAGCGTCCTTTATCTTTTCACTATACAGTGCGTATCAAAATAAAGTTTACACTTTGAAAACGCCCCTGGAATTAAGAAATATACATGAGGGCGATTTTTTTCGCATATAATCTTGGGTTTGGATCTCATCAATCAGATGAAAGTAAAAGTTTTGACAGAATGTTACACTTGAGTGAGCACTGTCCATTTCTGTAAAGCTCGCAGAAATCTGTTTGCGCAGAAATGCTCATTTTCACGCTGTGTCAAGGGGAAAGGGTGTATCAAACTTACCCTGGGAAAAATCTCTCATACATTTCCCTTGCTTCTTAGTCAACTGAAATAAAACGGATACATTCAAGCATTTTGTAACAATTTTGCCACCCACATTAAAATTTCAACACTTAGCACAATCTTTTTCCTTAATTGCCAGCTTGATTTGAGGACATAACTGAATGAGAACAAAAGTTTGTATCAGACATCTCCAGCATTTTTTCACTAAGTTTTTATCATTTAAAGTGGGTTTACATTTCATTTTTCATTTAATACTTGTTTCTTCACACTTTTCCCAAGCTTGACAATGATTAACAAAATTGAAATCATGCCTAAGCCATTTCATGTAAATCACAGCTCAGTGTAAAGCAAATATCGTCACGATGGTCTCTGTGTGTGGGGAGTGGAGTGGGGCTCAATGCACTCTTTGAAGTGTTTTGGGCAAGGAAACAAGTTCAAAAAAGTAAAAGATATCTTCAAATCAATTTTGATAGCTAAATTCCCCGTGTTCTTTATGATTAAGGTCTACTTTTGTTCGCATAACTATTCCAAAGTTCTGCGCAAATCATTTTTCACTAACTTTTCAAAAGTCAGCGGTGCTCACTCAAGCGGAAATATTTTTCGACATAATATCGTCATTTGCTTAAATGGATCTGTATCAATCTTAAAATGTGGAAAAATCTTCAGGATATTACAAATATATAATTTTACAGGATTTTTTTCCTGTTAAAAGTGTAAACTTTTTTTGATACGCACTGTATATAAACATATATATATATATATATATATATATATATATATATGTATTCACTTTTAGCGTGCAAGTTACTGATGACGCTTCTAAAAAGAAATATGAACTTTGCCACATCCATTTAAAAGTGCGTTTGAGAAAGAAGAAGCGTTATATCTGATTGACAGATTTCAAAGAGCGATGAGTTATGCTGGATTGGTTGACATCAATCAAGCGTTCCACCCACTTTTCCATTACGGTTGTAGCATCATGAAGTCAGCGTCGTATATGTTTCCTCCATTTTTATACTTCCCACTTGCAAATCCGTCGACGAAACTTTTCAAAAGCCATTGAAAGTTTCTATCCTTCGTTGTAGAATTCAGACGGCATTTGTCATGTTGTTTGGTACACAAGTGCGTTTTAGAAGGGAAATACGATTGCTATATTTCACTGTTCAAAATTTAGTCCACAAAGAACAGAACGCATCGAATCCGATTCCTCACACCGCACTCGACCAATGATGACAACTTTATCATCTACAGTTCTACCCTCTAACCAGTCATGGCCATTGGAAGATAACAACTGGAGGTCTTGGGACACTGTTCTCCAATCAATATCGTCATCCTTAGGCGCTCTAGGTAATCTAGTTGTCCTTCTAGTACTGATTCCCCAACGCTCCTTCAGTCGTTCCACTGATACTTTAATAGGTAGTCTTGCTGTAGCTGACTTTATGACTTCCTTGCTTCTTCTCCCGTTTCCAAGACCTAGAACAGTGCCGCTAAACTGGCTCGGTCTACTCTACTGTTGGATGTTGTATTCTAACTCGCTCATTTGGATTTGTATCACCGCTTCAATTTATATTCTCCTATTCATCTGCTTCGATAGATACATCGCTATTGCGTGTCCATTGAAATACAACATCTATATCACCAAATGGCGCGTCCGGCTTGGGGTTGGTGTAATATGGATGTGGTCTTTGATTAATCTATGGAATGACTACCGCTTCAAGATTGACCCAACGAACCAGGAATGCATCGCAGAAGATCTCTCAGAGTTCACAAGGATATTCACCGGTTCCCTCAACTTCATCTTCTTGTATGCAATCCCGGTAATGACTATGCTGATAACGCAGATTCTGAGTGCCCGTACGCTGCTTCGTCAGTCTCTCCGTTTCGCTGCTACCTCGCATTCGAAACCAACATATCACCTGGCCGCTCGGCGTAGGGTACTGCGAATGACAACCATTGTAGTTGCCACATTCATCATCACCATTGGCCCAAATCAATTCGCCTACTTCTGCTATAACCTTGGAGTCATGCCAGAGTGGTTTTATTTGGGTACACTCCATCGCTTTACGGTTGTTCTGGCATCATTCAACTCGTGCCTCAACCCTTTCATCTATGCATGCCAAAATAAACGATTCCGCCAAGGTGTCAGGGATATATGGACCAAGTCTGACACGGCTAGAGCTCCTATTTTCGGTCATATTTGAGTGGACCTTACAGAAGGGACATTATACTGAGCATCAATCGTTGCATTCGGATTCTATGACATTTCCTATCCGCGACCTTAACGCATCGTTTGCTCCCGTGCAATTTCCTTCTCTGCAAATTTCTCAAAAAATAAAAATTGAGGGTATAAGGGCTCTAAAAAGGTTTTTCGGTTCAAAATGGCCGGAGTATGAGGATTGGGTTAGAGGTCACTTCGAATTTTGGGTTTATGTTCGGCTACATATAAGTGGAATTTCGGTAGGAACAATTGTCGCAGGAGAAAATGATGTGGAACCCTTAAATTGCCGTTCCACTAATTTCCCTGATATAAGGCGAGGGGTAGGGTTGTGATCAGGTTTTTTCGGGGGGGGGGTCAGAATTAGGATTACGATGGAGGAAATCGAAGGGTAAACAAGCAAGGTTTGAAGCTCAGGCTTTCTCGTTTGGCTCGATGTTTCTATTTTCGTTAGAGCAAATGCAACGTTACGGGCCTGCACTGTTAGAAAATTTCTGCAGCAGTCTCGAGAACACCTGTTATCTTACTGCACTGTGTAATAATTCGTGTAAAATCACGGAAAATTTGTATTTTGTGTATGTAAATTATTTATTGTAATAAAACTGTTTTCCCCTCTTTTTAAAAAAAGACATTCTCTGTAGAATTGAAAAAAAAATGCAGAAAATCTTTCATGTTATAACAATTAACAGATCGATTTGGTTTTTTTTTTTCTGTAGAATATGTTTTCGTCTCGCCTGCATAGCAAAGCGAAACTATAGTCGCCCTTTTCCGACGGCGGCGGCGTCGTCAACATTGAAATCTGAACTAAGATTAACTTTGAAATGTCATCATAACTTAAAAAAATATATAAATCTCGTTCATGAAACTTTGACATAAGGGTGATTAAGTGTTACTAAACATTCTGCCCGAGTTGCAGATCACATGATCAAGGTCAAAGGTCAATTAGCGCCAATGAACTTGACAATGCTGGGGGTATTCATGGAATTATTATCATAACTTTGAAATTTTATGGATATAGTTCATGAAACTTGGACATACCATGTATCCCTGAATATCCTGTTTTCGTTTCAGATCACATGGCCAAGATCAAAGGTAATTTAAGATCAAGAGATCAATGAACTTTGGCCATATTTTTTTTGTTAAATTGGCATCACTAGTTTGAAGGTTTATGAATCTACACATGTAGTTAATCAAACATAGACATAATGGTTAGAATGTATGTTATGCACCCGTCTTAGGTCACATGACTTTGGTCATGTGGGGTCAATGGAATAGTATTTTATTTTGAGTGTATTCTTTTGTGAATAATTATTAATAGATTTTTTCAAAGCCAGCACTCTTGCTATTTCATGTATATTGAATCGCGTAATGCAGACGAGACTGCCGGAGGCAGCTTGGCGTTTACCAGCAAAAACTGCTGTCCTGCCGAGTACCTACGGGAGATTATTTTTTCCAAAACAGTGTGGTTGAGGTTGGCTGGCCTCAGTCCTTGCCACACTCGAACCATCTTGGTCACATGATTAAAATAGATAAGGGCACAGTTTGATAAAGTTTGGCAGTACTTGACTAACAGGTTACCATAGAAACAGTCAATAGAAAATATCAATTAATCAAACTGCCATCATCGTCTTTTATCAAAACATGCCAATATGGCATCCTTTCTCCATCAAAGCAGCATTAGCAAGCAATTTAGTGATAATTTAGTAATGGTGTCTCTGAGAAGTTGACTAAGTTGCAAGATTTACTTGGCTTATACTAATCAGTCGGGTCGCGTGCGCGTGCGAAATCACTCGGGTTTTGGATTTTTGGCGATTGTTTTTCTAACAGAATCTTCAATGGGAAAAACAGGCAGAGAAAATGAAGTTGAAATTCGAGTTTCGTTTTAAGCCGGCAAGTGCCTTAAATAAAATATACTGGACTTCTGTTTTAACATAATAAACGAGCGAATTTTGACTACTCTTATAACATAATCACAATCCACATATTTGACCTGATTTCTGTTGTATTTTGTGAACATCCTAATCGTTATCTCCCATTTACTCCAACATGTTTCTCTCTCTCCGCACACTCGATTTTCATTGTGAGGTACTGAAATGAAGTTGGGCATAAACACACGAACTTCTAAGGTCTACAGTATATTCTCTTCTTCCAGAGGTAAAAAGATAATTCGGGGTATGATTCGCGCGCGACAGAAATTCAAATCAGACAGAATTATCAGACCAATATTCCAGTATAAATAAGTCGTATATGATATATGAATGCCTTTCGTTTCCATTCTTAATACAGGTCTTATTATCGTCTTCACTCTTCCTCCAGAGAAATAAAATCGCTCGCACAGTAAAAATTTACGACGAAAATGCAAATTATCATACCATACTGAAAATTAGTCTACATTAAACTCGGATTGGAAACATACAGCAAACAGAAGACATGGCTTCCGATAGTGACTGGTAATAAAAAAATTCCTCATTTTCATTTGTTATTAATGTTTTACATTGCATTGTTTATGTTCTCGCTCTCGAATTGATTCATGGGTAAAGCAGCCAGCAATGTAACGTTGGATCTACCCCGGCTCGACTAACGTTAGCTTGCCCCCTGCTACCGATGCATGTCGTTTCCGACCGCGATCGGGTCCCGTCATGGCGCCAGGCATGCAGGTATGTCCGCATATGGGAATGATACTGGTAATATCGATGTGGATATATGGCAAGTTCCGACTCCTAGTCCTCGTATAAGACACAATAGAAGTCCGGATCTATTCTAAGTTAGTTGAGGCACATGGCTGATTTGCTTGTTTGTTCTGTTAAAACAGTAGTCCAGTACAATTTATTTAAGGCACTTGCCGGCTTAAAATGAAACTCGAATTTCAATTTCCTTTTATTTTCCCAGCGTGTTTGTTCCATTAATAACACCGTTTGAAAAAAAAAATCGGTGCAATAGTCAAATATGACTAATCGCCACTCAAAGCAACATAAAAAGGAGAAGAGGAAGAAAAGATGAAACATCGAAATCCAAAAAAAATGCCAAAAATCCAAAACCCGAGTGATTTCGCACGCGACCCGACTGATTAGTATAAGTATATATAAGCCAAGAAAATCTTGCAATGTAGTCAACTTCTAAAAGTTCAATCTTGGCATTACAGCATACCAAGGTGACCGAATAAGGAATTACATCACCAAGTCGACTTGTTAATTAGTTTAAAGTCAACTTGGCCAGAGGACTGTTTAATACTATTAGAACTGTTCGTAAGTTAAGAGCGACTTTAAGAACGACTGGTGAACAGTTCTTACGTACTTATGGGTTTGCCATTGAGATAATTTTGCACCTACTAGCCATGGAAAGAAAATAATAAAAACAAAGAGTTTTTGTGAATTCCTACTCACGACTCGACAGATTTTTTTATCAATGCAAGTGGAATATTTATGTTTAACTGTATGCTGTATATGATGTCGTGTAATAGAAACTGTGGTTAAGAAAGAGAATGTTTACTTTTTTCGAGACACCACGCCGGAATAGCCAGATCGCCCTGGCCTGCTCTAACCCAAGATTGAATCATGTTTTTGATATGAATAATAATAGCTGGACTTTTAAAGCGCTCTTTGGGTGAGGATACAAAGAACTGATGTTATTACCCCAGCTATAGTCGTTTTGCCTACAGGCGCTCTGGCATTCGAGGAATTTCTTCCCATTTACCTCACCTGGGTTGAGTGCAGCACAATGTGGGTAAATTTCTTGCTGAAGGAAAAGACACCCATGGCTGTGAATCGAACCCATATCCCTCAGATTGAAAGACGCGAGTCATAATCACTAGACCACGACGCCCCTACAAAATCCTGTATGGAGTACCCGCGGGCAAAACTATCGCACGATACGTTTTTAGTATCCATCTTGTTCCGGACTAACACATATCTCCTCTGAGGAATAAAATAGTTTTGGATGCTAAATAAGTCCGGACACGATGTATCTGTGAAAATAACCCTTTAACTTCGAAAAGTCAAGAGTTCGTATATTTCAAAATCCACCGCCTCACCGGATCCTGGATCTTGAAATGTATGAGGCGCGAATAGCAATTTATAGAGGGGTGTTACCCCCGCCTGGAATAGCAAACCAAGATTGACAGTTGAATTTCAGGACTTGACCTTTTTATTCAAACTCCGTCTGAATCATTGTGAAGTATTGATTGAAACATAATTAAGCTTTTTTTGGCAACATGTCATATGTAAGCACTCCGACGCACTCGATAATTGGCCTCTGATTATAACTGACAGCATTCATGTTAAACTGTATTATGGTTTCAAATGAGTCGAGTGACTGCAATTGAGTACACTAATAAAAGGGTGAGGAGCGCAGGTTGTTGAGAGATATGGGGAACAGAGAAAGCACGATGTGAAAGAGAGAGGCATGGCGTTAGCCTGACCTACACCATCACATAGAGAGGGGTGTTCAGTTTCAACAAGGAGTTTGAAGTTATCTTAGGGGAAAGCCGAAGGGTAATCGCGAAAGTAACTGCCGTCCAATCTGTGCTTTCCGGTTTTTTTTTCATCCGTTGCGACCCTTTGAAAAAAATCTTGTTTCGGCTACCGTTCGAACTAGAAATAAAAACCCAAATAGAACGATAATATTGGATATTATGCTGTCAAAGATATAGAATGATTTAGCAAAATTTGACAATTTTAGAAAATACGTACGTGGGCTGAAGGTCCAACCCCATACACACATATATTTTCTTTTTTGCTGTCTCGCTCTCTGTCTTATATTTCAGAAGACGTGGGGTCTATAGCCCACAAAAACCACAGGCAGCGGAACAGTTTTGAAAGGGGGCTGACCATACAAAACAACACAATTTTTTTTCATTTCATTTTTACGTTTTTGTACATGCTTTTGGAAAAATGGGAGGGCTGAACCCCCCCCCCCTTCTCTCTCTATCTCTCTCGCTCTCTCTCTCTCTGTAACATGTATGTGCGTGCGGGTGTTCCCTTTTAAGTGATTTTGTTGATTAGATTGTTGTATGATAAGTACTTAAATATGTCAATATTCATGGTTCGCATTTAGTAGTCGTTTATTTATCAAAGCCCCTTTTACACCAGATGAAGTTCCCGCTACGTTGTAGTATTTTTTTAAATCCCTCGGACGTGGCGGCAACTTCGCCTGATTTTCTAGAAACATGAGAAATTTTCACGTGCGAGCTACGTCCGCACCACGTCGTTGTGAAGTTTATGTTGCGAACGTGTACGTTCTGACTACATCAAGCAGATATCGCGACTTGCTGTACCTCGTCTATTTGGAAGTAGAGCCAACTGATACCCCCTTTACAACAACGCTACATCCATGGAGTTCTCGCTGCGTCAAAGAAAAATGGCATTGACGCAGTGGGAACTAATACAGCGTCCTTAGGTCGTATACCGAAAACTGTTATTGACGTGACATAGTCTGCATGATCTCCGTAGACCCATTTTCCGTCACGTGGACATTGAAAAAATTGTCCGAAGTCCACGTAGCAAAAGCACCGTCTGAATGGTGCATTAATAACTGCGGTGACGCCCCTGCTCTTCATACATGCTGAAAGTCCCGCACTGACATACGTTTCCTCTTACTTTCTAAAATGCTAATCAACGATCAATCAGATTTGAAAAAAAATTGTAACCGCGAGATATTTTTCATCCACAACCTCGGTCTATTTTAAGGTGACAATGGTTCGGAGAACTAATAGTAATGTTGGAGGATTTTTATGATGGTTGACATCAATAATTACGCGTTTAATCCATTTTTTCCATTGCGGTTGCAGCATCATTAAGCGACCTTTCATCATGTTTACTCTAAATTTTCTTTCGCTTCTAGCTAGTAAATTACTGATGACACTTCTCCAAAGTCTTGATAAATCCTTCGTTGAATGTGGGCCACATCCATTTTAGAAGTGGGTTTGATAGGAGAAAGAAGAGGAGTTATATCTGATTGACAAATTTCTGTCCAAAAAGAACAATGTTATGCTGGATAGGTTGACACCAATCAAGCGTTTCATCAACTTGTACCTAATGGTTGCAGCATAAAGGGAGCGTCCGTCGTACGTTTTTTCCTTTTTTTCTACACTTCCAGCCTCCTGAGTCTCCAATGAATCTTTTCAAAAGCCATTGAAAGTTTTTATCGCTTCGTTGTATAATTATCTAGACGACATTGGTACACAAGTGCGTTTGCGAGGGGAAATATTAATGTTTCACTGTTCAAATTTTAGTCGACAAAGAACAGAACGCATCGAATCAGATTCCTCACACTGAACTCGAGAAATGATGACCACGTTATCATCTATAGTTCTACCTTCTAACCAGTCATGGACATTTGATGATATCAACTGGAGAACTTGGGACACCATTCTCCAATCCATATCGTCAATCTTAGGCGCTATAGGTAACCTAGTTGTCCTTCTTGTACTGTTTCCCAAACGCTCCTTTAGTCGTTCCACTGATACCTTGATAGGCAGTCTTGCTGTGGCTGATTTTCTGACTTCCCTACTTCTTCTCCCGTTTCCAAGACCTAGAACAGTGTCGCTAAACTGGGTGGGTCTGCTCTACTGTTGGACATTGTATTCTAACGCACTCATTTGGATTTGTATCACCGCTTCGATTTATATTCTCCTATTCATCTGCTTCGATAGATTCATCGCTATTGCGTATCCATTGAAATACAACATCTATATCACCAAACGGCGCGTCCGGCTTTGTGTTGGTGTAACATGGATGTCGTCTTTGATTAATCTGTGGAATGACTACCGCTTCAAGATTGACCCAACGAACCAGGGATGCATAGCAGAAGATCTGTCAGAGTTCGCAAGGATATTCACCGGTTCCCTGAACTTCATCTTCTTGTATGCAATCCCGGTAATGACTATGCTGATAACGCAGATTCTGAGTGCCCGTACGCTGCTTCGTCAGTCTCTCCGTTTCGCTGCTCCATCGCATTCGAAACCAACATATCACCTGGCCGCTAGGCGTAGGGTACTGCGAATGATGGCCATTGTCGTTGCCACATTCATCATCACCATTGGCCCAAATCAATTAGTCTACTTTTGCTACAACCTTGGAGTCATGCCAGAGTGGTTCTATATGGGTACACTCCATCGCTTTACAGTTGTTCTGGCATCATTCAACTCGTGCCTCAACCCTTTCATTTATGCATGCCAAAATAAACGATTCCGCCGAGGTGTCAGGGATATATGGACCAAGTCTGATACGGCTAGAGCTCCTATTTTTGGTCATATATGAGAGGACAAAAGGGATATTGAATTTTTACATATCACGTTAGTTCGTGGTTTATCAAGCCTGAATGAATCGGGTTATTTGAACTCCTTCTCCCTAGCTGAGATATTATGGTTGAGCATAAATCGTCACATGTTTATGGTATTTGCCTTTGGATTCCATGACATGATCATTATCACATAGACCGGGGGCTGCAGAGTTTATTCAACTGATCGGGTTCATAAGGTTTGATGGTCCCATCATCTTAGCATGATATCAGTGGTCAAGAAAATGTGTTGCTGCCGGGTCATATTCTGTACGGAAGGCCCAGAGGACCCCATATTTGTCGGTCACCTTTGATTTTTCACAATTATTTTGATAGTAACATTCGATTGCAATCGTTTTCTGGACAGTCCGGTTAATATTTTTGGAAAAATGTGAGAATTTATGCCAAATTTCCATGTTTTTGGTCAAAAATTTGTGCATTGATATCTTTGTGTTTTGTCATTAATATCAACAACTAATGCAAAATATCAGCATTGAACACGAAAGAAGATATATCAACGAGAACATCGATATGCTTCATGGCAGTATTTGATGTCTTAACTATCTCAGATAAAGGGAAAATACTCAAGATGTATTCCGCGATATTGCGATAAAATTACACCAAAAAAGCAACCTCCGTCACCTTGTCACACTAGTGATACCGTTACAATGCGCTCGCTTGCATACCTTTCAAAAGAGTACAATAGGCTCAATCTGTCTTGCCTCGCCTTTGTTGGTGTGACTAGCACGCATAAATGCATGTAATGAGCGTAGCCATAGAAAGGTGTACATTACATATATTGGTATAAGGGCAGAAGGCGTTTTCTACATATTAAAGCAACGCTTATGTTAATGAAACCTCTTGCAAAAATTAGAGGAAGCGTTGCTTTGCATGACGCAAGCAATTACGTTCGAGCACCTTAAAGCACAGTCCCGCAAAAGAATGTCGAAGGACCCCCACCCTTATCCGTAGCTTGACTGATAAAATATACCGAATTTTGAAGCCTTCAATGTAGCAAAATGATGCTCCGGTTAGGTAAAAAAAAAACATTTATTTTCTTGAAATTACTTGGAGACAAAAGAGCAGGTTCTTCTCTATCAGCTACATATAAAGAAGTGAGGGCACAGCAAAGCCTACCCTCTCAAGTCAACAAGCCCCTTTTTCGTATTTTGCCCATTTCCTGGAAAACTTCGCCATTTTGGAGCCACATTAAGGAAAAAGGTGTTTCTACAGGTAGGGAAACCACTTTTATTGTTTTAAACCATTTGTAGAAGAAAGACTAGACTTTCTTCTATCTGCTACATAATTATAAAGAATCGCTGACACATCAAAGCCAACCTTGTCAGTGGGTTGCCGAAGACACCTTCCCCCCTTTCCGTAATTTGTCAATTTATGGGAAAATCTGCAAATTCGCAGCCCCCACTGAGGCAAAGTTTGTTTCTGCTAAATAGCATCCACTTTGTCTTAAAACTACGTGGAGGCAAAAGGGAAACCTTTCCTTATCAGTTACATATAACGAAGTTTGTAACTCCTGGGAGATGCAAATGTAGGATTTTCTCTATCAGCTTCATTTGCAGCCGTGCTCGCACACCAAAGCCTACCCCCATCAGGAGTTCCCGAACTCGACCACCCCTTTCCCGTATTTTACCTTTTTATGAGAAAATTCGGGAATTTGGAGCCAACATTGAGGCAAAGAGATGTTTCTCCTATACATGTATAGCAAACGACTCTTATTGTCGAAAACCACTTGGATACAACAGAGTAGTATTTTCTCTATATGCTACATAAGAATTTGGTTGCAAAAAGGGTTAGGTCCACTTTTGACCATTTTATTCTCACTTATTGCAATATTCTTATATGAGAAACTAAATTGTCATGTTAACATAAAATTTGGTATAAAATAAATCTACCTGTCTTCAATTTTTTCTATTTTTTTTTAACTATCCTTGTGGACCTTATCAGTTTTGAAAGCAAACAGAAATGAATCCAATCTCTTTTGATTAAAAAGTGATTTTTCTTTGCCACTTCTAATCACGTTTTCATTTGAATTTCAAATTTCCTTTGGTATCATCAGAGCGACTAAAAATTAAGAGATTTTGAGATAAAAGATAACAAAAAATTATGAAAAATTGACCTAACCCCTTTTGACAGAGGAGCTTTTCAGAAGAGTTTGGTTGCAAAAGGGGTCAGGTCCACTCCAAGGAAAAAAAACCTTTTTTCACTTTCTCCCATATTGCGATATTCCTACACGAAACTAAATTTTCATGATACCCTACCATGGGAACATGATATTCGGTATAAAAGAAATCTACCTGTCTCCATATTTTTCAAAGTATTCTTTTCCAAAAAGATTGTGTGTGGACCTAACCCATTTTGGAAAAAAAAGTATTTTTCTTTGCCATTTTAGTTCAGTTTTTCATGGGAATTTCAACTTTTCTTTGGTATCATCTTATAGAGCTACTAAAAATCTTTACATTGAGACAAAAAAAACAATCAAATTTGATGAAAATGGACATAACCCCTTGTGCAAGTGAGCTCTTCATATAACAAAGTGCTTGCACATCGAAGCGTACCCCCTCAAGGGGCAGCTGAAGTTACCAAACCCCTATTTCGTATGTTGCCCATTTCTAGGAAGATTCGCAATTGTGGAGCCCCATTGAGACAAACGGCATTTCTGCTTTGCATAAAAGTCATATTTTTTTGTAACTCCTGAAAGATGTAAAGGTTGGATTTTATCAGCTTCATTTGAAGACGTGCTCGCACACCGAAGCCTACCCCCGTCAGGGGCTGCCGAATTCTCCCCACACTTTTGAGACATTAATAGTGTCGTGAAGCATATCAATGTTCTCGTTAATATATCATCTTTCGTGTTGAATGCTTATATTTTGCATTAGTTGTTGATCTGTACAAAAATATGAAGAAAAAAAATATTTTCATGAGAAATCCAAGATGGCCGACAAAAATCCTCTGGGCCTTCCGTACAGGATATGACCGGCAGCAGAACATTTCCTTGACCACTGATATCATGCCAGCATGATGGGACCATCAAACCTTATGTAAACGATCAGCTGAATAAACTCTCCCAGTCCCCGGTCTAAAAGGCGACCATTTCTGATAGCACCACCGCGACTGGTACCGGAGCATTGCATCCCGATGCCCTTGGATCGCTGAACAGGAACATACAGGCTTCGTTTTCCAAAGTGTTCGACAAGTTGGATCACTTTTTTTCAGAAACCACAGCCATCAGAATAAAAGTTAATGAAATTGAAGGGCGGTTGCCTTCAATTCAGAAAAAGTAAAAGGAAATAGAAAAGGAGATAATTCCTAAAATAAAGGATGACCTTGAAATAAAAATAACAGATATACAGTCTAAAATTACGGGAATGGAGATCGCAGAGCAATGGCTGACAGGAATAAAGTCTTAGCGACCCCCGAAAATGGTGATCGTCGACCACGAGATCGCGATGCTTCTGCTGCCTCAACTCCTGGAACCACCCGACAGTAGGTCTCTGTTCGCACGGACCTTCCCCCGGAATCGCAGGCCAAGAGGCGCCATCTAGCCCATATCGCCTATAAAATGAGACACAAAGATGGAGTTTCTTCCAAGATTATAATTCAGAATACCACTGTTTGCCTTAAGTGGAAGCAAAAGGGCTCTACTAGATAATAGAAATGAAAACCTAACTTGGAAATCTATTATGTATAATCTCCCAAAACAAGTTCTAAGTTTTGAGTTGTTAATCCATGTATTGACTCTTTGCCCTCTTATACAAACTTGCATAGCTGGGGTAAACGCCTAAATGATAAGTGTATATTCTGCCCTGGTACCACAGGCACTCTCCATCATATACTGCCCAGTCTTCCTTGAGAGATATGATTGGCGTCATAATAACATTCTGAGGATAATGCACAAAACATTTCTTGAAAATTTGACTAACGGGGGTATTTATACTGATTTAGAAGGGCATTCAATCGCCGGGGGCACCATACCTCCCCCACATTCTCACAACCACTTTGCGCCCAGATTTTGGTCAATCTACGGGAAGAACAGAAAGAGATAATTATCACCGAATTAACAATCCCATTTGAAACCAACATTGATGATGCACACCAAAGGAAAGTCACAAAGTATGAGTCGATCGTTAGGGATATCAAGGAAAAGGGGTACAAGGTGTCATTCTACGTTGTAGAAGTCGTGGTAAGGGCCCTAGTAGACCGGATTAATAAACACCGCCTTAAACAAAATCCTCAGAACAACAAGCTCAAAAATCCGACCAACCGAATTTTTCCATACCGTTTCTAAACTCGCCATACTCTCCTCTTTTTCGATATTCTACGCAAGAAAAGAGCAAACCTGGGGGTAGGTATGACAGTTAGACCCGTAACCATCCCTAAGGGCCCAAGATAATTTGCTTAATTATGTTGGTCGTTTTTTGCGCAAGGCAAATGTACTTCTAATATAACTTTCATAACTTTGTGATGTCAATAGCTAATTAAATTGATCTGAACACACAAAAACATATAATGATCACAGACGTATATGATAATAATAATTAAGACGATACCGCAGTGGAAATTGGATACCTAACACCTCTCATAATATTGTCTGTACATTTCAAATATGCAATAATTAATTAATTCCATTTACATATCCAACTCTAATTTTGGAAAATTGAATTTTTCTTGGGGGGGGGGGGTTCAACGTGATATCAACGACAGCTTTAACTGATTATTTTCCTGCATTTATGTTGCTCTGAATATTTTTCTATATTGGTATACGTATTACTTGTCTTGTTATCCATGTACTGACCTGTCATTCATTTGGAATGAAAGGGTGGACCTGGTCTCTTTATGTATATATTGTATATCAGTGTCTTTGAACTTGAGTCATGATGAAACAAACCGAGTATGAGAATAAGAACCCTCAGTCGATGACTTCGATGATTCCTTATTCTCTTGAATTTTGTTACATCCGTCATGTCTATTATCTGCAAATTATTTTCTCATATGATATTATTTGAAATTCAATGTATTATACTCAGAAAGAGAATCTTTCATGACTGGAAATATGAAATAAAACTGCAACCAACCGATGGTGCTGTCCGTAATCTCCTGACAGATTTTCTAACCTAGTGAATACCTGATGATTTTCGCATAAACATTTTTAAGACTAAAAAATATTAGCAAATTATGAGAAATGTACCTTTCTTTGTTCATAGCAGTTCTTATCATTTTCAAACGCTGTTCTTTTAGATTATATTACCCAGCAAGAATATCTCTTGTATTTTACCTTTATTCAACAATATTGATGTATTTTATTCCTTACATATGGAAATTCATTTTAGCTTGCCTAAAAAAGCTAGCTGAATTGAAATATAACATAAAATTGAGAACCTAAGTATATTATGTGTGGTCAAAGTTTATATACTGACATAGAAAATAGAATTATCTTTACATTTCACTGAGTATCTCAGGTTTTGTTTATTGAAATTTTCTCAAGTATGTTTACAGCATATTTGAATAAGGGCAAAAATATAATCAAGTAACGCAACAAATCATTTGTGTTTATATGTGCTTGTATTAAAGCTAAATGACAGTAGTTGCAGTAAAACACTGATTTCGTGAGAAAGTCTGTAAAACCAAGGTTAAGTATTACTATATCATCGTCGATCTAGATCTAGTACAGTTACATACACTGAACTTTGTAAAATCATAAAATCTAAGCTGAAAAACAATCACACTGAAGATCGCCAACATAGATAGGCACACGTGGGTCAGTGAATATTATTGCTGAAATGAAGACCCGACGGAAGTGCCCAAATCCGCGTTTTTTTTTTTTTTTTTTTTTGCTTATTTCTGAGCAATTACACAATTTCTTCCAAAATCCTTCGGCACATATTTTTTTATGCATATAAACAGACACTTGGGTGGTCATATTGGAATCTGTAAAAAGTCATTTTTAGATCGTTACCACAACTGGCATTTATATTTAAATTGTGGCCAAAACTGATTTTATTGGGGGGTGGCGGCCATTTTGGATTTTGACCCGGCACACTTTTTTCTCGAACCCGAGACAATTTTGTTTAAATGTTGAGATAAGGTAAAAGGAATACAAAAAAAAACTGTTGCCACTCGTTTATAGCCCACTCCTAATATAACACTTGTAATTGTCAATGAATAAAGTGAGGCATCTGACCTAGATAATAAAAAAAAATCATGAGATTGGGAAAGAATAATTTGCAGGATTAAGTTATGATTAAATAATTTGAACTAATTGGAACTAACTTTGGAGGACATGCGACGCCAGGGAAGGCGTGGAAGACGGCGGTGTTTACTCATTAAATATCCTTCCAATTCATGAGTATTCATGAAGTTTATATGATTGTCCTGATTCTTTATAAGTTTGTCAATTCAAAAATCGACACGACTTATTTTTCGGGACCATCCCCGGATGAAATATTGTTGCCTAATTCACCTCATAATTACGAGCCTGTCTCTTTTACGAGTTTTAGTAATTTTTGACGAGCGCCATCTCTCAACGTAGCGGTGAAGTTGACCCAAATTGCGCGCGTGACGCACAAACTATGGTATAACCCATAGGTATAACCCATGGGTATAGATCATAGCAAAACTTTCCATTCACTGCGTGTTACGTGCAGGTACGTGCCTTACTCGACTTCATCAAAGATACTACAAAGGGAAGATTGGACACTTTGGCGATTTTCTTAAATGATCGATAAATGTTCCTGGGGAGGGCGCCCAACCGCGTTGAGAATGTAAACCATCGCACATCGGCAGGCTGCTGTGTGTAAGACACATGGGGAAAATGAGAGTAGGGAATTTGGAGAGGGTTCAAGGGCGGCTCATGGGAATTATTCCACTTTTAATTACCCAGGAACCTCTAAAAATATATTCGTCTCTAATTTGATAGAAAAAATGAAGAGAAAAATTCTAAAATGTAAAAATCGTCTAATTCCTTCACCCCTCCACCATTTCTCTTATATATTTTGTACACAACCATTTCGCGATACGCATCAGTGGACTCAACGCTGTAGGGCGCTCTTCCCGAGCGTTTCATTACGCGGTCTATTTACTGTCCGATTTTCCCCTTGTAGTATCTTTGACTTCATACACATGCTGAAGGTACGTCCCGCACGCACTGACATACGTTTCCTCTACTTTCTTAAATGCTCATCAACGATCAATCAGATTTGAAGCGTTATATCTCACTGACAAATTTCAGTCTACGAAGAACAATGGGTTATAATGGATTGGTTGACACCAAGCAGGCGTTTCATCCACTTTTCCATATTGCGGTTGCAACATCATGAAGAGAGCGTCCGTTGTACATGTACGTGTTTCGTCTATTTCTACACTTACATACAATTTATGTAACCTTATGATACATACATAAGGTTACATAAGGTTCAGTTTTGGACGCAGGATCTTCTGTTCATCTATGTCTAGCTCATGGTGATAAACAGTAATGTCTGAAGAAGTGGCGCGGTCTGGGGGGAGCAACATCATAATCAAATTCTAATTCTACGCCAAAAAATAATACAATAAAAAAAATTAAATTCTACTCCACCGAAAATCAATACTATTTTCAAATCGTGTTACATCCTTAGACTCTATTACAAGCTCAGGAAAAATTCCCACCTGCAAAGTTGTCAATGAAACTTTACAAAATCCATTAAAAGTTTTGATCGTTCGTTGTAGAATTCAGACGGCATTGGTCATGTTGTTGGTACACAAGTGCGTTTGAGAGGGGGAAATAATGTTATCAAGTTTTTTTTTTTACCTGACTGCTAAGAAAGCACGAATGCCTGTGAGCAAGCAACCAGGGAACCAACGGCTTGAGGTCCTCTCCGAGGGACCTGGTAATGAGGATAAATGCCTTACCAAAGGGCACTAGCGCACCACTTGGGAATCGAACCTCGGGTCACCGGAATGCGAAACTCCCGCTCTAACGACTGAGCTATCGCGCCTCCCATAACATTTCACTGTTCGTAAATTTTAGTCCACAAAGAACAGAACGCATCGAATCCGTTTTCTCACACCGAACTCGAGCAATGATGACCACAATATCATCTACAGTTCTACCTTCTAACCAGTCATGGCCATTGGAAGATAACAACTGGACATCTTGGGACACTATTCTCCGATCAATAACATCATCCTTAGGCGCCCTAGGTAACCTAGTTGTCCTTCTAGTACTGTTTCCGAAACGCTCCTTTAGTCGTTCTACTGATACCTTAATAGGCAGTCTTGCTGTGGCTGATTTTCTGACTTCTTTGCTCCTTCTCCCGTTTCCAAGACCTAGAACAGTGCCGCTAAACTGGCTCGGTGTACTCTACTGTTGGATGCTGTATTCTTACTCGCTCATTTGGATTTGTATCACCGCTTCAATTTATATTCTCCTATTCATCTGCTTCGATAGATACATCGCTATTGCGTGTCCATTGAAATACAACATCTATATCACCAAACGGCGCGTCCGGCTTGGGGTTGGTGTAATATGGATGTGGTCTTTGATTAATCTTTGGAATGACTACCGCTTCAAGATTGACCAAACAAACCAGGAATGCATCGCAGAAGATCTCTCAGAGTTCACAAGGATATTCACCGGTTCCCTCAACTTCATCTTCTTGTATGCAATCCCGGTAATGACTATGCTGATAACGCAGATTCTGAGTGCCCGTACGCTGCTTCGTCAGTCTCTCCGTTTCGCTGCTACCACGCATTCGAAACCGTCCTATCACCTGGCCGCTCGGCGTAGGGTACTGCGAATGACGGCCATTGTAGTTGCCACATTCATCATTACCATCGGCCCAAATCAATTCGCCTACTTCTGCTATAACCTTGGAGTCATGCCAGAGTGGTTTTATTTGGGTACACTCCATCGCTTTACGGTTGTTCTGGCATCATTCAACTCGTGCCTCAACGCTTTCATCTATGCATGCCAAAATAAACGATTCCGCCAAGGTGTCAGGGATATATGGACCAAGTCTGACACGACTAGAGCTCCTATTTTCGGCCATATTTGAGTGGACCTTACAAAAGGGACATTTTACTGAACGGTGATATACCACCCTGGTTCGTGATTAAGCCTAAAGGATCCGGGTTATTTGAACCCCTTCCCTGAGACTCTAATGGTTGAGCATCAATCGTTGCCTTCGGATTCTATGACATTTCCTATCCGCGACCTTAACGCATCATTTGCTCCCGTGCCATTTGCTTCTCCGCAAATTTCTCAAAAAATAAAGAGTGAGGGTATAAGGGCTCTAAAAAGGTTTTTCGGTTCAAAATGGCCGGATTATGAGGATTGGGTTAAAGGTCGCTTCGAATTTTGGGTTTATGTTCGGCTACATATAAGTGGAATTTCGGTAGGAACAATTGTCGCAGGAGAAAATGACGTGGAACCCTTAAATTGCCGTTCCACTAATTTCCCTGATATGAGGCGAGGGGTAGGGTTGTGATCAAGTGTTTTTAGGGGGGTCAGAATTTGGATTATGATGGAGGAAATCGAAGGGTAAGCAAGCAAGGTTTGAAGCTCAGGCTTTCTCGTTTGGCTCGATGTTTCTACTTTCGGAAGAGCAAATACCGCGGTACGGGCCTGCACTGTTAGAAAATTTCTGCAGCAGAGTCTCGAGAACACCTGTAATCTTACTGCACTGTGTAATAATTCGTGTAAAATCTCGGAAAATTGGTATTTTGTGTATGTAAATTATTTATTGTAATAAAACAGTTTTCCCCTCTTTTTAAAACCGACCTGTTCTGTAAAATTTATAAAAAAAATGCTGAAAATCTTTCATGTTATAACAATTAACAGAATGATTTTTTTTCTCGCCTGCATAGCAAAGCGAAACTATAGTCGCCGCTTTTCCGACGACGTCGGCGTCGTCAACATTGAAATCTTAACTCTGATTAACTTTTGAAATGTCATCATAACTTAAAAAAAATATAAATCTAGTTCATGAAACATTGACATAAGGGTGATCAAGTATTACCTAACATTCTGCCCGAGTTGCAGATGACATGATCAAGTTAAAGGTCAATTAGCGCCAATGAACTTGACTATACTTATCATAACTTTGAAATTTTATGGATATAGTTCATGAAACTTGGACATACCATGTATCCCTGAATATCCTGTTTGCGTTTCAGATTACATGGCCAAGATCAAAGGTAATTTAAGATCAACAGATCAATGAACTTTGGCCATAATTTTTTTTTTTTTTGAATTGGCATCGCTACTTTGAAGGTTTATGGATCTACACATGTAGTTCATCAGACATAGACATGAGGGTTATCAAGTATGTTATGCACACGTTTTAGGTCACATGACTTTGGTCAAAGGTCAATGGACAGAGTATTTTATTGTGAGTGTATTCTTTGTGAATAATTATTAATAGCTGTTTTCAAAGCCAGCACTCTTGCTATTTCATGTATATTAAATCGCGTAATGCAGACGAGACTGCCGGAGGCAGCTTGGCGTTTACCAGCAAAAACTGCTGTCCTACCAATGCCTAACGATTGCCTACGGGGGTTACCACAAACAGAAACTACTTTTATAATATCTGTAACATCTTCTGTTATTTATTTTTTCAAAAACAGTGTGGTTGAGGTTGGCTGGCCTCAGTCCTTGCCACTCTCGAACCATCTTGGTCACATGATTAGAATAGATAATGGCAAAGTTTGATAAAGCTTGGCAGTACTTGACTGACAGGTTACCATAGAAACAGTCAATAGAAAATATCAATTAATCATACTGCCATCATCGTCTTAATTAAATCATGCCCATATGGCATCGTCACTCCTAACCATCAAAGCAGCATTAGCAAGCAATTTAGTGATAATTTAGTAATGGCGTCTATTAGAAGTTGACTAGGTTGCAAGATTTACTTGGCTTTTACTAATCAGTCGGGTCGCGTGCGCTAGCGAAATCACTCGGGTTTTGGATTTTTGGCGGTGTTTTTCTAACAGTATCTTCAATGGGACAAACACGCTGAGAAAATAAAAATGAAAGCGAAATTCGAGTTTCGTTAACAAAAACTTGATTTGAATAAAAAGAGAAAAATTCAATAAGCATAACACTGAAAATTCATCAAAATCGGGTGTAAAATAGGAAAGTTATGGCATTTTAAAGTTTCGCTTATTTTCAGCAAACTAGTTATATGAACGAGCCAGTTACATCCAAATGGGAGAGTTGATGCCATAAATCTGGTGGTATCGCTGCTTATATTAGTAATGATATTGTATTGTATTTCACACGTGTTGAAAATGACGGTGACGCCCTATGGTTTATAGTGAACAAACACATCATAGGCCATGAATTTCTATTAGGTCTCATTTATATCCCTCCGGAATCGTCTAGGTACTCTTCGTTAAATTTATTTGATGTTTTAGAAGATGATATTGTTAATTTTTCTATTAAGGCAAACAAAAAGTTGCCTGTTTGCATCTGCGGCGATTTCAATGCATGGACAGGGTGCTTACCTAATTTTGTTAACTTTGATGAAGAAGTGATTATAGGACAAGATGTAAAGTTGTTAAAGCAACTGGTCAACGTAGAAACAATTTCTAACCTGGGTTTTGAGTTAAATCGTAATTCAAGTCATAAAGCCACAAATAATTATGGTCAACGATTAATACAGCTTTGTAAAAATATGGATATGTACATTGCTAATGGTAGGCTAGGTGTGGACAGATATTTTGGCAGTCCTACTTGCAATAATAACAGTGTGGTGCATTACTTAATTATGTCGCCTGAGCCCTTACCTTTTGTCTCTAAATTTGAAGTTGAAGATTTCAATATTATGCTGTCTGATGTTCATAATCCAGTGCTATTTAGCTTTTGCAACAGTAATTCTTTGAATAACGTGACTGGTACCTATAAGGATATCAACAATCACTCTGTGAAAGACCAGAATTAAATAGCCCCCTCGGTTAAAGTGTTTTGGGAACCTTCAATGAAACTCACTTATCATGAAAAACTTGATATCGAAGATATTATGAACTTGATTCAGGATCTTGATCAGGCCCTTCTTGATACAAAAAATGTTGATTTAGAAAATTTTAATGATTTTAACCAGAGATTGAACGAGAGGCTCAAGACACCTGCAGCTTCCATTGGCTGTTTTAAAAAAAAACAGAGAAATAAAACAAATAGTGGCTATCTTACGTCTAAGTCACAAAAGTGGTTCAATCACAAGTGCCAAAATGCCAGAAAAAAATTTAACCGTGCCAAAATTAGATATAAAAACAACAAATCCAGAACAAATTTTGATCAAATGATCAACTCTGGAAAATGTTATAAGAAAACTGTGAAGAAAGCAAACTTTATGCATAATAAATCATTTGTTGATTTGTTGAGAAAGTCGAAATCAAAAAACCCCAAAGAATTCTGGGACTTACTGAAAGACCCTATTAACAAACACAAAGATTGTGTGGATTTTGATTTACTCACTCAACATTTCACCGAATTGAATAACCCCAACGGTGCGAATGATGCTAATACATGCGCTTCCCAAACCTCTTTAAGTGAGACCAATTCATCCAATGAATTTATTAATATGGATTTTTCAAAATCAGAGGTACTTAATGGAATTAATCAACTGAAACTTAATAAAGCACCCGGAATCGACTGTATCCTGAATGAATTTATTATCTATGCTAAGGATGAAATTGTTGAGGTCCTGACCAAATATTTCAATGTAATCCTATCATCTGGCTGCATCCCTGATGACTGGTCTATAGGTATTATTTGCCCAGTTTTTAAGAAAGGCTCACCCTCTGACCCTGGAAATTATAGAGGTATTTCTGTATTAAGCTGCCTTAGCAAACTCTTTACTTTGTTACTTAATAACCGAATTATGAATTTTATGGAGTCTTGCGGCTCACTTGGAAATGAACAAGCTGGTTTTAGACACAATTACTCCACCTTAGATCATATTTTTACCCTTAAAACTGTCATTGATATTTATTTACATCAAAAGAAAAGGCTTTATTGTGCCTTTATAGATTACCGTAAGGCCTTTGATTCTATCAATAGAATGAAACTGTGGAAAAGTTTGATCTCTCATGAAATTAACGGAAGAGTCCTAAATGTTATTATAAATCTATATAAAAAAGCAAAATCAAGTGTCAAATCGCATTGTGGCCAATTATCCAATTTCTTCCCCTCATTGATTGGTGTAAGACAAGGTGACAACCTATCGCCACTTTTATTTGCAATCTACTTAAATGACCTTGAAAGCGAATTGTTCAAATCATGTAAAGGTCTTAATTTGATATCAAATCTCTCTTACGACTTGCTACAAACAGAGGACACTGTCACATATTGTAGGCTGATCGCTTTATTGTACGCTGATGACACAATTATTATGGCTGAATCTGAAAAAGACTTACAAACTGCCCTTGATAAACTTAATAGTTACTGTCAAGACAAAGATCTTTCTATTAATGTTGACAAAACTAAAGCAATGGTTTTCTCAAGAGGGAAAATTAGAAATAAACCCTCTTTTCACTTAGGGAGGTCATTGGTAGAAGTTGTAGATGATTACACATATTTGGGCATATGCTTCAATTATAATGGGAAACTTATTAAGGCTGAAAAGAAGTTGTACGACCAAGCCAGCAAAGCCATGTACGCTTTAATTGCTAAAGGTAGACGACTGGCTTTACCAATCGACATCCAGTTAAAGTTGTTTGATAGCTTAGTACTGCCAATTGTAACATATGGTTGTGAAATTTGGGGCTATTCTCAATGTGCCCTAGCTGAAAAGCTGCACCTGAAATTCTGTAAACTAATTCTTAAGTGTAAACAATCTACCCCTACTTGTATGATTCTTGGAGATCTTGGTCGATACCCTGTTATTAATTACATACAATCAAGAATGGTCAGCTTTTGGGCCAAACTGATTCAGACAGATTTGCATCATACTGCTAATACTATGTATAGCTTAATTTTCAATATGCAGGATAAACAAGATTATCACTCTGAGTGGTTGTATGCTATACAAAAGATTATTACTAGTACCGGTTTTAACAGTTGCTGGACACTTCAGTCAAACTGTGTTAGCAGTATTTCTAGTTTGAAAGCTAAACTAATGCAAAGATTGGATGACCAGTTTATCCAGTCTTGGCTCTCCACTATTGAATCCTCTACTACATGTTTCAATTACAGAATATTCAAGAAAAAGTTTGGTTTGGAAAAACATCTCATAACCCTTCCGCAAAAACATGCTGTTAACCTCACAAAATTTAGACTGGCAAACACACTACTCCCAGTGGTCTCAGGTAGATATACCAGCATTAGTTACGATGAGAGGCTATGTACTTTGTGCGATCAAGGAAAAATTAGAGACGAATTCCATGCCCTTTTTGAATGTAGCTTCTTCAACGATGTTAGAAAGGAGCTTCTCCCTATGTATTATTATAAAAACCCAAATACTTATAAGATGGAAAAATTGTTTACTACTGTAATTAAAGAAAAAATGACAAAGCTTTGTAAATTGATTTATGCCATTATTACAAAATACAGGGCCTCGTAGCCATCATAAATCCCTACCCCCTAACCCCGCCGCCACCTTCACCCTGAGCTTCATCCCCCCCCCCCCCATCAGTCTCGAGGTAACCTACGTACGGCACGTTACCCCGGTATCACGTATGTTCCCAGTAATGTTCCCCACGCGTGGACTTATATACACAATAGTCCTACAAGTTATGTCTCACAATGTATATACGTTAAATTCTCATCTATATTTATCTTGCCGTTTCATGTTATGTATAAACATGGAGCTACAAGCTCCATGGTATAAGTACTGCCATTTTCAGGCAACGATAGGTTGCCTGTTTTGCTCATCTAGTATTGTATATTCACCCTACACATAATGTATATGAACTGCGCTTAATGTGGTTGGGTGACCTGCCGCGGGTTACAGAATACTAGTAGTCAGGTGTTCAAGATCATATTAGACCTTTTACATACCACCTTTTTGCATAATCCATGTTTGTTGCGATTGACTTCTGACCTATTCGCCCCGCTGCATGTCGCCCAACTACTTAAGTGTGAGCTCACCATGTAGTATGTATATTACCCATTTGTAAATATGTTACTTTTGTTCAAATGTTTGAGCCTTTATTAAAGTTCAAAGTTCACTCACTCACTATTTCTTTTGTATTTTATTATATGAAATATTCTAATTTTCTCCTCATTGTCCTGTGAAACAAAGTTTTATTTTGCCCTGAACACGTGGAATTCCATTAGTTTAACATTTTGTGCTTCAGGCAAGGAGGTCCTAATCGTCAAATTCGTAAAAATTGAAATGTTGTTTAATTCAAACAATAAAAAACAAAAGAAATGGTGAGTGACATCATCGACTCTCTCATTTGGATGTAACTGGCTCGTTCATATAACTATTTTGTTGAAAATAAGCGAAACTTTGAAATGTCATAACTTTCTTATTTTACATCCGATTTTGATGAGATTCTCAGCACTGTGCTTGTCTGATTTTTCTCTATTGATTCAAATCGCTCGCAGGGTAAAAATTCACGACGAAAATGTAAATTATCATACTTTACTGAAAACTAGTCTAGATTAAACTCGGATTGCAAAAATACAGCAAACAGAAGATGTGGCTTCAGAGAGAGACGGGTAATGAAAAAAAATCCTCATTATTTGTCATTAATGTTTACATTGCATTGTTTATGCTCTCGCTCTCGAAGTGATTCATGAGTGACGCAGCCAGCACTGTAACGTTGGATCTACCTCGGTTCGACTAACGTTAGCTTGCTCCATGCTACCGATGCACGTCGTGTCCGACCGGGTCCCGCCATGGCGCCCGGCATGCAGGCATGTCCGCATATGGGAATGATACATGTAATATCGATGTGGCAGATATGGCAAGTTCCGACTCGGAGTCCTCGTATAAAACACAGAAGTCCGGATCTATTCTATAAGCTCCTTGAGCCACGTGGCTGATTTGCTTGTTTGTTATGTTAAAACAGTAGTCCAGTACAATTTATTTAAGGCACTTGTCAGCTTAAAACAAAATTCGAATGTCAATTTCCTTTTTTTTCCATAGCGTTTCTCCAATTGAAGAGACCGTTAGTAAAAAAAATCGGCGACAATGTTCAAATATGACTACTCTCCACTCAAACCAACATAAGAAGAAGAAGAAGTATCGAATGAAAAAAAATCGCCAAAAAAATCCAAAACCCAAGTGATTTCGCACGCGACCCGACTGATTAGTATAAGCAAAGTAAATCTTGCAACTTAGTCAACTTCTAAAAGTTAAATCTTGGCAGTACAACATACCAAGATGACCTAACAAGGAACTACATCACAAAGTCGACTTGTAATTAGTTTAAAGTCAACTTGGCCAGAGGACCGTTTTATACGAATAGAACTGTTCGTAAGTTAAAAGAGATTTTAAGAACATTTCTTACGTATTTATGGGTTTGCCATTGAGATAATATTGCACCTACAAGCCATGGATAAAAAATAATTTTTAAAAATTTGTGAATCCCTACTCACGACTCGACGAATTGTATGCTGTATATGATGTCGTGTAATAGAAACTGTGGTTAAGAAAGAGAATGTTTACTGTTTACGAGACACCACGTCGGAATAGCCAGATCGCCCTGGCCTGCTCTAATCCAAGAATGAATCATGTTTTTGTGACATAATAGCTGGGTTTTTCTAAGAGCTCTTTGCCTGAGGATACGACTTGAGCTGCTTTATTACCCCCAGCTAGTCGTGTTGCGTATAGGCGCTCTGGTATTCGAGGAATTTCCTCCCATTGACCCCAACCTGGGTTGAGTGCAGCACAATGTGGGTAAATTTCTTGCTGAAGGAATACACACAATGGCTGGGAATCGAACCATATCCCTCATTTTGAGGACGAGAGTCATAATCACTAGACCACGACGCCCCCACAAAATCCTGTATGGAGTACCCCAGGGCAATACTTTCGCACGATACGTTTTTAATATCCCATCTTGTACTTGACTAACACTTTCACATATCTCCTCTCAGAAATAAAATAGTTTTGGATGATGAATAAGTCCGGACACGATGTATCTGTGAAAATAAAATCCCTTTAACTTCGAAAAGACAAGAGTTCGTATATTTCAAAATCCACCGCCTTACCGGATCCAGGATCTTGAAATGTATGAGGCGCGGATAGCAATTTATAGAGGGGTGTGTACCCCTGCCTAGAATAGCAAACCTAGAAGATTGAGAGTTGATCTTAGGACTTGACCTTTTTTTTCAAACTCCGGCCGTCTGAATCATCGTGAAGTATAGGCAACATGTCATATAAGCACGACCAGTGGCGTACAGGTTGTTTGTCCCCCCCCCCCTCCCCTGTTTTCTCACGACAAAGGAAAAAAAAGAGCAAAGAGAATATGACATTAATTTCTGATTGATATATCAAAATCTATTTAAAAATTTGATTCTTTTTTAATAAAAATGTCGAAACTTTTGCCGATACGCCATTATCTACCCTCCCCCCGGAATTATTTGCTTAGCTAACGAGCACAAGTGGATCTCCGACGCACTCGATAATTGGCCTCTGATTATAACTGACAGCATTCATGTTAAACTTTATTATGGTTTTAAATGAGTTGAGTGACTGCAATTTGAGTACACTAGTAAAAGGTTGATGAGAGATATGGGGAACAGAGAAAGTACAATGTGAAAGGGAGAGGCATGGCGTTAACCTGACCTACACCATGATATAGAGCATGTAGAGAGGGGTGTTCAGTTTGAACAAGGAGTTTGAAGTTATCTTAAAGGTATTGCTTAACATTGTGAGCAGCCAATTTAAAAAATTCTCAAACCAAGATGAAACATGTGTACAAGTGCATGTATTAGAACTAATAAACCCTGAAAACAACCATTATTGAGAAAGAAAAGCTAAAAGTACAAGACAAACCCTGATTTTGTAAATAGGCGTCTTATAGACGCCCAAATAATACACATAAGTGTATGGGATTAAATTAAGGTGTTGTTTCCGGTCACTTTATATTTCAATTTTTGAAGCACTAAATAATGATTTTCGAACGCAATTTTTTCTGGGCTTCATTTTTGTAACATATCACAGACACAGTTGACAAGTGTGACCTTCTAGCTCAGATTTTTTAAAACTCAAACCAATGTTAACCAATCACTTTAAGGGAAAGCGGAAGGGTAATCGCGAAAGTAACTGCCGTCCAATTTGTGCTTTCCCGGACAACAATAGACAAAATTAAGATAAGTTTTTTTTTTCATCCGTTGCGACCCTTTGAAAAAAAATATCTTGTTTCGGCTACCGATCGAACTAGAAATAAACACCCAAATAGAACGATAATGGATATTTTGCTGTCAATGATACAGAATAATTTAGCAAAATTTGACAATTTTAGAAAATACGTGGGCTGAAGGTCCCACCCCATACACACATATATTTTCTTTTTTTGCTTTCTCGCTCTCTGTCTTATATTTCAGAAGACGTGGGGACTATTGCCCACAAAAACCATGGGCAGCGGAACAGTTTTGAAAAGGGGGGGGGGGCTGAATCGAAAGTGGGGGCTGACCATACAAAAACATCACAAACAATTTTTGTTTTTCATTTCATTTTTACGTTTTTGTACATGGTCTCTGTAACATGTATTTGCGTGCGGATGTTCCCTTTTAAGTGATTTTGTTGATTGGATTGTTGTATGATAAGTACTTAAATATGTCAATCTTCATGGTTCCCATTTAGTAGCCGTTTATTTATCAAAGCCCCTTTTACACCAGATGAAGTTCCCGCTATGTTGTAGTATTTTTTTAATCCCTCGGACGTGGCGGCAACTTCACTTGATTTTCTAGAAAGATGTGAAATTTTCACGTGCGAGCTACGTCCGTACCACGTTGCGACGTTGTGAAGTTTATGTTGCGAACGTGTACATTCTGGCTACATCAAGCAGATATCGCAACTTGCTGTGCCTCGTCTATTTGGAAGTAGAGCCAACTGATACCCACTTTACAACAACGCTACATCCATGCATTTCTCGCTGCGTCAAAGAAAAATGACATTGACGCAATGTGAATACAGCGTCCTTAGGTCGTATACCGAAAACTGTTCTTGACGTGACATAGTCTGCATGATCTCTGTATACCCATTTTCCGTCACGTGGACTTTGAAAAAATTGTCCAAAGTCCACGTAGCAAAAGCACCGTCTGAATGGTGCATTAATAAATGCAGTGACGCCCCTGCTCTCCATACACGCTGAAGGTCCCGCACTGACAAACGTTTCATCTTACTTTCTAAAATGCTAATCAACGATCGATCAGATTCGAAAAAAATATATAACCGCGAGATATTTCTCATCCACGACCTCGGTCCATATTAAGGTGACAATGGTTCGGAGAACTGATGATAATGTTGGAGGATTATTACACTGGTTGACATCTATAGTTTAGCGTTTAATCCATTTTTTTCCTTTGCGGTTGCAGCATCATTAAGCGAGCGTTCGTCATGTTTACTCTTTATTTTCTTTCACTTCTAGCGAGTAAATCATTGATGACACTTCTAATAGGCAATGGGAAATCTTGATAAATCTTCCGTTGAATGCAGGCCACATCCATTTACAAGTGCGTTTGATAGGAGAAAGAAAAGGCGTTGTAGTTTATTGACAAATTTCAGCTTCTACAAAGAAGAATGGCTTATGCTGGATTGGTAGACATCAATCAAGCGTTTCATCAACTTCTCCATAACGGTTGCAGCATCATGAAGTGAGCGTCCGTCGTACGTGTTTCCTCTTTTTCTACACTTTCAGCCTCCAAAATTGTCAATGAATCTCTTCAAAAGCCATTGGAAGTTTTGATCAATTCGTTGTAGAATTATATAGACGGCATTGGTTCACAATTGTGTTTCAGAGGGGAAAGAGGAATGTAATATTTCACTGTTCAAATTTTAGTGCACAAAGAACAGAACGCATCGGATCCGATTCCTCACACCGCACTCGAGCAATGATGACCACAATATCATCTACAGTTCTACCTTCTAACCAGTCATGGACATTGGAAGATATCAACTGGAGATCTTGGGACACCATTCTCCAATCAATATCATCATCCTTAGGCGCTCTAGGTAATCTAGTTGTCCTTTTAGTACTGTTTCCCCAACGCTCCTTCAGTCGTTCCACTGATACCTTGATTGGCAGTCTTGCCGTGGCTGATTTTCTGACTTCCTTGCTTCTTCTCCCGTTTCCAAGACCTAGAACAGTGTCGCTAAACTGGCTCGGTCTACTCTACTGTTGGACGTTGTATTCTAACGTACTCATTTGGATTTGTATCACCGCTTCGATTTATATTCTCCTATTCATCTGCTTCGATAGATACATCGCTATTGCGTACCCATTGAAGTACAACATCTGTATCACCAAAAGGCGCGTCCGGCTTGGGGTTGGTGCAATATTGATGTGGTCTTTGATTCAGCTTTTGAATGTCTATCGCTTCAAGATTGACCCGACGAACCATGAATGCATCGTAGAAGATCTCTCAGAGTTCACAAGGATATTCACCGGTTCCCTCAACTTCATCTTTATGTATGCAATCCCGGTAATGACTATGCTGATAACGCAGATTCTGAGTGCCCGTACGCTGCTTCGTCAGTCTCTCCGTTTCGCTGCTACCTCGCATTCGAAACCAACCTATCACCTGGCCGCTCGGCGTAGGGTACTGCGAATGACAGCTATTGTAGTTGCCACATTCATCATCACCATCGGCCCAAATCAATTCGCCTACTTCTGCTACAACCTTGGAGTCATGCCAGAGTGGTTCTATATGGGTACACTCCATCGCTTTACGGTTGTTCTGGCATCATTCAACTCGTGCCTCAACCCTTTCATCTATGCATGCCAAAATAAACGATTCCGCCAAGGTGTCAGGGATATATGGATCAGGTCTGACACGACTAGAGCTCCTATTTTCGGTCATATTTGAGTGGACCTTACAAAAGGGACATTATATACTGAACGGTGACATATTACCCTGGTTCGTGATTAAGCCTAAAAGGATCCAGGTTATTTGAACCTCTTCCCCGAGACTCTTATGGTTCGGCATCAATCGTTGCCTATATCCGCGACCTTAACACATCATTTGCCCCTGTGCCATTTGCTCCTCCGCCAATTTCTAAAAAAAATCATAGTGATGGTATAAGGTCTATAAAAGGGTTTTTCGGTTCAAAATGGCCGGAGTATGAGGATTGGGTTAGGGATCGCTTCGAATTTTGGTTTGGGAAAAATAAGTGGAATTTCGGTAGGAGAAAGTGTCGCAGGAGGAAATGACGTGGAACCCTTTAATTGCTGTTCCACCAATTTCCCGTATATAAACCGAGGGCTAGGGTTGTGATCAGAGTTTTTTCTTCAGAATTAGGATCATGATGAAGGAAATTAAAGGGTAAGCTAGCAAGGTTTGAAGCTCAGGCTTTCTCGTTTTGCTCGATGTTTCCATTTTTGTTAGAGCAAATGCCGCGTTACTCGCGTGCACTGTTAGAAAAATTCGGCAGCAGAGTCTGGAGAACATTTGTAATCTTAGTGCACTATGATATTATTCGTGTAAAATCACATAAAAGTGGTATTTGATTATGTAACTTTACAAATGTATTGTAATAAACTGTTTTCCACTCTTTTTAAAACCTTACAGATTCATTATATTTAAAAATGTAGAAAATCTTTCCTATTATAACAATTAACAGAATGCTTTGGGTTTTTTTTCGCTGGAGAATATGTTCTTTGTCTCGCTTGCATGGCAGAACGAAACTTTTAGTCAATTAGCGTCAATGAACTTGACTATGCTGGGGTATTCGTGGAATTATTATCCTAACTTTGAAATTTTATTCATATAGTTCATAAAACTTGGACATACCATGTATCCCTGAATATCATGTGTGTGTTTCAGATCACAAGGCCAAGACCAAAGGTAATTTAAGATCAACAGATCAATGAATTTGGCCATATTGGATTTTTTGTTTAATTGGCATCATTACTTGTAGTTCATGAAACATAGACATAAGGTATGTTATGCACACGTCCTAGGTCACGTGATTATGGTCAAAGGTCATGTGGGGTCAATGGGCATAGTATTTCGTATTGTATTGTATTTATTTTCCGTCAATTAAAAATTATAACATCGATAGACAAAGAAATGATCATTAAAAAGACGGATGGATTGCTCTACTCAGCGTAGATAACATATCAACGCTGTTTTACAGAGGGGTCCCTTACTTATGAGTGTTTTCTTTTGTGAATAATTATCTATAGCTGTTTTCAAATTCAGCATTGTTGCTTTATTGAATCGCGTAATGCAGGTGAGACAGCCAGAGGCGCTCCACTTTTTTAAATTCTGTAACATCTTCTGTTTTTTCTAACAGTGTGGTTGATGTTGGCTAGCCTCAGACATTGCCATACTCCAACCATCTTGGTCACATGAATAGAATAGACAAGGGCAAAGTTTAGCAGTACTTGACTAACAGGTTACATTACATGAATTGGTTACCATAGAAACAGTCAATAGAAAATATCAATAAATCATACAGCCATCTTTAATTAAATCGTGCCCACATGGCATCGTCACTCCATCAAAGCAGCATTAGCAAGCAATTTAGTGATAATTTAGTTATGGTGTCTCTTAGAAGTTGACTAAGTTGCAAGATTTACTTGGCTTATACTAATCATTCGGGTCGCGTGCGCGTGCAAAATCACTCGGGTTTTGGATTTTTGGCGATTGTTTTTCTAACAGTATCTTCAATGGGACAAACACGCTGAGAAAATTAAATTGAAATTCGAGTTTCGTTTTAACCCGGCAAGTGCTTTGAATAAAATGTACTGGACTAGTGTTTTAACATAATAAACGAGCGAATTTTGACTACTCTTATAACATAATCACAATCCACATATTTGACCTGATTTCTGTTGTATTTTGTGAACATCCCACATCGTTATCTCCCATTTACTCCAACATGTACCTCTCTCCACACACTCGATTTTCATTGTGAGGTACTGAAATGAAGTTGGTCATAAACACACGAACTTCTAAGGTCTACGGTATTCTTTTTTTCCAGAGGTAAAAAATCATTCGGGGTATGATTCGCGCGCGACAGAAATTCAAATCAGACAGAATTATCAGACCAATATTCCAGTATAATAAGTCGTATATGATATATGAATCCTTTTCGTTTCCAGTCTTAGTACAGGTCTTATTATCGTCTTCACTCTTCCTCCAGAGAAATATAAATCGCTCGCACGGTAAAAATTCACGACGAAAATGTATATTATCATACCGTACTGAAAACTAGTCTAGATTAAACTCGGATTGCAAAAATACAGCAAACAGAAGATGTGGCTTCAGAGAGAGACGGGTAATGAAAAAAAATCCTCATTATTTGTCATTAATGTTTACATTGCATTGTTTATGCTCTCGCTCTCGAAGTGATTCATGGGTGACGCAGCCAGCACTGTAACGTTGGATCTACCTCGGTTCGACTAACGTTAGCTTGCTCCATGCTACCGATGCACGTCGTGTCCGACCGGGTCCCGCCATGGCGCCCGGCATGCAGGCATGTCCGCATATGGGAATGATACATGTAATATCGATGTGGCAGATATGGCAAGTTCCGACTCGGAGTCCTCGTATAAAACACAGTTGAAGTCCCGATCTATTAAAGCTCCTTGAGCCACGTGGCTGATTTGCTTGTTATGGTAAAACAGCAGTCCAGTACATTTTATTTAAGGCACTTGCCGACTTAAAACAACACTCGAATTTTCATTTCCTTTTATTTTCCAAGCGTGTTTGTCCCGTTGAAGACACCGTTAGAGAAAAAATCAGCGACAATAGTCAAATACTACTAAACGTCACTCAAACCAACATAAGAAGAAGAAACATCGAAATCCCCGCGACACGACTAATTAGTATAAGCCAAGTAAAATCTTTAAATCCTTACATTACAGCATACCAAGATGACTAACAAGGAACTACATCACCAGGTCAACATGCGATTAGTTCAAAATCAACTTGGCCAGAGGACCGTTTGTTACTAATAGAAATGTTTGTAAGTTAAAAGAGATCTTAAGAACGACTGGTGAATATTTCTTAAGTGATTATGGGTTTGCCAATGAGAATATTGCACCTACTTGCCACGGATGGAAAATAATAAAAACAAATAATTTTTGTAAGTCCCTACTAACGATTCGACGGATTTTTTATCAATGCAAGTGGAATATTCATGTTTAACTCTATAGTTTATACACTCGGCAAAAAGTTCTTGGACACATATAAAAGTTGAAATATTCCATGTAGTATATGATTAAAGGCAAATTATTGTATGTCAACATGACCAGATGATATTCCTCTTCAAGTATGACATGACATTTTCATGTTAACAGTCATGCATGGGTGGTTTAATGCTTTAAACAATAGCAATGTCAGGAAAAGGAAATTGTCAGAAATGGATCAGTCATAGCATGGCTGGCTAAAGGCATTAAACAATAGCAATGTCAGTAAAAGAAAATTGCAAAAAAAATATCAGTCATTCTTTAAGTTGTGTAAGTTTATGTGGCATAAATATCCATTAAATGATAAAAGCAAACTTAAAGTCAATTACCACTCTAAAAGAAAGAAGAAAGTTATCCACCTTATATGCATAATTCACTGGAATTTTAAGTCAAAGTTAGTCGATGAAAAAAAAGTCAAATTTCATTATCTTGGCATAAGCAAAAGAAAATTGAATATCTCCTTTGTCCACCTTGGCTCTGAATGAGTCCAGCGCATCGACGTCGCGGTCTCTAACTTCATCAGTAGCCAAATACCACTGCTTCAAATTTGAAATTGTTGTTGGTGAAACTTGGAATTATCGAGCCACTTGTCTAAATGACTGCCAAGACTGCAATATTCCTATTGCTCTTGCACGCTCTTGTTTGGAAAGCTTCGTCTTGAAAGTGAGTGTCCAAATGATCCATCTCATTATGCATCTCATGATTCAATTCAAATGATTACCTGTTGAAATTGTTGAATGTATGCCTACAGGATAGCAATGATCATTAGCATTTGAATGATCAATTTCTTGCAATTTTCTTTTCCTGACATTGCTATTGTTTAAAGCATTAACCACCCATGCATGACTGTTCACATGAACATGTCATGTCATACTGGAAGAGGAATATTATCTGGTCATGTTGACATACAGTAATTTGCCTTTAATGAAATATCTATATGGAATAATTAAGTTTTAACTTAATTAACTTTTTTGCCGAGTGTATGATGTTGTGTAATAGAAACTGTGGTTAAGAAAGAGAATGTTTACGTCTTTCGAGACACCACGTCGGAATAGCCAGATCGCCCTGGCCTGCTCTAACCCAAGATTGAATCATGTTTTTTAATGATTTCTCGAGTCAAATTACCTGATACATGGAACCTCTACTCTTATACTTTAAATTAGACCAGAGTATGAATTAAACTCGACTTCAGAATACAGACCATAGACTTTTATCATTATTAACTTGAACAAAGCGATGCGCTGTGTTTGGATGATGGTGTAGAAGGTCGGTTAAATCTATACGATGTTTTTCTATACTTCGATTTCTCAATTGTTTCATTATAATTGACGTTATGTAAATCGCAATAAAAACGGTATCAACGGATACAGAAGAGAATAAATTTACTCTCAACCTATCAAAGAAAGGAAAATATGTTTGCAGATTTTCTTTCCTTTTCTATCAATATTAGTTTTAATTTGTCATTTATCATACAATAGTAGGAAAAAAGAAAGAAAGACATTGTTTTTTTATTCTATGTGAATTTAGGTTTGTCTTTTTTTACTTCGTGATCATTCAAGATACTCTTTTGCATTGCGCTCGTGAATTCCTTTCTTGGACAAGTTTGATTGGACGTGTTGTTCGAGAATGATAAACATTTAGCTTATACGCTGGGAAAGTTGTAGGCCATACGTCAATCATTTTTGTGCGCATGTCCATTGCCACAAGAGGCGGAGTCAAATAGTCCATTACTCTCGTCGCTATACTTGGAGACATAGCTGTGTATGGAAGTGAAAAGAAAAGTAGCTATTGATTTCGAAATGCTATGGGTCAGCTAAAACGACGTTTCCCAGCGTTTATACCTTAACTTAAACCTTACTTTAAGAGTACAATTATTGAAGGGCATAAGTAGCTTAGAAATCGTTTAGAATGGGTTTGCCATTCAGATAATATTGCACCTACTTGCCATGGAGAGAAAATAATAAAAGAAATAAATTTTGTGAATCCCTACAGTCATGACTCGACAGAATTTTATTTTTATTCTGTATGCTTTATATGATGTGTAATAGAAACTGCGGTTAAGAAAGAGAATGTTTACGTCTTTTGAGGTAGCACGTCGGAATAGCCAGATCGCCCTGGCCTGCTCTAACCCAAGATTGAATCATGTTTTTTATATGAATAATAATAGCTGGACTTTTAAAGCGCTCTTTGGGTGAGGATACAAGAACTGATGTTATTACCCCAGCTTTAGTCCTTTTGCCTACAGGTGCTCTGGCATTCGAGGAATTTCTTCCCATTCACCCCAATCTGGGTTGAGTGCAGCACAATGTGGGTAAATTTCTTGCTGAAGAAAAAACACACCATGGCTGGGAATCGAACCATATCCCTCAGATTGAAGACGAGAGTCATAATCACTAGATCACGACGCCCCCACAAAATCCTGTATGGAGTACCCCAGGGCAATTATTTCGCACCTTACGTTTTTAATATCCCATCTTGTTTTGGACAAACACTTAACATATCTCCTCTGAGGAACAGAATAGTTATTGATGCTAAATAAATCCGGACAAAACGGATATACCTTAGAAAAAAAATGTATTTCGAAATCAACTGGCTTACCGGATCCAGGATTTTTGAAATGTGTGACGCACGAATAGCAATTTAGAGAAGGTCGTGTACCTCCGCCTGGAACAACAAACCAAGAAGACTGTCAGTTGAATCTTAGGACCTGACCATTTTTTCCAAACCCCGTGTTAATCATCGTGAAGTATAGGCAAAATGTCATACAAGTACGACCAATGGCGTACAGATGGGGTGCTTGCCCCCCCCCCTATTTTCTGACGACCAAGAAGAACAAAGAGCAAAGGAAAAAAGGAGAGAAGGTGAGAAGGCGAATATGACCTTTTGATAATCAATTTCTGATTATTATATCAAAATCCATCACAAAAGATTTTTTTGAATAAAAATGTCGAAACTTTTGCCGATGCGCAATTCTCCCCACCCCCTCGAAATCGTTTGCTAACTATGCTCCTAAGCACAAGTGGATCTCCGACGCACTCGATGATTGGCCTCTGATTATAACTGTCAGCATTCATGTTAAACTTTATTATGGTTTCAAATGAGTCGAGTGACTGCAATCGAGTACACTAATATAAGGATGAGGAGCGCAGGATGATGAGAGATATGGGAAGAACGAGGAAGGGGGAGAAGGGAGATTCATGTTGTTAACCTGACCTACACCATGATATAGAGAGGGGTGTTTGAAGTTATCTTAAAGGAAACCGAAGGGTAAGCGCGGAAATGACTCCCGTCCAATCAGTGCTTTCTTGGACTGGATTTATTTTTTAAGATGAATTTCTGTCGTCCTATATGCGCCCCTTTGAGAAAAAACCTAGTTTCGGCTACCGATCGAACTAGAGAAAAAACAAATAGAACGATAATATTGAATATTGTGTTGTCAATTATACAGAATGATTTAGCAAAATTTGACAAATTTTGAAAATATGTGGGCTTAAGTTCCCACCCCTATACACACACGCACACATACTTTCTTTTTCACTTTCTCGCTGTATGTCTTATATTTTATAAAACGTGGGGTCTATAGCCCACAAAACACGCACACAAAACCACGGGCCACGGAACAGTCTAAAAAGGCGGGGGGGCGGGCTTTGAATCGAAAGTGGGGGTCGACCATGCAAAAAAATCACAAACGTATTTGTACATGGTTTTTTTTTTAAACGGGAAGGCTGAACCCCCCTCCCCCCCCCCCTCCTTCCCCCTCGGTTCTACGGAACCTGCACGACACCCCCCCCCTCCCCCCCCACTCTCTCTTTCCCTCTCTCTCTCTCTCTCTGTAACATGTATTTGCGTGCGCGTGTTCTCTTTTAAGTGATGTTATTAATTGGATTGTTGTATGATAAGTACTTAAATATGTCAGTCTCCTTGGCTCGCATTTAGTAGCCGTTTATCTATAAAAGCCCATTTACACCAGATGAAGTTCCCACTACGTTGTAGAAATTTAAAAAAGTCCCTCGGACGTGGCGGCAACTTCGCTTGATTTTCTATAAAAATTTTCACGTGCGAGCTACATGTACGTTCCGATTGACCGCACCACGTCGTTGTGATGTTTATGTTGCGAACGTGTACATTCTGACTACATCAAGCAGATATCGCGACTTGCTTTGCCTCTGATACCCACTTTACAACATCGCTACATCCATGCAGTTCTCGCTGCGTCAAAGAAAAATGGCATTGACGCAGTGGAAACTGCTACAGCGTACTGAGAGCGCTAGCGAAAACTGTTATAGACGTGACATAGTCTGCATGATCTCCGGAGACCCATTTTCCTTCTCGTTTCCTCTTACTTCTTAAAAGGCTAATCATCGATCAATCAGATTTGAAAAAAAAAAAAAAGAATCCGCAAGATATGTTTTCATCTACAACCTTGATCCACATTAAGGTGACAATGGTTCGGAGAACTTATGATTACGATGGAGGATATCGTAGTGGTATACATCAATTAAGCTTTTCATCCATTATGTCCATGGCATTTGCAGCATCATGAAGCGAGCGTCCTTTATCTTTTCACTATACAGTGCGTATCAAAATAAAGTTTACACTTTGAAAACACCCTTGAGATTAAAAAATATACATGAGGGCGATTTATTTTTGCATATAATCTTGGGTTTGGATATCATCAATCAGATGAAAGTAAAATGTTTTGAAAGAATGTTACACTTGAGTGAGCACTGTCCATTTCTGTAAAGCTCGCAGAAATCTGTTTGCGCAGAAATGCTCATTTTCACGCAGTATTAAGGGGAAAGGGTGATATTAAACTTACCCTGCGAAAAATCTCTCATACATTTACCTTGCTTTTTTAGTCAATTGAAATAAAACGGATACATTTAAGCATTTTGTAACACTTTTGCCACCCACATTAAAATTTCAACACTTAATAAGCACAACATTTACCCTTTTTGTGCCAGCTGGATTTGACGACATAACTGAATCTGAACAAAACTTTGTATCATGATCTCCGGAGACCAAATTTCCGTCATGTTTCCTCTTACTTTCTAAAAGGCTAATCAACGATCAATCAGATTTGAAAAAAAAATGTATGAGCTAGATATGTTTTCATCTACAACCTTGATCCACATTAAGGTGACAATGGTTCGGAGAACTTATGATTACGATGGAGGATATCGTAGTGGTATACATCAATTAAGCTTTTCATCCTTTATTTCCATGGCATTTGCAGCATCATGAAGCGAGCGTCCTTTATTTTTTCACTATACAGTGCGTATCAAAATAAAGTTTACACTTTGAAAACACCCTTGGAATTGAAAAATATACATGAGGGCGATTTTTTCGCATCTAATATTGGGTTTGGATCTCATCAATCAGATGAAAGTAAAATGTTTTGAAAGAATGTTACACTTGAGTGAGCACTGTCCATTTCTGTAAAGCTCGCAGAAATCTGTTTGCGCAGAAATGCTCGTTTTCACGCTGTGTCAAGGGGAAAGGGTGATATCAAACTTACCCTGCGAAAAATCTCTCATACATTTACCTTGCTTTTTTAGTCAATTGAAATAAAACGGATACATTCAAGCATTTTTAACAATTTTGCCACCCACATTAAAATTTCAACACTTAGTAAGCACAACCTTTTCCTTTTTTGTGCCGGCTGGATTTGAGGACATAACTGAATGAGAACAAAAGTTTGTATCAGACATCTCCAGCATTTTTTCATTAAGTTTTTATCATTTAAAGTGTGTTTACATTTCATTTTTCATTTAATATTTGTTTCTTCACACCTTTCCCAAGTTTTACAATGATTAACAAAATTGAAATCAAGCCTAAGCCATTTCATGTAAATCACAGCTCAGTGTAAAGCAAATATCGTCACGATGGTCTTTGTGTGGGGGGAGTGGGGTGGGGCACAATGCACTCTTCGAAGTGTTTTGGGCAAGGAAACAAGTTTAAAAAAGTAAAAGATATTTTTGATAGCTAAATTCCACGTGTTCTTTATGATTAAGGTCTACTTTTGTTCGCATAACTATTCCAAAGTTCTGCCCAAATCATTCAACTCGTGCCTCCACCCTTTCATTTATGCATGCCAAAATAAACGATTCCGCCAAGGTGTCAGGGATATATGGAGCAGGTCTGACACGACTAGAGCTCCTATTTTCGGTCATATTTGAGTGGACCTTACAGAAGGGACATTATACTGAGCATCAATCGTTGCATTCGGATTCTATGACATTTCATATCCGCGACCTTAACGCATCGTTTGCTCCCGTGCAATTTCCTTCTCTGCAAATTTCTCAAAAAATAAAAATTGAGGGTATAAGGGCTCTAAAAAGGTTTTTCGGTTCAAAATGGCCGGAGTATGAGGATTGGGTTAGAGGTCACTTCGAATTTTGGGTTTATGTTCGGCTACATATAAGTGGAATTTCGGTAGGAACAATTGTCGCAGGAGAAAATGATGTGGAACCCTTAAATTGCCGTTCCACTAATTTCCCTGATATAAGGCGAGGGGTAGGGTTGTGATCAGGTTTTTTTTCGGGGGGGGTCAGAATTAGGATTATCATGGAGGAAATCGAAGGGTAAGCGAGCAAGGTTTGTAGCTCAGTCTTTCTCGTTTGGCTCGATGTTTCTATTTTCGTTAGAGCAAATGCAACGTTACGGGCCTGCACTGTTAGAAAATTTCTGCAGCAGTCTTGAGAACGGCTTATGTCGAAAGGGTGGGTGCTGTCGCGTTAGGGTACGTCAACGCGAACGCGAAGATTCGTCCAAAGCCCCCCCCCCCCTGGTTTGGCCGAAAGGGTGCGTTGGGAGCGCGACGTCGCGTCGCGTTCACTGGAACGCACCCTTTCGTCCAATGCCCCCCCCCCCGGTTTGGACGAAAGGGTGTGTTTGATAATTATGAACAAATAAATACAAATATTTATAAGAAAGCTGAATATAAGGTATTTTGTCAAACATTGCCAATTTGCACGTAAAATAGTGGATTTTCAATCATTTAAAGCATTGACAATTTGAGGAAAAGAAAGAAAAGTTCAACTAAGAATAATAATGATAATAATAATAATGATGATAATAAAATCAGATACCCACCCTTGCAATAAGCCACTTGGCGCCAATTTTTCACTCCAAATTCATTTCCATAAATTCACTCTTTGGGGTGAAAATTATTATTATTATCATTATTAAGTATTATTATTATTATTGTTATCATTTTATTATTATAAGTAGTATTATTATTATTATTTTACAAACAACACGCACATATTATTATTATTATTATCATACACACAACACGCACACATACACAACAGATACATCTCACAAAATATACTGAGGCAGGGTCTCAAGTGTAAAATATAGTAAGGTAGGGTCTGAAGAGTTAAACGTTGTGAATGCTGACCCGACATCAATTTTGGCCTTGCCCTTCCAGGACACATCTGCCGTAAGTTTTATAATTTGGGGGACACCAAATATCTCCAGGTATACGAATGTTTTCCTTTGTAATAAATACACACCTGCAAAGTATAAAATTGAAGGTAAATTCCTTTTTTTCCATTTGAAAGAACCTTGAAATCAGTCATGATTTTTACATGTATCAATATTACACCATAAAACATTTCCACCGAAAAATCCTCATGCAGCATGCCGTCATTGTTTTTTTTTACCTTAAAAAGAATGTTTGTGCCATATGATGATTTATGTTCCTATGCAAATTTCACATATCACTCGTCTTTTTTTGTTTGTTCAGCTTTCTTATAAATATTTGTATTTATTTATTCATTATTATTAAACACACCCTTTCGTCCAAACCGGGGGGGGGGGGCTTTGGACGAAAGGGCGCGTTCCAGTGAACGCGACGCGACGTGGCGCTCCCAACGCACCCTTTCGGCCAAACCGGGGGGGGGGGGGCTTTGGACGAATCTTCGCGTTCGCGTTGACGCACCCTGAAGCCTGCATAGCAAAGCGAAACTATAGTCACCGCTTTTCCGACGGCGGCGGCAGCGTCGTCAACATTGATATCTTAACTAAGATTAACTTTTGAAATGTCATCATAACTTAAAAGATATATAAACCTCGTTCATGAAACTTTGACATAAGGGTGATCAAGTACTACTAAACATTGTGCCCGAGTTGCAGATGACATGATCAAGGTCAAGGGTCAATTAGCGCCAATGAACTTGACTATGCTGGGGGTATTCATGGAATTATTATCATAACTATGAATTTTATGGCTATAGTTCATAAAACTTGGACATACCATGTATCCATGGATAGCCTGTGTGCGTTTCAGATCACATGGCCAAGATCAAAGGTAATTTAAGATCAACAGATCAATGAACATTGGCCATCTTGTTTGTTTGTTTTTTGTTGAATTGGCATCATTACTTTGAAAGTTTATGGATCTACACATGTAGTTCATCAAACATAGACATAGGTGTTATCAAGTATGTTATGCACACGCCTTAGGTCACATTACTTTGGTCAAAGGTCATGTGGGGTCAATGGACATAGTATTTTATTGTGAGTGTATTCTTTTGTGAATAATTATTAATAGCTGTTTTCAAAGCCAGCACTCTTGCTATATCATGTATATTGAATTGCGTAATGCAGACGAGACTGCCGGAGGCAGCTTGGCGTTTACCAGCAAAAAAAGCTGTCCTGTCGAGTACCTACGGGAGTTACCACAAAAAGAAAACAGAAACTACTTTTTTAATATCTGTAACATCTTCTGTTATTTATTTTTTTTCAAAACAGTGTGGTTTAGGTTGGCTGGCCTCAGTCCTTGCCACTCTCGAACCATCTTGGTCACATGATTAGAATAGATAATGGCAAAGTTTGATAAAGCTTGGCAGTACTTGACTGACAGGTTACCATAGAAACAGTCAATAGAAAATATCAATTAATCATACTGCCATCATCGTCTTTAATTAAATCATGCCCATATGGCATCGTCACTCCATCAAAGCAGCATTAGCAAGCAATTTAGTGATAATTTAGTAGTGGTGTCTATAAGAAGTTGACTAAGTTGCAAGATTTACTGGGCTTTTACTAATCAGTCGGGTCGCGTGCGCGAGCGAAATCACTCGGGTTTTGGATTTTTGGCGATTTTTTTTCTAACAGTATCTTCAATGGGACAAACACGCTGAGAAAATTAAATTGAAATTCGAGTTTCGTTTTAACCCGGCAAGTGCTTTTAATAAAATGTACTGGACTACTGTTTTAACATAACAAACGAGCGAATTTTGACTACTCTTATAACATAATCACAATCCACATATTTGACCTGATTTCTGTTGTATTTTGTGAACATCCCACATCGTTATCTCCCATTTACTCCAACATGTACCTCTCTCTCCGCACACTCGATTTCATTGTGAGGTACTGAACTGAAGTTGGTCATATACACACAAACTTCTAAGGTCTACGGTATTCTCTTCTTCCAGAGGTAAAAAAAATCGTTCGGGGTATGATTCGCGCGCGACAGAAATTCAAATCAGACAGAATTATCAGACCAATATTCCAGTATAATAAGTCGTATATGATATATGAATCCTTTTCGTTTCCAGTCTAAATATAGGTCTTATTATCGTCTTCACTCTTCCTCCAGAGAAATAAAAATTGCTTGCACGGAAAAAATTTACGACGAAAATGTATATTATCATACCGTACTGAAAACTAGTCTAGATTAAACTCGGATTGCAAAAATACAGCAAACAGAAGATGTGGCTTCAGAGAGAGACGGGTAATGAAAAATAATCCTCATTATTTGTTATTAATGTTTACATTGCATTGTTTATGCTCTCGCTCTCGAAGTGATTCATGGGTGACGCATCCAGCACTGTAACGTTGGATCTACCTCGGTTCGACTAACGTTAGCTTGCTCCATGCTACCGATGCACGTCGTGTCCGACCGGGTCCCGCCATGGCGCCCGGCATGCAGGCATGTCCGCATATGGGAATGATACATGTAATATCGATGTGGCAGATATGGCAAGTTCCGACTCGGAGTCCTCGTATAAAACACAGTAAAAGTCCCGATCTATTAAAGCTCCTTGAGCCACGTGGCTGATTTGCTTGTTTGTTATGTTTAAACAGTAGTCCAGTACATTTTATTTAAGGCACTTGCCGGCCTAAAACGAAACTCGAATTTCAATTTCCTTTTATTTTCCCATAGTGTTTCTCCAATTGAAGAGACCATTAGTAAAAAAAATCGGCGACAATGTTCACATATGACTACTCTCCACTAAAACCAACATAAGAAGAAGCATCAAATGAAAAAAAATCGCAAAAAATCCAAAACCCAAGTGATTTCGCACGCGACCCGACTGATTAGTATAAGCAAAGTAAATCTTGCAACTTAGTCAACTTCTAAAAGTTAAATCTTGGCAGTACAACATACCAAGATGACCTAACAAGGAACTACATCACAAAGTCGACTTGTAATTAGTTTAAAGTCAACTTGGCCAGAGGACCGTTTTATACGAATAGAACTGTTCGTGAGTTAAAATAGACTTTAAGAACGACACTGAACATTTCTTGCGTACTTATGGGTTTGCCATTGAGATAATATTGCACCTACTAGCCATGGATAGAAAATAATTTAAAAAAAAATTGTGAATCCCTACTCACGACTCGACGGATTTTTTTTATCAATGCAAGTGGCATATTTATGTTTAACTGTATGCTGTATATGATGTCGTGTAATAGAAACTGTGGTTAAAATTGAGAATGTTTCCTTTTTTCGAGACACTACGTCGGAATAGCCAGATCGCCCTGGCCTGCTCTAATTCAAGATTGAATCATGTTTTTGAGACATAATAGCTGGATTTTCTAAGAGCTCTTTGCCTGAGGATACGACTTGAGCTGCTAATATTACCCCCAGCTAGTCGTGTTGCGTATAGGCGCTCTGGTATTCGAGGAATTTCCTCCCATTGACCCCAACCTGGGTTGAGTGCAGCACAATGTGGGTAAATTTCTTGCTGAAGGAATACACACAATGGCTGGGAATCGAACCATATCCCTCATTTTGAGGACGAGAGTCATAATCACTAGACCACGACGCCCCCACAAAATCCTGTATGGAGTACCCCAGGGCAATACTTTCGCACGATACGTTTTTAATATCCCATCTTGTACTTGACTAACACTTTCACATATCTCCTCTCAGAAATAAAATAGTTTTGGATGATGAATAAGTCCGGACACGATGTATCTGTGAAAATAAAATCCCTTTAACTTCGAAAAGACAAGAGTTCGTATATTTCAAAATCCACCGCCTTACCGGATCCAGGATCTTGAAATGTATGAGGCGCGGATAGCAATTTATAGAGGGGTGTGTACCCCTGCCTAGAATAGCAAACCTAGAAGATTGAGAGTTGATCTTAGGACTTGACCTTTTTTTTCAAACTCCGGCTGTCTGAATCATCGTGAAGTATAGGCAACATGTCATATAAGCACGAACAGTGGCGTACAGGTTGTTTGCCCCCCCTCCCCTGTTTTCTCACGACAAATGAAAAAAAAGAGCAAAGAGAATATGACATTAATTTCTGATTGATATATCAAAATCTATTACAAAATTTGATTCTTTTTTAATAAAAATGTCGAAACTTTTGCCGATACGCCATTATCTACCCTCCCCCCGGAATTATTTGCTTTGCTAATGAGCACAAGTGGATCTCCGACCCCGGGGCCACTTACATTGACGAGTGGATACCATGCGCGACCAAAAAACACGTAAAAAGGATGTCTTTTTCACGATAGGGCACGTTACGTACGTAACGTGATAAGGGTGTCAAAAACACAAAAATAATGAAAAAAGGGTATCTATTTCGCTAGGAAAATTACGTGTTTAGGGTCGAATTTGCGTGGATGATAAAACAAAATTAAAATGTTTTATAAAGCATGTCCTTTTTGCCCCAACACTTCGTGTTTAGAGTCCGATTTGCGCGAGGTGTAGAAGGTGGGGTCGTACTAAACCAAATAAGGTAAAGCCGACGATCGAAGGACCCGTACAATAAAACATTCCTATACTTGTTTAGGGGTTCATTTCAGGGGTTCATTTCAGTGAGTATCGTTTTGCTTCCAATACTTGTTAAGGGTAAGGTTTCACACGCCAATACTTGTTAAGGGGTGCATTTTCAGAATATGGAAATTACGTGTTTAGGGTGCTTTTCGAGACCCCATGGTCGCGCATGGTATCCACTCGTGAATGGAAGTCGCCCCCCCCCCCGGGTCTCCGACGCAATCGATAATTGGCCTCTGATTATAACTGTCAGCATTCATGTTAAACTGAATTATGGTTTTAAATGAGTCGAGTGACTGCAATTTGAGTACACTAGTAAAAGGGTGAGGAGCGCAGGTTGATGAGAGGAAGGGAAAGAACGATGTGAGAAGGTTGGATATTAAGGGAAAGGTGGGAAACGAAAGAGGGAAAGCGGGGAGGTCTGACCTAAACAATTTATCATAGAGAGGGGCGTTCGGTTTGAAGTTATCTTAAAGGAAAACCGAAGGGCAAGCACAAAACTAACTCCCGTCAAATTAGTGCTTTGTTGGACAGGAATAAAAAAAAATAAGCTGAATTTTTGTTGTGCCCCTTTGAGGAAAGAACTTGTTTAGGCTACCGATCGCACTTGAAAAAAAAGCCCAGATAGAACGATAATATTGGATATTATGCTGTCAATGATACAAAATGATTTATCAAAATGTGGGCTGAAAGTCCCAGCCCATACACATACACTTTCTTTTTTTCCCTTTTTTTTTTGCTTTCTCGCTCTCTGTCTCATATTTCAGAAGACGTGGGGTCTATATAGCCCGCAAAACACACACAAACCACGGGCCACGGAACAGTTTTAAAAGGAGGGGGGTTAATCGAAAGTGGGGGCTGACCATGCAAAAAATCACAAACGGTTTTTTTTTTTCATTTCATTTTTACGTTTTTGTACATGGTCTTGGCAAAATGGGAGGGCCGAGCCCCCCCCCCCCCCCCTTTCCCCTCGGTTCTACGGCCACTGCGCGACACCCCCCCCCCCCCTCTCTCTCTCTCTCTGTAACATGTATTTGCGTGCAAGTGTTCCCTTTTGTTGATTGGATTGTTGTATGATATGTACTTCAAATATGTCAATCTCCGTGGCTCGCATTTAGTAGCCGTCAAAGCCCCATTTACACCAGATGAAGTTCCCGCTACGTTGTTGAAATTTAAAAAAAATCCATCGGATGTGGCGGCAACTTCGCCTGATTTTCTAGACACATGAGAAATATTCACGTGCGAGCTACGTCCGCACCACGTCGTTGTGAAGTTTATGTTGCGAACGTGTACGTTCTGACTACATCAAGCAGATATCGCGACTTGCTGTACATCGTCTATTTGGATAGCGCCAACTGGCACCCCCTTTAAAATAACGCTACATCCATGCAGTTCTCGAAGCGTCAAAGAAAATGGCACTGACGCACTGGGAACTACTACATCGTCCTGAGGGCGTATAGCGAGAACTGTTATTGACGTGACATAGTCTGCATGATCTCCGTAGACCCACTTTCCGTCACGTGGACAATGAAATAATTGTCTAAAGTCCACGTAGCAAAAGCGCCGTCTGAACAGTCCATTACTGCGGTGACGCCCCTGCTCTTCATACATGCTGAAAGTCCCGCACTGACATACGTTTCCTCTTACTTTCTAAAATGCTAATCAACGATCAATCAAATTTGAAAAAAAATGTAATTGCGAGATATTTTTCATCAACAACCTTGGTCTATTTTAAGGTGACAATAGTTCGGAGAACTGATGATGATGTTGGAGGATTTTTACGCTGGTTGACATCAATAATTAAGCGTTTAATCAATATTTTCATTACGGTTGCATCATTAAGCCACCGTTCATCATGTTTACTCTTTTCTTTCGCTTCTAGCGAGTAATCACTGATGACACTTCTGCAATAGGAAGTCTTGATAAATCCTTCGTTGAATGTAGGCCACAATTTTACAAGTGGGTTGGATAGGAGAAAGAAGAAGAGTTATATCTGATTGACAAATATTAGTCCACAAAAAACATTAGATTATGTTGGATAGGTTGACATCATTAGGCGCTTCATCAACTTTTCCATTTTTCCTTTTTCTACACTTCCAGCCTCCAGAGTCGTCAATGAATCTTTTCAAAAGCCACTGAAAGTTTTGATCGTTTCGCAGAAGAATAATCAAGACGGCATTGGTACACAAGTTTGTTTCAGAGGGGAATGAGACTGTTATATTTCACTGTTCAAATATTAGTCCACAAAGAACATAAAGCAACAGCTCCGATTCCTCACACTGAACTCGAGCAATGATGACCGCAATATCATCTACAGTTCTACCTTCTAAACAGTCATGGACATTGGAAGATAACAACTGGAGATCTTGGGACACTATTCTCCAATCAATATCATCATCCTTAGGCGCTCTAGGTAATCTTGTTGTCCTTCTAGCACTGTTTCCCAAACGCTCCTTTAGTCGTTCCACTGATACCTTGATAGGCAGCCTTGCCGTGGCTGATTTTCTGACTTCCTTGCTTCTTCTCCCGTTTCCAAGACCTAGAACAGTGTCGCTAAACTGGCTCGGTCTACTCTACTGTTGGACGTTGTATTCTAACGCACTCATTTGGATTTGTATCACCGCTTCGATTTATATTCTCCTATTCATCTGCTTCGATAGATACATCGCTATTGCGTATCCATTGAAGTACAACATCTATATCACCAAAAGGCGCGTCCGGCTTGGGGTTGGTGTAATATGGACGTGCTCTTTGATTAATCTATGCAATGACTATCACTTCAAGATTGACCCAACGAGCCAGGAATGCATGGCAGAATATCCTTCAGAGTTCATAAGGATATTCACCGGTTCCCTGAACTTCATCTTCTTGTATGCAATCCCGGTAATGATTATGCTGATAACTCAGATTCTGAGTGCCCGTGCGCTGCTTCGTCAATCTCTCCGTTTCGCTGCTACATCGCATTCGAAACCATCCTATCACCTGGCCGCTCGGCGTAGGGTACTACGAATGATGGCCATTGTCGTTGCCACATTCATCATCACCATCGGCCCAAATCAATTTGTCTACTTCTGCTATAACCTTGGAGTCATGCCAGAGTGGTTTTATATGGGTACACTCCATCGCTTCACGGTTGTTCTGGCATCATTCAACTCGTGCCTCAACCCTTTCATCTATGCATGCCAAAATAAACGATTCCGCCAAGGTTTCAGGGATATATGGACCAAGTCTGACACGGCTAGAGCTCCTATTTTCGGTCATATTTGAGTGGACCTTACAAAAGGGACATTTTACTGAACGGCCTCCGAAATGGTGATCGTCGACCACGAGATCGTTATGCTTCAACTCCGGGAACCATCCAACAGCGAGTCTCTGTTCGCTAGGACCTTCCCCCGGAATTGAAGGCCAAGAGCGGCAATCTGAAGCCAATATCACCTATAAAAGGAGAAAGAAAGATGGAGTTTCTACCAAGATTATACTTCAGAATATCACTGTTTGCCTGAATTGGAAGCAAAAGGGCTATACTAAATGGAATGAATAAACCGAGTAGGAGAATGACAACCCTCAGTCGATAACTTCGATGATTCCTTATTCTCTTTTTATTACATCCGTCATGTCTATTATCTGCAAAATATTTTGTTTTATGATATTATATGGAAATTCAATATATTTTATTAAGAAAAAAAATATTTGATGACCTGAAATATGAAATAAAATTGCAACCAACCGTTGGTGCTGTCCGTAATATCTGACAGATTTTCTAACCTAGTGAATACCGGATGATTTTTGCATAAACATTTTTTAAACTATTGTAAAACGCTGTTATATTAGATTATATTACCCAGCAGGAATCTCTCTTGTATACAACCATGTATACAATGTGGTATTATCCATAAAAAATGAAGGTTGTTAAAGTTATACCTATCCATAAAAAGGTTACGAGGTTGAATTGGGTAACTATCACCTAATTTCACTGCTGCCTATTTTCTCCAAAATTTTAGAAAAGCAGTATATTCTCGTAACGTAAAATTTCTTACACGTTGTAATGTTTTTATTAACTCACAATTTGGCTTTCGTACTTCATTCAACAGTTCACGCAATAATGTTATTTTATCTTTGCAGTTTTTATTCGTCATAAAAAATAATCAAAATATACAAAACATATCGTTGCACTTCAATAAAAAAGAACATTGTATAAGTACATACAACATAATCTTAATTTACAAGAAAATTGTACCCCAGCGCTGCCGACAGGACGATCCATTAACAGAAAAAGGGAGGGTACGGCCATACCTAACGGTCCAGAGTCGACCTGGCGGCATCGCCGGGGTATAGCGCAACAACAAAAAAAAATTATGACATTTTCATGTATTAACATGACCGGAAGCACCACTACAACATGAACAGAAGATAAAACAAAGTCACAAAAAAGGATAACACAAAATATGAATCTACAGTGGTTACAATAATGTTACAATAATGTTATTAACCGATAAAGTTACCTATAGGCAATTGATAAATAATCTCATGTTGCTGGTATTTTTCTGGACTTCTCCAAGGCCTTTGACACGATCAACCATGAAATACTTTTGTAAAACAAAATCTCATTATGGAATCCGTGGAAAGGCCTTGGAGTGGTTCAAAACTTACCTTATAAACAGGACTCAATTTGTAGTCATTAATAACTCCGATTCTAAAATACAGCACATTGCATGCGGCGTGCCTCAGGGTTCCCTTTTGAGTCCATTATTATTTATTTTATACATCAACGATTTCCAAAACTCATCGTCTTTATTATCATTACTTCTTTTCGCAGATGAGCTGATGACATGAGCTTATGTTTTACACATAGCAATCCTCAAATCCTTCTTGAAAGACTAAATGTTTAATTATGCTCTGTGTGTGATTGGATACAAGCTAGTAAATTATCCCCTTAATTTTAAAAAGACACATTATATGACTTTTAGCAACTCATTACACATATTGCCTGGTCTTATTGTATGAATGGTAATGTCTTAGAACAAAGGGAATCAACAAATTTTCTTGATATCTTTATTGATTGTAAATTATCATGGAAAATTCACATTGATCAATTCTGTAAATTGCTCTCAAGAAATCTTGGTGTCATAAAAAAAATCATACCTCATTTTCCGCATTATATTTTGAAATTTTTGTGTGCTTCTATATTGTTACTTTATCTGAATAATTAAATTTAATTAAACCTGAATCTAAACTTCAAATTCAAACAAGAACCGTGGGGATAATTATTTCTTCTGACTTTCTGGTTCATACTAATGCGCTACTTTATTCAAACAAGTTATTCAATGTAACCAATTTACATCATTATTTTGTTGGTATATTTATGTATCAACTAAATAAACAGGAATTATCGATTGCATTCTCTAATTGGCTTGTTCAAAATCAAGAAATTCATTCCTACCCAACTCGACAAGTACACAATTTCCACAGTGCACACTGCTCTTGCCCTTAAATCATTTACTTTTACAGGGCCTTCCTCTTGGAATAATTTAGACACCTATATAATTCAGGTGCCCTCGTAATATTCTTGTAAATGTAGGCTGAAAATATTTCTTCTACAATCTCCGCTAGTGGGTAAGCGCCTCGCTCGAGTGACTATCTTGTAGAACTCTTTATATTTTATTGGTTACTTTTCTTCATTTGATTAATATCTCGCTTCATTGCGTTAGGAGTTTTTATTCCTGATTATTTTCTGCTTGATTGTTTGTTTTATTTCCGTCATAAAAATTACATAACATTACATATACAAGAGATACAATGAGTAACATATACATACATAATGAAATAAATTCTAAACATTGATTTGAAAAGAAGAAAAAAAATTATTGATTGAAACATGTTAAGAAAATTAAAAGATCAAACTTAAGACAAGAGACGGTTGGATAACCCATTTTCAGCTGCACCAATTATATGAGCGGCTGGTCTTCCATGGGGACCAAGTAAAAAGAGAGTCATACATGTCATAGGGAGCGGAAAATGAGAACAGAAAAGACAAAAGAGAGAAATGAAGGAAGAAAGAAAAGAAAAGGTAGAAAAAAAGAAAGAAGGAAAGGAGAGAGAGAAAAAAACACTATCAGTTTGCTTACTCCTACCCTACTACCCCCCCCCCCCCCAAAAAAAAATCAATGTCTCAAATGTGACAACGCTGATCTAAAAGAATTTAAGGTCATACAATTACGTATATTATATTGCATACTGTTAAACATCTTAGTCCCCCTATAGAAAATGTGCGTTTGAAATAATTAGTTCTGGGTTTGGGGAGGCACAAATTATTTTCCCGAAAATGTAAGGTCTTGAGGTGTAAAATATGTATTTTGTTAGATATTTAGGAGCCAAATCAGGGAAGATCTTAAACATCATTGTTTGAATATGAAAGTTTTACCTAGACTTCAGGGTTTGCTGTTCCATTATTTCATGAATTGAGTCAGTAGAAACATGTGACCGATTATTGATATTAAGGATAATTCTACCAGCTCTATTTGCAACTTTTGTAGCTGATCCGTATATTTGTCATAGGAAGATTGCCATATTACATCAGCATAATCCAAGTTGGGTAGTATAACGCTCTGATAGATAATTTTCAAATTATTCCTATCGATAAATTTACTTAATCTACGGAGGAACGAAATCATACGACCCATCTTTTCACTTAAGTGGTTAACATGAACATCCCATTTCAGTTCTGAATCAATATACACACCCTAGTATTTCAGCGAGGATACTTGTTTGATGATATGACCATCAATTCTTAAATCTATTCCATTGTGTTTTTTAGCATATGTCTATTTCCAAAAAGCATGCACATTGTTTTGTCATAATTAATTTTAAGTCTATTCGAGTCCAGATCCATCTATCAAGAATGAGCAACTCTCTATTTAACGTTGATAGAACTACGTGGGGATCTTTATGAGAAAAGAAAATCACAGTGTCATCTGCATAGAGATGGATGTTGCATGACTTGAAAATAGTAGGTAAATCATTAATAAAAATTATAAAAAGCAGCGGACCTAGTATCGATCCTTGAGGAACCCCTAGCCTGATTGGTAATTCTTCAGAGTTGCAGTTATGAATACATGTTACAATTTTTCTGTCTGAAAGGTAGCTATGAAACCAGTTCAAATTCGTTTTTTTAATCACAGCTCTTTTAAGTTTTTCAAGAAGACATTGAATGTTAACCATATCAAAAGCTTTTTGGAGGTCAACGAAGACCGCACCAGTGTATTTTCCATCATCAAGGTCTATTAACCATTCATCTGTGACTTAGGGCGGTTGAGGTAGAATGTTTAGGACGGAATCCTGATTGGTCCAAAGTGATAATGTTATTACAATTTAAATGTTCTACGAGCTGTTTATGGATTAATCTTTCAAGAACCTTCGATAAACAAGAAAGAATAGAAATCGGTGTGTAGTTATTAGGATTTGATCGATTTGAACGATCAACAAGATATGCTTGTTAAATGTGTTCCTAATATTTCAAGATATTTCATTTCTTTGTAAAACACTAAAATTATATATTTTTGGTCATCATCTTCTAATAGTATTATTATTATGGTATGTGTGTCATGTATGTATTGCCTACGTATTACACCATGCAAATGGACCTAGGTTGAATGTATAACTTCTTTTGATTAATAAAGATAAAACATATATTATGTTTAAGCTGTATGTTGTTGTGGAATAAGAAACAATAAATCAATCAATGTGTAGCTATTCAATAGCAACAAGTGTTAAATTCAAAATTTCCGGCTATATATTGAGTCTTTAATCTTGTTTACCCCCTTAAAGACTCAATATATAGCCGGCAAGTTTGAATTTAACACTTGTAATTGTCAATAAATAAAGTGAGGCATCTGACCTAGATTATACAAAAATCATAAAATTGGGAAAGAATAAGCTGCAGGATCGAGTAATGATTTGAAATAACTCGGGTGGACATGCGACGCCTAGGAAGACGGCTTTGTTTTACTCATTAAATATAATGAGTATTCATTAATTTTTTTCTTTATACGTTTGTCAATTCGAAAATCGACACGACTTATTTTCGGGTCCATCCCTGGATTAAATATTGTGGCCTAATTCACCTCATAGTTATGAGCCTGTCTCATTTAAGTGTTTAAGTGATTTTTGACGAGCGCCATCTCTCAACGTAGTGGTGAAATTGACCAAAATTGCGCGCGTGACGCACAAACTATGATAAGGTCTTTGGATATAACCCATAGGTATAACCCATGGGTAGAGATCATACCATAAACTTTCCATTCACTGCGTGTTGCGTGCACATATGTGCCTTACTCGACTTCATCAAAGATACTACAAAGGGAAAATTGGACACTTCGGTGATTTTTGTTTTAAATGATCGATGAATGCTCCTGGGGAAGGGGCCCAACCGCGTTGAGAATGTAAACCATCGCACATCGGCTGGCTGCTGTGTGCAAAACATATAGGGAAAATGAGAGAGTAGATTTTGGAGAGGGTTCAAGGGCGGCGCATGGTTATTATTCCACCTTTAATTACCTAGGAACCTCTAATATATATTCATCTCTAATTTGATATTGAAAAAAATGAGAGAAAAATTATAAAATGTAAAAATCGTCCAATTCCTTCACCCATCCACCATTTCTATCATATGTTTTGTACACAACCATTTCGCGATACGCAAAGGCGAAAAAAGGTCGTAACTTACTCAACGCTGTAGGGCGCTCTTCCCGAGCATTTCATTACGCGGTCTATTTACTGTCCGATTTTCCCCGTAGTATCTTTGACTTCATACACATGCTGAAGGTACGTCCCGCACGCACTGACATACGTTTCCTCTTACTTTCTTACATGATAATCAACGATGAATCAGATTTGAACAAGAGCGTTTGATAGGAGAACGAATAAGCATTATATCTCACTGACAAATTTCAGTCTACGAAGAACAATGGGTTATAATGGATTGGTTGACACCAAGCAGGCGTTTCATCCACTTTTCCATATTGCGGTTGCAACATCATGAAGAGAGCGTCCGTCGTACATGTACGTTCTTCCTCTATTTCTACACTTACATACAATGTATGTAACCTTATGTATGTATGATACATTCATTAGGCTCAGTTCTGGACACAGGATCTTCTGTTCCTCTATGTCTAGCTCCTGGTAATAAACAGTAACATCTGAAGAATTGGCAGGTCTGGGGGAGGAACATCATAATCAAATTCAAATTCTACGCAAAAAAAATAATACAATAAAAAAAAATAAATTCTACTCCACCGAAAATCAATACTCTTTTCAAATCGTGTTACATCCTTAGACTCTATTACAAGCTCAGGAAAAATTCCCACCTGCAAAGTTGTCAATGAAACTTTTCAAAATCCATTGAAAGTTTTGATCGTTCGTTGTAGAACTCAGACGGCATTGGTCATGCTGTTGGTACAGTGCGTTTGAGAGGGGGAAATAATGTTATCAAGTTTTTTTTTTACCTGACTGCTAAGAAAGCACGAATGCCTGTGAGCAAGCAACCAGGGAACCAACGGCTTGAGGTCCTCTCCGAGGGACCTGGTAATGAGGATAAATGCCTTACCAAAGGGCACTAGCGCACCACTTGGGAATGGAACCTCGTGTCACCGGAATGCGAAACTCCCGCTCTACCGACTGAGCTATCGCGCCTCCCATAACATTTCACTTTTCATAAATTTTAGTCCACAAAGATCAAAACGCATCGAATCCGATTTCTCACACCGAACTCGAGCAATGATGACCACAATATCATCTACAGTTCTACCTTCTAACCAGTCATGGCCATTGGAAGATAACAACTGGACATCTTGGGACACTATTCTCCGATCAATAACATCATCCTTAGGCGCCCTAGGTAACCTAGTTGTCCTTCTAGTACTGTTTCCGAAACGCTCCTTTAGTCGTTCTACTGATACCTTGATAGGCAGTCTTGCTGTGGCCGACTTTCTGACTTCTTTGCTCCTTCTCCCGTTTCCAAGACTTAGATCAGTGCCGCTAAACTGGTTCGGTGTACTCTACTGTTGGATGCTGTATTCTTACTCGCTCATTTGGATTTGTATCACCGCTTCAATTTATATTCTCCTATTCATCTGCTTCGATAGATACATCGCTATTGCGTGTCCATTGAAATACAACATCTATATGACCAAAAGGCGCGTCCGGCTTGGGGTTGGTGTAATATGGATGTGGTCTTTAATTCAGCTTTGGAATGACTCTTGCTTCAAGATTGACCCAACGAACCAGGAATGCATCGCAGAAGATCTCTCAGAGTTCACAAGGATATTCGGCGGTTCCCTCAACTTCATCTTCTTGTATGCAATCCCGGTAATAACTATGCTGATAACGTAGATTCTGAGTGCCCGTACGCTGCTTCGTCAGTCTCTCCATTTTGCTGCTACCATGCATTCGAAACCGTCATATCACTTGGCCGCTCGGCGTAGGGTACTGCGAATGACGGCTATTGTAGTTGCCACATTCATCATCACCATCGGCCCAAATCAATTCGCCTATTTCTGCTATAACCTTGGAGTCATGCCAGAGTGGTTCTATATGGGTACACTCCATCGCTTTACGGTTGTTCTGGCATCATTCAACTCGTGCCTCAACCCTTTCATCTATGCATGCCAAAATAAACGATTCCGCCAAGGTGTCAGGGATATATGGACCAAGTCTGACACGGCTAGAGCTCCTATCTTCGGTCATATTTGAGTGGACCTTACAAAAGGGACATTTTACTGAACGGTGATATATCACCCTGGTTCGTGATTAAGCCTAAAGGATCCGGGTTATTTGAACCCGGACTTCGTGACATGACTTCTAGCCGAACGGACGCACTGAGCAGAGCTCTTGACGCCTATTAAGATTACACAAAATTCTATTAACTACTTATTTTGGCATCCCATGGCCCGAGGCCTGTTACCCGACAAACTTCAAGCAGCCGGCTGCATCGGCCACCGTGGCAAATAAAGTGCACGTTCTCTAACCTCTTTGGATCACTCTAATTTGGAATTACAGCGGGATATTGTCATTTTTTCTGACAAAATCTTGTCTTAACTTGATAACATCAATACCGAACTTCAGTCTCTTAATCGCCGCCTTACAGATGTGGAAACTACAATTGGGGTTATATATAACACATTACTTAAATTATGCCTCTTTCGTGGTGTTGACGAGGAAAGGGCCAAAGGGACCCAACTCACCAACGCACATCGATTACCCAATCGCAACCCACAGCCCAATCCCGACCCGCGCCGATAATCGCTAAATTCGGCAGAGATCTCATTCTATCATCTTTCAAGCCTACTAAGACGCCCAAAGGAAACATCGCAGCAGCCATGAATCGCCCCTCCCCCTCGGATAAGGGTAAGGACCGACCTCCCTCCCACCCTGGAAGCTCAACACCTTGCCGAAATTGCTTACAAGTTGCGAAAGGAAATGAAAATATTCTAGAATAAAGTTACAAGGTGCTCAAATCGTCCGCCAATGGAAGGAAAATGATACGACTACATGGAACCCCTAGAGATTGAGCAACATGAACGTTACAAAAGTTGATATGACTCTTTTCCCCCATTTTCTAAGTATCGAGATTTTACTACTCAATTGATTTTATGACTGAGTTGAACATGGCTTATGTCGAAAGGGTGGGTGCTGTCGTGTTAGGGTGCGTCAACGCGAACGCGAAGATTCGTCCAAAGCCCCCCCCCCCCCGGTTTGGCCGAAAGGGTGCGTTGGGAGCGCCACGTCGCGTCGCGTTCACTGGAACGCGCCCTTTCGTCCAAAGCCCCCCCCCCCCCCGGTTTGGACGAAAGGGTGTGTTTAATAATAATGAATAAATAAATACAAATATTTATAAGAAAGCTGAATATAAGGTATTTTGTCAAACACTGCCAATTTGCACGTAAAATAGTGGATTTTCAATCATTTAAAGCATTGACAATTTGAGGAAAAGAAAGAAAAGTTCAACTAAGAATAATAATGATAATAATAATAATAATAATGATGATAATAATAATAATAATAATGATAATAAAATCAGATACCCACCCTTGCAATAAGCCACTTGGCGCCAATTTTTCACTCCAAATTCATTTCCATAAATTCACTCTTTGGGGTGAAAATTATTATTATTATTATTATTATAAGTATTATTATTATTATTATTATACAAACAAGACGCACATATTATTATTATTATACACAGAACACGCACACATACACAACAGATACATCTCACAAAATATACTGAGGCAGGGTCTCAAGTGTAAAATATAGTAAGGTAGGGTCTGAAGAGTTAAACGTTGTGAATGCTGACCCGACATCAATTTTGGCCTTGCCCTTCCAGGACACATCTGCCGTAAGTTTTATAATTTGGGGGACACCAAATATCTCCAGGTATACGAATGTTTTCCTTTGTAATAAATACACACCTGCAAAGTATAAAATTAAAGGTAAGATACTTTTTTATAATTTGAAAGAACCTTGAAATCAGTCATAATTTTTACATGTATCAATATTACACCATAAAACATTTCCACCGAAAAATCCTCATGCAGCATGCCGTCATTGTTTTTTTTTACCTTAAAAAGAATGTTTGTGCCATATGATGATTTATGTTCCTATGCAAATTTCACATATCACTCGTCTTTTTTGTTTGTTCAGCTTTCTTATAAATATTTGTATTTATTTATTCATTATTATTAAACACACCCTTTCGTCCAAACCGGGGGGGGGGGGTTGGACGAAAGGGCGCGTTCCAGTGAACGCGACGCGACGTGGCGCTCCCAACGCACCCTTTCGGCCAAACCGGGGGGGGCTTTGGACGAATCTTCGCGTTCGCGTTGACGCACCCTAACGCGACAGCACCCACCCTTTCGAAATAAGCCGTAGAACATCGCCTTTCCCTTTCCGAAATCTGGGCCCCGTATAACAAAGAGTTGCGATTGATCTGATCAATCGCAACTATGGACTGCCAGCAACGTCAGCATATAAAGTGCTTGTTTGTTCAAAGAATTTGCGAGAAACGAATGTATATCCATAAATTCATTGATTTCTGGGCAGTTTGGTGTGTTCTCCTTTGTTTACAAAGGACATTTTACAAATTTCCTGTAGAAAAAATGATGACAATGATGGATTTCCATAGAGTTACGATTGATTGGATCGATCGTAACTCTTTGTAAGACGGGGTTCTTTTTTGTTTTTGTTCATTACCAAATGCCTTTCAGACTTTCCTTGCACTGTTTTGATTATGAAATAAGAATACAATTCGAAGATACTAAACAACAATCCCCTGATCTCTATTTGTAAGCTTACTCTGCTTAACTTTGAAATTATTATCATGTTGTCCATTTTTATCCTTTCTGTAATCGGAAGGTTATTAGCACTGACAAAATCTGCTTCTATTGAAGTTTCAGCCGAAAAGATAGTAATATTTTTCTTCAAAACATGTTGGAAAAAAGAAAAGAGTTAATATTTATGCAATGTGTACAACACACATTTTTTTAATACCTGATATTCAATATTGTTTGATACATGTAATCATAACTTTGTACAAGGTCAAGTACAGTATGTGTTAACGAGAAAATGAAAAGCCACAAAAATGCTTCCCATACAGTATTTGTATTTACCTTTTATTCACGGATTGTATCCACTATACTAACCACATCTGTACTTGGACTGATCATGCATCGTTGTATTGTCAAATTATATTCCTCGAAAATGTTAAAAATGAATACAAGGATATGTTTTGACATATCGGATACATTCGAAAACAAGGAAATGTACAGAGGAGTCAAACATAAATTTTGACTCTGTGTTTTTAATATAACAACCATCTTCATAGAAGATGAAGCATGTTTAATCAATTACACTACATACTTTTAACTAGGCCTACTTCAATTTTGAATGCTGATAATAATAATAATAATAATAATAACGCTTTATTTACCCAGGATAGCCACTTCAGTTAGGAAACTGCTCTACCAGCAGGCCTTGCATAACATAATAATGTTATTATTACCCCTCTCCAATCTAAATGCTGGGCGCCTAGCAAGAAGGCAGAAGGTCCCATTTTTTATAAGTCTTTGGTATGAGTCGGCCGAGGATCGAACCCACAACCTCCCGTTCATGAGGCGGACGCTCTACCACTGAGCCACCTTGACCGGTTTTAAAGTAAAAATAAAGTGATAAAGTCCCGGCCCTTAGATAATCTAACTAAATGAGAAGTTTATGCACACGTATTGTACAACGCCTATTTAGCTTTTTGTACGCGAGCAAATGGGAGGTTTCACAGGCCTAATTCATTTCCCATAGACTCGTGTGTTAAAGTGGCACTTTAAACAAATTAAAAGAAAGAAATAAGGAGGAAATTCGAGGTTTGAGTGTTTACTACCAATGGACAGGATGTATGTCTCACATTCCATATCAGACCAGAAAAGGGTACATCGACCGGCTCATTTAAAAAATATATCAGCAATTATGAAGACTACACCTGACAGGATCAAATTCATCACTTGAGAGAGTATAATGGCCCCAATTCTTCCGCCAGTAAAAAGTAGATAGTTCTAAAGTAGTGATATATCTTTCCAATTATGAAAAAGGAAGTTCAGTAGGTACCCTGTCAGGAAAGAAATTTATTTATAGATGTGTTTCAGTTAGAGTTCAAACATGTGTATAAAATATTTACTTTGTCCAGGTTATGGAAGGCCTGTAGACAAGCATGTACATATGTTTTGAATATTTTAAAACTAAGCTTTGGAAACGTTTGATACCCCCCCCCCCCTTAGAGTACAAGTGTACCAGGTTTATGTCACATTTCTTACAGGTTTTAGAAATATTTCTTACTAGGTGAAGCATTTATACAGGTGTCATAAATAGCCAAAAGTGCTCTAGCATTGATGAGCGTAGATGTACAGATACACAGGAAGTGTTTTTTTATTAATAAGAATGTGTTGCTTTATGCACTCGTCTGTTATTGAAATTCTTTGAATTACTTTATAGAAATTTTACAGCTAGTCCTAGTCACGGTAGGGTATATTAGGAGGTTAATTTCAGTAATTCAGAGAGAACCACCTAAGCTAGAAAAGACCACAGATGTTCGTATAGGTAGTCTAAGTTAAAACTGAAGGACTACGTCGGTGACTAGATAATAGGCACCTTTCGCAAATTGAATCTCTACAACGCGAGATTAGAGTCGGGTAACTCAAAAGTTAACGATTAATCATAGACTCGAATTTCTAGATTGATTATACATTACAGTCAATACAATCAAACGTAGAAAACTGTTTTACAATCATTGCCAAGCTTTGTGTTACAGGCCCTATAGATCTTGCTTTTCGTGTGCAAAGCTCTTTCATACGATACCAGCATGCCATGCCATTTGCCTGCCTAAGCTCGCGGCGGGACTGTACCTGTATCATGGCTATGACTCCAGCTGGCTGGAGACATGCGAAATGTAGATTATGACATGGATAAGAAAGTGGTTTTTCAAACAAATCGAGTACATATTCAGTAAGGAAAAACTTACCGAATTAAGGCTTAGATATAGATCATTACAGTCCATCGAATCGATATTGCATTTAATGTGCATTATTTGTGGATCACTGGCAATTGATTCCATGGGTCAGATCACCTCTCAAGCCGAATCATTTCCCATGCGTTGACATGTACACAGCATGCAACAGGCCATAAACCGTCTAAATTTGCGGAGTTTTTTTCTTTTGCCAGCACCTTCTACATAAACAATATGCCTCTAGCACACAATGTAACGGGCAGTATGTTTTACTTTTCCGCAGAAATGGGGGGTTTGCCGGGGGTACACTTCCATTGATGAGTGGATACCAGGCGCGACCATGGGTTTCGAAAAGCACCCTGAACAAGGGAAGGTCTTTTCCAGATTATGAAAATGCATCTCTCAACAAGTATTTGGGTTGTGACACCCTACAAGTAGTGGAAATATATCCCTTTTCAGTATTTTAATCATTGTTTCTCACACCCTCATAACGCTACATAGGCCTATACGTATACCCACTCTTTCCCTTTTTACGTGTGGTCGCGCCTGGTATCCACCATTCAATGGAAGTGGATTTGGATTTGGAAAGTCGTCCTAAATCAGATATATCGCTGTTACCATAGTAGCAACCAGAATTTTGCACACGAAACGCAAATTGAATGTTTCCGTTCCAGATGCGAAACGAAAAAAAATCTCATGTCACACAATTTGCATTACAGGACGGAGTTTTACGACCATGACGACGGGCCCAAAAGTCTCTCCCAAAATGAACTACCGTTCTAAATAAGCGTACGCGTCCTCAAACGAAAGGTCGGGAATGACCCCAGCTGCCGCCGGTTCTCCACCGACATGATTCGTCAAAACTCATGTCAATATTGGGGGGCTCGATCTCGTCCACTAATTCGTTGAAGCCACATCTCTGATCTGGGGGCTACTCATCGAGGGGCAACACTGTCTGCCGATCGAGGCCAAGTGGAAGAGACATCACAAGCTGCGGAGGCCAGGAACTGGACCGACCACCAGGGCCGAGTGGGGCATGTCAAGCCAAATGAGATGATGGGGGCTCACATCAACTATTAATAAAGGAGCAACAGAAAGATTGAAAAGATTTGATTAAATCTTTTATAACTGTAATCCTCAGTTTTACGTATCCTTTATTTGGTTTCAAGCAGCAGTAGGTAAATAATTTTTAAAAAGTCACTTTCCACGTGACATACCACCCCCCAGAATCAGTAGTGTTAGATTGACAAAAATGAATGAATATCATTGACAATCAGCAATATCAAATTTGAACATTGAGAATGGGTTGGCTCGGATGAATATCATTTGCCTACCAGTTGTAGTTAGGCCCGCGTAACCTTTATTATATAATACATGAAGGATTCTTTTTTAAATTACCTTCCTGGCTTTTCTTTAACATCTGTACTCACTTTATCACAAAAAAATGCATGAAATATAACATATGTTTTGTGTAATGACCAATTTTGATGTTACTCCTAAATGTATATGTCTAGTGCCCTATGGATTTGCACACATCCTACCTGCCTATATGTAGTTCAAGAATGGATGCAATGTAGGGCCAAAAATTCGATAATGCAAAATTGTAGATATGCATAGTGTGCATATCCGGATGCAAGAACTGCCCACAATATAAATACCAGATTTACATGAGTTAAATGAGATAACAACAAAAAGAAATGAGAATTAACATACAAGCATAATACACATTCACATCTTCCTATGACAAGGGGTGTAAAAGAGTGAGAAGGGGGTTAGATGGCTTGTATTCTAAAGGGATGGGGGCTAGTCTGGCTAGAAGTTAAAACAAGAAAGCAGTAGCACTGCTATCTTGTTTTTAACAAAAGTTAAAACAAGATAGCAGTAGCACTCATTCTCAGCCACCCCCCCCCCAAACATACTATGCTTTTCTCTACCGCTACCTCCCTCCCCCACTCGTCAGTCAAATTCTAAAGTTTTCTCTTCTCCATCCCTTTCCCATGAACCGATTTTACAATTGTAATTGACCAAGGCCTATCTAATGTTTAGCATATCCTGTAATGGGTGCTATACACGAACCATGATACCCGGAGGGGCCACTTACATTGACGAGTGGATACCATGCGCGACCAAAAAAACACGTAAAAAGGATGTCTTTTTCACGATAGGGCACGTTACGTACGTAACGTGATAAGGGTGTCAAAAACACAAAAATAATGAAAAAAGGGTATCTATTTCGCTAGGAAAATTACGTGTTTAGGGTCGAATTTGCGGGGATGATAAAACAAAATTCAAATGTTTTATAAAGGATGTCCTTTTTGCCCCAACACTTCGTGTTTAGAGTCCGATTTGCGCGAGATGTAGAAGATGGGGTCGTACTAAACCAAGTAAGGTAAAGCCGACGACCAAAGGACCCGTAACAATAAAACATTCCTGTACTTGTTTAGGGGTTCATTTCAGGGAATATTTGCCAAGAGTATATCGTTTTGTTTCCAATACTTGTTAAGGGTAGGGTTTCACACGCCAATACTTGTTAAGGGGTGCATTTTCAGAATATGGAAATTACGTGTTTAGGGTGCTTTTCGAGACCCCATGGTCGCGCATGGTATCCACTTGTGAATGGAAGTGGCCCCCCCCCCCCCGGGCCATGATAGCAGGAACGGTCGTAATCAGGGGCGGATTCAGCTTTCGCCAATAGGGGGCCGACAAATATTTTCATCAATTTTTTTTCTTGATTGGCCGCTATAATCTGATTTTTTTGTGGGTTTTTCAGGGGGTAACTAGTGACTGAGTTTTAAGTATATGTTAGTTTTTTATTGTTATAAACAAGATAAGGTATCTCATATGGTCGTAATATATAATGCGAGCGCGAAGCGCGAGCTAAAATTCTTTGATATTTTATGTCCTTAGAACTGAAGATTCTGAGCAGTTTTTATAATCATGAACAAAGATTAGTATCCAATTAAACAATGCGAGCGCGAAGCGCGAGCCGAAAAATTATTATAGTAACGTGAAAAGGGACTCAATTAGGACTGTTTTTAGTGATTAATGAAGAGGATACAAGTATCACCAATTAAATAATGAGAGTGTGAAGCGCGAGCTCAAAATTTTTGATATTCCGACCTGAAAACTAAACAGTCTAAGCGCATTTTTATTTAAATAAAGAACAAGCTGTGTGTCTCAAACCATTAAATGCAAGCGCGAAGCACGAGCTTAATTTTTTATATACTGACATGATAAAGGAGCATTTTGACAAATTGGGAAAGAATTTCCAAAGAGAATATGTTTCTCACAAGTCAAACAATGCAAGCGCGCAACGCGAGCTGAATGATGTGTGAGCTAAAATAAAAATTGATTTCAGAACTGGATATATTCAGTGTCATTTAATCCTCTTGCATGGGATTTATTACACTGGCAATGCGAGCGCGAAGCGCGAGCGAAAATTCTTATATAAAGTCTATTTTCCAATTCTTTCCCCTCACCTTTCTCTTGTTTCCTTTCGGGGTCGGGCCGGCCGTTACGAGGCTGTAAATTACACATCATGGGTATAATACCTCTTTCTTACTTTTCTTTGTTTTCGTAGTTTCTATCAAGATGAAATACACTTTTTTCTGCAGGTTGTCAAAAAATAGGGGCGGGGACGGCTCGGCCCCCTCCTGGATCCGCGCATGGTAATGACGTCATATTCTGGACGTAAACTAGTAATACTGGTCAAACGTCGTATGTACGACGTCATTTTGACGACTATGAACGTCAACTTTATTGCATTTTTGTATGACCAGATTATGCCGTGATTACGAGGTTACACAGCAGATATACATTTTCATCAGCGGGAGCTACAAGGGGGGCTGGGGCGCGTGTACCCCTGAGATTTGGTTTGCCACCCCCAGGGCCCCCCTGAAAAAAAATTGACGGAGCAAAAAAATAAAGGAGAAAGAAGAAAAGAAAAAGGAAAATAAGGAGAAAGACGGAAGGAAAAAAAAGAAGAGGAAAATGAGATGAGGAAGACGAGTGGATAAATAATGTGAGGGGAGAACTTGTAAAAAAATCTTTCATGTTACTATATAAAATTTTCGCTTGCGCTTCGCGCAAGAATTGCCTGTTCGATGAGATTCATATCTTGCTCAATATTAGGCTGATATGGAGTTTAAAATACCAAGTTTTGAAGTCAATATACAAAACATATTTCAGTTTGGACATCGAGCTTTCATTATTTTTTTTTATTTACAAATTTGAGTGCTCTTTAAAATGTCAGTTTTATGTACATATTAACATATCAAGCTCACGTCGCGTAGTCGCATTGTTTGAATTGCCAAGTTTGTCTTCGTGTATTCCATAAAGTTCTCAAAATATCCATTTTCAGATGTTATTGTCAAACTATAAGTTAGTGCTGCGTGCTCGCATTTGATTTTATGAGTGACTTACTCTATATCAATTCTATAGCCAAACAAGCTCCCATTTTTATTACATTTTATTTTAGAAATTCATCTCGCGATTTGCGCTCGCATTAATTGTTAAAAATGTATTAACTATTGCAATGCTTATTCATAATTACAAAATGCTTAAAATTTCCAGTTTTCAAGCCTAAAAATAAAGAAACAACTTCCACGCTGTCATTACGCATATTAGATCAACAAATAAGAAAATGTCATTTTCATGAATTCCTAATAACAAAATCGGGTCTTTTCAGAATGGAATATCGACAAACTTAGGATAAATAGTCATCATTTTCATATGATGACAAAATGTCCTTAGAATGTACTGCACTTTTGTTATAATAAACAAATATCAGCTCGCTCTTCGCGCTCGCATCATTCATTAAGTGCGATCCACTTCACAATTTTCCTACACAGTGCTTTAAATAGTGTTTATATTTACCTTTTTAGATAGGAATATAATAAGTTTTCAGCTTGTGCTTGCATTACTGATCTTCATGATTATACAAATTTATTCAGATTGCCCAGATTCTAGGTCTAACTCTAAAACATGCGCGATAGTCTGCATGTTTTTTATTTAAATGTGCTTACATTATTCAGTTTCAGATCAGAATATCAATAATTGTCTACTCATGATTCATGATCGCATTATTAGTGATACCCAATTAACCATGTCCTATTCATGATTTACAAAATATGCACAGAGTGTCACACTTTTAGGTCTAAAATCTAAATTTTCTTCCTCTCTCGCTTCGCGCTCGTATCAATTGTTTAGTTACATACCTATCCCATTTCTGGTTACAAAAAGTACTTAGAATGACCCATCTTTTAGGTCGCAATGTCAAAAAATGTTCATTCGCGCTTCGCGCTCCCATTATTGAAATATATACCGTCTCCGTAGGTAACTGTAAACAGCCCTTGACAGGTCCCTATTCGATCATGCTAGAACAGTTATAAAAAAAATTCTGCTCGCGCTTGGCGTTCGCAGTAATTATTCAGTTACTTACGTATCTTGTTAAGCATCACAAATTACATTACCCAGAATATTAACTTTCCAGGACAAAAAAAAAATGAAAGTTTAAAAAAATGTATAAGAATAAAGCTAAGATTTGACTGATTGGTAGAAACGTAGGTGAAGATAATTTCGGGCCCCACCCCCTATTCGCGAAAGTCGGATCCGCCTTCGTTACACATACACACACAGAAAAAATGTACTCCCACTCCCCCCCCCCCCCCCCGAAAAAAAATTCTAGCTACGCCACTGAGTACTTTAGTGCTCTGTTATTGACTACTTTGAAAATCAGCAGAAGGACTCCTACTGATTTTCAAAGTAGTCAACTGATTTTCAAAGTAATCAATAACAGAGCTTCAAAGTACATATCTTGAAAGGAATACCTTGTGCGTCATTTTGATTGCCTTTTTGTGTCTGTGATCATTGATTTACCAAGCACCTACATAATTAGCTACCGGTGATGCAGCATTCCTCTACTGCTCCAGGTCCATAGAATTAGCTCCATCCTCTCCTCCAATCGTCAACAGCCTGGATCAATTCAAATATAATTTGAAGACCTACCATTTCCTGATCATCTTTGTTCGTGTGCTAACAAGGATGGCGTCTCAAAGCGCTTTTTATCTCGCATAAAAATGCGTTGTGTAAATGCGAACAGGCATTGAGGTCAAGCACAAGGGTAACCATGGATATGGCCTTCGATTACTTTTTAACAAAACTGGCAAATTCGTTTAAAATAGGACAAGGGATGATAAAGTCATGATGACATTTTAACCTGTGCATTATTTTGGTGAAAGAGCCTTAAGCATATGCAAGTAGTAAGCTGCCATGTTACATGGGATTGGAAGACATACTTTATTACACATATGAAATAATTATTATTTCATCTGGTAGCATTAGAACAATAAGAATGTGGCCATGATATCATAATCTATCTACTTGCATGTGTTTGTGATCAATATTTTATAATCGATTTTTTTATCATATGATTTTGATAACATTTTCACTATTTTGCATGGTAAAAATTACTTTATTTATTATACATACAATTATTTTGAGCCCCTATCACATACATGTATCCCTCTAAAGAAAAATACCAGTTGTAGTGACAATTTAAAGTGATTTCGAACAGAATCCAATAGGATTACCACCAAAGTGTTTGTATGTGTATATATAAAAGGTATGTGCCAAATAGCTCGGGAAGTAAATGTGTAATTACCTATAAATGACGCATGTAATTCTATCAAATGACAGGTATTTCTGAATCCCTTATAATACACTGTCCTGTCACACATATGCTATTCTGTGTTAGACAGGCCGGTTTCAACTCCTTTCAATCACTTCCCCCCCCCCCCCCCCCCCCCGTCTTTGGAACAAACTCACTCCATCTCTTCGAAACCTCTCTTATCTTGACCTCTTCAAAAAACATCTCAAAACATACTTATTTAACCATAAACCTTAACTTGTCTTATGCAATAAACAGCGCTTTGTATCCTCTGGAAAAAGCGCTATATAAATCCAATTATTATTATTATTAATATTAGTGATCATCACAATTATAGTTTTAAGTTAAACATTCATGATTCTACTAAGATACAAGTTTACATTAATATACCAGACCTAGATCATGTACAACGTTTGACAGTTTAATTGATCTACTGTCTTTTACCTCTAAGTGATAGTGTAATACAACCTCAAACTTTTCATAAGAATTAATGTACATGTATGATTTTTTTTCACCCAAATGCAAGCTTTTATAAATCCTGAAATCATTAAAATTTAGTTATTTTATTTTTACATACAGTATATTAGATGATCATTGTAGGTTTGCATGGTGGAGTTTGTAACGTGGAGGTTTACGGTTCACAATGTGTAATATGAAGAAGGGAAGATTTAAAGGAAAGACGAGATAGAATGAACAGAGAAAATTAGACGTATTCTTTTTTTAAAGTGGGTGAAGTCCTGAAAGGACTTTAAATCAGATAAGATGAGCCGAAAGTGGCTTGAGTGGCGATGGTATGAGTAGTTGTAGCAGGTTGAAGTGAAGAAAGGTTACTCGACGTTTCGGGCAGGCTGACTGTCCGTCTTCAGGAGTCCCCGAAACGTCGAGTAACCTCTCTTCAAACTCTTTTTTCGAATTCTTTAAATTGTGAATATAGGGTTCATTGCCCGAAAGCCCCCCCCCCCCCGGGAGGGGCTGCCAAAGTCACCCCCATCCTTTTTTCCGAAGTTTGTCTAATTCTTGGAAATTCGCCATTTTTAAGTTCCTATGGAGGCAGATAGCATTTCTACTATTTAGTAAATCCTCTTTACTTCATTTGAAACCACATAGGAGTAATATATTAATTAATCTGTTATAAATAAAGAGGTGCTGGCAACCTTCATTCTCAGAGGGGCTGCCAAAGTCACCCAGCCATATTAAGTAGTTTGTCTATTAATGTAAAAATCTGCCATTTTGAGCCCCCCCCCCCCCCCCCCGAGATTGGAACCATTGAGGCAAATAGAACATTTTTTCTCTATACGAAAGCCACTATTATTGTCATGAAATCGCTTAAAAAACAAAATAGTAGGCTTTTCTCTATCAGCTACATGAAAAGAAGTGCTGGGACATCAAAGCCTCGACCACAGAGAGGGCTGCCGAATTTGCACACCCCTTTTTTCCGTATTTTGCCTATTTCTGGGAAAATCTGCCATTTTAAAGCCCCATTCACGCAAAAAGCAGTTTCCGCTGTAAAGCGAGTCACTTAAATTGTTTTAAAACTACGGAGAGACAGAAGAGCACTTCTTTTTCTATCAGCTACATAAAACGAAGTGCTAGGAAATCGAAGCATATCCCCTCATGGGCTTGCCGAAGTTATCCACCCCTTTTTTGCATTTTGTCTATTTATGGCAAAATCTGTCAATTTGGAGCCCCCATCGGGAAATAAAGCTATTTCCGCTATAAAGCAAGCCACATACAACGTCTTGAAACTACAAGGATATGAAAAAGTAGTCTTTCTCTATCAGCTGCATATTAAGAAGTGCTAGGAAATCGAAATCTGTCCCCTCAGGGGCCTGCGAAATTTGCCCACCCGTTATTCCTTTTTTGCTTATTTATGGGAAAATCTGCCATTTGGAGCCCCCATTGAGGCACAAAACTGTTTCTATACGGCAAAATGCCATTTTGCTCCAATGGGGATGCCAAAGACGATATTTCCAAATACATGTTAAGTACGAAAAAGGGTGCGGTAACTTTTAACAGGTTCCTGTAAAAATGGGCTTTAATGTGCCAGGATCACATTTTGCGCAAATATCTCCTTAATAATTTGCAGGAGATCAATAAAAAAAAGCTGCTCCACTAAAACGTGAACTGCATAATATTTTCATGCCCTTTCTTTTTCTACTTGTTTGCTCGCCTCTTTATGCTCTTTTCTCCTCCTCTCTTTTTGTTTCCCTTCTCGTAGCCCATTCTCTTTCAATTGCTTTTATTCATGGTATTGTGGTATTACGATTTCCGACAAAGGCATCTGCTTTCTGGGTTTTTACGCATTATTCCATGTAGTATTTATGCACTGTATTTGACATTCATTGATTTCTCTACTATATTAATGATATAATTGATGTGTATATTATACATGAAATTTGATAAAATGACAAATGGAATAAAATAGATGTTAAAATGAATTGAAATGTATTTGAATGTATAATAGAAAAAAACCTGTGACATTCCTTTGGTTACTTAAGTAATTTCAAATGAATAGGAATACTGAGTATAGTAACGTTCATATGAGAATTGAACTTGATCATCAGAATTTGCAATGTAAACTTTGTTTGAAAATTATTACGAAATTGATATTTTCATTTCGAAATGTTTGTCGTATCACTAGGCCTATCATCCAGTATCATTTTGATACTTGTTATTTATGTGGCGGAGATCATCATACTTATGGGGAGATCGATATAAACAAAGACTATGAGCGGGTAACCGACTTAGAAATATTTACATTTTATAATGTTCAGTAATTAATACTGCTGTAAAAATGTGGGGGCGCCTTGGGTCATTGACCACTAAGCAAATTTCACGATACAAAATGAAGTTGGAAGAAAGGGAAAGGTAAAGGAGGAAATGTTATATTTTCTGGAAAATTTGTCATAATCTGTCAAAAAACATTGGTGTTTTAATTTTTGGCTAAATCGCTTCGGTCGCGCACAGTTCATTAGACATTTAACCCCATACTCCATGTCTGGCCCCGTCATTTTAATTTTGTGGGCGGGATTCTACGGCAGTGGTAATGAATTCGGTTTGGATCAGATTATATCGCTAGTGAAAAGTAATTCTAGTTGATTTAAGCAGCGTTGGGTCCCAAACTAACGGCACTACGAGATTGTAAATAGTAGCCCGCAAGCTAGTTAGCATATATCTGAAAATGTAAAAAAAAGTCTTCATTTTATTATGAATTTCGCATATTTAATCCAAGTATAGTTTTATAGAGTGCCACATATTTAAATACAAAAATCAATATATCGTCTTGATTCTTTCATATCTACTTGAGATGGAAATGGACACTGGCCATTACATCTCCTAGATTGATATATTTATTGATAGACAGATAGTAAGATTTAATAGATAGATAGATAGATAGGAAAATCCTGGATCCGCCCCTGGATACATGTCCTGCACCCTGTCTGCATTCATTCATGATTTGGCATGTATCTATTCTTGGCTATTAATACAAATAAATTATCTTGTTTCTGGTAATATCTGAAAGGTGAAACGAAAAAGAGACACAAATTGCTTGAAATTGATTTTGTGTATTTATTTTCGAACATTCTAAGTAATTGCTGGTTTACTTTTCACCAAGTAACCTCCATTAGACTTTATTAAATTAATAATTAAACAAATAATATTATGGAATAGCCCCCTCCTCAGGAGTATAAGAAAGGGAATACCGGTAATAATTCTGTAGAGAAGCTTTAAAGTGCTACTTTAACTTGATGAGAAGGGGAGAATCAGGCCAAGTCAACTTAAAGCAATCTTTAATTGACAAATCATGGGAAATTATGCCTAATCTCAGAACAGAGAAGGGATTCAAATCTTTCACTGGCTGCATGCCTAGGGGTGTTATGTAATACAAGCCGACATGTCTTGGAGGTCTAATATAGGAAAGCAATAGTTAGGAGACTCACCAACCAGAAGTAAACTGCATGTTTTCACTTTTGAAACATGTAACTTCACAGAGGTTATTTATTTTGGTTTAGCAATCTAGAGACCGGCAATGAGTCTAAGAATTGGGATTGTTGGAAACTAGAACTGCGACGACCCGTAGTAAATACGATCATAAGTTCGGTATAATTTGTGCAGTCTGAACTTTTATCGCTTTAGTCCGACGGGCGCTCATGCAGACGGATTATATCATAAATGCAAGTCAATTGGCATTTTGCAAACTTCGTATTGATTCAATTTCCCCATGATTTGTCAATGGCTGGTCGCTTTAATATATCATGTTGACTTATTTACTTTGTAAGTTGACTTGATCATGTCACCATTTTGACATTCAGTGAAATGAATATGGCGTCATGGAGACAGAAGTAATCTTGCAACTTAGTCAACCTCTAAAATTTAAATCTTGACATTACAGCATACCAAGAGTACAAAACAAGGAACTATGTCACCAAGAAAAGTTTTATATAGTTTGAAGTCAACTTGGCCAGGGGGCTGTTTTGTAAAGCTGTTTGCAATTTAGAAGCAACTTTAGGAACGACTGGTGACTATTTCTTTCGTACTAAATAATCACTGAAGAACATATAATGGTGAATATCATTCACCAAAAAAAGGATCACCGGTTGATCTGAAAATCGCTCTTAACTTTATACGAACAGCTTTATGAAACGGCCCCAGATATTACTGCCATGTGAACTTACAAAGTCAATAAGACAGGATACTAATTTGATTTGGCAAGATATAACATCTTGTCAAGTGGATGGCACTTCAGGTGCCCATGATTGTCTATTTAGGATTTGACCAAATGCTAACGTCACATGCACAATATTCATAGAAGCAATTATCTGAAGAGAAAATATGGGAAAATTACAGTTTAGCACAAGTAACATGACTATATTCAGTTGGCACAGTCTGTACAGACAGCTACATGTAAATAAAGAAGCTGGGAGCGGTGTGTTCAATAAAACCCATTATCAATATCAGATTCTGAAATTCTGTGAAAGATTTTGCCTCAGGCAGAGGAGGCCGAACATCAGGCTCGCACAAAGAAAGTGGAGGGGCACCTTTGTCTGCCCAACAATAGGTGCCCCTCCCCCACTTTAAATATATGAGCCTGACGTTCCGCCACCTCTGCTATCAGATTTCATGCAATTAGGAGCAGGGATAGAATCATGGTCCGCCTTGTCCTAGGCCTCTCACCTTGATTGAATATTTTGGGGAGAGCGTAACAACGCCTAACTTGAAAATAACCTTGGGTTTATCCATCGAGACTACAGCTTTTGAAAATTCAAAAACATGAATAACACAGGGTTTATCTATTAAGACGACACTTATGAACATTCATGAACATGAATAGCAAAGTTATATTAAGTTCAAAATAACATACCGGTAGGATTTATCCGTCAAGTGTCCACCTTATGAATATTCATAGACATGAATAGCAAGGTTATTTAAAGTTGAGAATAACATAGGGTTCATCTATCAAGTGTCCACCTTATGAATATTCATAGACATGAATAGCAAGGTTATTTAAAGTTGAGAATAACATAGGGTTTATCCATCAAGTTTCCACCTTATGAATATTCATAGACATGAATAGCAAGGTTATTTAAAGTTGAGAATAACATAGGGTTTATCCATCAACACCACCTTTATATCAATATTAATAAACATTTGTGGCAAGGCTATAATCTATTATTACTGAATAAAAGGCATTTTAGCAACTTAATTAAAGTCATATTTTGCATGTTACTTTCAATCTGAGACCAAAGCAGTAAACATTTGCCATGGTACCCTCTTCCTGGTTTTGCGCATTGGAATACTGTAAAAATTTGAGGGCAACATTTGCCATATTTCTGCCAGAGCAGAAATATTTGCGCAGTAGCAGCCACCTTTGATCGCTTATTTCAGTATTTGCAAAATGTGGTTGGAACCAAGTTGTGAACCAACGAATTGTAGGTAATGCACAGCGCAACCAGTGCATACACATTCCTAGCTGATCAAACCCAAGCGCAAGATTTTTACTCGCCAAATGTATGTGCGCCCTTTGCGTGATGCACGACAGCAATGATTTACGTCACTACGTCAGAATTGCTTAGCAAGGATTACTTCGCCAAGTTCATGAATAACCCAATATCAAAAGTAGTGATAAGCAAACATGTATATAAACTGTCCCAAACAATAGTTTGAATTACGCATTATACAGCAATAGGTAATAATAATAACATCCACTTGCTATTCTTTCGGGAAACATCACATATATCTCCCTTATACCAACTATATTGCCCTCGCCTAAAGACTCGGGGCCAATATGTTGCGGGCTATATATTTGATGTTCCCCTTATTGCCAGTCAATATTATATCAACCTCTGGGCAACATGTGAATTGTGAAATAACTACCTGAAATGATGAAAGAATGACCAAAATCCTCATTGGCCAAAAATAAAAATCATTTGGCATTTCTTGATTTACTTGGAATGAACTATCATGGACATGGGTGATTTTATATTCATAACATCAACTCTTACAAAGAGTTATGATTGATCTGATCAATCGCAACTATGGACAGCCAGCAACATCAACATCTATTATGCATGCTTGTTCAAAATGTTTTCTAGCTGTGGATGTAAATTCAAGCATTCATTGTTTTTCTTGAAAATTCACTGTGCTTCCCTTTGCATACAAAAGAAATTGTGCAAAATTTTCATAGAAAAAATTACGACATTGATTTCCATAGAGTTAAGATTGATTGGATCAATCGTTAGTCTTTGTAATATGGGGTCCAGGGTCGAATTTAATGAAAAAGTTTAGGCAGCAATTTTCAGAGATGACTTTGCTCTCAGCCAATGGGAAGAAAGCATTTCTTGGAGCTTATAACAATCGTCAGTAGAAATGACTCGACTATTTGTTTCATGGACTTCTCCTCAGATCTCAGCCTCAAGGAAGATGATCATTGGTATGGGCCGTATTCTGAAGTCGGGTTTAACTTGGACCACAGTCTAACTCTGTGCTAAATTTATGGAAAGCCAAAATTCTGTTCATTGTATTATTCCTATGTTTATTATTTTGTTTCCCTCTGCTTTCATAATGAAGAAAACTACTTCAGTTACCATTCCCAGACAATTAATAATAATGTGAGTGTAAAATGAGATAATTAAGTGGATTTTGTATTGTTAGGGATCTGTGCCCCAATTGGCTCTCCATAGTTAAACCACAACTTAAAACCAGGGTTTAATTTAAACCCGAGTTCAGAATACAGGCCCTACAGTCTGAAATGTTTTTGCTTGAAATTTTTAGGCAAAATGTGAAAAAAATTTATTCATCACTAATACATAAATATACAGCCATGGAGCTTTCTTCTTATGCTAAAATAATTGAAAACAAAATGAATTATTTCCAGATAGACTCTAAAAACTTTGCTAGGCAGTTTAATCATCTCTAGACAGACTTACTGTGCAATTATATTAGCTAAGTATGCACCTCCTATTGCAGGAATTTTCTGCCAAGATCGGTTTTCTAGTAATCCTTTGTCTCTGTTTCGTAACGCATACGGAGAGTTGTAAATATTTCAAATTTTATCAAATTATGATTGCTTGCAAAGAAGCAAAGTGAGGGTAAGACATACACAATATGTTTCAATGAATTTTATGGAATTGCCCTACTTTAAAGATTTGCTGGCCACAGTTGGCTACAGATAGCTAGCTAAGGCCCAAAAAAAATTGTTGACTTGGCATAACAGGCCAATGAAAATTTGGGTGGGTAGGGCGGATTTATTTTTGTTGTTGTTGTCGGTTATATTTGCATACATGAAAGTAGCCATTTATACACATACGTACATACATACATACATACAGTGGCGTAGATAAGTCCTCAGACCTTGGGGATGATCTGATGAGAGGGGTAGACCACAATATGCTCAAATAACTTTCCCCACATACATACACACACACACACACTAATATATGGACACAGAAGGAGCCAGAAATTGTTGAAATCTTAAAAGCAAAGAACATCCAGGTTTTTTCCGCATTGCCATATCGATATTTACGCAATCGACGTCCGATAAAGGAAAATATAAAAGCATAGGGTCGGGCGGGTTACGCCAAGTAAACATTTTTTTTTGCCTAATCCACAGATTAAGATTACAGTTAAACTACAGTTCAAAAATAGGGCCATTGTCTTTAAGACAAATAACAGCACCTCCATCTCATGAACAAATATTAATTCATTTCAATATCCTATACAACGAAAACATGTCAACCTTATCTCTCTGGAGACATAATATGATATAAACCACAAATAATAAATAAACAAAAAGCTATGTCAAACGTTGAACGATGACTGCATTCATTAGTTTGGCTCCCTCTATTGTTTGGCTATTGTCGGAGAGTGTGTTGTTTGGAAATGTGGTCAGAAGAACGAAGGACTGCCCACTGTACTGAGGTCTCGATCTGAAAATTAAAGTCAAGGATATCTCAAACATTAATACTCTCATAAAGAATAATAATAATAGATGGATTTATAAAGCGCTTTTTGCCTGAGGATACAAAGCGCTGCTATTATTACCCCGGCTTTAGCTGGAGCTACCATCACCAGTGCTCAGTGCATGCAAGGAACTACTCCTGCCGGGTACCCATTCACCTCACCTGGGTTGATGATGTTGATGAAGAGGACCACAACTTCAAGAATTCCTGTGAGTTCGAAGATGGCTAAATACACCAATCTTCGCCCGGATAAGACTGTTGCAGTAGGGCAGGAAAAATACAAAATGAAATGCAAAAATGAAATGCTATGCAAATGACAGAGATAAGAATGTCACACTTTATTTCTCTTGTATTTTTATGTCAATGTGTGCAGATTTCACAATATGGGACCAGGGCCCTGTTGTACAAAGAGTTACTATGTTCCGATCAATCGCAACTATGGACGGCCAGCAACATCAACATCTATTATGCATGTTTGTTCAAAATATTTTCTAGCTGTGATGTATATTCATGCAATCATTGTTTTCTTGAAAATTCACTGTGCTTCTCTTTGCATACAAAGTACATTGTGCAAATTTTTCGTTGAAAAAATTATGACACAGATGGATTTCCATAGAGTTACGATTGATCGGATCAATCGTAACTCTTTGTACCACAGGGCCCAGAATCGGGTTACAACAGTGACAATATCACATGTTTCTGGTGGTATCAAACTCTGTTTCACATTTAATATAATGAGGAAAAAATTAAAATATTCCATATTTCATCAGATGAAATGCAATATAGAGGGTTCTCTCTTTTTCAATTATATCTAAATCAGTTTTTCAGGGGAATAGATTTTACCATTACGGCTCCTTTTCTAGCATTTTGCTCATATGCACCAACATTTGTCCTAAACATAAGTAAGATCGTCTCTTACATACTTTATTCATAGCATACTAATGCCATATTGTGAACCAAACCTAAAGGCCCGGTCCCACTGCACTCAAGGATGCAGAGAGGATGTATAAAACGGAAACGAATCTTGCCTTCCATTGGAAGAAAACATAATGTATCAATGGTGTACTCTTTGCATACGTGTTTCATGCGCTCTATATCCATCAAGCATCCGTCCAATGTGATTTCATTATTCGCCCATTTTGTTCGTTGTCTGGAGCGGATGGAGCTACCCAAAAATTTGCTTATCCGCTGTTGACATGTTTTGTCTCCGTCGGCCAGTGGGACCAGGCCTTTAGCTAGATATATATGCATGTACGCATAAAAGAATTAACTGATTGCACCACCAACTTAACCAGTGACTTCGCCGACGCACACACTGCCGCCACCGACACCTCGCTACAACCTCCGCCGACGAGCCAACACCTCATCCGTGCACCAGGCCACCCACTCACTCCCGCGGAAGCTTACCCGACGAGTCCGCCGACAAACACGCACAGAACGCCACCACTGACGTACCTACCACACCGACGACACACACAAACACCGCCAGAACTCACGCTGCCGTCTACTCACCGCGTCCGCATACCACGCCCACTCATTTCCCGCCAAAACCGCCGACCCAGGCACAGAGCGCCACCTACAACGTCAGCCCGCCGTGACCGCCGGCCTAGAGAATTCCCCCACGTCCACACGCAAGCCACAAGTAGCGCCGCACGCCGAGCGAACACTCACTCCTGAAGACGGACAGTCAACCTGTCCGAAACGTCGAGTCTCTCTACTACTCATCATCTCTACTCGCCGACTCAAGCCAGCATCTCCTCATCAGCTCTACTACTCCAGCTGTTCTCACTCAAAATTCCTTCTGGTTTACAGTCCTTTTCAGGACTATTTTCAAGAAAGAATACTCTACTCTCAAATCTCCACTTTCTTGCCTATCCACTGTTTCTATAACACTCCACATGGTGTACCGCAAACCACATCAGCAATGCTCTATATCATACTGTTTTTTTTCTGTTTTACGAAGTAAGAATACCCTTCTGTAAAATTGTACTTGATTTGTATTGCTTTATATTACTTTGTATTATGCTTTGAATGGAAATGAAATAAAAGATTTGAATTGAATTGAATATACAATACATAATTAAAGCGCCTTGGTGTAGCGGTTCTGACTCTCGCCTTGTAATCAGAGGGTCGTGTGTTCGAATCCCACCATGGCCTAGCGTCCTTTGGCAAGGCGTTAATTCACACTTTGCCACTCTCCACCCAGGTGTTAAATGGGTACCCGGTAGGATGTGAAAGCCTATATGTAGTATGCCTAGCAATTGAGTCTTGGAACTCTTGTTGGAATGCTCCCCAGGGAGTGGAGAAGGTGCATACATTGTATGCGGGCATGCAAGGATCCGATGACCGGGGTAATAATATGTCTGTAAAGCGCTTAGAGACGTCGTTCCGATGTATTAAGCGCTATATAAATGCGGAATATTATTATTAATGAAAAGGATACGCTATGATAAAATTCCTGATGTCCTCTATAGTGTGGGTGTGGTTGAATTTTCCTGCCAACCTAAGAAAGGAAAAACAAAGAAATATATTAGCAGTTACGTAGGGAAAAAAAGAAGCTGCTGTAAACTGCTTATCTAAAAAAGAGCCAATGGAGTAAATAAGAGAGTCAAAAGGGGCCTAAGCTTTCGATCCTAGCAGAATCTTCTTCGGAGGCAAAATGACAAACATATAAGGTGGAACAACCATAATATAGACCACAGACATTCAACAGCAACACTGGAACTAGGAGACAAAAGGGGCATTAGTGAGAAGAGATGACCAATCAGGCTAATGAAGGGGAAGAAAGAAAAGGAGTAGGCAGACACAAAAGGAAGTTAGTGTGAGTAAGGCCAGTTACATAGGGAAACAAAATAAATCAACCAATAGCACAGAGGAAATGCAGTTTACTTCAAATCTAAAATTAAAGTACCTTTTACAAAATCAAGTTAAATTTAAATACATAAAAATATGATTCACATAACATAATGATAATTATACTAACGAATATAATAAGGACGAGAAGCATGTTCATGGTAGATAGATGATTCCTAGATCAGAAAAGGTCTCTCTGACATGAGTTTGAGTAGAGGAACATATTTACTGTCCATTCCCACATTTGTTATTGACATCTCAACAACTAGTGAGTGACTTTTCCGGACCATCATCATTTCATGCTTGGTGTTTTAATCGTGTAAGAATTGACCAACACCAACACCACAAGGTCAACACTGAATTTGAAATCACCCAATGTCTTACCTGGATCCATCTGCTAATCTCAGCTGCAGTGTTGTTGTAGGTTGGCTGGGATCTACATCTATTGATGCAGCTGGGGCTGCTGAAGACGACTGTGATGGAGTCCCTGAAGGTTGCGTACTAGCACCTCCTGTGGTCATGGTGGGTGTTGGACTGATAGAGAAAGTAATAATACATTACTTATATCAGCTACTTTGAGGGTTACACTGCAAATACATCAGTGTTAATTTAACACCAGCCTAGTATCTATATCAGTCCACACCAGAGAGGAATTGAAACAACACCAGTTAAGAATCAAGCCGATATTAGTTTAGAGGTAAATGGTAGTTGTGGTAAAGATATCAAAATGAGTTTGTACAGAATCCAATGAAATGACCACCAAAATGTCTGGTCAAGCATCGGGCCCAACATTCAAAGCAATAATTATACACTGTCCCACATGCGCTTATCTGTGTTGGTGATCTTCAGTCTGAACATTTTTCGGCGTATATTTCACAAAGTTCAGTTTATGTAACTGTACCAGATCTAGATCCTCGATGATATACTGACAATTAAGCCTTGTTTTACAGACTTTCTCATGAAATCAGTGTTTACTGCAACTACTGGAATTTCTCTTTAACACTTATTGGTGATGCATAAATGCCAAATACCAGTGTTGTTTCAACACCTCTGTAGTGTTGACCGATATGGATACCAAGCTGGTGTTAATCTTACACCGGCACATTGCAGCGTATGGTTCAAAATTTCTCATCTTGCAAAAAGAGTTGCGATCAAACCAACTCCACAGGACCTAAACTATTAGGAAACCACCTTACAAATACCTACCTAACATGACTCATAAGCTTTGAAAATTTGAGTGCAATAAGGACTTTAAACTCTTGAAAATACATGAGTACAAAATTACCTGCCTAGAATAATTCAAATGTGGAGTGAAGGCATTGATGATTTACTTGGCTTAATAAGAGCCATAAAAACATAGAACTCTTGTAAGAATGTAACATTGCAAAACACCCTTACCAGCCTAACCTGAAAGGATGTCTAGTGAAAGCTTGGCAATTTCCTTAATTTGAGAGCAATAAAGACCTAAAACTCTTGTAAACCTTTCAAACACACATACATGTACCAGCCTAACCTGACACAATTTCTAGTGAAATCATGGCAATTTCCTAATATGAGAGCAATAAAACCTAAACCTCTTGTAAACCTTTGAAACATCCTTGTTAACCTAACCTGACACGATTTACAGTAAAAGTTTGGTAATTTCCTTGATTTGAGAGCAATAACGACCTAAAGACCTAAACCTTTGAAACACCCTTGCCAAGCTAACCTAGAACAATTAATAGTGAAAGCTTGGTAATTTACTGAATTTGAGAGCAATAAAGACCTAAACTCTTGCAAATATGTAACCTTTAGAAGAACTCCCAATTAACCTAACCATGATGTCCAGTGAAAGCTTGACCCTTTTCTTGATTTAAGAGCAAAAAGGACCTAAAAGTTTTAAACATGTACTCTTGAATACCCTTACCTGCCTAACATGACACCACGCCCAGTGAAAGCCTTGACCGTCTTCTTGGGTTGAGTGAACTCCTCACTCCGATGATCTTCTAAATCTAAACTGACCTCTCCTCCTTTGCCCAGTTGAAGTAACTCATTTGGAATCTCTCTGAGAAAAAAAAAAAGGTAAAAGATAGGCTCATGTTTGTTGCAAAGGTGCACTCTTTTTCTCTTTGACAGATAAAGGGGCAAGATATGATATCTGTGTACAACAAGAGTGTCACTTACGCGAGCACATATTACAATACACCCGCCTGCAATGCTAAAAATTGTGTTATTGGTCAAGCAAGAAAAGTGGAAGGTGGCGACTTCACCTTTGACCTTCTGACGTCAAAATTAATAGAATTCCCGAGATCTATACCAGTACCTTACACTACAAATTATACGAGCCTAGGTTAAGTTAAACTAAAGTTATCGCATTTACAAGGACTGCAGAAGGGTTAAGATGAAAACATGTCACTGTGACCTTGACCTTTGGCCTTTTGACATCAAAATCAATAGGCTTCCTGGGATCGATGCTAGTATCATATACACCACAGAGTTGTAATACTTGACCTTCCACTTTGAAAGGAGAGGGTTAATTTGATGAGTTCAATAGAAAGTAACTACAGACATTGTAACTTGTGAAAATTTATCTTTTCATAACCAGAATTGATGGAATTATTTAATGAAATGCTTCTCTCTATCCTCTTTTCTCATAAATATTGATTTCACACAGGGTTTTATTCTGCTTTAATAACAGGGGTAAGGAATGATAAAGGTTTAGTACTTTTCAGTTTCTATACTAATGACAAATGAGTACTGGGCCCTGTCTTACAAAGAGTTATGATTGATCCAATCAACTGTAACTCTATGGAAATCCATCAGTCATAATTTTGTCTACAGGAAATTTGCACAATGTTCTTTGTTAACAAAGAGAAGCAATGTGAATTTTCAAGGAAAACAATGAATGCATAAAAATACAGCACAATTAGAAAATATTTTGATCAAACATGCATAATAGATGTTGATGTCGCTGGCCCTCCCTAGTTGTGATTGATCAGATCAATTGCAACTCTTTGTAAGACAGGGCCGTGGACACACTGAACACATACTTGTATCACTATTTTGGATTTTAAATTCACATATGACAAAATAAGGGAATTTCTTCCAATTACGACAACTGGAATGAGGGAAATTCTTACCCTTTCATGATAGTTTTGAGGAAGGCATCGTTCTCTGGTACTTCATATCTTCTGAGATCGCCATCATTTATACTGAACCCCGTCTTCCACATTTTAAGTACAACATGAGTCTAAGAAGAAAGAAAATAGACAAAGGAGAATATATCTCATTATATCCTACATAAAGCAAATAATGCATGCTGATTGGTTTAAATAGCATCATGTGACCAAACGTTTTCTCACTATTTTGCGATGATGATGAAAATGAAATGGCCACTGAAGAAAAATTGCTATTCCATGACGTCAATGATGATGGAATAATGCACTACCGGTATTCCATCAATGACACAGATCGCGCAGTAGCTTCATGAAAAGTAGGTAGGTAAGTCCATCAGTCTCCAAACTGAGCGAGTTATCTTTATTTTGTTCATAACTACATGTACAAAAACTAGATTACCAAGATCTGTTGTTCTAACTTATCAAATGTAGGATATAAAACAAATATACCAGGCCTTTATTTTGAAAGTATCGGGCGAATTATTCATCCTCAGTTGTACTGGCAAAATTACTATTTCTTGATAGGTGCTTAAACCCTAAGGAAAAATAGTAATGCCAGTCCAACCTCGGACAAATACTTCCCACTATATTCAAAGCCTGGTATATTTGTGTATTATTAACCATATCAAACATTTCAGTAATATTATTTTTCTATTTCATCTACCCACTTTGACAACCAAATAAAGAGCACTATATGTTTGTTACTGCCCGCTTCCAAAGTCAATGGCATACTAAATATATCAGGAATTATGTATCAATTGGTGTGATTTGAGTAGGACAATAGTTTTTACTATTGTCCTGCTAAAAACAATTGGTGTTAATGCTCTTTTCTTTGGGCAATAGGTCTATTTCCCTTCCAGGAAAACAAAAGATCTATGATGTTAAGATCACTTTCGGGTAATAGTTATCCTCACATTTGTTAACAATTATTGTAAAATAAATTGTAATACCCCGTGCATTGTTTGTGTGGCACAAAAATCACTTGCAATCCTATAAATATATGTAAATGTATATAGACATTTTTTTTCTTTTATTATATATTAAAACAAATTGAAAATAAACAGGTAATAGGTAAATTATTTATAGGGAAACTATCAACTATAAGCTCTGCTTTTAAATAGTTTTCCCTTCATATTCTCTTAATTTGTCAATAATCTGCAACTCCGAATGTTATTACCCTTTTCTATGTCTACTGAATTAGCTTATTGTCTTTTGCCCTTTCTTGTTGAATGTTCAACTTTATTGCACTTCGTAAGATATGAAAATAATCCAAACTGAAACTGAAATGAAGCATGTGCTTCCGGAACCACCTACACTGGGCTGAGGAATAAACATTGATAAATACATACTGACCTCTCGTGGTGTGGGACCGGGCATCGTACCGGAGGTACCAGGTACCGGTACTACCGGTTCCTGTGGGGATTCCCCTAGTCTGTAGCCGGCACCTTTGAAGGCATGTGAGGCGTTTCTTGGCTGGGACACCGAAGGGCCTCCGCCCGCTGCCACTTCCTCGGCACCGTGACTGAAATCAAATAATTATCATAAGATTATGTTTCAAGATTCGCATAGTGGTATGGATAATTGTGGAAGAGGTTTTACCCTAAAAAGACTGAGGGGAGCTGATTCAGCCCCCCCCCCTCAACATTTTTCGCGATAAATCCGCCGCACAATTTTTTTTGACAGCATCGCTTGCTGACTTTTACTTTCAAGTCTTGCGCAACTTTTAAGACCAAAATTAAGACCCCCGGGTACGCGGTTCTGAAATTACGCAACATTTTGTAAGTGCATGCAGACCCAAAATTACTCAAAAACGTGAATTTGTGTACAAATCCTATGCAAATAGTGTTTTTATCCAAAATTCTTAAAATGTATCATTATTTTTCCTCTTACTGCTTAAAATCAATTAATTTTATCTTTTTTATGGTCAAAATAAAGTCCCAGACAATTTCCATTGAAAAAACAATAAAAAACAAAGTCGAAAAACAAAGAAATACATAAGAAATTTAGAAAACAATAGAATACATAAGAAAATAAATATGATGTTGAATTTTTTTAAATAAATTTGATCAGATGTATCAGAGTATGTGAAACATAAATTAGCATTTCAGGGGCATTATTTTATTAATTAGAGCAAACTTATGACTTTACGTATAAATTAGCATAATTAATGAGACATGAGATTTTTTGCAGAATTTTTGTAGGTAATGCCATGGGTAATGTGTGTGCCAATTTTCGTTGCGATCGCGCGATCGACGGCCGAGATCATAAGGGGGAGCTGAATCAGCCCCCCCCCCCGTCTTCATATGCGTTGAAATAGCCCAGTCTATTTAGGGTTAAGGTTCACCATGTGGAAAGTCCAAGATGGATTGAGAAAAGTGGATAGAGGTAGAAGTAAATGGAGAGGTTGGAAGAGTTTTCTTTTCTGAAATAAATACAATCCTTAAAAGGACTGTAAAACCAGAAAATTTGAGAGGCTTAAGTAGTTGGAGAGATGAAAGAAGGCACGCTTGAATGATCGTTACAGTGATTTTTCTGTTCATCGGTAAATCAAATCCTATCTTGGTTGTTTACTAGGGTGAGTGGCGTTGCAGAGCAAGAGACAAGACCCAACATTTTTAATAGGGAGATTGATTATATTCTATCGTTTTATTGAGGATGGACAGTCAACATGCTCAATACATTGATCTTTCTACTGCTCTACAATTCACTGACCGGAGCAAAAAAACAAAACAGATTTTCTGTCTTGATTTGAGGGTAAATGGAAAATCACGTACCCTGATAAAGGTCAAACAAGGCCCTGTCTTGCAAAGAGTTGCGATTGATCCGATCAATTGCAACTATGGATGGCCAGCAACGTCAACATCTACATAATGCATGTTTCTTCAAAATATTTTCTAACTATGATGTATATTGCATTCATTGTTTTCTTGAAAATTCACTGTGCTTCTCTTTGTTTACAAAGGACATTGGGCAAATTTCCTGTAGAAAAAATTTTGACACTGATGGATCTCAATGATTGGATCAATCGTAACTCTTTGTAAGACAGGGCCCAGAAATACTTACTCTTTAGCATGTTTGAAGATGTTTTTGACCAGGCTGTCCGCTTCCACCTTCTTCTTCTTTGGACCTACTACCTGCTGACCACTGCAAAGAGTATGGAATTAAACAGAACAAGTTGCATTGAGAAACATGATCTTGAGCTCAATGCAGAAAGAGCTTTGAAAACTGCAAGTGACAAAATCATAACAATAATAATAACACTTACTGTATGCATATTATACCTCAATAGATATCATAAGGCATCATTGGTACCTTGGCAGTACTTGGCTACATCACCAAATATATGTAAGCACTTTAGCATTCAAGTAATTATTCCTAGCGGGGTACCCATTTACCTCACCTGGGTCAAGAGCAGCACAAAGTGGATCAATTTATTGCTGAAGGAAATTACGCCATGGCTGAGATTCAATCCAACGACCCTCTGTTTCAAAGTCATGAGACTAATCCACTGGGCCACAATATGCTCCAAGATCACACATACGTCCCTAAACTACTCAGCAGAATGGTAGAAAATCATGTTGCATTTGATTTTCGAAGTTGTGTTTGATCGCAAGTGTGTCTGCAAGAGGCCCATTGAAACCTCCCATTGGCAATGAAAGCCAGGAATTCCCTGGATTATCCCCATGGTTTCATTGGAAGTCAAATGTATATAAAGGGACAGACGATTTAAGGGAAAAGTACACACTCACACACTCAAGGCTGATCCTAAAAAGATGACTGAAATGTTAATTAATTTCTCTCCAGAGATGATACCCATGTATTATATGGAATGAAATTAATGATGGTATTTCCAGTCTATAATTTCATTTTCAAAACACAAAATAAATAGTGAGTTGGTGATGTCACCAGTCACCTTATTTGCATACTGACCAGGATGTCCATATAACTGTTTTGTAAAATTTAGCAAAACTTTAAAGCGTCATAACTTTCCTATTTTACATCCGATTTTGATGACATTTTCAGTGTTATGCTTCTTGGATTTTTCTCCATTTGTTCAAATAAACTTTTTCTTGGGGTGGACTTGTCCTTTAATGGTGAACAGGCATCATAATTACACAATCGGTTTCATTTTGGGGGGAATATAAATCAAGAAAGTAGTAGGCAAGTTGGACATAACTCTTTACTTTGATGATTGTGTTAACCAAACCAAACGGCTGGCCAACGTATTCGATCTTTTTGTTTTCTTTTTTCGATGCACCCATTTTGCAAAATCTGCACCGCCCCTCCATGACATTGATTAAACACCGATTTTTAAATCGATTCGACTCAGGCTTAGTAACTAGTCTACAGGTACAGACCTTTGAATTTCGCATTTTAAATAGGGCATAATGCAGAGTGTGAGGTAGTGAGGTAAGATTCACTATGTACTGTCGCTGGCTCTATCGAAGCAGACAGAGGCCCGTATTCTAAAGTCGGGTTTAACTTAGACTCAGGTTTAAGGTTTAAAGTTGTGGTTTAAGTATGGGAAGCCAAAAGTATCAAAATTTTTATTAAGTTGTATGTTTCTTATGTTTACTGTGCTCTCCTCTGATGCATCGATGGTGAAGACAATAATCTATTTATACTTCCTACACAATTATGAATGATCTAAAAGCCGAATGAGCTGAAGTATGATGTCTCTACTGTTAGTGATTATGAAACAATTGGCTGTTCATACTTAAACCACAACTTTAAACCCGAGTTTAAGTTAAACCCGACTTCAGAATACGGGCCAGAGAGTTTGGCATCTAGTCTTCACTCCAGACACAGTATAATTTGTTTAAGTGTCAAATATGAGTCTATAACTGCAGACTAGGACCTCACAGCTCAGATTTAAAAAAAAAATCAATTTTAACCACTGCCTCCAACAGACAAGCCATTACCTGCCATGATCGGCTCCCCCTGCATAAAACGCTTGTCCTTCCTCGTCGCTATCATTATCAGCTTTCCTGGACGTGTAATCACCCAGGGTTGCGACCCGGCTGCTGCCTCCCCCTCTGGAAAAAAGGAGAAGTTATAATCGGGTGTGAAGCACACACAGCAACATTGCCACTGCGGTAACTTAACGATTGTGGTAACTTTGACGAAAGCCTTGATTTTAATAAGCCAAGTTACTATGGTAGTTTAAAAAAAAATCATGTTAGAATCATTATGAAGTTTAATAAAATGGGCCACATTTAAAAAAGATTTGCAATAGTTCATCTTAATTTGCAAAAACTGATTGGTTGACAGTTTAATAAAATAATAAGCACATGCAAAAATTTATGTTGACTGGCCATTGTGATTGGCGATTGAGCTCAAAACCGTTGAGTAACAGGGCTCTTGAGTGTTCCACAAGATAAAATGCTATCAGGCTTAACAGTCAAAACATATCGTATAACCACTCTCCTTTATTCATAATTTAGGCTAATATTTCAGTAGCTTGTAACAGGAGTTAGCAACTTGCAGTGTAGTCTCAAGAAATAGGTTTGTTTCAATTACTGTAATATTGAAAACCAGCATTTAAATGATTGGTTTGATCTGTAATATGAGCATTAATTTGGAAATTAAAGGGGTTATCCAGAACAGGAATGATAAAACCTAAAACGGGAAATTTGTGGATTGTTATTAAAAAGTACGCAATTCAAAAGACTTGGGCCTGTTTCATAAAGGACTTACAACTGTTTTAAGTTTGCTATAATGGCAACTACCATGGTAACAGGGCTCAGCAGCCAATCAGAATCAAGGTTACAACAATTGCAACTCTTTATGAAACGAACCCCATACCTGGCTTTTGGAGCAGCTGATCCTTTAGCTGTGCTTCCTCCCTGTGGCTGAGCAGCTGGAGGTGGTTCAACCCTTGGAGGTTCAGGCTGTCTTTCAGAGGGAGGGTCGGCACTTGGTGGATTAGTTACCATGTCATCTGAGTTATCATAAAAACTCTCTAGAGCCACCTGAAACAGGGCCACAAGGGGGAGGGTTACATGAAGAATCTTCTAAGTGATTTTCACAGGCAAATGTGATCTAAACCAATCAGATTTAAGTATTTCAGTAGCTTATAACAATTGTACATGTAATCCATTCTATAAAAAAGAGCACCAACAAAATTGTAATATTTCCTAAGGGCTCCTAGGCAATTTTCAAGAGGTGAGGACATCGTTAACAATTGATTTATACATGTATCTATGAAAATATAGACTATACATGCTTTATGTCAAAAAACAAAATTTTAAGGTAAGAAGGAATTATTCATCTTAAAACTAAAAAATTAAGCATGAATTATACATTTCTAGGTTTTCTCAATTTGATTTAAAAGACCTATAAGCCAATTAATGAAGTAGTTGAATTGAGTTAATGAATAGATTTTATTTAAAGCATTCATGTTTGGTCATTACTAATAATAATCATAAAAACATAAAATGAGGTGGACTGGGGGTTATTTAGGTCACAAAGTCATATTACTCTTATTACCCGTAATTGTTGTCTAAGCCCCATAGATGAAGGTGAAACAGATGCCTTGAGTGCCCCCATAAACAGGGACATTCTCAATTTATCAAGGCATACTAAGTAATTTGGCTTGGTTTAAATATCAATAAAAGTATTTTTGGGGAAAATTGCAAAAAGATTGAAAAGTCAATTTAGGCATTATGATTGCTTACTATTGAACATGTGTCTTAAATTCTTTCTTGTATATTCTTATATAATGTCAATTTTTGTTATGTTGAATTCTAATGTATATCATGCTGTTTTTTGCTCAACTTACAGTGACGATGTAAATGAGAACATACAAATAAAATTTTAGAAATTAAAAATAAAAATTTGCTTGGTTTAATAGGATAGATCATTGATTTCTTGGACAATCCTCATTTTCAGACCAGCACCTCTATATCTACTAAAGATATACAATGATAAATTCGCAACATTCGATGCTTGAAAGATTTTTTTCTTTTCTTTTTAAATAGTTTTAAGGGAAAATACCAAAATTGACAAGTCCACCCCAACAAAATGTCGGTTTCGACAAAAAGAGAAAAATCCAAGAAATTTATGACATTTTTTATTTTCACTGAATTCCACATAACAGTCATGTCTGTATGTCTGCTTAGCACCCCAAGGCCCATGTCGAAAGCCGCCGAGCCAGTAGCAGTGCAGCCGGGCGACAGATATCGGACGGGTCGCGTGGGCTGGCAGAGCGGACGTGGACTGTCAACGGTTGGGCTACCTCAAGTGATGTCCGTGCAGGCTCCACTCCACTTCAATACCGCTACACTATGCTCCACCTACCCGAACATCAAGACAGTGAACTCGTTCGGATACTTTTAAAAAAGACATTAACAATAAATAAAAGCTTAATTTCTTACTCTTCAGTTCACCCTTATTTCACTCTGTGTCCATCCTCCAGTCATCCTCAAAATTGGTTAATTTTTGGCCAGTATCAAATTATTACATGTATTCACGGCCGATTTCAAAACATCGCACGCGAGGATCGCAGCCTCAAACAGCATGAATATTCATATTATATTTATAATGGATGGCTCAAAATGGAATCCCAGATATATTCCATTCTGAACTATCCAATATAATATAAATATTCATGCTGTTTGACCTGCGACCCTCGCGTGCGATGTTAGTTCAGAATGGAATATATCTGGGATTCCATTTTGAGCCATCCATTATAATATAAATATTCATGCTGTTTGAGGCTGCGACCCTCGGGTGCGATGTTTTGAAATTGTCCATAAATAATACGTGTGAGGAATTAGATACTGGCCAAAAATCGCCAATTTTGTCTTTTTGAGGATGACCGGAGGATGGACACGGAGTGAAACAAGGGTGTAGGTATGTTGCAAAAGCACCCTCTAGGTGCATTCTGAATGAGGTATTGAGTGTGCTGGCTATAATTGCAGGGCGACTGTGGGTGCATTGCTTTGTGTTGTGTTTGCAAGTGCAGGAAAAGGTTATTCCCCATGATATCATTGTTTTTACGTAGTTGAATGTTTATGGCAGCTGTCTAGACTTTGGCCTTGCTTTCAACCTCTTGCTATTCACATTTACAGGTATCATCCCACTGTGAAAGGTATTCATTCTGATAGAGCAACATTTTAACTATATTGTGGTGAAATTTGAATGAAATCTACCAACGCTAATGTCCCTGTTTTGGCGGCGTCTGTAATTTTTGGGTTTTGGGGCACTTCCATATGCCAAACTATGCACATTGTTTTCTTTTGTTTTAGTGCACCTTGGTCCCAATTAATAGATCACAACTTTTGGCTTCAAAAACAAAGGAAATCGGAATACTGTCTTAAGAACTGAATAGGTGATTTTTACGACCTTCCAAATACAATAACTTTATTTCTGGCATGTCTGGCCTGGGGCTATTAAGATAAATGAGGTGTTAAATTAAAGGTCTTGATGAGCTCTAAGTTTAACATTGATTAAATGATGCCATGAAAAAATACCTTATTTCTGAGATTTATTTTTTTTTTGCAACATACCGGTACCTGAACTAAAAAAAGAGAGTTTTTTCATTATTGTTGATGACTCTTTTTTTTTTAATATGTGCATTTTTCACTGTCTTTTTATTCGGGTAGGTGGAGCGTAGTGTAGCTGTACTGGAGCCTGCAAAACATCACTTGACTTGAGAGTTGAGGTATGGTAGTGGATCGTATTACCGAACACTTTTCATGAATTTGATCATATCAAACACATTATTCCAATAAAATTCACCAAACTTTCACCATAAATACACAAATACCTACAAAATATAAATATGCAGAAATTTTGCCGAAATTGTTTTTTATTTTTACGACATCAGCTTCCAATCGGACCCCTCTTCGCAAGTGAAAAATTTTGGTCACTTGAAAAGGTATCGTATTACCGAACGTGTGTTTTCTATGGGAAAAGTTGGGAAAACAACATAGACATAGTCACTGCACTCCTAGTACCAATGAGGTCCAAACATTAACATGTATGGACCTCATAGGCGACATTACCCAAAATTATGGGTTAGACAATTCAGTTCTGATTTCAAACCCAAGACTTTGGTAAATGTACGCCTTAATACAAATTGGAGTTATGCGATATGACTTTCATTTGGTGGGAAGCCTTTAAATACTTCCAAAAATGAGTTGAAATTAAAATGAATTACAATAAACTTACATTTCAGGCCCTTTTTGTTGATTTTCGGTGAGCGTTCCACACAGCTGCGACGAGTGATCAACTCCGAAGTGATACGCGAACTGGTCAGCTGATCGGTCAGGTGATCGGTAGATTATCTTTTTGTCAGACGTTCATAATTTATGTAAAGCGTATCAATCTTCAGTATCTTGATTCCAAAGTATCAGTATTGCAGATAAATGTCATTATTGATTGGAATCAGTGGCGGATCGGGGGGGGGGGTGAGCATTTCTGCCCGATCCCCCTATTGAGATTTGTAGTAAATATTTTGGAATTAGATACGTTGTTCATACTAGTTATGCGACCCCTAATTATGATGATCACAGCATTATTTGTAATGGGGATATTTCGTTCATATTCTTGTCTCTTCTTTCTATTTTTAGCCTTTTTTTTGCTTGTTAAAACCTTTTTTCCTTTTTTTTTTTTTGGGGGGGGGCTCGCCAAATTTTACGTGGGTCAAAATTACCTTCATTTTTTTAGTGACAATCTTTTTTTCATTTGTCCAGTTCTATGCGAGACAAAATTACATTCGATCATTATTATAGTTAAAAACTTGTTTTTATTTTTTATTTATTTATTTTTTTTTTTTGGGGGGGGAGGTTGCCAAATATCACGCAAACGTTTTTCAGCTTTTACTGTTTTATTCGACTTATAATCAAATATTAAATGGGGCTTACCACAGTTTTTTTTAAAGTCAATTCATAAGAATATTCCTCGGGATTTGAGCTTTCTTTCATGAAATATCAATTTTTTTCATGATTACCAAAAATACTTAAAATTTTTTATCGGTGTATGCCTATAAAGCTTTAGCTCATGGGTTGCGCCTGCCATATTTTAATGCTGATCAACTTTATGCTTTTAATGAATTCCTAAAAACAATAAATTCTCAGATCATCAATTTTGTCGCAATCGAATAATTCGATTGCGTCTCTCTATCAGTTTTGAATATTCATACAAAATATCAGCTCGTGCTTTTTGCTCATAATATTTTGATTAGTAAATTCTTCTCTTATATAATCGAGTCGGATAGATAGATAGATAACTAGAGAGAGAGAGTTGGGGGGGGGTCCCTCAGCTACTTGTCCTCGCTTATTTGTTATTATTTGTTATTATGCTCATGTTGTGAGAGCTTTGTGTTTTCACATTTTTTTCTTTTTCAACCTTTTTATTGTCTCGGAGCTTCCCTCTATTTCTTTACACTATATAATGTAGTCCTTTTTACCTCATTGTTTCAATCATTGGCGGCGGAAGCCCCAAATTTTAGGAGGGGACAACCTAAAAAAATTTGACAAGCAAAAAAATAAAAGGCTCTCAACCCAAACATTTTAGAGGGGGGACGTAGGAAAATAAATTGACAAGCAAAAAAAAAAAAAAAGGTCAACAACAAATTTAGGGGGAACGTCCCCGCTTCCGCCGCCTATGGTTTCAATTCTTTTTTTGTTCTCATTTCAATGAAAACATCATTATTAAACTGACGTAGAAGACTTTATTACGAAATTTTGACATTGTTTTGTTTCATTTGTTTGGCTTCAGTTCTTTTTGTCTTCTCATCTTCTTTTTCTTCTTACTTTTTCCCTTTCCTTATTTTCTCTTCAGTATTTCATTTTATGAGGTATCCGCCAATTTATACAACACCAAGCATATAGAGGCGGATAAACAGTGAGGGAGCATGACGGTGTGCCGCTCTAAAAAAAAAGGAGGAATATTGGAAGAAAAAAAAAGAAGAAGGGATGGGGGAAAAATAAAGAAAAAAAAGATGATGATGGCAATGATGATGATGAAAATTATCTTGGTGATGATGATGGTTGTGGTGACGGTTGTGGTGATGATGATGGTGATGCTAATGATAGTGGTGATGATGATGATGACGAGATGTAATTTTGTTATTTTGTCTTTGAAAAAATTAAGTAGTGCAAAGTTGAATTCATTTAAAGTTTATTATGAAAATAGCAGAAAAAAAATTGATATGCGTTCGAGGAAAATCCATCCCCCACCAATCTTTTTCAAAGGTAAGATTTTTTTTTTGCCCAGGGGGCCACTTCCATTCACGAGTGGATACCATGCGCGACCATGGGGTCTCGAAAAGCACCCTAAACACGTAATTTCCATATTCTGAAAATGCACCCCTTAACAAGTATTGGCGTGTGAAACCCTACCCTTAACAAGTATTGGAAACAAAACGATACTCTTGGCAAATATTCCCTGAAATGAACCCCTAAACAAGTACAGGAATGCCTATTGTTACGGGTCCTTCGGTCGTCGGCTTTACCTTATTTGGTTTAGTACGACCCCACCTTCTACACCTCGCGCAAATCGGACTCTAACACGAAGTGTTGGAGCAAAAAGGACATCCTTTATAAAACATTTTGATTTTGTTTTATCATCCCCGCAAATTAGACCCTAAACACGACGGTTTTCCTAGCGAATTAATAGATACCCTTTTTTCGTTATTTTTGTGTTTTTGACACCCTTATCACGTTACGTAGGTAACGTGCCCTATCGTGAAAAGGACATCCTTTTTACGTGTTTTTTTGGTCGCGCATGGTATCACTCGTCAATGTAAGTGGCCCCCCCCCCCCGGGTTTTTTTGTGACGGCGTAGGCCTTTGCAAGCAGCTATTATTATGGTAAAAAAGTAAATGAAATGTCAAGAAATACATGATAATGATTTTTATGGTACATTTAGTACATCAATTCATACTTGTTATCAAAAAGAAAAAAGTGGGTCGTTACGGACCATTAAAAATGGGAAATTTGGGCATTTTATATTTAGGATAGAGCAACTGCTCGTTATAGACGTCACAATAAATCAAGCATTCTAAATTCTATCAACTCCATTTTTTGTCAAATAACACCTTCATCGATATTTTGAAATGATTTTTCTCATATTTTCATCATCTTTTTATCAGGGTGAAATTCCCCTTTAATTTACAAAACAGATTCGCAAACAATATCAAGAGTAGTGGGAGGCAAGGGTGGAAATCTAAGGTAGGGGACCAGGGGCTGGAAAACAGGCAAAAAAAAAACAAAAACAAACTAACAAAAAAAAAAAAAGGAAGGTTTATCACCCCCAAAAGAAGGTCGTCTCGTCCAAAATACATGTTTTACTTCGATTTAAATGATGTAGGCCTATTTCTTTCCATCATATATAAAAGAACAAAAATAGTAGGGGGACATTTGATAATGTGCCCCTACTATTTTGGGTTAGGGGAAGTGTCCCCCTGGGATTTGCGCCCATGTGGGTGGGGGGTGTTGCACCTCCTTTCGGAATCATTATGGAACAGTGTGAATAGTCGCTGTGATTTCGATCTCATACCTATAAAAAAAAATAGAACAGAAGAACGCCTTGACCACAGGCCAAAATGCCTAACAATTTTTCCGCGGCATTAGCGACTCTCGTAAGGGGCGCTCCATTTATAAATAAAGTTGCATGTGTAGCTGTCTATGGCAACAGAATCTATCGCAGAATTGAAGCCAGAAGCGTGGGAATTTTCAAGAAAATTCAAGAAAAGAACCGGTGAGTACCGATTTAACAGTACTAATCTAATTAGTTACATGTATTGAATTATAAGAATATTCAATTTTTCGTGAAACAAAGCTTAGTTCTAAGCTAGGGCGGCCCAAATGCGCGTGAGTGGAGTCCCAGTTTCTTAACACGGGTAAGTATTGCGTTGTCGCCTAGAGTGAGTCACTGATGAGCTATTTTGACCATATTTTATTGTTTTGAGGATATAAAGACTTCGAAATTGTGTTTTCGATAATTTTTCATCATTTTTCTATTTTAAATTCCCTTTGGAAGGAAGTTGCAAAGGTTTGAGCGTATTTGATTATTTTCTGACGCATATGATGCGCGCGTTCGGTAATACAAGGCCGGTCGGTAATACAATCACTCACTATACCGTACGGTCGGGCCTGCCGTGAAAGTGCCATGCCAGGCACTGGACTGGGTTGGTACCGTACTGTAGTGAATGCCAGGCACTGAGCTGAGCTGAGGCAGCGAGTGAAGCGCTGTTCTCGAAAACGCCCTAGGTCCTCAGCAGGCTAGGGTGAAATAGAAATGTTCCAAGTTATCAATTTACACTTTACCTCCAACTTCCATCCTGATGATTCGAGAAAGAACGAGGCTCTGTCTCTATCTGCTCCAGTTACCCCAATAAACTGAGTCAGAACTTCATCTTTCTCTGCTGCACTGGTGGCTGCCATTTTGATGATTTATCTATTTTTCTTGTATGCTGCCCTCACAGTACAGATCACACGAGGGATCGGATCGAGAGAAAACAACTCGAATAAAAAACTCATCTTATGAAAATTTCATCAAAAGCTTATAACAAATAACAAATTTATCGAATTTTGAAATTTAGACTTGTCCTGTGAAAAATGAGGCTGATAATGTATTTTTTTAATCATTAGATCTCCCTTACAAGTTGATGAAATTAATGATTTGTCTTTCACATAAAATAAATAGCCAATCAAATCCCTTTTTCATTCTTGGAGGACAAAAGTTAACAAATTATAATTTCATATAACAAAACACAAAAGTACAGGCCTAATTAAGTGACTTCATCAGCCTGGTCATTATTCATTATACTTGAATAGAACAGTTTCCCAAAAATAATAAAAAAACAAACTTTAAATATTCAACATAAATTTGCTATTCCTTGTCCGATTTCTGGTGATTGTTTTTCCAGCTCTCTTCATCTGATTTTCAAATCATATTTCAGCCGGCCCGGCAGAGTTCCCTTTTAACTGTAAACAAAATGAGCAAAAATATTTCTTTTATGATTTAAACAAAATTTATTTGGCTATATGCTTTAGGCAAGATTCTAAATATGATGTCATCTTTTTTAATGAATTACCAGATACTCTCAAAATATAAGCCATCATGTTGCAGTTGATCTGATATCCTTTACAAAGCAAAACTGAAGATGCCAACTCATATCAAATATCTCACACTCACATTTGGCTTTCATTCTTTCCTTCTTTCTTTTTCTTTCTTTCTTTCCTTCCTTCCTTCCTTCCTTCTTTCTTTCTTTCTTTCTTTCTTTCTTTCTTTCTCTCTCTTCCCCCTCTTTTCTTCTTTCTCTCATATGCACCCAGGCACAAGTCACCCTTTTCAAGCCTTTCTGCACCACTACCCCCCCCCCCCCCTCTATATCATCTTTTTCTATTTCTCCTCCCCTCCACTCTCTCCCATGCATGTTCACGACTTCACAAATTTAGATGTACATCACAAAAGTGTTCACATTGTTTTTATAAAGAGAAATATTAATCTTTATTATTTTTATTTTGCAAATCATTACTGTGTTTTCACCACAAAAAGTAGGCCCATGTATGCAAAACCTCACTGAAAATAAAAAAATGTTAGTTTCTTTTTTAAAACTATCACTCAAAAGAGAGGACTGGGACCCTGTTACACAAGAGTATAATTCTGTAACAATTTTTCTCTTACCCAATCAAACTGCACTATTTCAGTGTTTGAATAGTATTGTGAAACAGAATCCAGCTCAAGCACAAAAACTCATCAATAGAAATGTTTCAAATAAATAGAAAACAAATGCAAATTGAAATTAACAAAATATTTAGGGACCGAACATTATAATTAGTCTATCCTCCATTTAAAATGTGTGTCAATCATTCATTGTGACATATCAAAAATCTGAAATCCCTATACATCAAATCCAGGGCTCCGTAGCACAAAGATTAGCGATCAATCGCTAAATAAACTGACTAATCAATGTTACACGCGCATTTGGTTTAAAATACTGACCAGGGACCAATCAGTGCAGTTCTTTCATATTTGCAATTCATCGCAAACTTTTGTGGTACGGAGACCTGGTCATTGTAATTATTACTGGAATCATTGTAATTATCAATGCAATAATAATTTACCTTGGAAAACTAATGGATTAGAAGAGTTTCATCAAGATACAAAGAAGGATATAGTGCATGACTTTCTCAACTAGTTGCTTGCAAACCACATGATCTGACACATCTGGGACCCGTTTCATAAAGAGTTACAACTGTTGTACCTTTGCCATTATGGCAACTACCATGGTAACCTTGATTTTGATTGGCTGCTGAGCCCTGGTACCATGGTAGTTGCAATAATGGCAAAGTTAAAACAGTGTAAGTCCTTTATGAAATGGGACCCAGGTCTTGCAAAGTGGCCCATCAAGACAATATCAAAAAACATAAGTTAATTAAAAAAATCATTTTGTCATAACTTGTGTTAAATTTTAATTGTCATTTTTTTTACAAATAAACTTAATCAGTTTGAGCCAATTAATAGGGCTCATATCCAAACCGTTACTGGGGTGAAAAGGGGTGTAAAGAAATGCGGAGTTTCTGAAGCGCAAGCAATTCCTGTCTAATTCTAACAACAGTATCTAGAATGATTTTGATTTTCAATCCCAGACAAAAATACTATCTGCCTAAAAATGAATATAAAAATGATAACACCATATAGATATGCTCTATTAATGAATACATGACAAATCATATACATACAATTTCATATAAAATGAATATGAAAGTTTTGTAACAGTGTATAACAATAAATTAGGCAAAATTACCTGAGAATCAGGGGCATATCTCATAAGGCGTGCTTTCATTGACAGTGCTGTCAACCAATCAGAGAGTATCATTTCAGTAGCTTACAACAGAATCTAATACTTGACAATTGATGAAATTTTTAATGAAACCAGGGTCCAGGGCCCCATCTTACAAAGAGTTGCAATTGATCCAATCAACTGTAACTATGGAAAGCCAGCAAAGTCAACATATAAAATGAATGTTCATTCAAAATATTTTCTAGATATGTTGTACATCCACGCATACATTCGTAATTCCGAAGCTTTGTTATTCCGAAGGTTCGGATATTCCAAAGGTTCATATATCCGAAGGTTCGTAATGCCGAAGGTTTGTTAGTCTGAAAACAAAATGATTTACGAACCTAATTTCATTTTCGGACTTACGAACCTTATTTCGTTTTCGGACTTACGAACCTTATTTCGTTTTCGGATTATCGAACCTTCGGAATAACGCCAGAAATGTTCGGATTAACGAACTCCTTTATGTTTTCGGATTAACGAACATCGAGGTATAGGCAATTTACGTGTTATGGAATTACGAACCTTCGGAATTAAGAACCATCGGAATTACGAACCTTCGGAATTACGAAGTGTAACCGGTACATTCATTGTTTTCCTGAAAATGTTGTATGCTTCTCTTGCTAACAAAGGACAATGTGCAAATTTCCTGCAGAAAAAACTTATGACAGTGATGGATTTCCACAGAGTTGAGGTTGATCGCATCAATTGCAGCTCTTTGTTGGACGGGACCCAGGTCCTGAAGTAGTGGCAGGTAGGTAGATATAAGAGCACTGGGGAGCGTTTCATGAAAGGACTTGTCGGACTTTTTATCCGACAAGTCCCATGTTATCCGACAGTTACTATAGTAACATTGCCTCTCAGCCAGTCAGAATCAAGGAAAGATGTCAGATCTGACAACTTGTCAGACAAAAATGTTGATGAAACGGTCCCCTGAACTGTTATTGCACGTCTCCTCAAAATTTACATCTTACGTCTGTTGCAGAAAGAACTGCGTGTACATGCTACCAATAAAATCAAATGGAGGTTCCAAAGAGATGCGAATGAAACTTCAAAATTCAATCGCAACCTGTTTCTCAACCAATAAGAACCGGAAGCGTGTATTTGAGACTTGCGTTTGATTTCCTAACTTGTATTTAAACACAAATCTTTCTGCAACAGGGCTCTAATTGCATAAAAATAAAGATGTAATTGCTTTCTGAGGATGTTGATTGATTGCCACTGTTCTGTTAAACTTTGCTCAATGGCTCTTGACTTTGACCTTGACCCTTGACATCGTGACACAGGTTGCCATAGAGATAACTGACAACTGATTGGTCTCCTTGGGAACTGATGACCTGTGTTGAAATCTGTATGGAGAGAGAGAGAGAGAGAGAGAGAGAGAGAGAGGGGAAGAGAAACCTGTTACAGATTAGTCTGCAAGAACATACTCATATATTACACTCTAGCCAATTATACCATGTATGGAGTGAAGACTAGACATCAAAATCTGTAGTCTGAATTCAAAGGTGGTTTTAGAACCATTGACTGAACCCATAGCAGATTTCCTCATAAATTATGCTCATTTACCACGTATGATTATAAATGTCCAATGCTGATGGGCTGACAGTGTGCCAAATTGACGCCTGTTGCCATGGTTAAGTACACTATTCTATTCATGAGTCTACTGTTTAAAAAGAGTGGACTCATGAATGAAATTGCAAGGATAACCACAGCATCAGGCGTCACTTTGGCGAACTGTGACAAAAGCCTAATCAGAATTGGTATGCGGTAAATAAGCCTAATTTATACAGGAAATCTGCATAAACCATGGGTTCAACCAAAGGTTTTTAAAACCATATTTGTGAATTCGGGCCTATGTCTGTATAAGCCCAGCCACAGTACTTACGTACTGAATCTAGTCTTACTACTTCAGACTCTGCATTAGGTACTATGTAAATTGCAAAGAGAGCAAGGTATTTAATCAACTGTGCCTGTTTTATCTTAATACATAATAAATTAGGTACATGTAGCATATATGTACCTCCCCCCTACTCTTATTTTGTTATAATTTCAAGTCAGACCATTGATATGTGCATATCACCTTCCCATTGTTGGTTTCTGTATATTTCCATACTGTATTCACTTCATGTTACCTAAATGATAAAATATATATATATATATATATAAAATGATAATTAGAGATGCTATTGGTGACAATGTATGCACTTTAAAATACACATACTTTAATACTAAATAGGTTCATTATTGCGGATTGAAATAATCGCTAGAGGGTATTCATTTGTCTCGCAATCTACTATGGTCAACAAGGAAATTTGTGATCACTCTCGCAAAAAGTGTTCACTGGCTTTCTAGGAAATTCGTGATCACTCTCGCAAAAAGTGTTCACTAGCTTACAAGTTCACGAGCTTTCGAGTGCCGCTGCAACTCTTTATCAAGTGACAAAGATTGTCCGATATTGTACTCTATTTATACTAATCTCCAAGACCGTACGCACAAACGCGAGAACAATAGGTGGGCACTGATCCGTTGTGTGATTGGTCAGGAGTTATGCAAATAAGCCGGGGGTATATGCAAATACGCCGTGGGTCGGCAATATGCAAATGAGACCAAAATTGGCGGGCTCGCTAGTTTCCCGTGGGCGGGGGTTGACTGGCTGAGCGGTCCCTCGATCGGGGCCGGGAACGATCGGGTCGGCGTGCACTGCCAGGTAAGGGGGTATTGTGCTGTCGGATGGTTCGCATCCAGAAATCGGGGATGTCGATCCCGCTGTCTCTGTTGAAGTTGTTGGGACAAAGACGTATACTAATAGCCTCCTTAATCCTGCGTGTATACCAATGTCTTTCTTTGGCAATGCAATGTACACCCTGTTGCTTCTCCCAAGCATGTTCTGCCACCGCGGATGTGTCGGTTCGCTGTAACCGAACATCGCGCTTGTGTTCAGAAATGCGTTCAACTATCGGTCGGGCTGTCTCTCCGATGTAAGACCCGTCACATCCCTGGCAAGGAATGTTGTATACTACCAAAATAACTACGCCATCAAGTCTGTGATCAGGGATAGGGTCTTTGGGGCGTACAAGCTGTTTGCGTAAGGTGGTGTCCGAGCGGAAAACCGTTCGGATACCGTGACCTTCTAATCGGCGTTTAAGTTGTTGTGAAAGGCCATCTATGTATGGCAAGACTGTACAAGTCTTGAAAACCTTCTGATCCCTTGGTGGTTGTTTTTTCTTGAAAGTATTCTTGATAAAACGGCGTGGGTAGCCCTTGCTGTATAAGGCGCCACGTATGTGTGCTCTTTCTTTCGGGAGTTCAGGCGGGTGAGTTATAATACGTGCTGCTCTGTCGAACAGACATTTAACAAGACCCTTCTTGACCGATTTGTCGTGATGAGAATCATATGGTATGTATTGGTCTGTATGAGTGGGCTTGCGGTAGACAGAGGTGGAAAGTTTCCCGCCCTCGTGTCTTTGGACTAGCGTATCAAGGAATGCTAATTTCCCTCCTTGTTCAGTCTCCAGAGTGAACTGGATGGACGGTTGCTGGCTGTTCATGTATGCGAGTAGGCTGTCTGCTTCGGAATTATTTACAATTATGAAAGTGTCATCGACGTATCTCTTCCACACCCGCGGGCGGCATGTGGAAGGACACTTGGGCAAAGCGTTCTGCCCTCTATCGGTACCGATAGAGGGCGCATGCAGTACGGCCCTGCAACGCATGCAATCCGACCCCACATTATCAGAACGTACCACACTTATGCCTGAACAAATAGCCGAACTCCTCGAGTTCGTCCTCAGATCCACATATTTTCTGTACAGAGGCTCTTTCTATGAGCAAACAGAAGGAGCAGCAATGGGTAGCCCAGTCTCAGCGGTTGTGGCTAACCTATATATGGAAGGATTTGAACAGAACGCTTTGCCCAAGTGTCCTTCCACATGCCGCCCACGGGTGTGGAAGAGATACGTCGATGACACTTTCATAATTGTAAATAATTCCGAAGCAGACAGCCTACTCGCATACATGAACAGCCAGCAACCGTCCATCCAGTTCACTCTGGAGACTGAACAAGGAGGGAAATTAGCATTCCTTGATACGCTAGTCCAAAGACACGAGGGCGGGAAACTTTCCACCTCTGTCTACCGCAAGCCCACTCATACAGACCAATACATACCATATGATTCTCATCACGACAAATCGGTCAAGAAGGGTCTTGTTAAGTGTCTGTTCGACAGAGCAGCACGTATTATAACTCACCCGCCTGAATTCCCGAAAGAAAGAGCACACATACGTGGAGCCTTATACAGCAACGGCTACCCACGCCGTTTTATCAAGAATACTTTCAAGAAAAAACAACCACCAAGGGATCAGAAGGTTTTCAAGACTTGTACAGTCTTGCCATACATAGATGGCCTTTCACAACAACTTAAACGCCGATTAGAAGGTCACGGTATCCGAACGGTTTTCCGCTCGGACACCACCTTACGCAAACAGCTTGTACGCCCCAAAGACCCTATCCCTGATCACAGACGTGATGGCGTAGTATACAACATTCCTTGCCAGGGATGTGACGGGTCTTACATCGGAGAGACAGCCCGACCGATAGTTGAACGCATTTCTGAACACAAGCGCGATGTTCGGTTAAGCGAACCGACACATCCGCGGTGGCAGAACATGCTTGGGAGAAGCAACACCACCCAGATTGGGAGGGTGTACATTGCATTGCCAAAGAAAGACATTGGTATACACGCAGGATTAAGGAGGCTATTAGTATACGTCTTTGTCCTAACAACTTCAACAGAGACAGCGGGATTGACATCCCCGATTTCTGGATGCGAACCATCCGACAGCACAATACCCCTTACCTGGCAGTGCACGCCGACCCGATCGTTCCCGGCCCCGATCGAGGGACCGCTCAGCCAGTCAACCCCCGCCCACGGGAAACTAGCGAGCCCGCCAATTTTGGTCTCATTTGCATATTGCCGACCCACGGCGTATTTGCATATACCCCCGGCTTATTTGCATAACTCCTGACCAATCACACAACGGATCAGTGCCCACCTATTGTTCTCGCGTTTGTGCGTACGGTCTTGGAGATTAGTATAAATAGAGTACGATATCAGACAATCTTTGTCACTTGATAAAGAGTTGCAGCGGCACTCGAAAGCTCGTGAACTTGTAAGCTAGTGAACACTTTTTGCGAGAGTGATCACGAATTTCCTAGAAAGCCAGTGAACACTTTTTGCGAGAGTGATCACGAATTTCCTTGTTGACCATAGTAGATTGCGAGACAAATGAATACCCTCTAGCGATTACACATACTTTGTACATCTATGTCCACGATCCAGACAAAGAATTCATGTTACAGATGACGGAAGAGTGTTTCACCTTGACTGAAAAATTTCAAATGGGCTAATCAGATGCTAGGATATCAGTAGCTTATAACAATTATCAGTTAAAAATCATATTTCATGAAACACTCCCATGGTTATCCACTGTAGTCGGCCAGGCTCTCTTAATGTAACACATAAAAATGTTACAGAGCTTTCACAAGGTCAAGTTAATATAAAAGTGTTCCTCAAATTAGCAACATCCATCTATTTTACATGTACATTCATATGATACTATTGCATGGATAAACCAACTGTTTAAATGCATGATATTAGTATGTATCCTAAAGAAAAGTTGCCAATTTGCATCTTTGACCAGTGATTTTCGTTGTTTTCATTATGTTGCCAACTTAGAGAGTGTAATGATTTACTGTACATAATTCAATATACCTGCCCAGGAGCAGTAGAGTGAATGTTTGATATTCCCTGGTGGCCAGGAGGTATGGCAGTAGCACTGGTTGTAGCTGAAGTCTGAAGAAAAAATTATTCGAGTAGAGATAAATTGTAATTATAATAATCACAATACTTGAATATTTTATTGGACATTTTAGATTGCATGTACCTAGCCTTGGTACTTATATTCTATATTATTAATTGTGGTCAGAATTATTCTATTCTTTTTCTAATATTTACCCCGACTTCGTCTGTTATTATCATTTCACATACTCATTTTTTAATCTACTACTATGTGTGACCAATCCACTAAGTTTATATGATCTCAAACCAAAGAAAGGAATTACACTCATTCTGTTAATGCCAAATTTGAAACAAAAATATATTTGATAATTTTGATATATATTCCTAATAAAAAAGAGTTTCTTTTTTTGTGGGATACTCTGTATAATTCATTCTCACATATAAACCAATGTTTTCTTACCTCAGCAGGCCTCTGAGATGGATAGCCCCTAGTTACAATAATGGATGACACGGAAGGCACTTGTCCGGAAGGAGCGTGGCTGATATCCACGTAGGAAGCAACCTGAGATGAAATACACGGGTAGAAAATAAACTTAGTGGAACATGATGGTGTAGTGGTTTTAACTCCTGCCTTGTAATCAGAGGTTTATGTGTTTGAATCCCACCGGGGCCAAGCGACCTTTGCCAAAGTGCCAATCCACAGTTGTGATTGTCCACCCAGAAGTTAAATGGGTACCAAGTAGGATGTGGAAGTATATATGTAGTAATTCCAAGTAATTGAGTCAAAGATTCTAGTTGGAATGCTGCACCCCTCATGGCAATTCAACAAATACCCCCCCCCAAATGGCCTAATTTCATTGACCTTAAATGACCTTTGACCTTGGTTATGTGACCTGAAACTCGCACAGGATGTTCAGTGATACTTGATTACTCTTATGTCCCAGTTTTATGAATCAGATCCATAAACTTTTAAAGTTATGAAGTAGTAATTCAACAAATAGCCCAACTTGGCCAAAGTTCATTGACCCTAAATGATCTTTGACCTTCGTCATGTGACTTGAAAACCAAGCAGGATGTTCAGTCCTCCAACGTGTAGAGACAGTGCAAACATTATGTGTGGACAAGCCAGGATACATGGACAGGGGTGATTATACAGTGCGTCCCACAAAAAACAGAACCGAGATTTATCGATGATTTATCATAATTTAATCACAAATACAATAGACAAATGACCTACCATTTTAAAGCTTAGAATCTCCTCTTTCATCTGGAATTACTTAAATTATTTCTCATTCACGCATGAGTGAGCAAAAACAATTTGAAAAGGGGATTCCAAAAAGTCACTTGGCGGGCCTTATCTGGGTTTTAAAAAGAAAACCACATTGTTAAAAAGTTCAATATCTGCTCTTTAATTTGATACCTCAATTACAGAAAATGGTCAAGGAATAACAAAGTTCTGGTTATTTGAAATAAGGCTTGAATTTCAATAATTTCATAAAATGAAGAGGTTTTACAGGCTAGCATTCAAACTCATTCGACGCTCCGTTTTGTTGACGATCAGCCATGCATTAACTATTTTGTTACCGCGCGATAGCTTCTGTGGGAAATTGGTGAAAACACGTTTATTTACTGAAATTATGGAAATAAAGCATTGTTTCGAGGGATCATAACTTTTTCTACTTCTTGACCATTTTTTGTGATTAAGGTATCAAATAAAAGAGCAGATACTGAACTTTTTAGTCATGTGATTTTCTTTTTGAAATTTAGATCCCCCGCCAAATGAGTTTTTGGCATCCTTTCTTTGAATTGTTTTTGCTCACTCATGCGTGAATGAGGAATAATCTAAGTAGTACCAGATAAAAGAGGAGATTCTAAGCTTTACGTTGGTAGGTCATTTGTCTATTTTATTTGTGATTAAGTTATGATAAATCATCACTAAATCTCGGTTTCTATTTTTCTGGGACGCACTGTATAGGCTTACATGTATCCATAGAACACTTGTCATAAAAGTGCTATACAAAATCGTACTATTTTGAGGGCTTTTCCCCTTCTACTGGGCACCATTCACATACAAGGACTTCACTATTAATTTTACTACCAACCATTGGAACCTTAATTCAAATTTGCGGTGGTGCACTGACACCAGAGACATTGGTAAAGGAACATAAGGGTAGAAAGAGTGTAGGGAGGGACAGAGAGAAAGAAAGAGGGGGCGAGGGAGTAAGAAAAAAAGAGGGGGAGTGAGGAAGCGGTGAGAGAGAAAGAGGGTGAGATGGAAATAGGTGACAAAGTAGTGAAACCAAGGTCAAAGGTCACATACGTCTGTAGCGCCACCAGCAGTTAAACCATCGTTAGAACTGGATACAGATGTCTTTTCAGGTAAGTGTGTCCTTCGATGGATGTTGAGGGCACCGCTTCGTTTGGCAGCATACGGACAAAGATCACATGTAAATGGTCTCTCACCTGTAGATAAGGTAGAATTGAGAAATCATGTTTAAAAAGGCAAGGACTTCAGAAAATCATGGGAAAATGATAAGAAATTGCCCAAAAGCTTATGTACATGTACTTACCTTTTTCATCTGTAAAACAGCTTTAGCAAATGTCTTAAACAAGGGATATGGCATCCCCCTCCCCCTTGTATTTCTTTTAAGTTGTGAAAAAAAAAGGATAAAGAAAATGGAAGCAGCTACATGCAAAGAGTATAATTGAGAGGTCTGAAGTTGTATTACCATTTATTCAACTGAGAAAAGATATGACATCACATGAGTTGTCCCCTCCCCCATCAATACATCCTGGCACTGCCCCTGCTAACAATCCTATATTATTCATGTTTTTGCACATACCCTTAATACAGCATTTCCTATCCACACAAGGAAACAGCGGGAGCAGCGAAAAGAGTTTCTAACCTGTATGCTTTCGCATATGTATCCTGAGGCCTTTCTTGTCTACACAAGAGAACTGGCATTGGGAGCAGCGAAAAGGACGGATAGTAGAGTGGAGAGCCATCACATGCCGCTTCAATGGACAAAAAAATAGAAAAAGAGACCATTAATTTGATCAATAATTGATTACTATGAAATACACACTTTACAACACAAAGCTTTGTCCGAATAGAATTCCTTACCACCAGATAAAAACTTTAAAATAAAAAAGTATTGAATATTTTGCTATTTTGAATTCTATCAAACAATTATCATTCGTGATATCTTCTAAACAAGTTTCTATTTGATATGAATTTGTTTAATCCTTATCTAAAGGAGAAGTCAACCCCAACAAAAAGTTGATTCAAAAAAGAGAGAAAATCCAGCAAGCATTACTTTGAAAATTTCATCAAAATAGGATGTAAAATAAGATAGTTATGGCATTTCAAACTTTCGCTTAATTTCACAAAACAGTTATATGCACACCCTGGTTGGTATGCAAATGAGGAGACTGATGACATCATCCACTCATTATTTCTTTTGTATTTTATTATATGAAATATGAAATATTCTAATTTTCTCATTATTGTCAAGTGAAACAACGATTAATTCTCCCACATCATGTGGAATTACCATTGTTTAATACTATATGGTTCAGCAAAGTCCTTGTCAAATATGTAAAAAATAAATATCATATAATGCAAGCAATAAAAAACAAAAGAAATAGTGAGTGAAGGACATCATTGACTGTCTCATTTGCATGTCACTGAATTGTGCACATCACTGTTTTGTGAAAAATAAGCAACACATCAAAATGTCATAACCTTCTTATTTTACATTCCATTTTGATGAAAATTTCAGGGTTATGTTAGTTTGATTATTTATCAAAATCAATATTTTTTCAGGAAGACTTGACCTTTAAAGCATCATCACACTGGTTGAATCATGCAGCAGAGATGACACGTGAGGAAGTGTGCCGTTTTGTTTCTTTTCCTTTTTTTTGCTATCTTGTCCTGTTGTTTTTGTTTGTGTGTGTGCCGTTTTTTGTTTTTTGTCTTTGTTTTGTTTTTAGTATTCGTCCTGTCTTGTCCAAGTGATTGTCTGTTCACACACTCCTGAACTCAGTTTTTTTTTTATTCAGCAGGGGTATGATATAATATTTTTTTCTGTTAATTGTAACTTAGTGAGTAAACATAAAAAGCTTGACCCCACTGGTATTCTTTTTCATTGTACAAACCTTTTTAATTTACGAATTGAATTTCATTGATCAAATATATATACTTTAACTATTTATTGCAGGGAACCCATACTATTAAGCTTTGCTTTCCAGTGGGTTCCCTTTTTTCATTTCTGTATATGATATTTTTGTGTTATGCTTTACATTGTAACTTTTGTTAAATTTTGGAATGAAAAAGAATAAATGCAATCAATCAATCACACGCACTACTGTGTAATAATCAATTAGATTGCATGTTAAACATCATGTGCATCGGCTCTTGAGCATGACTCTGATGGGGTGTTGCAAGAAGCTTGCAATTAAACTCGCTACTGATCACAAGTCAATTTTAGGTCATAAAATCAAACGATACTCATGCACTCCATTGCAAATTTGCCATTGATTGATCGTCTGCTTATTGCTTTATCTGCCTTAAAATGTCATAACTTTCTTTATTTACATCCGCTTTTGATGAAATGGATTTTTCTCTTTTTATTCAAATCAACTTTTTCTTGGGGTGGACTTGTCCTTTAACTCTCTGTGACACACCACCTGGGCTCCGTAACATGAAGGCTTGCAATCAATCGCTAAATGACCAATCACGATCATTGTTGCATGCATGCTGTTTAAAATACTGACCGGGAACCAATCAGCGCGGTTCTTTCATATTTGCAATTCATCACAAACCTTTGTGTTACGGAGCCCTGGGTCCCGTCTTACAAAATGTTACAATTGATCCAATCAATCGTAAGTCTATGGAAATCCATCAGTGTCGTAATTTTTTCTGCAAGAAATTTGCAAAATGTCCTTCAAAACAAAGATGTGGGCGTTGCTGGCTTTCCATAGTTGAGTCTAATCAGATCAATCGCAATTCTTTGTAAGATGGGGCCCAGGTGGGTGTTTCATAAAGCTGTTCGTAAGTTAAGAGCGACATTACGAACGACTGGTGATCCTTTCTTATGGTAAATGATATTCACCATTAAATGTTCATTGGCGATTATTTAGCGAGTAAGAAAGGTTCACCAGTCGTTCTTAACTTACGAGCAGCTTTATGAAACGGCCCCCTGGAGTACAATTTACCCTTAATTCAAGTCTACTTTACCTTGAGTGTGCTTCCGTCAGCTGAGGCATAGTCACAGTGACTACATTTATACGGCTTCTCACCAGTATGCTTCCGAAGATGAACCAGGAAGTTATCCCTCTTCTTGGTCACATACCCACAATGCTCACAGATAATTGGGTCGACAGCGTTCTTGTGCATCGGCGAATGCTCATGCTGGCGAAGCTTAGACGCAGAGACAAAGCTCTTCTTGCATGGCTTACAGAAGTACTCTGACGTTTCCTTGTTGTGCTTCTTGATGTGAGTTTGAAGTCTTGTGGTTGATCGCGTTGAGTAGTCACAGATGTCGCACGTATGGAACTTAATCTCTGTGTGCTTGCGTTCCATGTGGATTTTCATCCCGCCGCGCGTTGCAAGAGCATCGCCACAAATCTCACAGAGGAAGCTCTTTTGCTTCTGGTGTTTCTTGACGACATGCCGCTCCAGCTCGTTGGCTGTCTTGTACCGGGAATGGCACTCCTTGCAGGCGAATATCTTAGAACCGACATAGTTCTTGCGCAAGAAAGGTGATTCAATCCCCAGGGATTCTCCAGTGGGGATGATAGCCTCACTTTTATGGCTTTTCTTGAAGTGGATTGTCATAGGTGGGCGATTGCCACCAGTGTGCTGTACTACCGTGATGGTAGTGGCTTCAGGGTTGGTCTGTGAAGCTCTTTGAGCTATCGCCTGGAAGTCTACACCAAACTGCTTAGAACCATCCAGCGTCAACAAGGGTGTCGGTTGGGCCCCTTCCTGCATCTGTCCTTGATCTTTGTCCAATGACAACGTTTCCATGTTTTCCTCTGTGGAAGTTCCAGGTAATGAATCAAAGTTCGTGTCTATACTCTCATTGTCCTGAGGGTCCTTTGCTTCCCTTGAACTGCCCGCATTTTCCATCTCTGACAGTGCTGACACTGCTGCAGCATCTGATTGATAACCTTGAGGCTGAGGCAAATCTTGAGTAGGATCCCTGCTGGATCCAGAATCCTCTTCCTTGACGACATCTTCACCTAATGGCTGTGTCTTGTCAGCACTTGGCTCATCTAATACCCAACCTTGTCTTTTCTCTTTACTTTTCTCCTTTGCCTTGCTGCTTTTTACTTTAGCTGCAGCAAGCATAGATAAATAGGCTCTGTTGAAATCAAATTTCAAGCTAGATTCTGATATAGAAGAATCATTCTCCTTTCTCTTATTAGTGGTGATTGTTTCTTTCAAACACTCTTTATCAGATATTCCTTTGGTCAACTTTTCCTTATCACCTAGAGATTTTGTTGGTGAAGCTTGTGTCTCAACCTGTTGCCTCGCATCGTCTCCTGGCTGATCAGCCGTCTCCATTAGAGATTGTTCCCTTCGGCATAATTTGCTTTCAGTAATCAGAAACTGGTAGAATTTAGCAAGATTCACTTCAGGATCAGAGCGACCAACATCTTCTGCACTTTGATCCTGCGTGGCTGTTGGTTGCGGCACGCCATGGTCATTGCTCCTTTGCAAACCAGATAAATGCTTTAAGACAAACTGGTCTTTCGGAATAGATTTCAAACACTGCAAGTTCTGTATTTCATTCAATACTGTTTTTAACGGTGTCTCGGAGTCGCGTTGCTCGAGAGGCCCTTCAGGAATTCTGGTTTGCTCCCCTTCCTCGCCAGTCCCTCTCATGTGGATGTTCCTTACATGATTGCCAATCTCCCCACTGTCTGATGAGTAGAAGTTGCATATTTTGCAGCGATGTATTGCAGCCAGAAACAACGTCGTTTCAACATGACTCTCAAAGATGGACTTGTTTGTACTTGCCATTCTCGTCAGCTGCACACCTACAACAGAAAAAAAAAAATATATATATATATATGAGGCGACAATGAAAACTTGGAAAATTTATAGTTCTAAGTCATCATTAGTCATAAACAGACATTTCAATGAGTGTGTTTTTCTGTTCATTTTACTTTTTATTCAAGGCCCGGAAGCGGGGGACCTTACCCCCCCCCCCCCACTTTTTTCCAAAAGCGTGTACAAAAGCGTAAAAATTGCCATATGATTGTGTGTGTTTTTTCATTATAAGCCCCCCCCCCTCCCCACTTTGAAAACTGTTCCGCAGCCCCTGTTATTAACTGCTATCATGCATGATCACCTCTTGTTTATTTCCTTCATAAATATGGCAGCAGATAATTCATATTATTAAGAGATGACTCATAAAAAGACAAAAATATTGCAAATAAATAATGAACACTTTGATTGTGGGTATCAACGGAAATATACCCCCAAAATATAATACTGAAGAGAAAAAAAAAATCAAAAAGAAAAAATTACTGAATGTACAAGTAGAAGAATATACAACATAGTGAGAATGGTATATTAGGAGACACTGGGAGATCCGGGGGGGGGGGGCACAATTATCAAAATTTGTTATGTAAAAATGCTGTTAAAACAAGTGTGCCCCCCTTGAAAGTGAAGACTTTTTATTTTTTTTTTTTTGCTTGTCAATTTTTTCTTGGGAAAATGTGCCCCCCCCCATTTAGGATAATCCTGGATCTGCCCCTGTTACTGTGTTAGGAGATATGACATATTAGAAATGACAAAGATTTTAAGAATTCATCATTGATGAGGTGACAACTAAAAACAAAAATGGAAAAAGATTATAAAACACAGATGAAAGAAATGAAAAACATGTAAAAAGATGAATAAAATATTCAACTGTTCTAGAGTGGATGAATGAATTAATGGACATGATGGATTAATAAATAATGAAGAAATTATTTCTGTTAAATTCATATGAAACCTTAGCTTTGCATGGTTTGTCTGACATAAGCACTCCAAGTCTGGCTTTGGCTTCCGGCTTTAGCGTGCCCATGCCACTTCTAAGTTAGAAGTTCTAGTAGTTACTTTTTTGTTCCATTCTATTTACAGTCATGACAGTATTACACTAACGTTAAAATAGTAAACAGTTTTTTTCTGATCAAAAATTGATTCTTCAAGTTCAACTGCTTGACGCTGACGAATAAGATCCTGGGCAAATTCAAAGTGCAACACCCCTGTTACACTAATTTTTGTCAATTAAATTAGTCTATGTCTACCCAACTTTTAAAAATGGCCTCCTGAGCTGAGTTGAGTCTGGAATTGAGCTCAGCCGCGGCCTGACATCAGTGCAGTGCATGCAGTGTTGGAATTGCACGGTAGCGGAGTGGGAGGATCGAGGAGAACTAGACAGCTGGCAGCCATCTGCTTGGAGGAGTTTTTCAACATTTCATTTTTTTTTTATTTCTCCTCTCTCTGTATTTGGTGAGTGATTAAGCCAACGGAGTTCAGCTGAACAACCAATATAACATTAACAGAGACCAAAGCTTTTGCTAGAGGAGAACGAGGAAGGTGTCTGTGTCACAACAACAGTCAAGTCAACCCGGCAGTCAACACTCACAACCATGACAACACTCAACACTAGGCTAGATCAAAAGCTTCAGTCTCTGTATTTTGGTTGTTCCGCTGAACTACGTTGGCTCCACTCACCATACATGAATGGGGATTACAGTAAAATGTCAGAAATTGTTGAATAAATCCCCAGAAACGACGGTTATCCATGTCTAACAACAGGCATGCAAACTAAAAGGAAAGCTCGAAAGCAGCTCATCGCTCACCAACTTTATCATTCGGCGTGGACGTGGGCCCTTGCCCCAAGTTCAAAGTTGGCTTGGCCTGCTTCAGTTCAGGCTTCACAAATAACAGACGACGAATAGTTTAAGCTGCCCTTAACAGATCTAGATCTATCTCTGATCTCATTATTTTGGACGTCAGAAAACCGAGAAAAGCAGCAACCACCAGCTTCGGCCTTCGGATTCGATGCATTCAGAGCAGAGGCTTGGTCAAAAAATAGGTGATTCCCCTTCCGATTTTTAACAGCATAAGCAGTTCGTCGCTCAGTCAACTGAAAATTCAAGATGGATGTCATATCATGACGTCATCACGGATATTGGTAGATCTCCGTCTCACAGCCGGAGGGGTCGGGAGTTCAAACCCAGCTGCGCATCAGGAGAGCATTTCATGGGATTTCATCAATATATTCATCCGTCAAGTTGTCAGATCTGACATCTTTCCATGATTTTGATTGGCAGAGAGGCACTGTTCCTATGGTAACTGTCGGATAAAATGGGACTTGATAAAACGTCCGACAAGTCCTTTGATGAAACGCCCCCCAGGACATGACACAAGACGTTCAGTTATTAAAAAAAAAAAAAAAAAAATCCTGCTATAAGCCCTCCGCTGTTTGGCATTCAAGAATACGAGGGATATAGGAGCTACATAATTACCCATGTACCGGTACGTCGATCTGGGCTGCACAGTGGCTGCCGGCCACAAATTTTCGGAGTATTTAATTCTGTTTCTAATTAATATACCTGCTTCGAAGTCAATTCAATGACAATAATAAAATATTGATGGATTTTTTCCTTTTTTTGGATTGATAGTATGATTTTTTTTCCGACGGAGATCGTCCAGTGACATTGTCGTGGCCACAGCATAAAATGTGGGAAATTTTTCTAAAACGAAGTGAACGGCGAAGAGATCAAGCAATTTTTTGTTAAAATATACGTTTGTGAGATCAGTATAATATAGCATTCACCCCTCCACCTTTTTTTCTTTCCCTTTCTGGAAGTTTATTTTCTCTTTTGGGGGTCGTATCATGCACGTAAGATTGTGCCGTCACTGTTTTAGAGGGATTCCACCAAAATGAAAAGTTGAATTTCAGTCAAAAGAAAAAAAATGCAAAAAGATAAAGTGATGAATTAAGGGCGTCATTTTAAAATGTGCTTTCGAGAGTATCTCGTGGGTAAAAATCGCTATTCAGGGTACATGGCATACAAACCAGAGGAAACATCATTATTGTAGCGATAACATGAATAGCCCTAACTGTAATAAATAGATCTTTGACTTTCAACAATTTTCTTTCAAGAAAAAGTGGTTATAATAATTCATACAATGAATAATTAATATGTCTTTATTGTGTCTATTCATACAATTAAACACAAATGAATAGTGAGTGAGCGATATTATCAACTCTCCCATTTCCATCATTGAGCTATCATTATAACCATAGTGTAAAAAAACAATTTTATTTGTTACGTTTAGGATGAAAATTTCCAACATTATGCTTTTAATTGTTTGATTTTTCTGTATTGGTTCAAATGAACATGTAGATGGCGAACTTGACCTCTAAGTCACCAATTAAGCTTGGTTTCTCAAACTTTAAATGAATTTGTTTCTTGATTTGTCTGATGTTTTTAGATAAGCTATTACTTGTATAAGGTTGAAAAACTTATATGTTCGAGTTTGGGAAATAATCTAAGTTCTAAATCGTAGCTCAAATCAATCATCAAACCAAAGGGGAAATAAGTGAAACTGAAGTAGAGACGCAATTTAAATAAACAGAACTGAAGGGGTCTGGTTGTGCACTGTTTTATTATGGGCTTCCTTAATTGCCTCAGTAAAACTCAGAATCATAGTATAATTTACAGATATTTTAATCAAGTAGAGCCAATCAATCAAAATAAAATGAATGGAAAGATCGAACTAAATTGTAAGAATCCAATGCACAACATAAACCAATATAAGGAATGAGATGAGATGACAAATATGTCTTGTAATTATATAATGATGTAAGTAGAAATTAAGGAGTCGGGTGAGGAATGGAATACCTGAAGAGAGAATAGAGAATGAATGAAGATGACAAAAGAGAATCAGAGGAAAGGCATTCAGAGTAGAATGAATGAATGAATGGCGACTGATTATCTTTAAGCTCAAATAACCTAAGTTCAGACTGCGAGGGCAGTAAAATAGAAATGACAATGAACATAAGTCTAGTACGGAACAGAATTGTAAAGCAGCTGAAGAAAACACAAGTTAATAAACAAAATAGGAAAATTACAAAATAAACATCCTACACTTGTTTCCATAATTTCAAAAATATTATTTGCGATTATTTTATGATTGTTTGCAGGAATTCAGGAAGAGGATTCCTATCTCACTATTCAAGTAGAGCGAGAAAGACAAGCTGAAAACGGGACACTACATTTGTAGTGTAACATGACCGTTTGTACACTTCCAAACTCAGTCTCCTATGCTCTCCTGTACATTGAAACTCTCCTTACTTTAATTGATTAAAATAAAATTATCAAACTGAAGATAGGGTGAACACAGAAGAAATTAGAAGTTAACAAGATGAAGTCCAGATCAGCACTGACTTTACTTTCCAATCTTATCTTCTGCCAATGTACCCACATTGGATAATCATAAAAATCAACCAATCAAATACAAGAAAAATGGTATGAACTATAAAATGAACTAACCCTATTTAAAAACCAAACAGTAAATTTTGCTGGTTCTATTTAATCTGTACTCTTACATTTGGCTTTCCATACTTTATTGTTTACATTCAACTTGTTTATTTCCATTCCAACTCATCTCATCCTTCTTTCCATCCTCTCAATCCACATACATTGTCATGATCTCATCTTTCATTCCATCTCCACAATACATCTCACATAGCAACACAGGTTCATTGCATTTCATTCTTTCATTCAGTTTCCCCTCAGTCATGCTTCCTGGTTTTCCATTAGCTTTCCACTCCACATGGTCTTATTGTTTAATTCTCATTAGGATTCAGTTTAACTCATGATCACCCTTCTCTATTCTCTGATTGGTTCTTATTTTTAAATAGGGTTAGTTCATTTTATGGTTCATACCATTTTCCTTATATTTGATTGGTTGATTTGTATGATTATCCAATGTAGGTACATTGGGAGAAGAGAAGATTGGAAAGTAAAGTCAGTGCTGATCTGGACTTCATCTTGTCAACTTCTAATTTATTTTGTGTTCACCCTATCTTCAGTTTAATAATTTTAGTTTAATTAAAGTAAGGTGAGCTTTGGAGATTGAATTACAGGAGAGCATAGGAGACTGAGTTTGGAAGTGTAAAAAACCAATCAGAGAATAGAGAAGGGTGATCATGAGTTAAACTGAATCCTAATGAGAATTAAACAATAAGACCATGTGGAGTGGAAAGCTAATGGAAAACCAGGAAGCATGACTGAGGGGAAACTGAATGAAAGAATGAAATGCAATGAACCTGTGTTGCTATGTGAGATGTATTGTGGAGATGGAATGAAAGATGAGATCATGACAATGTATGTGGATTGAGAGGATGGAAAGAAGGATGAGATGAGTTGGAATGGAAATAAACAAGTTGAATGTAAACAATAAAGTATGGAAAGCCAAATGTAAGAGTACAGATTAAATAGAACCAGCAAAATTAACTGTTACATAAGATTCCCTCTTCATTAAAAATGTCCTCATTTTTCAATATACACTCCAAAGTTTTTAAGCTTCGATTCATGTTTTCTTTCCGAACTTTTTTTTCTTGCTAGCATGAATTTTTTTTTTTTAACGGGCCAAAAATTTAAGAGGATAAAAAAAAATAATGAAGGAACCTTAAATTTCAACTGTTCACAGTAATATCAATAAGTCATTACTTTTGCAACAATCAGCAGAACTGACATATTTCCAAACCCAATCTATGTGATTAATAGTAAATAGTGGTAGTAAAATACGAGCTGTGATTGGCTGGATTTGTACCACGTGACCTCCCTTCAAAAAGTTATATTGTACATATGTACAATATAACTTTCGATTTTTGGATGGCAAAATCCATGATGGGGGCTTAGATTGAGGGATCTATTTACTATAATAAATAGTGAACGTTCTATCATACAATATTACTGGATTATATGAACTCCAAATATAAAATTATCCCTCGTGCAAGCCTATTTCACCTCGGCCTTCGGCCTCGGTGAAATAAACCTGCACTCGGGATAATTTTATATTTGTCGTACATATAATCCAGTATATTGTACAATAGATTGTACACTATTTATATAATATTTCTTTTTTTTTATAGAGGTCGTCACTAAACTGACGATTTCAAAGAATGAAAAAAAAGAAAATGTATATTTTGACTTCGATATTTCTTTCGAAGAGAAATAAGAAATATCGAAGTCAAAATATACATCCCACCGCTGCCACCAGTTGTAACATGACCGTTTGTACACTTCCAAACTCAGTCTCCTATGCTCTCCTGTACATTCAAACTCTCCTTACTTTAATTGATTAAAATAAAATTATCAAACTGAAGATAGGGTGAACACAGAAGAAATTAGAAGTTAACAAGATGAAGTCCAGATCAGCACTGACTTTACTTTCCAATCTTATCTTCTGCCAATGTACCCACATTGGATAATCATAAAAATCAACCAATCAAATACAAGAAAAATGGTATGAACTATAAAATGAACTAACCCTATTTAAAAATAAGAACCAATCAGAGAATAGAGAAGGGTGATCATGAGTTAAACTGAATCCTAATGAGAATTAAACAATAAGACCATGTGGAGTGGAAAGCTAATGGAAAACCAGGAAGCATGACTGAGGGGAAACTGAATGAAAGAATGAAATGCAATGAACCTGTGTTGCTATGTGAGATGTATTGTGGAGATGGAATGAAAGATGAGATCATGACAATGTATGTGGATTGAGAGGATGGAAAGAAGGATGAGATGAGTTGGAATGGAAATAAACAAGTTGAATGTAAACAATAAAGTATGGAAAGCCAAATGTAAGAGTACAGATTAAATAGAACCAGCAAAATTAACTGTTACACTAGTAACAAAACATGATCCATATCTCACTAAACATGCTAAATATATAGGTGATACAAGCTCAAAGCACGAGCTTATTTTTTTAAAGGAGAATGAAACCATTGGAACAAGATAGCTTGTGTGAAAACAGAAAAATCAAAGAAACAGATCAACAAAAGTTTGAGAAAAATCGGACAAATAATGAGAAAGTTATGAGCATTTGAATATTGCGATCACTATTGCTATGGAGATAGCAAATTGGCAATGCGACAAAGATGTGTGATGTCACTGATGAACAACTCTCCCCATTACTTTAGTATATATTTCACTTGAATTGCCTCTTTTATCACATCTATCCATAGATCATGTGTTCTTTCTACATGAGGGCATGTAATACATATTTTTTAAGAATACATAATGGATAAAGAGTTTGTATCATCGTAAGAAAAAGCAAAAAGAGACATTTTGAGGGCATTTTATAGTCCACCAAAGTTGTTCATCAGTGACATCACACATCCTTATCGCATTGCCAATGGGAGGATCTCCATAGCATTAGTGATTGCAATATTCAAATGCTCATAACTTTCTCATTATTTGTCTGATTTTTCTCAAACTTTCGTTATTCTTATTCTTTGATTTTTCTGTTTCTACACAAGCCTATTTGTTCCAAAGGTTTCATTCCCCTTTAAGCTTAAGGGGCTAGTCTGCTATGCAGACTCTGAATGGCTCGGGAGGTGGTGCGGCTCCTGGTTTGCGAAGCAAACCAGCCTGAAAGGGCGAGCGAAGCGAGCCATTTTTTAGACATAGTAGACCGACTCCTTGAGTCAGCTGCTGTGGTACAAACACTGCAGATGTGGGTCTAAATATTTTGTAGACTAGGGTGGGGGGGTGGGGGGCTGACCATGCAAAAAATCTCAATCATGTGTTAATTTTTACGTTTTTGTACTTGGTTTTGGAAAAAGTGGGCGATGTATAGGGGCATGTCATGTAGAGGCCAATTGACTTGAAAACAGGATGTTTTAAACGCCATTTCAAATCCTCTGAACATGATATGAATCGCATATTCATGCAGGTCCATTATTAGTATACGAAATCAGTTTTTATTTTAGAATTCTCCCTTTTTACACGCTCTTCCTTCCCTTAATATTATTTTTCGATCCTCAGCTTCTCGGACCCCCCCCCCCCATCATCATCACTGGCCGGGTGCATGACCCAAAGTGCAACTTTCTGAAAATAAAATTGAATTTCGTATTCCTTCTCCGCTGCAATTGCATAGGAATTATTGCTTTCCTTTGGTGTACGTATGGAAGTTTTCTTCCAAAATCCTTTGGCACATATTTTTTTATTCATGAATACAAACAGACACTTGGGCATGTTGGGTGGTTATTAGTATATTAGATTCTGTAAAAAGTCATTTTGAGATCGTTACCAGAACTGGAATTTATCTTTAATACCAGTTGTAGTAAATATCTGAAAATGGGTTAGAATCAAATATTAGCACCAATAATAGCTCTGGAAGAATCTACTTGCTGAGAAATTTGCAAAATATGTGTAAGCAAGGAATTCCATCAAATGTCTGGTATTTTTCAAAGCAATATTTCATGCTTTTCTGTGCTAGTCAGTGACCCAGGGTGCCAGTCAAATATCTTGCTGTACACATGCGTGACCCCCCCCCAAAAAAAAAAAAAAAAAAAAAAACGTGTTTTAGGGTGTTTTTTTTCAGTTTTGGACGCGGGCCGCGCGTGCACTCGTTAAGGGTATCAAAAACATCGATTTAAAAAGATCGAGGGTGCTTAGATTGCATGGTCAATTGTCAATTAAGAAGTCGAACGTATTTTAGGGATTTTTTTTTTAAAGACGAACTAGCCAGACGTGTTATGTTTTCATAGGCGGCGGAAGCGGGGGGGGGGGGGGGCGGGGGACAGATCCAAAAAAAAATTGAGGTAAATTTTTAGTTGATAACCTTTTTTTTTTTTGCATGTCAATTTTGTTTCCTGCGTCCCCCCCTAAATTCTGGTGGACCCCCTTAAAATGTCTCTTGCCCCCACCCCTAAAATTTAGGTTGGGGACTTTTTTTTTTTACATGTGTCCATCACAAAATTTCAGGTAGATCCCCTCTAAATTTTGTGGCTTCCGCCGCCAATGTATGTTTTTCCCCAAGCTTTTTTCGCCCCGGTGCTTTTTCTTCCTCGTTTCTGGAAAGTGTTGGGGCCGAAACAAAATTACTTTAATGTTTAGGGTCATATTCTGGCGACAACTTGTTTGGGGGCCAAAATGTTGAAGTCCGCCAAAAAATTGTTTAGGGGTGTATCTTGCACACTGAGAAAAACTCGGTTACGGGTGGTAAGTTGTTTGGAAATAATTTTGTCACGCATATGTGTACAGCAATTACATTTGACTGCCCCCACCCCCGCGGGGAGTTGGAGGTGGCGTAATGAGCCAAAATGTTGAGTTGGTCAGATATGGCGTATGGGGTAGAATTTATGAGCGAGCAAAATTTCGACATTTTTTTTTTCAAAATCCAATTTTGAGATAGATTTTGACAGAATATTAAGTAAATCATATTCACCCCCTCTATTTCCTTATCTTTTCTTCTTTTTCTTTCTTGGTCATTAAGAATTTTGGGAGACCAAGGCCATGGCTCAAGCCCACCCCTCCCCTCATTTGTAGTATATGTAATATATTCGGGGGCCCTATGTCAACATTATATCTCTCAATACGCCTCAACAACGTATACTATAGTGTTACTAAAACCACCTGCCGATCATGATAAATGACAAGGTGCCGCTAATTGATCTACGCATGCGCACTTCCTTAGCAACCTCCAACGGTATCTCGTTGTTATTATGAATGGCGTTTTTTTCACACGTGAAATCCCGTGGTCATCAGCATAAGCATAAAACCATCGCTAACGATTAAAAGAGTCAACTTTGTGGCCAGTTTATTGGATTTTGGATAGGATATATTACTGCTTTATACTGTAAGGATACGTAGGAAAATTTTTGGTGAGTTTTGAATTGTATTTTTGTGGCACAAAATGATTTGTTGATGTTGTGTTTTGCGTTCGACGAGCTTCTTTTTTTTCTGGTGGGTTTGTGCGGAGAGACAACTCCGAGGAATGCACATAATTGTAATGTGTGTAACGCCCGGCTGAGCTGTGCAGTGCTCTGTGAATTGAGGTGTGTGGTGATCGGTCATGCATGCATTTCGAGACGGGAGAGTTCTGGCTCCAATTCTTGTGGGCTACCGCTAAACTCAACTGGGATGTAAATGTCGCTGGTGTTGTTAAAACTGTTAAAAAACGAAGTTGTTTAAATTTAACTTTTTTTCAGCCAGACACAAAACTTTTAATTTCAGATACATGTAATTTATGCCCAACTTTTGATGGGGTGACCATAAATTTGCGCACATTTTAAGAAGTTTGAAGTTTTATATATTCAAAATTTCTCACAGTTCACACAAAATTAATAAAAATCATGAATAGCAAACAGAAGGCAAGATCACAAAGTCAAATTAGCTTGTTGGAATTATAATGTAGGCCAAACCGAGGATTTCGCCGGTATCATCTCAAAATTCCATGACAATCGACTGTGCGCGCTCGTCTGAATCATACTGTAAAAATAGTGAGTGACCTTACTTGGCACACTCATTCAATGAACAAGGTTATAATATAACCTTGTTCTCAGTTATATCTCCATGTGTGACAAAATAAAGGTGGCAATGTTTGGCTTATTTTCTCTTTTTCTTTGGGGCAAATGCCTGATTTTTTTTACACTAACGGTTCCCAATACACTTATTATTGATACAACTTGACTCTTATTTAAATTTGATTCTTTAAATCATTTTTTTCTTAATTAAAAACAGATCAAAAAAAGAAAATTTTCTTGCCATATTACTTTCCACCAATAGAGGGCGTACACAAAAATATGCCCAAAATTCAAGTTTTTGAGCGCTCTGGTGAATACAAAAATTATTCCCACATTACTAATGATAAATAAATTAAAACTATATGGAAATTAGTAATTTTGGTCACAAAAGTGATATTTTAATGATTTTTTAAAGTGTGTGCTCTATACAGCATTGGCATACCATAGTCCTACCTGTAGATTCTCCACAGGCCAGATGGTAGCAGTGAACAAGTGCCAAACCGAGGATTTCGCCGGTATCATCTCAAAATTCCACGACGATCGACTAGTGCGCGCTCGTCTGAATCATACTGTAAAAATAGTGTGTGACCTTACTTGGCGCACAATTGTTTTGCAAAGCTTTCGAAAATAAATCAGATGGAGGTTGAAATACCATAAATTTGGTTGGTAACATTTTACTTACTTGTTCGGAACCCTTAAAGGTAAATGCTAGTTTTGGTAACGATATCAAAATGAGTTCGTACAGAATCCAATGAAATGACCACTAAAGTGTCTGTTTGTATAAATAAAACGCATGTGCCAAAGGATTCTGGAAGAAATCGTGTAATTGCTGAGAAATCAGCAAATAAGCACGGGATTCGGGTAGGGCGTCGGGCCCGACGCCCTAAGCAATAATTATACATTGTCCCACGTGCGCTTATCTGTGTTGGGGATTTTCGGTGTGAACATTTTTCAGCGTAGATTTCAAGATTTCACAAAGTCCAGTTAATGTAACTGTACCAGATCTAGATCCTCGATGATATAGTGACAATTAAGCCTTGTTTTACAGACTTTCTCATGAAATCAGTGTTAACTGCAAATACTGGAATTTCTCTTTAATTTGCTTGCGAAATGGCAATTTCTTGAAGCTTGTCAAGAAGTTTGGATTTTCTCGGAGCGGACGCAAAAGGTAACAAAATTTGCCAATATTTTCATAAATTGAGACCTTACATGTACCTTCAAGAAAATTACCATAAAGTAAGTTTGGGTCGCTTTTTCTGTTGATGATGATACCAGTTTTTCAAGATTTTGATTTGATATTGAGATATTCGAACGTGCGCAAAATTAGGTAATGTGCAAATTAAGGTCATACCACCATACTATATATCTCTAATGTTTCTACAACCCAGGGAGCTCCGGCCCGCAAAGAAGGAAAAAACAATTGAAGCAATTTAACGTTTCATTCGAAGATACGAAGAAGCTCAAAAATAGACAATAAGTTGAAGAAATAAAGCTCAAAGAAATACAGGACAATCAATATGAAAGAAAAGATGAAAAAGGGACAGAATCAAAGAATTTTCAAAGAATATAACATGAAAAAGAATTAAAGTTATATTAAGGGAAGACAAATCAAGGACAAACAATTAAAATAAAACAAATGAATCTATTGTTAAATACATGCATGTACCTGTATCAGGCCTCCTCTGTCAAGAAAGCCATTTTGACTTTAAACTAAAGATTATAAGCTAAATGATAGTAGTTGCAGTAAAACACTAATTTTGTGTAAAATGTAAAACCAAGGTAATAAGTATGACTACATGTACATATGTATGTATCATCTTGGATCTAGATCTGGTACAGTTACATAAACTGAACTTTGTGAAATCATATTAAAATCTAAGCTGAAATACGATCACACTGAAGATCGCCAACACAGATAGGCACACATGGGACAGTGTATTATTATTGCTGGAATAAAGACCCAATGGAAGTGACCGAATCCGCGCTTATTTTGCTTATTTCTCAGCAATTACACATTTTCTTCCAGAATCCTTTGGCACATATTTTTTATTCATGAATACAAACAGACACTTGGGTGGTTATTAGTATATTAGATTCTGTAAAAAGTCATTTTGAGATCGTTACCAGAACTGGAATTTACAATAGTATCTTTAATACCAGTTGTAGTAAATATCTGAAAATGGGTTAGAATCAAATATTAGCACCAATAATAGCTCTGGAAGAATCTACTTGCTGAGAAATTTACAAAATATGTGTACATATAAGCAAGGAATTCCATCAAATGTCTGATATTTTTCAAAGCAATATTTCATGCTTTTCTGTGCTAGTCAGTGACCCAGGGTGCCAGTCAAATATAATTTGCTGTACATGCGTGACCAAAAAACGCTTTTAAAGCAGATTTTTTTTCAGTTTTTGCCGCGGGCCACGAGTGCACTCGTTGTTCAAAAACACTGATTTTCAAACAGGGGTACATGTAGTTTTGAAAGACTGGTCAATGGTCAATTGCAGGGTCAAACAGTGTTTAGGGTATGTTTTTTCCCCAGGGTCTTATTCTGGCGACAACTTGTTTAGGGGCCAAATGTGTGACTAGAGCCTGCAAAACTTGTTTAGGGGGGTTATTTTGCACACAGAAAAAACTCATTTAGGGGGTGTTAATTTGGCCACGCTTGTGTACAGCAATACATTTGACTGACTTCTCCTTTTTAAAGAACACGCCCCCCAACAAAAAATGACTTCAATACAAAGAGAAATTCAACCAACTATGAAACTGAAAATTTCATCAAAATTAGGTATGAAATTAGAAAGTGATGACATTTTAAAGATTTGCTAATAAAACAGTTATATGCACATCCTTGTCAGTATGCAAATGAGGGGGCTGATGACCTCACCACTCACTACCATTGTTTGATTTAATGTTTCAGTGATGTTGGTCCTTAATGTCAAATTGGTAAAAGTTGAAATAATTCAAACAATAAAAAAAAATTGTGAGTGATGGAGGTTATTGACTCTCTCAAAGTCTCATTTGCATATCACTGAGTTGAGCATAGAACTGTTTTGTGAAAAATAAGTGACAATTTAAATTGTCATAACATTTTCCATCCGATTTTGATGACGTTTTCAGCAATACTCTTGTTTGATTTTTTTATTTATTCAAATTGACTTTTTTCTGGGGTGGACTTTACCTTTAAGTTCCATCTCTCAATTCCTTTCCTCCCTAGGCATATTAATATGGGGAAATGGAGAGATAAATTGTTTTGGGGATCAGGTTTCTCTTTGTCTTCAGGGAATGATTCCTTTTCCAAGACCGCTTCAAATGGTAAATCGATTGGGAAATGAGGGCTACGTGTACAAAAACAAGTTTTCTTTATATCCGAATGATCAAGTATTAGAGGAGAATCTATGAAACTATTTTATTTTGTTTCTTACATGTATGTTTTGATTGGGACTAAACTTTTATTCCTCCTTGAATATGTGGAACTATCATTGATGTTTCAGTTAAAGAGCTTTGTTACTGTCAAATTGCACCAAAAAATAAATAATCCATGCAAAAAATATGAAGTATTGCGTGTGTCTATGACACCATGGACTCGTTCCTTTGCACCATTTTTTTCGAAGTGAATCCTGAAAATGTCCATTTATAAATCTGATTTTGATGAAGTTTTCTTCATTATAATTGTTTTATTGTCACCTTTAAATACATGTAATTCAAATTAGGGCAAGTCCAAGAAAAGGTCACCCTAGAAGGCAAAATTTCATCTTTAATTTAAGAAGTTATCTTTGGTGGGGTAAGAAAGCCCAAATGTTGAATTTTAAAATTTCATTAAGAAAAATTTGATAATATGCATATTTATGCTAATTTGGGGCACCTAATTTGCATAATTGGTAAAATGGGCGTTACGTATGGGACAATTATAAAAACTCATAGAATATGAAAACAAAACTTGTGAGATTTAGTCATAGGTGGGACATGGACCCCCTCACATCTTATTACTTTTTGGGGAAAAAAAGTGATGTCATCTCATTAATTATGCAAATTAGGTCTTGTCCAAGGATGGAATGTCCCATACGTAACATTTTGAGGATGTTTTTTTAAGTTATTTCTCATAATACAATACTTGTATTGTTGCATCTCTGGGAAGTTCTAATTTATAAAGTATGAAAATGTTATACCCCAAAAAGTTTCAAAAATAGAGTTTACTTTTTAATTAAAAGTTAATTAAAAAATTGTTACGTATGGGACAACATGTTACGTATGGGACATTTACACACAATGTCAATGGGGAGATTTGTGTACAAAGTGAATGGAGAAAAACAAATTTCAAGAGTGCTCTAAAAAGTGATTATTTACCTTTTCTTTAGTTTTTAAAGACTGATTTGTTATGAATACTGATTAATGAAAACAATTGAAGCGAAAAAATTGTGAAAATGGAAAAATATGAATAAAATAAAAAACAATAGAAATACATAAGAAATTCATGAAACCATGAAAAACAAGGAAAAAATGTGGAAATGGTTAATTTCCTTTTCAGTCATATCAAATATGTCTCAATTTAGAACTTTAAAAAAAAGAAACTCTTTTGTTATTTCCATGTTTAAAATTATTTCAATTTTTTTAATTATGGGGGAAATTGTGTACATTCTCTATGGGGACAAAATGTCCCATACGTAACTGTCCCATACGTAACATGTCATTAATTTGTTTAATTAGAGTCTGTAATTAGAGGGATTTGGCTTATGACATGAAACTTGCCTTAGATATACTAGAGTATTGTGACTTCTATCACACTGAGTTACAAGTTGTCAAATGAAATACTTTCAGAGAATTCTCAACTTGTAAAAATTGTTTTAAAAATTGTCTTTTTTCTGCGTCCCATACGTAACGGCCCATCTCTTCTCTCTAAAAGGTCAAGGTCGAGGTCATATGCCACCATTTTTTTCATGATTATTCTTCTCCTAGATGTCTACCATCATGAGGGTATTCAATCTAATCAAAGTCAATTAACACTATTTTTCAGGTCATTGAAGCCTCTGAAATGTCCCATACGTAACGCGCGCGAATTCTTGGACTTGCCCGTTAACTTTCTGTTGGTTGACAGTTCAGTCATCTCTTTATACAATCCTGAAATTTCTCATGTTTGCTCAACCTCTCATTGTACAGTATTTTCACTCTTCCTTTTCATTTTGTTGTTTTCATTTTATCAACTCTTGTCAAAATCATTAACAAAATTCTTTCTAATAACTATGTGAAACTCATTTGTCTCCATTCTCTTTTTGAACTCCTTCTCTGTCCAGTTTTTTTTTCTTTTTTCTCTCCCCTTTTTTGTTTTTTATAGTGTCATTTTTCGCTCCACAGGGATTTTGTTAATTGTTGAATATGACCCAAAGACCTAATCAATCACAATTCACATTTATTGCAAATACAATTCAGTCGGTGCGCGACACTGGAACCGGTCTAACGGTAGAAGACCAGTAAAAATTGCTGTCAGGCCAGTAACTTTTCATAAATAGTCATATTTATGAAAAACTAATACAAATGTGTGGAGTCTTGTCAGTGATTTGAAAAAAAAATTATATCGAACATACAAATGTGTGGAGTCTTTTCAGTGATTTGCAAAGAAAAATTATATCGAACTGTCAAGTTCATGTAATAATTTTAATTTTGAAAGAATACATGTTAAGTTGCACTTGCACAGGATCCTAAAGACTTTCTTATGTTACATCAGATTTTGATGAAATAGTGTTATGCTTGTTGGATTTATTCAAATCAACTTTTTGTTTGGGGGGACTTGTCCTTTTAATAATTACATGTACATGTACATGTATGTGGAGTGAGCGTGTTCATTGGATCTAATTGCAGTGTCCATTTTTCATAATCCTCAATAATATCTTGCGTCTCATTACGTGAACAACGAGTGGAGCGCACATCATTGATTAATTGCCGATGGCATTCTAGATTGCGTGTGTCCTCTGTAACCATGGCGATTGATTAGTAAATTGAAGCGCTGGTTTTGTCTGGGTCTGTTACGTGTAGGTTTTAATACCCGGTCAGAGAAATAAGGATGCAGACAGGCAGTACTGTGGTATAAAATGACTTTTTTTTACTGTTATTACATGTAAGAATATTTTTTAGTCACTTGATCAACTTCATTTTCTGATGAAATCCAGTTTGTCTATGTCACTTAGAATGATGTTGTATGACAACAAATGCGATAATTTGATGATGATGAAGGTGGTGATGATGATAATGTACGATGATGTGGTAACGGTGCTGATGATGATGGTGATGATGATTATGATGAAATTGATGATGATGATGATAATGATGATGACGTTGATAATATGATGATGACGATGGTAGTTTTGATGATGATGATGATTATCAATGGTGATGATGATGGTAGTGATGATACTTGGTGCAAGTACATGTACATACAGTGAAGTTTTGATGTCTTGATAATTTCAAAATCCTCTTTCCGTTCTCTGTTTGTGTACCTTTTACCTGGATCTTTGCAATTTTTTCAGTGGATATATTTGATTTCCAGCGTCATGCAGTCCTAGTAATCCTCATTGTGCAATCTGGGCCCCATCTTACAAAGAGTTGCAATTAATCCACTCAATCTCAACTACCACACTCTAAAAACTGTGGTGTTAAAACTGACACCAATTGGTGTTAAATAATAGAGGACCACACCCTGAGGTGTTAAAATAACACCCTAGAGATTGAACATAACACCAAAGAGTGTAAATGTATCAACCATAGGTGTTGTAATAACACCTATAGGTGTAAAACTAACACCACCAATTTAACACTGGTGTGAAATAACTGGTGTGGTTATCTATGGACACCGGTTAACACCACAGTTTTTGCTGTGCATCCATATCATTTTTTTTCTACAGGAAACACTGAATCTTCAAGAGAACAATAATTGTAATTTTTTTTGTATTCTGAATATTCATGTATGTCATATCCAGCAAATATTTTGAACAAATTTGATTTAAGATGTTGACATTGCTGGCCATTCATAGTTGTGGTTGATTGTATCAATCACAACTCTTAATAAAGACGGTGCCCTGATTGTCTATCTACATGTATAATCTTGTATGATACATGTACGGTAGTTGCACAATAATATAGGCCTATAGCTCTTGTAAGCATGTCAGTATCATTATTAGATTAAAATAGCATTGATGGTTTATCAAGGAGGTGTAAAGATATCAAGAGACTTATCCCATCACTTACGTACGTATCTCATTCATCCTGAGCCCGATTTGGGCATCTGCTGTCTCTTATCGCCATGGCAACGGAGCATGGGCTAGGGATGACTCGTAATTGAAGTGATGATGTTTTGATGGTTGTCAGTGCTGGCCTGTAGGATTCATGGCACTGTTGTGTTTGGACAGGCATCTTCTGGGGCTGTGGCTTGGTTGAGGGTTATTAAATGGAGGATTGGAGAAGAAGTGGAGGAGAGAATGTGATGAAGAGAGAATGGAGGAGGAGGGTGATGCAGATTGAAAGAGGGAGAAGAAGGAGGAGGAGGAGGAGGAAGAAGAAGTAGATGAAAAGGAGGAGTGAACAATAGACAAAAGGGGAGGAGAAAAAGGATAAAGAGGAGAAGAGAAAGGAGGATAAAGAGGAGAAGAGAAAGGAGGAGAAGAATTAGACAAATGGTCATTTTCAAACAAAAGTGGACATGGGGGTGAAAATTAAAACTTGCTAGAAATCATCAGGCTTCAATGTTTTTTGAAACTAGACATCTTAAAGTATATTTTTCCATTTCATTTACATAAAATTATTAATTATGTCTTGAGATACAGTGAATTTTATTCAAGGGAAATTAAATGTTACAAAATGTTGATTTTTGCATCAAAATTCACATATTGCCTATCACAATATAAAATTTGTATTAGAAGCATATTTGTTGGCAAGATACAAGCTGTGTCTTGTATCTAACTCCTAAATAGCAAAAAAAAAATTCTGTGAGGTGTTTTTCTGAAAAAAATTGGGTTTCGAAGTTTTCAAAACTGGTTGTCGTGTCACTCACGTTTTAAATGCAAAAAGTTTTCTAGAGCTGTGTATTCTGAAAATTAATTTATCAAAGTACTGGAGCAAATACAGTTTATCTGTACCTTATTGTATATAAAGTAACTTGGTCCAATGTGTTAAGGTAAAGCTAAAATTAACTGTTAAAGTTGTGTCGTGTCACTCACAATGTCGTGTCACTCACGAAATGTCGTGTCACTCACGGTATTATATTGTGTATAAAAAAGGACATCCAGTAATTTTTGAAGCGTTTTTACCAGGGATACAGTCAAAATGTTGTTCCTGACATCATTTAGGCCTATTTTAGGCTAATAATTTCCTCCATCTTCCTAATTTTACTCCTTTTTATGGAAATATTGAATTTGACATTGAGTTCATCTATTTTCTCTCCTCTCCTTGGTTGCCTTGGTTTAAAAAATCCTGACAATTTTCCATTGGTGTGAAGACTCGGATCCTAATTCATATTTTGGTGAATGTACTGTGATTAAGAATATAACAACATAATCAATCAACACAAAATTATGAGTGTATCAAGAGAAAAACCACTACACTTTAGAAATGGACATATTTAGAATGCATAAAGGGTTGGTGATGGTGATGGCTCAAGTCATACCTACATGTAGGTATTACTCGAACATTCTGTGTCTGCATTTACAGAAATGAGCAGAAAGTTCACTTTTCTTTTGAGCAATGTTATTTCTTTGTTATATAGCGAGAAAAGTCAGGGATCCTTTTTTGAAATTTGCAGAAATTTTAGTGGTAAAGTAGTGTACATGAGATATAAGAGATCACCATGAACACCAAACATTTTTTCAAATTCGGAAAAGAAAATATTTTTCTTTTCCTTCTGATTGATTAAATCAACCTTTTCATTTGCCATAAAGCTTGTATTCCAGGACATGAAATAAACAAATTTGCAAGAAAACATAAACATTTCAGGTGAGAATGTACTGAGATATGAAAGAACATTTTGGATATTGCTTGAAGCAGCTACATGCCAAGGTCAAAATCACTATTTGTTCGGCCACCATTCATACCGCTAGTGATTAACTACATGTAGGGTCTGAACAGCAAACTACCGTAAGCGGGCCGATGTGTGTTCAGAGCAGATTTGCATTTACACATATTCATTACAACAAAATGATGCATGTTCATGTAGGTCCCAACAAGTCTCAACCGAGACCGCATTTTGATTTGAGCAACTTTGGATGGGTTGCCATGTACCAGTAGATCATTTTTTTTTTTTTGGGGGGGGTACCCTGATAAGAAGAGAGCTGGACCTCGAGGGGAAAATGCTATTGAGGTATAAAGAGAGCCTGATTGGGATGCTGAATTGGATTTTAGTGTGACATCCAAGGGCTTAGAAAAGGAAAGGCTAATGACTTGTAGTTGTTATGTAATAGTAGCAGACTGCGCCTTTCACCTTGTGGCTTTCCCTGGATTCCCGTGGTATGGTATATGATCAAATAATTAGCAATGAAAAGGCGCTTACAAGATTCCAGCTAAAAGCATAGCTCTGAATTTTGGTACAGTGCCTACATATACTGCCTTGGGAGGGTCCATATACAACAGTGTTCAGGAGAAAACCTATGCTTGTTGAGTTGAATTCCCAAGTTTCTCAAGGATTTGCTGATAGTCCATCTGAAGTGTGCAGCAACGTGATTGTGGTTTGGTACCAAAAAAGACATTGAAACTGCCATGTCCTATTTGGACAATGCCTATTAAAGGAGGATAATATTCTAATCCAATATTTGAAGAAAAAGGAGTCATACATGACATTGGCTACTAGACCATGCCAGATGATGTGAGTGACTATTGAGAATACCTTTCTTACAAGGAAAAATTATTCCATCCGTTGTGGATGCTGAATTGTATAAACCTGTAAACTTTCATATACAGATAGGGAGAAAGAGTTAAAGTTTTGAATGATATCAGGCCACAAAAAGAATGTTTGAGTTGATGTCAATGCCAAGACCTCATAACACCTCCTTCAAGTGCCCCCTCCTCTAAAGAGGAGAGTGGTAGAAGCCCTAGTGTGACAATGTGGTATGGTATAGGGAATGTGAGTTGATGGGCAAACATGACCATAAACCAAGAATAAAACATCAGGATGACATATTATGAACTTTAAAGAAAGCAGTTATTATGTAATTAAGCTTGTTTTTTGGTTAATGATATTTTACTCTTCTACATCATGCAAAAAATACTTTCAATGTTGAGATAAATGTTGTATTTTTGCACTTGTCGTGTCACTCACGTTTTGGATGTCGTGTCACTCACGGTATATAGGAGGGTACCATTTTCCATAGAGAAGGTTTGATTGATTTTGACTATATGTGTTAGATAGGTACACTATTTATGTCCATTTACTGGTACTCATAGTACTCCATGACAACTACTTGGGCACGAATCCAACCATATGTGTTAGTGGTCAGAAACCCATGTCCAAAATTTGTCGTGTCACTCACGCACCGTTTTTTAATCATATCTACTAAACGAATTGTTGAATTCAAATCAAACTCGCAGTGGCCCATGCCAGTCCTACATTGTATATAATATAGTAGTCATGATTGATTCATAACCTTTAAGTTTGAAGATATGAGCCCTTAAACCTCTCCGATTGTCGTGTCACTCACGTTTGAAAATGACCAAATGTGAAGGAAAAGGAGGCGGAGAATGAGAAAGAGAAGAAGAAGGAAGAAGACAAAGAAGAAGAGAATGAGGAAGAGAATGAGAAGAAGATGAAAAAGGAGGAGGAACAAAAGACAAAAAGGAGGAGGAGAAGAAGACAAATGAGAAGGAGGGGGGGGAGGAGGATGAGGAGAAGAAAAATACCCCAGGAAAAGGGAGGGGGAGAAAAGTGAGAATAAAAGCAGAATGAAAGAGGAGTAGGAGAGATGGAGAAGGAAGGAGAAGGCAGAGGAGGAAGAAGACGAAAAAAGAATGAGGAAGAGGAGAAAACGAAAAGCAGAAAGAGAAGGGGGGGAATCTAAGGAAAAAGAGGAGAAGAAGACAAAAGAAGGAGGGGATAATAGGGAGGAAGAGAAGAAGAAGGAGGAGAAGAAAAATACTCAAGGAGAAAGGGAAGGAGGGGAGGAGGAAAAGGAGAATGAATGAGGAGTAGAGGATATGGAGTTGGAAGGAGAAGAATATTAAAGAAGGCAGTGGCAGAGGAAAAATGTGATAAATACAGTGTGTTGTATCAATGTAAATTTGTGACTTTTCATCACAATGCCCAGTTTCTCTGTATAGATATGTACATGATTTTACTTTTACCATTCTACCATTTTTTTTTTGGTTATAGGGCAGGAGAGGGGCAGGACCAGGCCAACATGCATAACTCAGAGGCCGTCCGGTCCAGTATGGTCCACAACCCTACTTGGGCTAGACCTGTTCCAACGAGAGAGCCACATCCACCTTTTGCTGTAGATAGACCAAGACCACATTCAGGTATTAAAAAATAGTGAGGATCATGGTAGCAATGATTGAAATGATGATGATGATTAAAGGGAAGATGAGGAGGAGGATGATCATGATCACGATGAAGATGATGATTATGATGATGATGGTGATGATGATCATGATCACGATGAAGATGATGATTATGATGATGATGGTGATGATGATCAATGATGATGATCGATGATTATGATGATGATTATGGTTTTGATGATAAGGATGATGAAGATGATGGTGATGATGTTGATGAAGATGATGATTATGATGATGATGATGGAGTGATGATGATGATGATGATGAGGATGATGATGAAGATGAGAGGAGGATCATGACACAGATGTTGATGATGATGAAATTTATGATGATGATGTTAATGATGATGATGATCAATGATGAGGATGATGATGAGGATGATGATGAGGATGGGGGTGATGATGATGAGGATGATGATGAAGATGAGAGGAGGAGGATCATGACACAGATGTTGATGATGATGGTGATGATCAATGATGATGATGGTGATTGTGGAATTGATGATGAGGGTGATGATGACGATGCACATGGTTAAGGGTGTTGGAGCTGTTTTAGGTCTATTAAAGAAGGTTGTGGAGGGGATGCTGGTGAGAAAGAGGATGTTGAGACTGACGTGGATTATAATGAGGAGGATGATACATAAACAGTAGTCTAGATAATTAAAAATCAATGTTGATGGTGACCATAATTGTTGTTGATGTCGATCTTTGTTGGAAAGACGAACAATTTGTTTCATGAAGCATACACTGCAGTGGGTAAATTTAAACTGCCAATTTGTCCAGTCACCACATGATCTACCTTCATTTAGCCTAATGCCATTTGGTCCATCGACATTTCATCTAAAAACCATTTGGTCCAAAAGTCCAATCATCACTTTGACTAATCACCAGTTTGTCTATTACCGTTTCGTCTAATAACCAGTTGGACTATTATCCATTTTCTTTTCATTCATTTTGCACAATTAACACTTTACATGTACGTGTAGTTCAATTAGACCAAATGGTACATGTATATGGACTAAATGGCTATTGGACAAACTGGTTATTAGATGGAACATTGGCATTAGACTAAATGGAAGTAGACCATGTGGTAAGTAGATGAACTGATGATAGACCAAAGACGACGAGTTTGCAATTGGATGAATTGGAAATAAACCAGTACAGTGCACATCCCCATCTCCCCATACTGTATCCACTTTGAATAGTCTATTAAAGGGTGTGTTTATGCTTCCATTGCGAGGACAGAATCAGCGTTTTCAAACGTCGATTCAAAACGCTGATCGTAAACGTGGTTCTGGGAGTGCTGTTTATGCTTAACTTTTCAGAGGCGAAATCACAATCTCCAGCTGGCTTCGCATCGTAATTTTCACTGAGCAGGAAAGCGAGGTCAAATTGGGTGTGCCGTTTTTCGAAGGTTTTTTTTTCCGAGTGTTGTTATTACGTGGAGATAACATGGAGCAATGCGACTGTATTTGCCCGTAGATTTTCATCTCACCGGAAGCATACAAATGACGTCATTTAAACACGTTTACGATCGTGGTTCTGTTTATACTTCCCCAGAAAGCCTGATTCTGGTCAAACAACGTTTACAAAAGCACCTTTTTGTGAGTTTACGATCGGCATTTTGAAACAGCATTTAAATAAAAGTAAGCATGGACGCAACCGTGTTTTGGACTAATCACATTTGGAAACGCTGATTCTGGTCTGAAAAGTGGGAGCATAAACATGGCCTAGAGCTCACAAACATTTTTCCATGATGATTTTTTTTTTTTACAGCTCCCATGAAGAGACCTACAGTAGCTGGCAAGCCTAACTGGCGGGACGCCCGATCTAACGATTTCACCAAGCAACAACGAAAGTTCAATCTCTCCTTACGACACACCAGCAACGATAGTCACATGAGTAGAATAGCTCCTTATGCAGGTAAGTATTATGCTTGTTTAATTTGTGCAATGTATTGCGCCATCTTGTGACCACAGGGAATAATTTTGCCTTTTAAAATTTGATATTGGTCAGATTAAAGTAGGGACAGTGATTTTCTGTTTTACCGGTATTATAAAACAGAAATAGACCAGTTCGTTGTTACTTCAGGGACAATTTTGGTCAAATGACCTTTCATTTCTTTCATTATGATAGGCAGATTTCAAAGCAAGATATTACGTAAGCATGCCTTACATAGCAGGATGAAGAAATTGAATGGACCAGGTGACTAGAATAGCACACCAATGAACACTTTATGAAGGTATTTGTTGCATTCCTATTTTGAATGCATACTAGGCAAACTGTGAACTACATGTATCAGTCGTTCGTGGACGCATTGTTGTTTTTTGTGGATCTACATGAAAAAACACAATTCAAAAGAATAAATGCATAATCAAGACATCAAAGTTGTGCTTATCTCATTAGATTTTAAACCACCATGTCACTTTAGTACAAATGACCTTCCTCTGATCATGCGCAGAAAGGAACTACGAACTGGCTTATTCTGTTGGTTCTTACACTTTTCATGTAAAAATTAATGGAATTCACCTTTGCAAAAAGGAATTCAGGTTTTTACATTTTCAGTGACAAAGCGGAATTTCCATTTTTAGATCAAGTTGAAACGGAATTACAGATTTTCAGAAACGGAAAAGACCATTATGAAACAGAAAATCACTGTCTCTATTAAAGGGAAAATGAGTTCTGTACAGAGACATAAAGTCTTGAAAAAAATATGGAGCAAATTGCAATGTGGTACAAGGAAAAGTAATCCCTGACCCAAAAACACTGCATACAGTTGGTCATTCACTTCATTTCTATTAATAAAAAAACTATATTCTGTTTCGCTTTTTAGTACGCTGTACGTCCTGACATCAATTTATTTTTGTTAGTCTTTATCATTTTGTTTTATCCTCTCTTTACGGTCGAAATTTGTCCTGATTCTATTTTACGTTTATTTCTCCTTTTGTCGTCCTGTTTTGTTTATTTTTTCATTTTATTCTATTATTTTTCGTTTTGTCTTGTTCTGTGAGTTATCCTGTTATTTTTAATCTATTCAGTAAATCTCCGTAGGCAAATAGCAACCATTGCGTCTCTCTCTCTCCCTCTCTCTTCTATTCTCTTCCTTTAGGGGGGTTCACATTATACAAGCTATGCTTTTTAGTGAATCCCCCATTTCCACAGATACTTTTCTTCTATCCTAACTATATATTATTTGTCTATAAAATATTTTGTATTATATTTTTATAAGTTAGTTATCATGATTATTATTAATGTATTGTAAATATTTGTTATAATTTATGAAAATGATTTGTATAAATATTTGTTATTTCTGTTAGAAATAAAATTGAATCTGAATCTGAATCAATCTACAGATAGTTTTCATGATCAGTTCTATTGATGCGTTGTAAACCAATTATGCATGCTGTGGTTTTGTGGTATTATTAAACAGTGCCCCCATCTTGTAGCCAAAGTGCATAATAAATACTCTAGCAGATGCATCTCAGTAAAATTACTTTACTCTTATGATTGTTTCAATCTGGTTTTGACGCATAGAGGCTTTGATTATGATTATGCTCACATAGTGTGTAGAATTTCTACAATTTTTTTTAGATTCATGATTTTTATGCAGACATTGACAAAGTTTACTTTTCAGAATTTTTATATAAACATCTACATGTACATGTATCGTACCTGCCGACCAGTAAAATTGTATCTGATTTTAATAGTATGGCTTTTTTCTTTCAAAATAGCGAAATGAAACCAAAAATCAGATTTTTCAAAGTATACTCAGTAAACTTTTATTGGTAATTGGGCCAAAATAAGTGTGTAATTGGGGCAAAATAAGAATTTCTTTGTTTTCACTGAGATTTTCCATTTTAGTTAGTTAGCATGCATGCTCTATGCACACCCCTTGTAAATATCCAACGTTCAACTTAATAATTATTAATATAAACTTGAAAGTATTTACATGTACATGTAGATCTGGAGACATCATAACCTTTGCAAGCATTGTGAAATTGAACAGAGAATTAATTTGGTTATTTTGTATTGCATCACAGCTCGAAGACTGGATACACTGAGTGCTGATGCAAGGATGCGAGCTGCTATCTACCCCCGTGTAGAGAACGGCCGTAAAGTAGCGCTGCCCGAATACAACTCATTTAGTGATCCCCACCTCACGGAATACTATGCAAGAAAGTTTGGAGTCCAGCTACCTAAGCCTCCTTCAGGAATGGTTTGTACTACTCGTTTAATAATGATTATATGATGGGGGGACCTAAAGCTACACACTTTTACAAACGATAAAAACTATGCCAATTCTAACATTTGAACAAATTATCTTTCACTTTTTTGTGGTAAACATTCTAAAGATCATTAACTAAGAAAGTAGTTTAACTCAAAGATTTTTTTATTTTGATACGGCACCCAATAAAATTACATTTTTATGTAAAATTGCAAAATTCATCCTGTAAAACACATTTTCATTTCTTATCCTGCTCATTCAATCTAGTAATGAATTGAAATAGTGATGGCCACATTTTCAGTGATTAACCAAAGCTATAGCCAGGTTGTAAATGAGTTCATAGAGGAAATCAGAAAATTGGGAAAAATGGGTTTAGATGAGTGAAGAGATTGATTGCTGTATTCTGAAGTAGATGTATTTCTCCAATGCTAAATGGTGATCATGAATTGGCTTCTAACCATGTTCCATTTTTTGTGTGTGTTTCTTTAGAGAAAAAGACCACAGAGTGCAAGCAGTCGTCTTGGCAACGGGAGGCCCAAAGGATCGGGACCAGAAGTGACCTATCAAGTCAAAGTTCAGACAGGTGATAAGAAAAACTGTGGCACCACAGCAAATGTGAGTATTATGTTAGTTTTGTTAAATATAAATCTGCACTGTATCATGTGTCTCATTTGCTTTTCCCAAGAATAGTAATACTCATTTGCTCGATAAACAAATTCAGGATTATTTGAGTTATCAATGGTAATTTATCCATAGAATTGTAATAACAAGTGTTTGATATCAAATAAAGCAGAAAGCTTTTAATCTTTGGTTGAGATAATTCTCATCAATGGTAAATGCAGTTTCCCTTTTGTTGGTATTAAAATTATACTTTTGTACTTCATGCATTTTTCAGGACGTGTCATTGACATTGTCATTGGGATCGTCATTGCAGACATGCTAACCGTACCCTTTTTAGAGTATTTGTTCCTTTTCTTTGCTACAAATACACCAATACTTTTTTGTATGATATTTTACTTTATTTTTAAATTTCTGATCATGGAGTATGTATTTCATACACAGCGCTGGACACTAGCACTGGTCCAACAGTCCCAGACCAGTAAAAATCAATGTCGGTTGAGTAGATTGTGGCATGAAAAGGACAAGTAAATTCTTGCCTACGAGCACATGTTTAATAGGGTGAATTATCAAGTTTTCAAGCAGAGTCATTTCACATATTTTTTCACAGATCTCACCACAACAGGTTGGCGATTGTTAAGTTGAGACAAATTTTAAAAAATACTCTTTTTTGTCAAAAATAAAACTTTTTCCCCTTATTTAAGAATATTTTTTGGGGTTGTAGAAGGTTGGCAGGTATGTCATTTGGATTGTCCTTGAAATGGTCATTGATAAGGTCATTGATAAGGTCATTGAAATTGTCCTTAACATTGTCATTGACATTGTAGTTGTCATTGATGTTATCATTGATGTCATTCACAGGTCAGCATACAGCTCAAAGGAAGCAAGGGTAAAACACCAAAGAGAAAATTAACCAACACGCCAAAGAACAAGCAATCCAAGACAAACTCCGGCCTACCATCCGTCAAATTTAGCCGCAACTCCACCAAAACTTTCAAGCTGAAGGGCCAGGATTTAGGAGAATTGAAATCACTGACGATTGAGGTAAGCAAGCAACAGGGCAGTCCTCATGCAAGGCCTTCATCTTGACACTTAACTTAGTTGGGATTTGTTATGTTTAACAATGACATTATATATCTCATTTTATTCACAAAAATCTACTCTGCAAAGTATTACAGATTTATTGTTGCAAACAAACAGGAGAAAAGAAAAGGTACAGTAATATAAGAATGAAAAGTATATCAAATCTGCACCCTATGGAAAATGATATTAGCATGATTATTTTTTGTAGTCACAGAAGGAATATAAAGCTCAACCTAATAACTGTTTATCCTAAACGTCCTATGAATAAAAGTTTAAGCATTGTTTATCAATGTGCATATTTGTTAGAATGATGGTCTAGAGAAGAAGCAAGTTCGAGGAAACAATCTCACCCTTCTATTGAAAGCACACTTAAAAAATGATTTTAGCATTTTTTTAGCATGATGGTCTAGAGAAGAAGCAAGGTTGGTTCTGGGATTCTATTGAAGTCAAATAGGGAATAAAACTCACCTTTTAACTATTCACCCGAAACACTCTTTGAAAAATGATTTTAGCATTGTTTACCAATGTCGATTTTTTTTTAGCATGATGGTCTAGAGAAGAAACAAGGTTGGTTCCTGGAGTCTATTGAAGTCACGCAGCTAACGAGTAAAAAGACCTGGATCTTTCCGTGTAGTCAGTGGCTTTCGTTGTTTGAGAGCGATTGTCAACTGAGCAGAGAATTAAAGGCATTGGATGCCAAGAAATATGGCAAGACTGGTAAGTTAATCGTTACAGTAACAGATTCTTGGCAGAACAGAGATTTGTTATAAGATTTGATAAACCATCCCAAAAGTGTCAGTCAATATTCCAATTATAAGCCCTTCATGATATTCCATTGATCAAGAAACAACATTACGTACAGTCGTAGATTGGAATCTGAGAATGTAAACATTGAAAATATATGGGTGGAAGTAAATTTACCATATAGAAGTCCATTGATGGTTGGTGCGTTTTACCGTCCACCAAATTCTAACATTGCTTATTACGAATCAATGGAAGCCTCAATTGCACAGATCGTAGATATTGGTCTCGAAACTTATATTCTTGGTGACTTAAACTTTAACATGCATGACAACCGGGAAATGAAATTTATTAGAAACTGGTGTAATCAATTTAACCTCAAACAGATAATTGAAGATTCAACCAGAGTTACAGAAAATAGCTCCACATTGATAGACTTAATTTTAACAAATCGGCCCAACAATGTACATGAAAAAAGTGTTGTCATTCATGGTTTGAGTGATCATAGGTTAGTATATGTTGTTTGTAAACAGTCTAAGCCGCAAGCCCCAGCTAGAATCATACATACGAGAGCATAACGTCGGTTAAATGTAACATTATTTTGTGAAGCATTACTGAATGTCAAAATCGAAACTAATGATAGAAATGATGTCGAAATTGAGTGGAACAAATGGAAGATTAAATTTGTTGATATCTGTAATGAACATTGCCCCAAGATTACTTTGAGAGTAAGAGGATTGAAAACAAAATGGGTCACACCTGAGTACACTCGAATGTGTCGGGAAAGAGATTCACTCAGAAATAAAGCTGAACGTTCAAAGGACCCACGGGATTGGAGGCTTTTCAGATATTGTCGTAATCATGTTAATAATTTAAGAATGACATTGAAGAGATCATATTGTCATGAGCAGATTGTACAGAATAAAAGTAACCCATCAGAACTATGGAAGTTACTTAAGGGCATTGCCCCGACTTCCAATAAAACTGTTACAAATATACTGAACCTAGATGTGAATGATATTAATGAATATTTTACTACTATTGGTAGTAAGCTTGCTGCCAGCCTTCCCTCTGCTGAACCTATGATCCCTTCAATTTTGGGGGATACTATCCAAACTGAATTTGACGGTGCTTTACTTTGGAATAGCCTACCCCCATCAGTGAGAAGTGCTAGTAGTAAGAATGCTTTTTGTTCCCAGTACTTGAAGTGGTGCTCTTCCAGGAAATAGCCCCTTCACTTTCTGCAACATGCAGACATCAGTATGTGAAGCACAGATAAAGGCATTTTTTAAAAATATATTGTATGAATTACATATATCTTAACTACATGCAATACATGTAAAATTTGTCATCACGTATGAAATAATTATGAGTTTCTCTGTTAATTTCATTGAAAATAATTGATGATTAGCATATTTTCGTTTCCACAAGTAAATTTTCGTATATACTTTTCACATTGAGTAGCAATCATATTGATTTACCTGAATTTAAATAATTAAAATGTAGGGGGGTACCTGTATTGTAATACTGATTGATATCTAGATGAATTAACGTTACTTCCTACATGGCACCTATGTACCATCATCTTTTTTTTCCCATGTATTCACTTCTGATTATTTTGCATGTTCTGTTTGTTTTTTTCCTTGTGTAATTTGCTTGTCTGTTATATTGTAAATATTTGTTTACAGGGCCCCCTGGAAAACAGTACAAGACTACTGATGGGGTTACCCTGTATAAATAAAACGAAATAAATAAATAAATAAATAAATAAAATCAAAGTCATATACAAAATCAGGATACTTACAATGAGTATCAAGCTGATTCTTGAAAGAATTTACAGGAGGTGCTGAGACCGCATCTTGTAATCTGTTCTAAGAACTAATTACTCAATTCAGAAAGAATAATTTCCTTAATACATTAAGCCTTGCAAACTGTTTCTCAACAATGCAAAATCAGGTTTTAATACAGGTTAATTCGTATTTCAGTTTATGAGGTTGTCACAGTAACTGGAGACCGGAAAGGGGCGGGGACTGACTCCAATGTGTACATTACGCTGTTTGGCATACGTGGAACCAGCAAGAAGATGCAGCTACCTACGAAACCTGGGTCCAATCCGTTTGAACGAGGAACCAGCGATATCTTCCAATTGAAATGCAACAATGTTGGCCCGCTCAAGAGAATAAGGTACGGTTAATATTTTTATGATTTAATAATAATAATAATGAAAATGATGATGATGATAATAATGTCCATTTATATATATGTAGTGCAGTCACTATATGGATATACTCTTCTTCGCTTCATAATTGGTATCATAATACCTGAGCCACCATATAGGTGCTTAAGCATTCACGGAATAGATCCTGCTGGGTTCCCATTGACCTCACCAGGGTCGAGTGCCGCACGTTGCAGATCAATTTCTTGCTGAAGAAAATATTTGTTTGCTTGAAATTTATTTCTGCGTTCCACATGTTCAACATAATACAACATAATCAATCATTACATAGATTTTACATATATATGCATTTTAGACACACGTATCATTTACAATCTCTTTCTGAATATAAAAAAGTATATGAAAAATATTATTTAACTAAATTTCAGAACGCGGGAGACCGTCGTCATGAGCGACCTGCTTGATGTTGACGACGGCCTCAAATATGCGTCATGATAACAGATAGTATTCCAGAGCAATTAGCCGTCACATTGTTTACAATGTATTTTTTTATTAACAAAGTTTTTTGTAGAAAATCATATTATTCAAACTTCTCTGTGGGCCTCTCCACGTGTGACTCTTGAATCATCATGATTGCAGTACGTCTTTGAATCTTCTGAAAATTTGTAAAACTTAACTGGAATCCACTTCCAGATTTGCGTTCGTGATTCTAGTTTGGTTTCACACGTGCAAATAATTTGTCATTAGCCTTATTTTTCACTGGAATCATCATTGAAATAACATTTTTTTTTCTGTGTGAAAGGGCGGTATGTGATTTCTGATGATTTTATAAAATTTAAGTGAGATGGTGTTGATTACTACATGTAGTTTCTGATTATTTTTCAAAGCGTCAACCTTCATACACCTACATGTAAGTACTGATGAAAAATGTATTAATTGTACTAATCAAGAATTCATTTTTGGAGACATAGATTCCATGTACTGAGTGTGAGAATGACTTCAGTCTAACTGAACCTGTGATATGAAATTATGTTTGATGTCCTTTCTAGAATTGAGCATGACAACACTGGGTTTGGTCCTGGCTGGTTCCTAGAGCGTGTGGTGGTGACCGACACCAACAACCCTAAGAGAGGCAAGTTCTACTTCCCGTGCAACCAGTGGCTTGCGAAGGATGAAGCGGATGGGAAGATCTGCAGGGACCTCATTGGAAGCAGGGATCCTCTAGCTGTCAGAAAAAGTAAGTGTGATCAAATCCCCAGTGATGTGACAATGATGGTGATGGTGGTGGTGATGATGGTGGTGATGATGATGGTGATGATGATGGTGATAGTGATGATGATGATGATGGTGATGATGTTGATGATGATGATGATGATTAATGATGATGGTGATGATGATGATGATGATTAATGATGATGATGGTGATAGTGATGATGATGATGATGATGATGATGGTGATGATGGTGGTGATGATGATGATGATGGTGATGGTGGTAGTGATGATGATGATGATGGTGATGATGGTGATGATGATGAAAAATGATGATTAATGATGATGGTGATGATGATGATGATGATGATGGTGGTGATGATGATGATGATGGTGATGGTGGTAGTGATGATGATGATGATGGTGATGATGGTGATGATGATGAAAAATGATGATTAATGATGATGGTGATGATGATGATGATGATGATGGTGGTGATGATGATGATGATGGTGATGGTGGTGGTGATGATGGTGGTGGTGATGATGATGGTGATAGTGATGGTGATGGTGATGATGATGGTGATAGTGATGGTGGTGGTGATGATGATGGTGATAGTGATGGTGGTGGTGATGATGATGGTGATAGTGATGGTGATGGTGATGATGATGGTGATGGTGATGGTGGTGATGGTGGTGATGATGATGGTGATGATGATGGTGATAGTGATGGTGGTAGTGATGATGATGGTGATGGTGGTGGTGATGATGGTGATGGTGATGGTGATGATGATGGTGATGGTGGTGGTGATGGTGGTGATGATGATGATGGTGATGATGATGGTGATAGTGATGGTGGTAGTGATGATGATGGTGATGGTGATGGTGGTGGTGATGATGGTGGTGGTGATGATGGTGGTGGTGATGATGATGGTGATAGTGATGGTGGTGGTGATGATGATGGTGATAGTGATGGTGATGGTGATGATGATGGTGATGGTGGTGGTGGTGATGGTGGTGATGATGATGGTGATGATGATGGTGATAGTGATGGTGGTAGTGATGATGATGGTGATGGTGATGATGGTGATGGTGATGGTGATGATGATGGTGATGGTGGTGGTGGTGATGGTGGTGATGATGATGATGGTGATGATGATGGTGATAGTGATGGTGGTAGTGATGATGATGGTGATGATGATGGTGATAGTGATGGTGGTAGTGATGATGATGGTGATGATGATGGTGATAGTGATGGTGGTGATGATGATGATGGTGATGATGATGGTGATAGTGATGGTGGTAGTGATGATGATGGTGATGATGATGGTGATAGTGATGGTGGTGATGATGATGGTGATGATGATGATGGTGATAGTGATGGTGGTAGTGATGATGATGGTGATGATGATGGTGGTAGTGATGATGATGATGGTGGTAGTGATGATGATGATGATGATGGTGATATTGATGATGATGATGATGATGGTGATGATGATGTTGATGATGATGATGATAATGATGATGGTGATAGTGATGGTGGTAGTGATGATGATGATGATGGTGATAGTGATGATGATGTTGATGATGATGATGATGATGTTGATGATGATGATGATGATGGTGATGATGTTGATGATGATGATGATGATGATGGTGTTTGTGATGATGATGATGATGGGGATGATGGTGATGATGATGATGACGAGGATGATGATGATGATATTGATGATGGTGGTGATGATAATGATGAATGAAGAGGTGTGAAGATCTGTAAGGACCTCATCGGAAGCAGAGATCTACTTGCTGTCAGAAAAAGTAAGATTTTGATGTTTCTGTTAGTTGAATACCCTACAATGTTTAGTTTAGGGAATTTATACCCATTAAAGTTTGATGTATGTATTTCCACCTCTTTACCAGCTCACAAGTACAAGGTCCATGTATTCACTGCCAACAAGCGTAACGCTGGCACAGATGCTAATGTGTTCATCACTGTCTTCGGTGAAGGAGGGGATTCCGGGGAGCATAAGCTGGACAACTCCAAGAATAACTTTGAAAGGGGAAGGTGAGTGAAGATGTTCAAAAGTCCCCTTTATTTACCCATGAATAGTTAAAATAATTTCAATGTCTCTTTCACACAATTTACAGTTACTTTTATTCTGAAGGTTCGTTTTTCAAAAGGTTTGAATGCTTTAAAGGTTCATTCTTCTGTAAGACACAAATTGCTTTTGATATTAAAGTACTTGTCGATCGTTTTATAAGACAAGTCCGGGGGGGTGTTTTACAATGATTTAAGTATGACTTATAGAGTCGCACTTAAATACTGACATGTGTATGATTTGCAATGCGCAATCTTACTGACCAATGTGCAGTAATGCGCATCCTCTTGGCCTGATCTGACCAATGCAGTCTTGCCTTTTATAACGGACGCAACTAGGCATTTAAGTGCGACTTAAGGCATACTTAAATCTTTGTGAAACACACCCCCCCTGTTTTATCTGGCAATTTTAGTATCGTGGATTCTCAGCCAATCAAAAGTAAGGATCTGACAACTTATGAGATGATAAATGTTGTTAAAACGCAGCCTGAACACTTGTCTGAATATTTGTGTCATCATTCCAAAGTACTCTAAGGTTTTTATATTCTTATTCTTATTGGTCTAAATGTTTGATATTTCGAAGGTTTGTCAATCCTGCAAAAATATAGGTTACATGTATATTATTCTGAAGATTTGTTTGACATAAAGTTAAGTTTGTTATTCCGAGATGCTATAGTCCAAAAATTAATTCCGGTTCATTATAATAAAAATAGGTTAAAAACAACTGCAAACCTAGTTTTATTTTCAGATTAAGTAATCAAAAGAATGTAAAATCTTATGTCATTTATGACTTTTCAATTTCCATTGGTTTATAGGGAGGATGAGTTTGTGATAGACTCCATAGCTCTAGGACCATTACAGAAGGTCAGAATAGGCCATGACAACACTGGACCTGGTCCTGCCTGGTTCCTGGATAAGGTAAGGACCTAGACCTGATCTGAAGGTTTTTAAATGGCAGCTAAATCAGCATAGTGGACCGGAAGCTTAAATCCATGGGTCCTATTTCATATAATTTGTTATTAAGAAGTTTTATGAAACAGCTCCCATGGATTCAAGCCCCTGTTCCAATATGCAAATCAGCTGCAATTTAAAAAACCTTCATATCAGGAAGGATCAAAGGAAAATGAACCATTTTACTGGGAGTCAGCCAAAAGTAATTTAAGTTTTCCAAAGGAAGGGGGATTCGTGACATCCGCATCCCGCTGTTTGGACGTCAGGAAATTTTGAATGTTTAAAAATTTCAGCCTATCCTGCTGACCTGAATAAAATGCCCACTGTTACCCTGTCTTCACAACGTTGTTATAACGCTGCTTCCAATTTCAACTCATTCCTTTCCCGCTCTCCGCCTACCTAATGATCGGGACGGATCAGGGTTTCAGATCGTTATAGTGGAATGGCCTCTTGAGCCAGGTTCAAAAAATCACAATTTCACAATGTCAGGTCCATTACCTGACACAATGTGCACTTTTTCTTTACAACTGTACAATAAAATGTTGTGTGTGAATATCAATAAATAATTGTTTGGAATTATTTATAACCTAATTATTCTAATTAATTGTAGATTATCATAGATGACTTAGAGCTGAATGCGACCTATGAATTCCCTTGTGGACGATGGCTGGCAAGGGATGAAGACGATGGTCTTATCACGAGGGAACTGTACGCCGGAGGTCAAGGGTCAAAAGGTAAGATCAAGTTGCCATTTTGAGGAGCATTAATGACCACCTTTTGTTGACTTCCACAATAATAATACCAACATGCTTATATAGCGCATATCACTGCCAAATGCGTCCCTATGCGCTCCATTGGATATTATTACCCTGGCTTTAGCCCCGCAGCCTTTTACAGCGTGGTGGCATTTCAAGGAATAAATTCCTGCCTGGTACCCACTTACCTCACCTGGGTTGAGTGCAGCACAACGTGGACAAATTTCTTGCTGAAGGAAATTACGCCATGGCTGGGATTCGAACCCATGACCCTCTGTTTCAAAGTCTGAAGACTAATCCACTGGGCCACAACGCTCCACAATGTCTTCGTAATTAATCATTTCAACTTCTGTCAGAGCAAAGGTATACGTTGTTAATTTTCATATTTTAAAGATTACCATAAGGATGTAAACATAGTGTAGGGACAGTGATTTTCCGTTTTATCGATAAAAAAAACGGAAATTTCCTTTGGTTCTTATACTTTTCATGTAAAAATTCTTGGAATTCATCTTTGCAAAACAGAATTCAGTCTTCTGTTGTGTATATTTTCAGTGACAAAGCAGAATTTCTATTCTTAGATCAAGTTAAAACGGAATTACAAATTTTCAGAAATGGAAAAAAACATTTTTTGAAATGGAAAATCACTGTCTTTAGTAGTGTTAACAGATTTTTGAATGGATTAGCTTATATGAAATACCAAGATTTGTTTACACCTTTTCTTATTTCTTGAAAGAAAAAAAAAACTTATAATTAATTGAGAGTGCTTAGCTGAATCTAAACAGGGCATGCTCTTCAGTGAGTGGAATGGCTTACTTCATATATAAATGTACTGTGCATACTAGTTACACAAAATTTTATCTGCGAAAGGGGTAATGATGCACTTAGTTCTGAGTCTCTTGGGATAGTGCTTTTTGAAAATAGGCTGTTTTTGTCTCACCTGCGAAGCAAGTGAGACTATAGGCGCCGCTTTTCCGACGGCGGCGGCGGCGTCAACATCAAATCTTAACCTGAGGTTAAGTTTTTGAAATGACATCATAACTTAGAAAGTATATAGACCTAGTTCATGAAACTTGGCCATAAGGTTAATCAAGTATTACTGAACATCCTAGTAGAGTTTCATGTCACATGACCAAGGTCAAAGGTCATTTAGGGTCAATGAACTTAGACCATGTTGGAGGAATCAACATCGAAATCTTAACCTGAGGTTAAGTTTTTGAAATGTCATCATAACTTAGAAAATATATAGACCTATTTCATGAAACTTGGACATAAGGTTAATCAAGTATCACTGAACTTCCTGCATGAGTTTCACGTGACATGACCAAGGTCAAAGGTCATTTAGGGTCAATGAACTTTGGCCGAATTGGGGATATCTGTTGAATTCCCATCATAACTTTGAAAGTTTATGGATCTGATTCATGAAACTTGGACATAATAGTAATCAAGCATCACTGAATATTTTGTGCAAGTTTCAGGTCTCATGATTAAGGTCAAAGGTCATTTAGGGTCAATGAACTTTGGCCGAATCGGGGGTATCTGTTGAATTACCATCATAACTTTGAATGTTTATTAGTCTAGTTCATTAAACTTGGACATATGAGTAATCAAATATCACTGAACATCCTGTACGCATTTCAGGTCACATGACCAAGGTCAAAGGTCAATGAACTTTGGCCGAATTGGGTGTATCTGTTGAATTACCATCGTAACTTTGAAAATTTATGGATCTGATTCATGAAACTTGTACATAAGAGTAATCAAGTATCACTGAACATCCTGTGCGAGTTTCAGGTCACATGATCAAGGTCAAAGGTCATGTAAGGTCAATGAACTTGTGTGAGTTAGAGTAGTATTCAAAGTCAGCACTGCTGCTATATTGAACCGCGTGATGCAGGTGAGACGGCCAGAGGCATTCCACTTGTTACAATATGCTCCACTTTATCTTTGTTGCAGGCATTCCGTATGAGATTCGGGTGACCACCAGCGACAAGAGACAAGCCGGCACCGACGCCCGCGTCTACATCGTCATGTACGGCGGAAAGGACGGAGAGGAGACGAGCGGCAAGATCTGGCTGGACGGGAACTTTGATAGAGGGCGCACTGCGATCTGTTCTGCGGAGATCGGATCAATGTTGAGCCCCTTATCAAGGATCGATGTCGGCCACGATAACTCGGGTCCGGGGGCTGGATGGCATTTAGATAGGGTAAGACTATTAGAAATTTTAAGTTGGAGAGTTTCCTCCAAGTGCCCTCCTAATGTCAAACCATACATACTCTCATAAATTTCACATGAGCCATGATTGTAACTCTCATTAGGTGCAATATTGATTCTAATACCAGAAATTTTCACTTTGTAGAATTCTGCTATACTTTTAAGTTTTATTTTTGGATAATTTTTTGATTACCAATAAGATTGATTTAGTAAATGTATTAATTGAAATAATTTCTTGTCTCCATTTGAGTATTCTTAAGGCAACATCTGCTATATGATCTTTATGTTGGCAGAATTTATTATTGAAAATCTTGCTATCATTGGTTTTATACTTAAGATCGATATTTGTTTTTCATTCATTCTTTCAGGTTGTAATAGACTTGCATCTGTCATTAGAAAGTTTTGTAAATTAAAACACTACAGAGAATATCTCTTTCTTATTTTCCCCTTTTCAAATTGTAATATCTTTCCATATTGTTTACATGTAGATACCTCTTCAGGAATAACTTCATAAGTTTCCCCTGTAAAATCTATTTTTCTTATAGGTCGTTATAGACTGCCCGGCCGCTGGTATCGAACAGACCTTCTTGTGCAATCAATGGCTGGCTGACGACGAAGGGGACGGGAGGATAGAGAGAACCTTGCAAGAAACAAAGTCAATGCGAAAAACCAAGGGAAAACGTAAGTGCTAGATTTTTTTTTAGTGTACTTTTTACCAATCAACTTGCATCATTGAATTGAATTGTTGTTATATTGTCAATTTGGAATTTCTTTCATTTACATAAACACATGAATATGAATGTATGTAAATCAATATTCATAATTCAACATAATTTCACAAATATTATATAGGCAAAATTGTGGCTTATATCCATCATAATAAGTGATTTTAATGGATTTATGTAGAAACATTGAAAAAAAGCATCAGAATTATATTCATAATTCATAAAAATTATGCAGATATGAGCAGTTCCTTAAAATACTCACCCTTTTGTATGTCCGAACCCGTTTCATCATGTATCTCTAACTTTGACTTCACCCCAAGGACTGTGATCATCGGGTCTTCTTCTAACCATAGAAAGTTCATGCACTGCGATGCACAGCGGATTCAAGGACATAGAAAATGTATTGTCAAATGCATCCATAACAACCAAGAAGTCTTAGTCGATTGTTGGTGAATCAAAGCGACAGTTTCGTCCATAACTCTGGACAAACAACAAATATACAATTTTTCGTCAGTTCTAAAACTTAGGATGAAACTATGGTTCCGGTTCACCAATTTTTGACAAAGACCTCATAGCTGTTCATGGTCATTTGAGGGGCATTTTTAATTCATTTATTGTGTTCTAGAATCTGTTGTACATGTACATCACAGATGAAAAAAATCCCTACTATTCAAACCATTGGTCAAACACTCCTTCACCTGCTTCATAGTAAAAATATTCCAACATTATTTATATATCCTTCTAGGTGCTGTGTGGAACGTAACCGTGCGCACCAGCGACGTGTCCAACGCCGGAACGGATGCCAAGGTCTCCATCTGTCTCTATGGCGATAAGGGCAAGTCTGATGAGGTGGAGTTGGAGAGCCAGAGCGATACCTTTGAGAGGGGCGAGAGCGACACCTTCAAGATGGAGCTTGCACCCGTCGGGAAACCGTATAAGCTTCGGGTGTGGCACGATAACGGGGGCAGAGGACCTGGTTGGCATTTGGATAAGGTTGGTTTTGTTTGAGATGATGATAATGACGATGATGGTGATGATGATGATGATGATGATAATGATGCTGACGATGATAGGATGATCATGATGGTGATGATAATGACGATGATGCATATGGTGATGGGGATGATGATGATGATGATGATGATAGGATGATGATGATGATAGGATGATGATGATGATTATGATGATGATGATGATAAAGCCTATGGTCCGACCTTTCAGAAATTTCAATTCAGCCACACCCTTTTCCTATGTACATGTAAGCAGATATTTGCATGATATTTTTGATGTCTTGGACTCCGTTTTAATTTTAGATTGTGATGGAGAACGTTGCCACAGGGAAGACGTACACATTCCCATGCCAACGGTGGTTAGCTAAGGATGAGGATGACGGTGAGATTATCAGAGAGTTACCGGCAACAGCAGACAATATCAAGAGGCCGTTACCAGGTAAGAGATTGGGGCCCCTTCTTACAGAGAGTTGAAACTGATTTGGTCAACCACAACTATTGAAAGCCAGCAAAATCAACAGATAAAATGCATGTTTGTTCAAAACAGTTTCTAGATATGATGTTTATTTAGACATTCTTTCTTTCCTTGGAAATTCATTGTGCTTCTCTTTCTTTACAAAGGACATTGTAAAACTTTCTTGTAGAAAATGCTGTGACACATATGGATTTTCATACATTTGAGGTTAATTAGATCAATCATAACTCTGTGGAAATCCATCCGAAGACGTTGATGATGGTGATGTTTATCATTTTGATTATGATAGTGATGACAATGATGATGATAATTATGTTACCCTTTCACAATGTCTTATCTCTCCTATCAGTTGTGAAATACCAAGTCAGCGTCCACACGGGTGATAAGTTTGGAGCTGGTACTGATGCAAACGTCTTTTGTATGCTGTTTGGCGAACTGGGAGACACGGGCGAAAGGCCCCTCGCGAAGTCTTCGACCAATCGCAATAAATTTGAGCGCCGAGCTGTAAGTTTTAACCTTATCAAATATCGATCTAGACCCAGATTCTATTTTTTACCAACTTGATGTAAATACAGGGTTCTCAGCCCATCAGGGAAATCAGAGAAAATCATTTTACTTTTTTCCATTCAGGGAAAAAAAATCAGGAAATTTGATTTAAAAATACCTTAGATTAGGGAAAAATGCCTCAATGAGGGAAAAATCAGGGAATTTTGATCGGCCCCAAAGTTGAAAGCATGGTAGTCAGTCAGACTCTATTATATATTGTTGCATATCAAAACAACATCCATAGAATGACTGGTTATGGTGGTACTAATTAGTTTTACCATATCCATGGTTTTGCATTATTGTTTTTATACTGAAAATACATGTAATTCACTGCAACAACTTTAGAAAACATGCGAAACTGGAAATGGGTTTGAATAATTAACAGTATTTTTAAACTTCATCAGGGAATTTTGTTTTCTTGAAAAGCTAGGAACCCTGAACTAAAAGTATCTATTATAATGAAGCATTTCTGTCTTTGTTTTTCTTTATCTATTTGTATCTATTTTTACTATCTATTCTCTCAGTATCTTCCCTTTTGATGGAACCATGTGCAATGTTCTTTTCAGAAAATCATTATCGTAAAAAAATGAATTCATTTGAATAAAATGCACACACTTTAGGTTACAAGTAAACAGAGCATTTTCTCATTCAATGCAAATCATTTGAATCGTAAGCATAGACTACATATACATGTTCCCAATATATAAACTTTCTTCTCTTCTATTGTTACTTCTTTAATGCTTTCAAATTCATAATATACCACACAGGCGGTGAGTATAGAGTATACAAGTAGTATGGCATATTGTACATCTACATGTATATTGCTGCATTGGTTTTTATTTAGCTAACCAGTGTATTGGAGATACATGTAAAACAAGTGTTCTTATATACAGCTTGTGATAATTATTATTATCAATGTAATTATTATTTTGCTAATAATCCAGTTATATGCAGCATTTCAATAAAACAGCTCAGAAGGGGGAGATAAAAAGGGCACCGAAATTGATCAACATTGATTTTTAAATAAGTGTATTTCTGTTGATTGGGAATGGCAAAATGCACTGCATAGAAAATGAATGCACAAAGTTGTAGTATTCCTTAGCCAAAAAAGATACTGCAAAATGTCACTACGGTATATAAATAAAGTTAGTAGTGAACCTGTGATATGCTGGGCAATGTGCTTTAAAAGTTGCTAGCGATTGGTAGCCTTGCTAATTTTATCTTGGCTGTGAATATAAGGGAAAAAAATCAGTTTTTGTTTTGTTTTCATTGTGGGAGAGAAGAAATTTGTTAAGTTCATGTAATTTTATTATTATTTTAATAAATATAGTACCTGCATGAGTGAAAATCAGGTGAACAAAATTAATATACAGTTTGTTTGAAAAAGTACAATGTTTTTGGCACAGATTTCGACCATGGCTTTATAGTTACACTTGAGGTTAGAATACAGAGGCCTGTTTAATAACAAATTTGCTTTAAAATTTCAGAATTTGACTTGCTGATAGTGAACTTGATATAAAAAATAATGAATTTGTTTGATATCTTAACATTATGAAATTAGACCCAGTTGTCTGTTTCATGAATGCGTTGTAATTCAAGCTCAAAGTCATCTCTAAGGAAAGCCAAGCTGTTCATTAATCTTCTGTGAACAGGCGTTATGCCTTTCACAGGCAAATTCCATGTGTTTGAATTTTGAAAACTGAAGCGTATATTTGAGCTTGGCTTTCCATAGAGATGGCATAGTGCTAGAATTACATGTATGGTGCTTTCATGAAACACACACTAGCTATTGTAGGTTTAGTTGTAGTTATACAAAGAGTAGACGGTCTGGGAATTTTTTTTTTTTTTAGGGGGGCTAACTAACATTAGACCTTATAGCTCTTTAATACTGATTTGATACAGATAGCAATTAACTTAACCTCATATCTTTGATTGTGATCTGTGTGGTACTGAGACTAATTAAATCTTTACTCTGTAGGATATAGACATTCCAATGGAAATAGATCTAGATGTAGATTTACGAGACAGCAAAGAGGAAGGGATGAAGGTGACAAAAAAATATCAATTATCCACGAATTATTCCACTTTCATTAAATCATCTTCATCCGTTTGCATTCATTTTTAAGGGAATCATTAAGAAATATTGCACCTGCATTGCATGGGATAATCTGGCTGTGCGGCAGAGGATTTGTTTTTTTTTTCTCTTTCTCAAAATCAGGTCTGGATTGTGTAGACTACTCCCTTATTCCCAGGTAAAAAGGGACGGTCTTTTGTCTCCATCAGACCATCTACAATTTAACATACTTGAGACTGTTTGTAACTAATTTCAGTTTCCAAAAATGGAGTCCTCTGCCTTGATGACAGGCTATTTCCAAAATGCACATGTAAATAAAATTCACTCTCAGTGATATCATGTTCCACCAAAACTGCATGTACATGTACTTTAAATAAATTTCACTACTTACTGTATGGAAGTAAGTATGACATGATTACAATTTAACATACTTGAGACTATTTCTAACTAATTTTCTTCTGTGAAAATTGAGTCCTCTGCCTTGATGACAGGCTATTTCCAAAATGCACATGCAAATAAAATTCACCCTCAACAATATCATGTTCCACGAAAACTGCATGTACTTTGATCAATTCACTACTTATTGTATGAAAGTAAGTTTGACATGATTGATAGCACAATTTTTAAAATCAAACTCCAGTCAAACCTTTCTAATAAGGCCACCCCATAGAAAGCTGATAAAGTGGTCACTGGAGACAAGTAAACTTTACAGTCAGGTTCTGTAACACATATTCCTTTCAATTGGAAGACATTGGGTGATATCAAGGTTGGTGTTGGCCTTGATGTTGATGTTGGAATGTGGATTGCTTCCCTTAACTCTAAAACTTTTTCAGAGTTTGTAATACTGAACCAGGGTCCCGTAACACAAAGGTTAGCGATTGATTGTACGTTCGATTTTCATGATTGATTCTACTTTGTAGTCTATGCAATCAATCGTAAGATAATGTTTTACGATCACTGCTTAGCTATGTGTTACGGGCCCCAGGTCACATCTTCATTTTATGTTTGGTGTTATAATCGTGTAAAAATTGACCTAACACCAACACCAAAAGGTCAACACTAAACTTAAAATCACTCATTTTGGTGGAAACTAAAGACAGGTTTCTACTATAAAACAAAGACAGGTGGCTGCCAGAACGGTTTGACTGTGTAGTAGATTTCATTATCTTGTGTGATATTTCATTATTGACGTGGCTGGGGTTTGAACCTGTGATCCTCAGATTACATTATATGACACCTAGATAGGTCCTTGTCATTTGATTTGTTGTTTGATATCGATCATTCAGCACATTTTACAATGAAGCCATCATCCATGCAATTTTGGATCCATACGATATTGTCCATTGCACGTGCGCACTGAGACAGCAGGCACCACAAAACCACTTGTGTTTGAAGCACGCATGTTGTATACATGTACGCGATAATCAGCACATACATGACCATATTTTGCATCAAAATTAATGAATTTCATATGGAAAACAATGAATTTTTAGGTGTCATATAACCCAAATAATGAATGTTCTTTTCATTCGTGCAATGGACAGAATACTTCATTCGATGAAAGATGAAATAATGATCCATTCAACTCGGCTCCGCCTTGTTGAATGGATCATTTCATCTTTCACCTCATGAAGTATTCTGTCGATTGTTCTCATGAATATTCATTATTTGTATATTGTAAGTGCTAGAACCACTCTCCACCACACCCGGTAACTTTAGATATGTGTGTATATAATCATGTACATTATATTTTGTATTACACCTAGATAGATCCTTGCGATTTGATTAGTTGTTTGACATCGTTCATTCAGCCCATTTTGCAATGACGTCATCAACCGTGCAATTTTGTATCCATTCATCGTGCAATTGTGGATCCATACGATTTTGTCCATTGCACGCGCGCACCGAGACAGCTCATGGACAAATAAATACGCATGTTGTAATGACGTAACGATCAACAGACCGAACTCGCACTGCATGAGCATGATTTGCATCGAAATTCATAAATTTCACATGAAAAAAAAAAAATTTTATGTGTCATATAAACCAAATAATGAATGTTTTTTCATTCGATTAATGGACAGAATACTTCATTCGATGAAAGATGAAATGAATGATCCATTCAACTAGTCTACCCCTCGTTAAATGGATCATTTCATCTTTCACCTCATGAAGTATTCTGTCCATTGCACTCATGATGTTCATTATTTGAAGTGCTAGTTAGTGAACCACTCTCCACCACTCCTGTTAACTTTATATATAATATGTGTATATAATCATGTACATTATATTACAGACCAGTAGCGGACCGTGACCCATACGAGACAAAGCATTGGGGGGGGGGCACTGCATTGTCTGTGAACAATGCTGTGCTCCCCCCAATGCTTTGTCTCCTCCGGGTCACGGTCCGCCACTGTTACAGACCCCAGTTTTCTGGTTCCTATTGTATGTAAAAAATGCTAATTCTCACATTCCAAAACATAACCTGGATTAAGCGACTAATAATGGCGAAAATTTGAGGAAAAAAAATCAAAATTTCCATGCGCACAATTCTAAAACATGGAAACAGTTTGATGGGCCAATTTTTCCCTTGAATGCTCAGTTTTGTTTTATTTTTTTTGGCTTCAGGAATTTCACTGCATTCTGTTATCATTCAAATTGTTTTTCTTGAAAAATGTTTTCTGTGAAGTGTGTGATTTTTTTTCTCTTTTCTGGATCAGAAGAAAACTGGGGACTTTAATGTATACGTACTACAAACAATTTTTGTCGTCATACCTCCATAGCCTAGATTGTTCCATAGGATTAAACCTAGAACCCTTTATAACATTTATTGTAGTTTGTACTTTCACCTGAATGAGGTCATCCACATGTACAAGTCACTTAATTTCAAGGACAGTTCACCCGAATTCGCACTTTATTGAAATCATATCATACAACATGATACACATGTTTGGGGTAGCTGCTTGCATGTGTCTTCACAATACTTTTTTTAAGATTCCATAGCTTTGTTATTCATCAATGGATTTTTGCCAAACCTCTAGGTTTTTTTATAATTTTTTTTTCTGATTTTTTTTATTATCTCAATTAATCACCAACACATGCATGTATTTTTTACAAAGTGACTGCAAAGGTACTTTTATCACCACAGACTGGTAACACTCAAATGTCATCCAAATAGTTGATTTTTACAGTTTTTATTACAATTTCTGTGGCCTGTTGCATAGAGTTTCTATTAATATACTTTCCCATTTCATGGAATCCTTTATTTTGATTGGCATCTTAGGTAGCATTGTAACCATCATGGTGGTAGTTACCATTGGATGGTAAAGTTAATCCATTCCATGATGTGTCAAAGTAGCTTTTCTGCAACGGCATTTGGTAACTCTTAAAAGTTACAAGATATTCTAAAGGTTTTATGGTTGATTTTGGTATAATTATTGTATTTGAACAGTATATGTGGAACTGTATGCATCATGCACATGTAATATGTTTGCACCATTTGTGAAATCATTTACTGAATTTGCATGGTACAAAGAAATGCATTTTATCATATTTTTCCCCCAATAATATGTTTCCACTCCTCATTTGTGACGATACCCAATATTTCTGCTAGAGTTGTATTGATTTTATTTTTATTTTTTTGTAAAAAGAGAAATGTTATCATTATGCATGCTGCTAAATATTCTAAGGCATATTGAATGTGTGATTTTTTAAATCATTCAAAAGGAAATACTGTATATATGCATGCTAACATTAAAAAGCATACTTTATTTTTATTTGCTATGATAAAATAAATTGATTTGTGAAAATAAAGCATTTTAAACTCGCATTCACTTGACTAATTCACATGTACATGTATTTTGTACAGCCTTATTATTTTCGTTCATTTTCCAAAAAGACATCATTGATTCGTTCAATTTTCACTTATGGTTGAAATACATGAGATTTTTCATTCCTATGCAAGAGCTTTCATTTATAGATTTTGTGTCACTTTTTATACGTGTATGCTCATCAATTGTATTTGTAAATGAGGAGCATGTCATGAAAGGACTTGTTAGACATTTTGTCCATCACATCCTGATTTATCTCACAGACTTGACCGTAGGAAAAGTTTACATTCTCAGCCAATCTAAATCAAGGAAAGTTGTCAGTTGTATAGGGCGTTTCATCAATACTATTGCCGAGCAGGTATTCAGATCTGACAAGTTTCCTTGATTTTGATTGGCTGAGAAGCACTGTCACTATGGTAACTGTCGGATGAAAAAGGACTTGTAATATAAAATATCGGACAAGTCCTTTAATAAAACGCTCCCCAGTTTTATATGACGTACTTTATCTTTACATGACATACTTTATCTTTACATGACATACTTTATCTTTACATGACATACTTTATCTTTACATAGCTTCTCAGCCCATCAAAATCAGGGAATATTGTCTGACGAGAAGTGCTGGTGAAACCAGACAGCTTGCCATAGACAAATATTGATGAAACACCTATGTTATCATGCTCCTTTACTCCATGTTACGTTCAGGTGGACGTGTTTACAGTAGAAGCGGTGACGTTGAGGCAGCTGAAGCGGATCAGGATCGGTCATGACGGGACCGGGGCCGGAGCGGGTTGGTTCCTTGATAAGGTCGTGGTCATGGAAGAAGGCAAGAGTAAATCTCAGGTGGTCTTTCCATGTCAAAGGTAAGATCAACATTTAAGGTCAAATTCACCCCAGTAAAAAGTGAATTTCAATAAAAAGAGAAAAGTCATACAAGCAAAATGCTGATTTTTTTTATCTAAATCTCTGGGCCCCGTCTTACAAAAACTTAAGATTGATCCAATCAATCACAACTTTGGATGGCCAGCGACGTCAACATATATCATTCATGTTTGTTCAAAATATTTTCTATGATGTTTATTCATGCATTCATCGTTTTCTTGAAAAATTCACTGTGCTTCTCTTTGTTTACAAAGGACATTGTGCACATATCTTGAAGAAAAATTATGACACTGATGGATTTCCATAGAGTTACGGTTGATTGGATCAACTGCAACTTCTTGAAAGACGGGGCCTGGATGTTTAAGAAGAAAGTTATGACATTTAAAAGTTTCCCTTATTCTTCACAAAGCAGTTACATATTATGCACAACAAAGGTGATATGCAAATGGGGAACGATGATGTCACCTACGTCTATTCACTATTACTTTTGTATATTTTATCCAATGTTGTGACTTTGAAACATGATTGCATACAAAAACAATTATGTTCAGGACTTGTATATAGTTCATTAATATGATTTTCATGGTCGGTAATTTCATCATTTAACAGTTATGTTCAGGACTTGTATATAGTTCATTGATATGATTTTCATGGTCGGTAATTTCATCATTTAACAGTTATGTTCAGGGGAGCGTTTCATGAAAGGACTTGTCGGACGTTTTATCCGACAAGTCCCATTTTATCCGACAGTTACTATAGTAACAGTGCCTCTCAGCCAATCAGAATCAAGGAAAGATGTCAGATCTGACAACTTGTCAGACAAAAATGTTGATGAAACGGTCCCCAGGACTTGTATAGTTCATTGATATGATTTTCATGGTCGGTTATTTCATCATTTAACAGTTATGTTCAGGACTTGTATATAGTTCATTGATATGTGGTCGGTAATTTCATCATTTAACAGTTATGTTCAGGACTTGTATATAGTTCATTGATATGATTTTCATGGTCGGTAATTTCATCATTTAACAGTTATGTTCAGGACTTGTATATAGTTCATTAATATGATTTTCATGGTCGGTAATTTCATCATTTAACAGTTATGTTCAGGACTTGTATATAGTTCATTAATATGATTTTCATGGTTGGTAATTTCATCATTTAACAGTTATGTTCAGGACTTGTATATTTCATTAATATAATTTTCATGGTCGGTAATTTCATCATTTAACAATTATGTTCAGGACTTGTATATAGTTCATTAATATGATTTTCATGGTCGGTAATTTCGTCATTTAACAGTTATGTTCTTGATTAGTAATTACTTTCATTCGAAGGTTTGTAATTTCATAACTGAAATGTTTTCTTCATTTTATTTTCCTTGTATTTGTCAGATGGCTTGATAGAGATGAAGATGATGGCCTGATCGTCCGGGAGCTTGTTCCTGAGGGAACCTCGCAACTATTAAGCAGTAAGTTATGTTTTCATGATGATAATGATTATTTTATTTTTGTAATGCAGCATTAGCAGTAAAGATCTAAACTCATACAAGCAAAAAAAATTTTTTATGATAATAGATATTTCTTTTATATTTTATTCAGCATAATCAACATAGATATGAAGAAGGGATACAAACAAAAAGATGAAGTGAATACTTTTGCTTGAGGAAAAAACTCAAATTAGCAGATTTTGTAAATAGGAAACATTTTATGTCTATAGAGTAAATCGGATTTGTACCATTTCTTAAAAATCAAAGATAATTCAAGGAGCTAACCTATCTTTTTTATCCACCTAGCTACCTCCTACCATGTATCTGTCAAGACCGGTGACGAGCGTGCTGCTGGCACCGATGCCAACGTCTATGTGAAGCTCTTCGGTGAAGATGGCGACACCGGTCTGATCCCGCTCAAGCAATCGGAAAATACCAAGAATAAGTTTGAGAGAGGCAGAGTGGACAAGTTCACACTAGAAGGGATGGATATTGGAAAGGTAATTAAAGCCCCTATCACTCTTAGGAATCAAGCATAATCAGCTGAAATGAATAAAGATAAAAATTCGAGAAAAATTATTGGAGGGGGTCTGAATTCACCCAACCAGAGTTCTAATAAGGTATATTTACTGGGCATTTCATCATACACTGTAGTCACACTAGAGTCGAAATGAGCCTCAGTGGAGTCAGGTTTAAAATTTGTACTGCGTTCTTGGACATTTGAGGGGCATTCTTAAAATTCTGACTATTTTTTTATTTGCATTCGGAATATTCGGGCCAGTTCTTGTGGGCGCTCAAAACGTTTAGGTCATGTTTTGAATTTTGGAGGTGCGTTCAAAGTGGAAAGAATATCGAATGGTGTTTGAAGAGTGGACTCATTGTTCATAACTGTGGACTCATAAATAAAATAGCGTGTCTAACCATGGTAACAGGCGTCAATTTAGCGCACTGTAACAAAAGCGCGCATCAGCATTGGACATTTTTTAAACACGCACCCTATACGCGCTAAATTAAGCGTAATTTATACAGGAAATCTGCATAAACCATGGACTCGACCATGGGTTTTCAAAACCACCTTTGTGAATTCCAACCATTGGGCTTTAAAGAGGCAGATCCTCAGCTTGAAATGAAATATAGCTCGTCAAAATTGATCAACCATAAATCATGGAACGTATATACTGTGCAAGCTGAGCTAAACACTCATCATTCCTGGAAAAAAATTATGTAAAAACAACCCTTGTATTTTGTTTTTAGGTTAAACTTTAACTAGTTAAAGGTAACGTAAAAAAAGGAGTATGGTTTACCATGTGGTTAGTTTTATATTTATTTATTTTATTTATTTCGTTTTATTTATACAGGGTAACCCCATCAGTAGTCTTGTACTGTTTTCCAGGGGGCCCTGTAAAGAAATATTTACAATATAACAGACATAACAGATTACACAAGGAAAAAAACAAACAGAACATGCAAAATAATCAGAAGTGAATACATGGGAAAAAAAGATGATGGTACATAGGTGCCATGTAGGGAAGTAACGTTAATTCATCTAGATATCAATGAGTTGGGATGGTGGAAGTCTTTAGGGATTAATCTAATCACTGTGATCTCAAACATATCCATTGATATATTTCATCAGATTGACTACATGCGGATTGGACACGACGGGTCTGGACCAGGAGCCGGTTGGTTCTTGGACCACGTTGAGATCGACATACCGTCCCGCGGTGAGAACTACATGTTTGCCGCCCATCGTTGGCTGGCCGAGGATGAGGAGGACGGCGAACTGGAGATCGAACTCCAACCATCCAACTTCAAGAAGACTAAGCCTCGTAAGTCGTATGTGTATTTTCAACGATAATTTCTTGTGGTATGTTTCCACTTCCATTGTTCAAGACACCCCAAACCATGGAACACTCTCTCTCTCTTCCTCAGATTGGGCGACCTACTATATACATGTAAACTAGAACTGCTCCATCTATCAATTTGGCTGGGGTTTTTTTGCTTGTCAGGTTTTTAAGGAGACAAAACAACCTCAAACTTTTTTTTTGTTTCCCCTATTTTGTTTTTAATACGTGTCAAGCTATTTGGGGGACAAGACGCACCCTCCGCAGGTGCAGTGAATGAAATATTTCTGTTTCATTGCATTTTGTAGAGGAATTAATATTCCCTGGTTGCCTGTTAAAGATATGCAGTATTTGTGTATCTTATTATTTTTGTTTTTCTAGTTTATCCTAATGCGCTGTTATGCACTGGTGAGTACATCCAAAAAGAGATTACACAATATAATTATAAGAAAGGGAAAACACCACAACTTGGCAGATAACTTGCATATAAATCTCAAGCACATTTTCCCATGACTTTGAGGTATTGATTATAAGCTTAGGATTTTTTTTTCTTGACGTATTTCCATTCTAGGCATCCCTTATGAGATCACCGTCATAACGGGGGACAAGTCGGGGGCTGGCACCGATGCCAACGTCTTTCTGAGGATGTACGGTGACGACGGCGCCAAGACGGAGGAGTTCTCCCTCAGAAACAGGACTGATAACTTTGAGAAGAACATGACAGATAAGTTCAAGGTGAATATTTTGAAAACAAATTCTCTTTTCCTTCAAAATTGAATTTCAATTTTTCTGTATTATAATGAGAAAGTTTATTTTCCAAATAATCCTGCCAAGATTTACTGATTTTTGTAAACTGCTCTTAATTACCTGTTTGATGATTTAGCTTGAAGTCATGCATATGCTATCATACATATGTTATCATGCATTCTATGCTAATACTCTTTAAATGAGGGTTGTCAGGTTGATTATTGACTTTCTATAGATGCATCCTCTGCAATGTTTATTACACATGAATCTAGCCATGTATCTTAATTTTTTTGTAAATGGAAAGAAACTAGCTTCATATTATGAAAAGAGACAGATGGAAAATACTATTTGTACTGTTTAATCTGAAGTTTCCTTAAGGATAGCTTCCATTGAGAAACAATATATTTTTGAGAGAGACCTACATGTAATTGCCAGTCTTGACATTATTTCTCTTTGTGTTTAGATTGAAGCTGAAGATGTTGGGCCACTTTCAAAGATTCGAATCGGCCATGACGGAGCTGGACGGTTTGCTGGATGGTTCCTCGATAGGGTGGGTATTCATTAATCTGTGTTTCTTCTCAAATTGGCAACAACTGTGAATTTTAAATAAAAATGATAATATGAATATATCACCAGTTAAAATTAATTATAAAAGGAAAATTACAAGATACCAATTTGCATTTTTGATCTGTTAAAATGAATGAAAAAGGCAAATAATCAATAGAAAGATGTCAATTTGCCTTTTTAACTGATCGGGGTACATCTTTTTTAAGAATAAGAATAATCTATTCCTGCTACTCAATTGGCAACAACCATTAATTTGTTATTAATTTTCATACTGTGAGAAAGTTGAACATGAATGTGACATAAGATAAAGATAGTTATAATAGAAAAAAAAATTAATTGCTAATTTGCATCTCATATATACATGTATACAACAAGCTACAAATATTCATGTAAGCAAATCTACTTATAATCATTAATAGGATGGCATAAACTTTGATTTGAAATCAGTACTTAACATTGCAGAAGGCCAAAATGACCATTTAACTCTCCTCATTTTTTTCCTTCAATTTATAGGTAATCATTGAAAGGTTCCCGCCCAAAAAGAAGAAGAAAAAGCACTCGAAATCCAAACCCAAGTCTAAATCAAAACGGAGAGAGCGCTGGAGCGATGAAGAGGAAGACAACGATAGCTACGACAAGGACGACAAAAGTTCGGTTTCTGATGGATCGAACGATCCACCGGAAACGGACAAGTGCATCTTTCTTTGTAATCGTTGGTTGGCAAGGAGTGAGGATGATGGTCAGATTGTTAGGGAGTTGGTACCGACAGATGAACACGGCAAGTTGCTTAGGAGAAACTCACTTTCATGTAAGTATGGATGGGTGGATGGAGGGAGGAATAAAATAAAATATTATTTTGAATATGTAAAAAGTATAAAAATGTTAGTTGGTATATGGATGGAAAGAAAGATGGCCAATTGTATGCGTGTGTGTGTGTTATTGAATTTTAAAGACATGTATCAAGTATGAATGGATGGATGGATGGATGGACATATGGATGGATGGGTTGATGGATGGATGGCTGGACATATGGATGGATGGATGGATGGACATATGGATGGACATATGGATGGATGGACATATGGATGGATGGATGGGTGGATGGATGGATATATGGATGGATGGACATATGGATGGATGGATGGATGGACATATGGATGGATGGACATATGGATGGATGGATGGATGGATGGATGGATATATGGATGGATGGACATATGGATGGATGGATGGATGGATGGATGGATATATGGATGGATGGACATATGGATGGATGGATGGACATATGGATGGATGGACATATGGATGGATGGATGGGCATATGGATGGACATATGGATGGATGGATGGGTGGATGGATGGATGGACATATGGATGGATGGGTTGATGGATGGATGGACATATGGATGGATGGATGGATGGATGGATGGACATATGGATGGATGGATGGACATATGGATGGATGGATGGGCATATGGATGGACATATGGATGGATGGATGGACGTATGGATGGATGGACATATGTATGGATGGACACATATATATGGATGGACATATGGATGGATGGGTTGATGGATGGATGGAGGGAGGGATAAAATAAAATATTTTTTTGAATATGTAAAAAAAATTTAGTTGGTATATGGATGGAAAGAAAGATGGCCAATTGTATGCGTGTGTGTGTGTTATTGAATTTTAAAGACGTGTATCAATCACAAATGATTATTAACATCTGCAATCAACCTTGAACATCATCATTAAAAACATGTGACCAGGGCTCGAACTTCGAACCTCTGCATCAATCTGCTCTCTTATCATTAATTGATCAAATGAAAATACCTTTAGTACCAACATGTGCATGTTTTTAAATATGTACATGTATTAGAAAATTCATTAGTATGTTATATATACATATCGCATTTTTGTCTCACCTGCGAAGCAAAGTGAGACTATAGGCGCCGCTTTTCCGACGGCGGCGGCGACGGCGGCGGCGGCGGCGGCGTCAACATCAAATCTTAACCTGAGGTTAAGTTTTTGAAATGACATCATAACTTAGAAAGTATATGGACCTAGTTCATGAAACTTGGCCATAAGGTTAATCAAGTATTACTGAACATCCTATTAGAGTTTCATGTCACATGACCAAGGTCAAAGGTCATTTAGGGTCAATGAACTTAGACCATGTTGGAGGAATCAACATCGAAATCTTAACCTGTGGTTAAGTTTTTGAAATGTCATCATAACTTAGAAAATATATGGACCTAGTTCATGAAACTTGGACATAAGGTTAATCAAGTATCACTGAACATCCTGCATGAGTTTCACGTCACATGACCAAGGTCAAAGGTCATTTAGGGTCAATGAACTTTGGCCGAATTGGAGATATCTGTTGAATTCCCATCATAACTTTGAAAATTTATGGATCTGATTCATGAAACTTGGACATAATAGTAATCAAGCATCACTGAAAATTTTGTGCAAGTTTCAGGTCTCATGATTAAGGTCAAAGGTCATTAGGGTCAATGAACTTTGGCCGAATCGGGGGTATCTCTTGAATTACCATCATAACTTTGGAAGTTTATTGGGCTAGTTCATTAAACTTGGACATTAGAGTAATCAAGTATCACTGAACATCCTGTGCACATTTCAGGTCACATGACCAAGGTCAAAGGTCAATGAACTTTGGCCGAATTGGGTGTATCTGTTGAATTACCATCATAACTTTGAAAGTTTATGGATCTGATTCATGAAACTTGTACATAAGAGTAATCAAGTATCACTGAATATCCTGTTTGAGTTTCACGTCACATGATCATGGTCAAAGGTCATGTAAGGTCAATGAACTTTGGCCATGTTGGGGTTTTTTGGTGAATAACCATCATATCTCTGTAAGTTTATTGGTCTAGTTCATAAAAAGTGGACATAAGAGTAACCATGTATCACTGAACATCTTGTGCGAGTTAGAGTAGTATTCAAAGTCAGCACTGCTGCTATATTGAACCGCGTGATGCAGGTGAGACGGCCAGAGGCATTCCACTTGTTATATATATATATGATATAATATTTATATGTTTGTTTTTTTTTGCAGTGAGTACGTACAAAGTACACATCTACACTGGTGATATATTCCAGGCCGGTACCGATGCTAACGTCTTTATTAATGTATACGGTGAAAAGGGAGATACGGGTGAGAGGAGTATGAAGGACTCAGAGACTAATATGAACAAATTTGAACGTGGTCAGGTAAGTTGTTTTCATATAAAGATATGAAATGTTGCTGCCATGATATTTGACGATTAAAATTTGGTCGTAATAAGATTGGTGTATGTATTAACCAATGATTGTGACCTGGAGGGTGTTTCATAAAGTTGTTTGTAAGTTAAGAGCGACTTTGAGAACGACTGGTGATCCTTTCTTTTGGTAAATGGTATATTCATTGGCGATGGTTAAGCGCGTAAGAAAGGTTCACCAGACGTTCTGAAAGTTGCTCTTAACATACGCACAGCTTTATGAAACGGTCCCATTTTAATCCATTTGTCGTCAATAATTTGCACTAGAAGGCCTACTGGATTGATTGTAGAAGACTGTGAGATATTCAAACAATGAAGAGAAAACAAGGTTTGAAGTTTGAGTTTGATTTCCCCTCCTCCCTCAGACCTTTCAAAAGAAATATCGACATGCTCATTTATTATGCTGATTAATGCATAATGTAAGCTGTGAAAGGAAAATGAAACCCTGCATGAGAACAAGTTAGCTTGTGAGAAAATAGACCTATACTTCATCTCTGTATGGGGCGTCGTGGTCTTTTGGTTAAGACTTATCTTTCAATCAGAGGGACGGGGGCTCGATTCCTAGCCATGTCGTGTTTTCCTTTGGCAAGAAATTTACCAACATTGTGCTGCACTCAACCCAGGTGAGGTGAATGGGTACCCGGTACAAAGAATTCCTTGAATGCTTCAGCACCTATATGGCAGCATAGCTAAAGCCAGGGTAATAGTAGCAGCGCTTTGTATTCTCAGACAAAAAGTGCTTTTTAAATCTACATGTAGCTATTATTATTAATAATATTATTATTGTTGTTGTTGTTGTTGTTATTATTATTATGATAATTATCTGACCTATATTTCATCCTTCTCTCATACTATATCAGGAGGATGTCTTCTCAATTGAAGCCGCCGATCTGGGAGCTTTGAAGAAGATGAAGATTCGACATGACAACGCTAACGTTGGCTCTGATTGGTTCCTTGATAGAGTGGAAGTAGAAGATCCCAAGAAAAATACAAGGTACAAAATATTAGTTTGCTCTTGGGATTCTCAGCACCTTAAGCACATAATTTATGTTGAATTGGCATCTTAAAAGGTAGAAGTAGTAGTAAGAGAAGGAGTAGGAGTTACCATCATCATCATTTGTGGTGTTTTGAATCATTGAGTGTGTTGGAACTGAAGTTGAGCCTCCTCGTTGAGAATAGTGATGAACTTGTAGTCTACGGATGATTTAATGTATTGTTAAAATGTTCATGATTGTGATTACCCATTGCACTTGTTTTAAAACCTTTAAGTGATGACCACCTATGTTGAACTATGTTACATAACGTTTGTTGGATTTCTTTTTAATAACATTTTTGATGAACTCATTTAATATTGAATGTATCTGTTCCCATTTGAGTTAAATCCTGACTACTTCCCCCCATGCCAGTGATGGCTAGTTACAAACTGTGATATATGTATACTTCAACACACCCATGATTATCCATGTCTCTGTTCTCACTTGCTTTTAATCCTGATCTATTCCCCTGCTAGTGATGGCTAATTACAAACTCTGATATATTTATTTGAACACACCCTATGACTATCCATGCCTGTGTTCACACTTGAATTTAATCCTGCACAGATACTACTTTCCCTGTCAGCGATGGCTAGCTACAAACCGTGATGACGGCCAAATCGCTCGTGAGTTGATCCCGGTTGATAAAGACGTGATCAACAGAGCTCTACAGAGGAAGAAATCATCAACATCGATCAGAGAAGATATCGGTCTGGAACTCAAATGTAAGTATAAAACCTAATTGTCAGTCATGGTAAATCCAATGGCCCGTATTCTGAAGTCGGGTTTAAATTAAACTCAGGTTTAAAGTTGTGGTTTAAGTATGGACAGCCAATTTTTACATAAATCACTAACAGTACAGATATCATATTTCAGCTCATTTTAATCTTAAATCATTAGTAATTGTCTAGGAAGTATGAATAGATGATTGTCTTCACCCTCGATGAATCAGAAAAGAGCACAGTAAACATAAGAAACATACAACTTAATAAAAATTTTGACACTTCTGGCTTCCCATAATTCTAGCACAGAGTTAGACCATGGTCTAAGTTAAACCCGACTTCAGAATACGGGCCAATATGTATGGAGAAATATTCCAGTCAGGTGTAGGGTCTTCTGCTGAGCAATAATACTCCGTCCAACATGTGCTTATAATAATGATAATATTTGTACATTCATATTGCGCAATTACTATAATTATGTTTATACTCAAGTTAACTCATCTGCGCATGTCAATGATTACTATTACTCTTGCTAAGCCGTGCTGCCTACAGGCACTCTGGCATTCGAGAAATTTCTTCCTACCGGGTACCCATTCACCTCACCTGGGTTGAGTGTAGCACGATGTGGATAAATTTCCCTTATATTGAAAGACGAGTCATAACCGCGCCCACGTGCTTATTGTGTGTTGGTGATTGTCAATGTGATAATTTAAAATTGAATATAAATTGATAGACTTTGTAAATTCAAATTTTTTTATCTCAAAAAAGCTTAAATTTCATGATTTCATTAAAATGATAACTTTGGTACATCTGATCTTGATCTTATGACTTTCTCTTGAAATAATAGTTTGCTGCATTTACATGTACAATTTATTTTGGCTTTAAATGACTTTGTTTTTCACATTCATTTTGTTCTCTTTCTTTCCCATAGCCACAATGCAAACCTTCAACATCTCAGTGACGACATGCGACGAGCGCGGCGCAGGAACGGACGCCAACGTCTATATCATCCTCTACGGGGAGAATGGCGATACAGGCAAAAACTTCCTGAAATCGTCCAAGACCTACCGTGACAAGTTTGAGAGGGGACATACGGATGAGTTTGTCGTTGAGGCAGTGGATATTGGGGAACTGGAGAAGATAAGGTAGATAGAGCATGAAATATGGATTTGATCTCTTATTTATAGAGATGGAGAAACTTCTTGTGACTGCAGGGAGGATCAGGCAATACAACACATTTTTCTTTGCACCCTCATACAATGGGTGATTTCAAGTACGGTGTTGGCCTCAGTGTTGGTGTTGAAATTTGTATTGCTTCCCCTAGCTCCAAAACTTATTCAGAGTTTGTAAAACTAATCCAGATCACATTCTTGACATCTCAACAACTAGTGAGTGACTTTTCGGGAACATCTTCATTTTATGTATGGTGTTATAATCGTGTAAAAATTGACCTAACACCAACACCAAAAGGTCAACACTGAACTTGAAATCACCCATTAGCCATGCTGAAGATCAGGGGCAAAACTGTCAATTATTTGTAAACAAATTTTTGGCGTTACTCCTATGTGTTTAAGATCGCATGCTCGATCTGTAATGAAAATCATAAGTCGGAAAAATCAGAACCAGTGGATTCGAACCTGCCATCTACTGCTCTCCGGGCAATGACTCAACCACCAGGCTATTCTGGTTCACGGCTAAATCATGATGAACAGTCAATTCTTCTTAGGGCTATGTCAATTTCCTTGTTAGATTTTTTTTCAAATACTCAATTTAATTGAAATGATGTTAACAAAGAATGATTTTAATGTAATGAAATAAGATCATGAAAAATGTCTCAAATTATAGAATAAGATTTGTCATACCACTGTAGATCAAAGGCTGTGTTTATCCATTTTTTTTTTAACAGTGACAATTTTTGCCAAGTTTTAAAACATTTTCTAATGTTCTTTTAACAGCCATCAAGAAACTCTAATCAATAGGATAATCCAAACTCAAACTTATCTAATGTCTTTCTTTCAAGCTGTTATTTACAAGATATATATCAAGCTATTTATAAACACATATCTGTCCAGACTTGAATTATTGTTCTCATATGGAGCGTTGTGGCCCAGTGGATTAGTCTTCAGACTTTGATACAGAGGGTCGCGGGTTCGAATCCCAGCCATGACGTAATTTCCTTCAGCAAGAAAGTGATCCACATTGTGCTGCACTCAACCCAGGTGAAGAAGCTGTGTGCGCTCTGAACGCCTAGCTTGGCAGGGTAATATAGGAGCGCCTTGAGCACCTAACAAGGTGGATATGTGCGCACTATAAATACCCTATATTATATACTCACAATGAATTTGTCATGATTCATTTCAGAATTGGTCATGATAACAAGGGAGGCTTCGCTGGCTGGAAACTAGAGAAGGTAGAAATAGATGCGCCCTCGCTTGGTAAGCGTTGGTGTTTCCCTTGCGGTCGTTGGCTTGACAAGTCATCGGACGATGGCCAGATAGAGAGAGAGCTCTTACCGGTTGAATCAAGGATGGAGGAATATGAAAAACGTAAGTTTTCTGATACAATTTTGAAAAAAAATTTGTTTGATTTACTGGGGGGAGGGTAGTACTCGGTGTTCATGTGCGACCTCTATGGAACGTGTCTTGAATTTACTTGGATATTTAATACGACAGAATCATTATTGTTATTATTACTTGTTTGGCTTCACCTGTGCCTGGGAGATGAAAAGTGACTTGAATCTCTGACATGCAGGTCTCCTCTTGATATACATGTAAGTGATTGGGGGAGTGCATGTAGACCAATACTGCAGTGGGCTCTTAACGTGCAAAGGTGGTGACCCTCCTCTACACGGGACCTTCATTTAACATCCTCTCCGAGGGATGGAGTGTTTTCCTCTGTTACTTAGCCTGCTTCTATGGAACAGGGGAGAGACCTTTGCACAGAACGCAGGCTTCACTCAGCCGCCTGAGTTGGACTTGAAACCACGACCTTTGGTGCGACAGGCAGCCGCTTTACCGACTGAGCCGTAAAGTATGTTTTATCCGCCAAGATACCGCATGAACTGTGCTTCCCAGCCTGTCAAAATTGACGAAATTTGTCGGATTTAAAACTTGTCAGACAAAAGATGCTTAAGTTGGCAAAATCATCACTTGATATATTTGATTTTGATTGGTCAAAGTTGCTTACATAATTTTCGGATTCTTTCTTTGCTAATTTTAACGCCTAGATGCAGACAGAGTGTGCACAGTGTTTTTCATGTTGGTGTAATCCTACAGATATCAAATTCAAGACTGAATGTCCAGAATACTCTTTATGATATGGGAAAATTAAATCAAATATGTTTATCGTAGGATTGTAGTTCAAATTTTGCTACATTCAAATCATAATTAAATCTTTCTCCTTTTTTTTCAGATGTCCCCTACGAGGTAACCGTCTTCACCAGTGATGTGAGTGGAGCCGGGACAGACGCTGATGTTTTCATTGTCCTTTATGGACGAGAGGTTGTTACAACTCAGAAGAGTCTCTGTGATAATAAGAAGAAACGGAAGGAGTGCTTTGAGAGGAATAGTGAAGACATGTTTGTTGTGGAGGTGAGGTTGTCAATTCTTTTATGATTACAATAATTATGCTTGCTTATATAGCGGTCCCTATTGCATAACGTCAATATCCGGGAGGGGCGTGCGAACGCGTTTGCACACCCTCATTACTTTTCATGCACGCGCTTGCACGCCCCGAAGTTAATGAGGTTGAATTTGCATATCAATAGAGCACCCCTGCAACCATCGAGGAGTGACATAACGAGCCCGTGCAGTCGCGTTTTTTTCACCTCTATTGTTCGAGGGTACTGGGCTGGCGAACCAAGAGGAATTAATTGGCGCGTGCAAACGAGTTCCTTGCCTCCATTGTTTGCCGTGAGATCTTGCGAGGGTGCAACAGTACTATAATGAATGACGATGTGTGCCGTGGAAGGTGTGACAGTATTCAAAGGGATATTCCCCAGACGAAAACATTTGCTCTGGCGAATCGCTAATTCATGCTTTAAACCCGATAATCTGCTTGAGCTTTCAAAAAGATGTATGTAATTCTTGTAAATTCCCGACAAAGATGGAAAGGGATATTGAGTTTGTTTCCGGTACTAGCAAATATATAAAGCATGGAAGTAAAATCCAATCCATCGAAGCATCCGATCAGTTTGACAACGATCGGCAACCAAATGTTACTTGAATGTTCGCTAGATTGATTTGAGGCAAGCGATTATCAAATGTACATGGCTATAATCTTTGATCTTTTAAAAGGAAGTGGAAGTTATCCAATTAAATGTATGCTAAAATTCAGCTAATTCCAAACACTTTTTTCCAAGACATGTACGACAATGACGCCCGGACGTGTTGATATACACGCTGATATACAAAATGCGCTGGACCCATCAGCTAGCTAGCTAGCTCTGTTCGCTCATTATACGTGATTAAAGCCATGCTTGATAATCATTCCAACAGCGCTGGCGAATACGCCCATATTGTCATAAATACTCGTACGTGATTCCTCCGAATCATTCTACAGAAAAGTTAAGTCACCCCTCCTACTGTTCTTGCTGTATGCCCGCCCGCTCAACCAATGTCAGTATTTTACCGCGCGCGCAAATTACACAATAATACATCGTAGTTTTGAGGCGGAGCTTTGCAATGAAACAAAATTCTTTTCACTCTACAGGGGTGTGAGAGTTCAGATTTTTATCTGATTTAAGATTCACTTGTTTTGATTTTCAGTTTGATTTCAGCTTACTTATGGCTTTCCACTTTGCAAAAAGTACGAGAGGTCTTTCTTTTTCAGACTTTTTCAACAGTTCAGTTTTTTCAGATTTTTTTGTGACCACTCATACCCCTGCACTCTACGTATTATTAGGATGTATCTATATGATCTTTAGGAACGCAAACGTATGAGAATGATAGAAACTGATAAAGCCATGTTTATTATTCAATACTTGTTATGGCTTCTCTGAAAATCGTGAAATGACTGAGTGTATGACTTGTATATTTTTGACAAAATTGAAAAAGATGAAGAAATATTTTATATTGATATTAATTACTGATGAAAGATGAAGATTAAATGGCTGTGACAGGAATTGATGGAACAATGTCGTATGAAAGAGCAGATGATTATTAAGATGAAGGAAAAGGACTGATGGGTCTTGTGAAATTGATAAAGTGGTGAAACAAATAATAGATAGCGTAGTGATTGATAAAGAAAAAGACTAGTGAATGGAAGAACGAAATTTTGAAAATTGAAAAAAAATCTGTTCATAAATATGGATTTTAGAGAGATGCAATAAAATGAAATCATATAAAAACCCGTGAGTTGAGAGACTTAGATACATATTGAATGTCGTGTGCCCGCTTGAACAAAACAAACAAAATAAAATACATGGGTCATCCGAGGTGAGGGGTTTCCCAATATGAATTAAAAAAAAATACTGCACATCCATTCCCACCCTATCAGTCATGCGCACTTACGAATCTCCTTTGCCATTCGTTCTTTCAGTGGGCTCATGGGCGGGATTTATGACATCAGAGCAAGTGCGACTAAACACAAACCATACACACAACACATCCACTTCCAGCCACGTCATTTTTTCAGTCTTAAAAATTCGTTCCTTGGGTAGGCTCATGGGCGGGATTTATGGTAGAATCAGTGCGGTACATATTTATACATACAACATACTCATCCATTCACATCACGCGCAGTTCTCAACCTCCTTTGCTATTCGTTCTTTGAGTGGGCTCATGGGCGGAGTCTATGAATGCATGCACACATTAATGCATAGAGCTATTCAGTCACGCCCATATGCAGTTTTCGGACTCCTTCGCTATTCATTAATTTTGTGCACTCATATGGGCGGGATAAAAAACAAAAATAGCGCTAATGCAATTTTCCTCGTATACGTACATACAGTATACATACAACACATTTATTCCAGGTTTCAATCCTACCTGTCAGCGTAGATGCTGGTAGGCCATGTAAAGTATCTACTGTGCTACTACACATGGTATTCCGGAAATAGAAATTGCAAAATATTATTTTTTTAAATAACGTTCAGAATTGTTTGAACCCATAACGGGGTCTGCGTTTGGAGACAAGCTATCTGACATCTGTAAAGAATTAAGTGCCACGATTATGTTCTAATTTTATTTTGAGACCACTAGAATTGACGTAATCAGTTCATCTTTTCCCATAAAGCCCGTTTTGTAAGTAGACGAGTGTCCTCTTGCCTCAAAAAGGGCAGTTGATCTATGGTATATTACTTTCCCTTCTCAATTTGTTACCTTCTGTCCCTTGTCGCCATGCGCTTAGCAAAAGGGAGGGGGAGGGGGTCACCCCCCCCCCGGAGGGGCCACTTACATTGACGAGTGGATACCATGCGTGACCAAAAAAACACGTAAAAAGGATGTCTTTTTCACGATAGGGCACGTTACGTACGTAACGTGATAAGGGTGTCAAAAACACAAAAATAATGAAAAAAGGGTATCTATTTCGCTAGGAAAATTACGTGTTTAGGGTCAAATTTGCGGGGATGATAAAACAAAATTAAAATGTTTTATAAAGGATGTCCTTTTTGCCCAACACTTCGTGTTTAGAGTCCGATTTGCGCGAGGTGTAGAAGGTGGGGTCGTACTAAACCAAATAAGGTAAAGCCGACGACCGAAGGACCCGTAACAATAAAACATTCCTGTACTTGTTTAGGGGTTCATTTCAGGGAATATTCGCCAATAGTATCGTTTTGTTTCCAATTCTTCTTAATAAGGGTAGGGTTTCACTCGCCAATACTTGTTAAGGGGTGCATTTTCAGAATATGGAAATTACGTGTTTAGGGTGCTTTTCGAGACCCCATGGTCGCGCATGGTATCCACTTGTGAATGGAAGTGCCCCCCCCCCGGGGGGTCACCCCTCCCCCTAAAGTCCCCAAAAGAAAAAAAATGGAGTAGAAAAGGAAAAGCGAAGGGAAGAAAGATAGCTTTGTGTGTTTTTCTTTGTATTCGTTATTTTTTTCTCAAAAGAATTAGTACCTTAACGTAACTCCTTCACTCTCGCACTAAATTTATTTAGAGCACATTTTTAAACCGGATTTTTCCACCTCAGCTATAGGACTAGCATAGGCGGATCCAGGTGGGGGCCCCGAGGCTCCCCCCCCCCCCCCATTGGCGGAGCAAAACAAAATTAAAAAGCGAAAGAAAAAAAGGAATGAAAAGAAAAGAGAAAAAAAGAAGAGGAAGACGAGTGAATAAAATATGAGAGGAAAACTTGGAAAAAAAATATTTCATGTCACTATATAAAATTTTCGCTCGCACTTCACATTGCCTGTTTAGTGAGCTTAAATATGAAGTTTGAAAGTCAATGTACAAAACATATCTCTCCTCGGAAAATTGAACATTCATTAATTTGTGTGATTTGCAAATTGATTTTTAAAAACTGCTCTGTATAAATGTCAGTTTGATAAAATGAAGAGGTTTTACAGGCTAGCGTTCAAACTATTCGACGCTTCGTTTTGTTGACAATCAGCCATGCATTAACTCTTATGTTACCGTGCGATAGCTTCTGTGGGAAACTGGTGAAAACACGTTTATTAAATGAAATTATGGAAATACAAGCATTGATTCGAGGGATCATAACTTTTTTACTTCTTTATCATTTTCTGTGATTAAGGTATCAAAGGATAGAGCAGATATTGAACTTTTTAGTCATGTGATTTTCTTTTTGAAATTCATATAAACCCGCCAAATGAGTTTTTGGCATCCTTTCTTCGAATTATTTTTGCTCACTCATGCGTGAATGAGGAATAATATAAGTAATACCAGATTAAAGAGGAGATCTAAGCTTTACATTTGTAGGTCACTTGTCTATTTCATTTATGATTAAGTTATGATAAATCATCGCTAAATGCAGAGAGTTCAGGCCATAATATCATCAGATTCCGCTCCCTCATTATGCATTAATAAATAAGATATCAATTAAATAATTAAATTACCCCTTTTGTTTAATCTCGCGCTTTGCAAGGTGAATAGGAAGATAAATCTTCTTCATATTTATAGGATAACATGTCCTAAGGATTACACGGTCCCGTGTCTCAAACCCAAAGTAATAATGAAAAATATCAGCTCTCTATCAAGTGCGATTTATATCCACTTTACAATTTTCTTACAAAGTGATTGAAATATAAAGCTGAAATTGACCCCCCTTTTCAGATCGGGATATCAAACATTTTCTGCTCGCGCTTTGCGCTCGCATTACTAATGTAGGAGGATTCCCTCTTACTCATCCTTTTCGTGATTTACAATACATGAGAGTGTCCCGTTCTAGGTCTAAAACTAGAATTCTTCCGCTTGCGCTTCGCGCTCGCATCAAGTGTTTAGTTATATAACTATCATGTTCATGATTACAAAAATTTATTAAAATATTCAATTCTTTAAGTAGAAATGTAAAAAATTCGCGCTCGTCAGTTGAAATATGTAACGTCGTCAAGGCTAAGTGCATGCAGTCTTTCATAGCTCTATATAGGCGCTATATAAATGCCTATTATTATTACTATTATTATTAATATTAATTAATAGGCCTATCTTTCCGGTCAGTTCAAAACGTGTAGCAAAAAAATCTGCTCGCGCTTCGCGTTCGTAGTAATTATTGCTGGCACATCATTTTTTTTTCAGAATATTCAATTTTTGGAAGAGATACAATTACCAAATAAAAAATGATCGCGCTCGCATTATAAAATAAGGATTCTGATATAATTATTTATGTTGATTTAAAGTTAAGAAAAGACTTATTGGACTACCCCCTTCAAAGAAAAATCACATTTTCTATTTTTAGAAAAAACTGCTTTGTGATATAAATGAAATATCGTGAAATTTTCTTATCTCTGATATTTTTCTTATAATTTTGATCAAATGTTTTTGGAAGTGGGCTTTGTGTTCAACTCTTAACATACCCCCCCCCGCCGACCACACAGAGTTTTTTTTTCTTTCCACGGAGTTGCACATTTCTGTTTCCCCGGCATCCAAAAGTTACGAGTTAGACCTTTCGTCACACTCAAAATCACGTATAATGACGTACATGTTCATCAAGTATGTACAACTCTATTTCTCTTACATTTTTTTTCTTGACACAGCCCCGTCACTTTCGCAATGTTTGTCAATATTCTTCCTTTGCGTTAAATGCCTCCTTCATTATCACAACTCGTGGTCATCATGTTCAGCGATCTCTGCCATAACGAAACCGAATTAGAAAAAGAAAACTCTATGAAGGTGTTTGAAGTATACTTATTAGCTTGTAGTTCCTTTATTCACATGTATTTCTATCAAAATCTGAATCAAACAATTATATATTTACAGTCACAATTGTAATAACATATTGCAATATTGATCAACTGCTTTGCGAAAAATGAGCATTATTTTGAAATGATAAACTTTCTTACTTTACGATCGATTTAGATAAGTTTCCAAAGAGTATACCCAAATACAATAATCGAAATGTATTTCCATTCGAAATCTGAAGCAAATGATGATATATTTATAGTCATTATACAATTATATTTTGCAATAGATCAACTGCTTTGTGAAAAATAATGTTTTGAATGTAACACTTTCATTGCATTCTGCCGATTTCGAAAAGTTTCCAATGATTATACAGAAATACAATAATTGAAATGTATTCCCATTCGAATCTGAAGCAATGATATTACAGTCATTATACAATTACATATTGCAATAGATCAACTGCTTTGTGAAAAATAATGTTTTGAATGTAACACTTTTATTGCCTTCTACCGATTTCTAACAGTTTCCAATGATTATACAGAAATACAATAATTGAAATGTATTTCCATTCGAATCTGAAGCAATGATATTACAGTCATTATACAATTACATATTGCAATAGATCAACTGCTTTGTGAAAAATAATGTTTTGAATGTAACACTTTCATTGCCTTCTACCGATTTCTAAAAGTTTCCAATGATTATACAGAAATACAATAATTGAAATGTATTTCCATTCGAATCTGAAGCAATGATATTACAGTCATTATACAATTACATATTGCAATAAATCGATTGCTTTGCAAAAGATGTTTGGAAAACCCACAAATTAACAATTTCCAATGTATTTCCATTCGAAATCTGAAGCAAAGTATCATAATATTCAGAGTCATTATATTCACGCACATTACCATTCAAATTGTAAATAATCATATTCATAGAGAGTCACTATACGATATATCTTGCAATTAAAGTTGATCAGGATGCTGGCATGGTCACTTCTTTGTTAATGAACCTTCAGTCTGTGATCGTTCTTGTCCTTCTTGCTGGTGAAGACGTATCTGCATCCTGGAGCCACGCACCTTCCAAGACCCTTGCTCGCGTACAACGGCATGAAGTCACAAGGCTGAACAGGTACTCCCGTCAACGAGTCTTGAAATGTCCTCAGGTGACCAACGTGTTCTTCACTTGGTGACGGGGATGGGAAATTCCGAAGGATGGACATGTCCTCCTCCTCCAGCTGCGGTGGATGTGACTCACAATGGTGGTATTGCCCTTGGCACTTGCTGAAAATCAGCATCCCGATCCGCCTGTCCATGTGACGATGCACAAAGAGATAGTCTTCATGATACCTCGACAACTTCAGTTGCCTCGCTGACCCTCCAATTGCTGCCTTCACTTCACTAAAGTCACCTCCATATGGAACTGGATCTGCTCCGCTTGGATCTGCTCCGCTTGGCTCTGCTCCGCTTGGCTCGCATCTCACTTCAATGTTGTTCCCAGAAAACTTGACCTGTTTCCAGTAGCCGTTTTGGATTGAGTTCATCGCTCTGTCAAATACTCTGTTTTCCTTCAGCTTCCTCTCTTCGGTGGTGATGCTCTGCTGACAAGGAGGCTTATCTTCATCGGGCAGAGTGGCTGGCAAGTACACGCCCGTCAAAGATTGGGTACATGGGCCCCAAAACATGCTCAATTGGATTGTATGCAGAATCCCCAGGGCAGTAGGTTGTGACAATCAGAGCATCAAGTCTAGAGTCCTTGAAGAACCTCCCGTAATGAAAGATATTTGTAGCATGGTTCGGGCTGAAATCTGGACTACCGTCGACTAAGAGGAGTAACATGCGCTTGTCCTCGCGCATCAGAGTTGTCAAGTCGTTTAGATGAGACGCTATGTTCGTTTCGGAGTGGGGACTTCTCAGCACGACTGTGGCCTTGTGATTCTCGGGAAGACTGTATGAAAGAGAGGAAGAAACAATGAAAAGAAAAAAAATATTGAGTCATTACTAGTTCTAGTCTAAAAAACAGGACAAGAGTCATAAGCAGCAATAAATGGGAAGTTGTTTGAAATAAAATAAAGAGGCAATATCTGAAACTGATGTCATTCTATAATTGTAATTTCTGCAGTATTTTACAGAAAGAAACATGCGAAAACATTTGAATTTGCCCCCCCCCCAAAAAAAAAGGAAAACGATACTATCGATAACGGGTAGCACTCCATAATATTAGTTAAGATTTTGCTTCTACAAAGTCCCTTTTTTCACATTGTGATCTATCATTTTTGGGGGGAATGTCATATACTCATTACATAACAAAACTTAATACTTACACATAACGTTGTCGCCCGAGCTGATCTTCGATGAACCCTGGAGAGGAAGACAACTCCAAGTACCCGGCTGGTGTCAAAGCGTATCCTGGTGTAGGGAAGTCATGATCCCAGTACCGAGGAGCATCGGAGGAAGGAAAGAAACGCCGAATGGTGATCCGCCGATCCACTGCCAACGAGTTGTCACTCACACGGATCTTGTTCTTATTGTCAGCAGAGAAGACGAGTGCACATTCCCCAACTTTAGACGCCATTTCCAGACAATACTTGACCCGAGATGAATAGAAGTGGCTGTTCGTATTCTCTTTTCTAGCCGAGTTGTCCTTGGTTGCTACACGGGCATCGATCAGACCTTTGTAGGATGCGGCACTGCGATTTCCTCGATTGGGAGGTTGTAGCAAACGAGCCACTGTCCTGTCACCTATAAACATAATGAACAAAAACACGCGTTTTAAGAAAATAAGCCAAAGTTTAAAATTAGTATATTTCTGAAGATTATATAATCATCATTGAAACAGATGATACAGATTTTAAAACCACCAACAGTATTCATAATGATAACTTTATTATGTGGGGATTTTTCTAATTAACGGAAAAGTGTAATGGTTACGTAAACTTTAATATCCAACCCTCATCTCTAGTATCCCGACACCGCCTGGAAGCTCATTAAGTAAATCAAGCTCATTAAGTAAATCAAATTTACACCTCGCGATTGAAACGTCTATCCAAATGCATTCTTCAATCGATGTGGATTGTATAGGACCAAATATAGTTAGGGATTTAAGTATCATAGTAATCATATATAACATTTGCCTCGGTGTACAAAAGATTAAAACATATCTTTTCAAATCTACAAAACAACGTTTCGCCCCCCAAATACATATGAAATAAATAAAATAGAAAACTAGATAATTGGAAAAAGATGTGACTTGAGTTGTCGTTTGAAAGAAGATATGGTCCCTACTTTGATTTACAAGCAGAAAAAGTATTAAGTATTAGGGTCGATCCAAGTCAATCGTGTAAGAGAAAAAAAAGGGATATCTTCATGATCTTACCAAGATTTGGATAGGAATCGCGAAGATTAGGAATGGTGTTGAGAAGATGCTGTTTGATCTCTGGTAGGGTCGAGCCACACGTTCCCGTCGCTTCTTGCCGTCTCCTATGCGCTCGAAAACCATTGCTCTCGATGAAGTTCTTGGTGGCCGGTACAATTTCGGGGAAGTCATCTCGCACAGCAGGTCGGCCAGTTCGATGTCTTTTCTTACGGCGTTCGTCATCGTCTTCGGAGAAGGTGCGTTTAGGAGGTTGCATGAGCCAGCTCAGATCAATCCCTTCCTTTCTAGTCGCAGTCAAAGTACCAGGCTGGCAGTGCGAAAAGGCCATGGTTGAAGATTGACATTAAGTTCGAATGTAATGAATGCGTCTGAAGTTGAGCTCTCGGATTTAAGAAATGAAGCTCGCTTGATCGTTACGGCTGGAGCTGACGAAGCTAGTACAATAGGAATCGATCGATTTTTATTCATTATGACCATCCAATTAGAAACGCGAACGCCACACGCCCATTCTAACTTCATCCAATGGATGCGAATCAATCATAATCAAACAGCATACTCTCCTGGTATTGGGTCAGAGCTTTAGCCAATCAGCTCTTAATATTATGTGGATGACCGGGAGCCTTTTTCCAATGATACCCAATGGACTATATCTTATTTATGATTTACAAAATATGAATAGAATGTCCCGCTTTAATGTCTAAAATCTAAATTTTCTTCCTCTCGCGCTTCCCGCTCGCATCAATTATTGTTTATTTACATACCTACCCCATTTATTATTTTTTTTTTATTTTTTAGGTCGGAATGTCAAAATAATTTGCTCGCGCTCGCATTATTGGAATAGTCACATACAAATCTTGTTCAGGATTACACATAATATTGCCCAGAAAATTAAATTTTCAGGAAAAATACATGTACTAAGTAAAAAATAAAATCGCACGCGCACTTTTCATAAGGCTTATGAGATTACTTCATGTTTATGTTGCTTTATAACAAAGAAACAAAGAAGTGACTGATCGGGGGAAATATAGGTGAAGATAATTTCGGGACCGTCCCCTATTGGCGAAAGTCGGATCCGCCCTTGTGACACATACACACACACACACCGGAAAAATGGCCGGTGCCCCCCCCCCCCCTGAAAAAACAAGGACCCCCCAGTCCCCCCCCCCTTCCGGGAAAAAAATCCAAGCTACGCCACTGCTTCGGGGCAGGGTCGATCGCCGCAAAAAAAATATTGGAGTCAAATATGTCTACTTTACCCTCCCTTCCCATTAATTTTACAATGTATACATAATATGCAATGTTATTAGCGCTATGATTTAAAGTTAAATTCATTTTATTGCAAGTCTATGAAGGGGATTTGTTTTGGGATTTACATTGCGAAAAATATAATAAAAAATTTTAACCATCTCCTTACGCGCTTACCCCATCTAGGAAGTGAAGCAATGTGTCGGAATGAAGACAGCGAGAGACAGGGAGAGCAGATGCAGATAGGGGAGATTCTTCTTGAGAGAAAGGGGGGAGGGGTCAAGGCGGAGGCAAGACATAGCACGACCTCAAGGATAGTATTGCGCACTGCATTGGAATAAAATATTGCACTCCAACTTTTTTTTTCTTTATCTGTTTGAATCATACATCATTTTCAGCTCAGAGCATCCCTTTATTAATTCCCCTTTTTAGGTCATAGTATCATTGCATTGTTCAATAATTAGTGATATACCGTACCACTTTCAAATTCCTTCCGAGAGTCCGCACAAGTTTTTAATTCTATTTTTTTTAAGAAGAGCAACAGCCGACGTATCGAGCAAACTTAACAATGAAAGCCCGCGATCTCTTTGAAAAGCGCAATAGGCTCCTCGGTGTGACCATGAATAGGTCCATGGTGTGACAATCATTTTCCTTGCATTAGACCATACAGATTAGACGATGCTTTTATGTCCATTTAATTCGGCAACACATACACAACAACTCGCTTTGACACTGGGGCAAAGTTATTGCACTGCCATTGTTCTGTTAATCGTTAGTTTATCAAAGAGCACTTTACTTCCAAGGTTTCATCAATAGCTGGCGGTGTATTTTTTCTCGACCATTGTTTTTATTTATTAATCCTTATTGGTGAATGGCCACTGCATAGATCTAATACCATATATCACAACACCTGCATTGAGTATATGATAATATGAAAGGCATCTCCCACAAACTTTCTGCAAATAGGGTTCCACAATTATGTCAAAATGAAATGTAGTATTTAATCTCGCAACATACTAAATGATTATCGTGTGATAAAAAAAATGACACCTTAAAAAAAAATCACAATTATGAGGAAAAAATACTTCATATACAAATAATGATCATCGTATGAAGAGTTTGATTGCACAAGGGGGTAGGTCCACTTGGAACATTCCAAGCAGAACTATGTTTTTTATTCTCATTTCTTTCTATTCTTAATTATTGCAATATTCTTACGAGAAACTAAATTGCCATGACGTACTACCCTATCATGACTTGTGAACATAAATTGGGTACAAACGAAATCTACCTGTCTTCATTTTTTCTATACATTAAAAAGAACATTGTGGACATAACCACTGTTACAGGCAAACTGAAATTACTCCAATCTCTTTTCTGTACAAAAATGTGATTTTCTTTGCCACTTTCAATTTTGTGCACGTTTCAATTTGAATTTAAAATTTTCTTTGGTATCATCAGAGCGACTAAAAATTTAGAGGTTTTGAGACAGAAAATAATAAAGTCCATGAAAAATCGACCTAACCCCTTCTTACAAATGAGCTCTTCAGATGAGTTTGGTTGTAAAAACGGTTAGGTCCACTCCAAGAAAATATGTTTTTATTATTATGATATTATTGTCTCGAATTCATTCACTGCAACCTTTGCCTTAATTTGGCGCAAATAAAAAAAATTGCTTCATAGTAAAATAAATACATTCCGATTATCCAAGTATTGAAGGGATGGTCCGGGCTGAACATATTCATATCTTGGTATATAGAGTAGAATTCACTGAGCAAAATGCTGAAAATTTCATCAAAATCGGATAACAATAATAAAGTTAATGTAGTTTAAATTTTAGCAATATTTCCTTAAAAAAATCGTCATGAATTAGGTAGGCTGATGATGTCATGTCACACCTCCACTTCCCGCTTTCTTGTTATGTTATTACATACAAATCATTTTTTTTTCATTATATCATACTTGTGTGAATAATATGTCTCCCTTATAATGAAATAAGTTGCAACACTATATATCTTATGCAAATCAGTTGTCAATCCAATGTTTCTAGTTCGTGGAGGAAAAAATTGAATAAACCTAATTTCAAATATTAAAATACAAAAGAACAAGTGGGGATGTGCTATCATCAGCCCACCATATGAATAATCATGACGACTGCTTTGACAAAATATTGCTGAACTTTAAAATGCAATAACTTTGGTATTTGTTATCCGGTTTTTATGAAATTGTCACCATTTTGCTCAGTGAATTCTACCCTATGTACCAACATATAAATATTTTCAGCCCGGACCATCCCTTCAACACTTGGATAATCGGAATGTATTTATTTTACTGTGATGCAATTTTTTTGATTTACGCCAAATTAAGGCTAGGTTGCATTGAATGAATTTGAGACAATGATATCATAATAATAATAACAGATTTTCTTGGAGTGGACCTCACCGCTTTTACAACCAAACTCCTCTGAATAGCTCATTTGTCAACAGTTCTTCTATAATCGCACAGTATATTTCCCGACCACATGAATTTATAATTATAGTGAGATATGTACAGTTTAGTAGCCTTAATATTTATGTAATTCTGCAAATAGTCTCTGAGATATTATGTTTCATGAACACATTTGATTGATTGATTAAATTATGTTTCTAATTCCTTTCGATGGCCAGCTAGAAATACACAAGACAAAGCTAGTATGTTCTCAAGAGCGAGCCGGATTATCTATGAAAGCCCATTAGGGTCTTTGAATAGCGCGTCAGGCTCCTTGAATCATGTAACAATAGAGTACCTTATCACCTTGCGTTCCTTTTTAAATAGGTGATTATCTATACGAACAATGTCCATTTAAATCGGCAACACATATGCAACAACTCGCTTTGACACTGGGGCAACTTTATTGCACTGAAAAGCCCTGGCTCTCTATTACCGTTTGTTTATCAAATAGCACTTTGCTACCAAAGGTTTATCAATAGTGCATTTATTCTCGACGTGTATGGTTTCACCATTATCACAACACCTACAATGAGTATATGGTGACACATTATGACAGGCATCTACCACAAACTTTCTGCACATGATATGTAGAAATGAAAAGTAGTGTTAATTCTAGCAAAATGTCAAAACTATGCTCCTATCTCAACTTTCGATGACGGGTCATCATAACATCTCTTGAATATGGATTTCTCTTATTTCTTTATTCTTGAAACAAGGCTTCTCTCCTTTTTCTTTTCTATTCTCACTACTATTTTTAAATGAAATATTAAAAGGTACTTAAGAATTAAAAAACACGACTTCTACTGGAAATATGCTTAGATATAAACGAGTGGGGGGTATGAGGAACCTAATACAGTGTTTATTTCAGACCTCCTTTTTTCATCTTTGTCCATACCATTAATTCTAATAATAATAATAATTACACTAGAACAGTTTCTGTATACCGGAGTACGCCTTACCAAAGGTCTCAATGCGTATAAAGAAAAGAGGGGGGGGGGGATATGAGGGCAAGTTGGTAATGCTGTGATGATAGATATCAGTTTAAATTGTGCCGGATACTATTCTTATAAAATTCCGGCGCTGTGTGTGTAAACCCCCCTTTTATGATTTTAAGTATGTGCATGTAAGATTATACCCTCTACCCTAATACAACTCTTTCTCAGCTGTCGATTGGCATCAATTTTATAACAATATGCCTCTGTTTGGCCGAAAAAAAATTATTGTGTCTTGGCTAAATTTTCTGTTCGTTCTCTGTAAGGAATATTCCGGTTTATTGCAATTAATGGAATAAATTGTGAATAATGTTTGATCATTATACTCATGACATCAAGCTTTAGAATGAGACTAAAATATGTCTCCAGCCCTCTGTATACCAAACTTATCCTCCACCTTTGAAATACAAAACGTGACTCTGTGCGCGGGGGGGGGACCACCCCCTCCCCCTCCGTCTTCGAAATTTTGTATTCTCCCAGTCGCGGTATCGCGAATGTCCGCGTGCTATAGTACTTTTTCCCCTTTTTCATGACATGACTAGAGGATGAGCTTTAAACTGATACAATTTACATGACAATATCTCTCCGTTAATTCATCTGAGATTCAATATGTTAAACCGAATGAAAATGGGAAAACAATTGGATCACAATAGAAACTTTGCTCAAAGTATCCCGTTTTTAGGTAACTGCATATTGTTCAATAAATAGTGGGAATATTGCATCTTGTGTGAAGTGCTAAATAGATATGACAATGATTGATAGTAATAATCATAAATTATAATACCGTAACACTCTCAAATTCATTCCGACGCCCTGCAAAATTTAAAGAAGACCAAGCTAGCATGTTCTTCACATCGAGCCGGATAATCTATGAAAGCCCATTCGGGCTTTTGAATAGCGCGTCAGGCTCCTTGAATCATGTAACAATAGAGTACCTTACCATCACCTTGCATTCCTTTTTAAATAGGTGATTATCTATACGAACAATGCCCATTTAAATCGGCAACACATATGCAACAACTCGCTTTGACACTGGGGCAACTTTATTGCACTGAAAAGCCCTGGCTCTCTATTACCGTTTGTTTACCAAATAGCACTTTGCTACCAAAGGTTTATCAATAGTGCATTTATTCTCGACGTGTATGGTTTCAATACCATTATCACAACACCTACAATGAGTATATGGTGACACATTATGACAGGCATCTACCACAAACTTTCTGCACATGATATGTCGAAATGAAAAGTAGTGTTAATTCTAGCAAAATGCCAATACTATGCTCGTATCTCAACTTTCGATGACGGGTCATCATAACATCTCTTGAATATGGATTTCTCTTATTTCTTTATTCTTGAAACAAGGCTTCTCTCCTTTTTCTTTTCTATTCTTCCAACTATTTCTAAATGAAATATTAAAAGGTACTTAAGAATTAAAAAACACGACTTCTACTGAAGATATGCTTAGATATAAACGAGTGGGGGGGGGGGGTATGAGGAACCCAATACAGTCTTTATTTCAGACCTCCTTTTTTCATCTTTGTCCATACCATTAATTCTAATAATAATAATAATTACACTAGAACAGTTTCTGTATACCGGAGTACGCCTTACCAAAGGTCTCAATGCGTATAAAGAAAAGAGGGGGGGGGGAGATATGAGGGCAAGTTGGTAATGCAGCTGTGATGATAATTATTATCAGTTTAAATTGTGCCGGATACTATTCTTAAATTCCGGCGCTGTGTGGTGTAAACCCCCCTTTTATGATTTTAAGTATGTGCATGTAAGATTATACCCTCTACCATAATACAACTCTTTCTCAGCTGTCGATTGGCATCAATTTTATAACAATATGCCTCTGTTGGCCGAAAAAAAATTATTGTGTCTTGGCTAAATTTTCTGTTCGTTCTCTGTAAGGAATATTCCGGTTTATTGCAATTAATGGAATAAATTGTGAATAATGTTTGATCATTATACTCATGACATCAAGCTTTAGAATGAGACTAAAATATGTCTCCAGCCCTCTGTATACCAAACTTATCCTCCACCTTTGAAATACAAAACGTGACTCTGTGCGCGGGGGGGGGACCACCCCCTCCCCCCTCCGTCTTCGAAATTTTGTATTCTCCCAGTCGCGGTATCGCGAATGTCCGCGTGCTATAGTACTTTTTCCCCTTTTTCATGACATGACTAGGGAATGAGCTTTAAACTGATACAATTTACATGACAATATCTCTCCGTTAATTCATCTGAGATTCAATATGTTAAACCGAATGAAAATGGGAAAACAATTGGATCACAATAGAAACTTTGCTCAAAGTATCCCGTTTTTAGGTAACTGCATATTGTTCAATAAATAGTGGGAATATTGCATCTTGTGTGAAGTGCTAAATAGATATGACAATGATTGATAGTAATAATCATAAATTATAATACCGTAACAATCTTAAATTCATTCCGACGCCCTGCAAAATTTAAAGAAGACCAAGCTAGTATGTTCTTCACATCGAGCCGGATAATCTATGAAAGCCCATTCGGGCTTTTGAATAGCGCGTCAGGCTCCTTGAATCATGTAACAATAGAGTACCTTACCATCACCTTGCATTCCTTTTTAAATAGGTGATTATCTATACGAACAATGCCCATTTAAATCGGCAACACATACGCAACAACTCGCTTTGACACTGGGGCAACTTTATTGCACTGAAAAGCCCTGGCTCTCTATTACCGTTTGTTTATCAAATAGCACTTTGCTACCAAAGGTTTATCAATAGTGCATTTATTCTCGACGTGTATGGTTTCACTACCATTATCACAACACCTACAATGAGTATATGGTGACACATTATGACAGGCATCTACCACAAACTTTCTGCACATAATATGTCGAAATGAAAAGTAGTGTTAATTCTAGCAAAATGCCAATACTATGCTCCTATCTCAACTTTCGATGACGGGTCATCATAACATCTCTTGAATATGGATTTCTCTTATTTCTTTATTCTTGAAACAAGGCTTCTCCCCTTTTCTTTTCTATTCTTCCAACTATTTCTAAATGAAATATTAAAAGGTACTTAAAAATTAAAAAAACACGACTTCTTCTGAAAATATGCTTAGATATAAACGAGTGGGGGGGGGGGGGGGGTATGAGGAACCCAATACATGCAGTCTATATACCCCTCTTTTATGATTTTAAGTATGTGCATGTAAGATTATACCCTCTACCCTAATACAACTCTTTCTCAGCTGTCGACTGGCTTCAATTTTATAACGATATGCCTCTGTTTGGCTGAAAAAAAAAAATTGTGTCTTGGCTACATTTTCTGTTCATTCTCTGTAAGGAAAATTCGGGTTTATTGCAATTAATGGAATAAATTGTGAATAATGTTTGATTATTATATACTCATGACAACAAGCTTTAGAATGAGACTAAAATATGTCTCCAGCCCTCTGTATACCAAACTTATCCACCTTTGAAATACAAAACGTGACTCTGTGCGGGGGGGGGGGGTATTCTCCCAGTCGCGGTATCGCGAATGTCCGCGCGCTATAGCACTATTTTTTTCCTTTGACATGACCGGGTATGAGCTTTAAATTGATATCAATTTCCATGACAATATCTGTCCGTTAATTCATCTGAGATTCAATATGTTAAACCGAATTAAAATGGGAAAACAATTGGATCACAATAGAAACTTCGTTAAAATATCCCGTTTCAGATAACTGCATAATAGTGAGTATTGTTCGATAATATCGTATCTGAAGTGCTAAATATGTATAATAATGATTGATGGTAATAATGTTGGATCATTATACTCATGACATCAAGCTTTAGAATGAGACTAAAATATGTCTCCAGCCTTCTGTATACCAAACTTATCCACCTTTGAAATACAAAACTCCTATCCCAACTTACGAAGACGAGTTTTGGAGTCATAATGGCACCCCCTTGCAAAATGACATGAAGATATATCGACTTTGTATTCTAAAAGTATTAAATTTGCAATGCATTTTTTGTTCCAATTCTGAAATTACCTTTTTAAGGTTACCGCGTCTACTGGAAATTGCATACGCAGATAAACTCCTTTTACAAAGATAACATTAACTTTGGGCGTTGAATACTAATTATCGCCCTCCTAATCAAGAGCGAAAGTAACATACCAAACTTCCGACAAAAGCAACTTTGATTTTTCCGTTTGGATTAAAAACATGAATGATATAAAAAAAATAAGACGTCGCGACTTTGACGATGAACTTGCCAAAAATGTGTCGCAAATGATGTTAATAATGCTTGCAATTGTCTTTATATTTTCATTTTCTTTTACCTAACAATAAACTAGTATTCAAGAGTTGAAAAAATTGACATGTAAACGATGCACATTGTGACAAGTTTCATTTTAAGACTTTATTAATTCTTGATAGAAATGTCTCATAATAACAAAATGCTAGGTGTCCAGGGGACGGATCCAGGATTATTGGAAGAGGCGGCTTACTTTTTTGACTTCCGCTGAAGATCATTCGAGGGCCGCGAAACGGGTTGACAGTCGGGGGGGGGGGGGGTCGACCCGATGCAAAAATAAAATCACAATCAGATGTTTTGTAATGAGATCCGTTCTGCGATCCCCGGTTTCCGCGGAGGTTTGAATTTAGGTGTCTATGTTCGTATTTGATATCCAATCATGCGTTTTTATTATTTTGTTTACAATGTCAATTATAAGGAGAACTGTCTTCAATCTTTGATTTTGCAAATTTAGTTATGAATGTTTAGTCGCATTCATGGCCTACATTTCCTTTTTAAAATATTCATAAGTTTCCTCCCCAATCATAAATTACCCGGTATCAAAATTCTACAAATCCGGAAAAATGAGTTTTTGGTGGTCAATGATATTCTAATTGTGACAGAATTTTATTTTCTTCTATTTTGACAATTAAATTATGACGTTGCTTTTATCAAATGCACAAATGTAGTGAATAAACGGAAAAAATTGTTTGCTACCTAAAAAGATTTAGGTAGCGACCAATTTCATTTGTTCCTGAATGTCCCATGCGGCGGATCCGGATACGACAAGGGGCCCAAACTGATGACTACCCAACTACGAATGGACGTTTTATGGATGTTTTCTGAACGCGTCCAAATGTAGATGTTTTATTGAACGTAAAAAAAAAAACGTTTCGGAAGCTCGATGAGATGGTGATTGTGATAATGACGATGACAATGGAGATCTGGGGCCCGTTGCAGAAAGAGTTGCAATCAAACGCATCTTTAAAAATCACGAGCAACTTCATTTTCAACCAATCAACAGCGCGCATTTTTGACTTGCGATTGATTTTTTGACTTGCGTTTAACTATTTCTGCAACGGACCCCAGATGATATATGGCCGAATTTACAATAATGATGTGAAACCATTTAAACAAGCAGTCCACATTTTCATTGCATTCCACACTTCCTGTCATTAATCTTTCAATTTTTATAAATTATGAGCCAACAATGATCACCTTTGTTTTCATTTATTCACGTTTTAATTATATTAACTTTTATTTTCCCTATCTTGTGATCTCGTGATTTGTCATCCAGTGCTTTTAATGACTTTGAAATAAATGCAGAATTGACATCGGCAACTCATTGAAGCCTAAATAATCGGCATTATAAAGAAAAAGATGGTTCGTTGATGAGAGCAGAAATTCTAACAAGAGATTCATAAAAGACACATTGTTAATTTTAGAGACACATCACGCGATTTTCCTTTTATTATTTTCTCCATAATTTCATTCACAGAATGTCCCAAATATGATAACACAACAAACAATAATGAAAACATTCACAATATCAACACAATAATTTATCAAGCGCCTTTTCAAAAGTTGCAAAGCGCTAGTACATCACAACATAAAAAAAAAAAAAGTTTTTTTTTAGACAAATTAGTTCCCAAAAGAAACTCATGAACAGCAATGGTAGTAATTATTACAATTCTAATAATTTCATAGAAAAATAAAAAAAATCATTGGGTTATTGAAACTAGTCAAAATTAGTTTTCAAAGGGGCGACTGCATGCAACCACGTAGTTTTGATATTGTTCCTATTTTTAATGAAATTCATTTCTTGTTTATTCTACACATTATATTTTCATTTTCATTACTTGGTTTTGTTCTTTAATTATATTTTATGAATTGCAATTTTATGATTATTAATTCAACACTGGGACCCTCCCCCTTTCATCCCCGGTAATGTTACCATGTCATAGTCATATTGTTTGCAAACTGGCCGATAAAATTTCCTTTTATTTTTATTTGAAAAGTTGTTCCCTCATAATAAAAGCACCATAACGTCTCAACAGCGGACAGTCAAACTAGTCAGGCACGCGAATTGTCTTCGACTTCGCCACAGCGTAGAATTGCGGCACAAAACTAGATGTTTTGGTCTTTTATTTACTAGAATTCGATCAAATATCGGAGATGTCATATAAAGGCATTGTCAATTTAAATTTTGGAATTATGCAGTTGATTTCGATGTCGCCATAGAGTAACGTCCCAAAAGACCAGCGTACCGAAGATTGCGCTTGCAGCTGAGCTAGGAAGCGCGAACTAGTATTGCTTCATTCACCCCCGAGTTTCTTCTATGTTCGACTTTTAAATACTGCACAGAAACGCCGTAAATTATCCTTAAAATTTTTATGTACATGTCCACTCGGGAAGAGTAACATCTCAACATGTTTAGATATCAGGCGATATTGTGAAATTGATATGGCAGCTAATATTCACTGAATATGTTTACCCCTTTACGCATGAAAAATCAAGCCAAGCGACTACTCTATTTCGGCCCAAGCAACGGGCCAGGATGGTTGATCCGACCGAAAACTCCGTATATCTACGTGCACACCGAACACGAACCTCATTTGGTGCGAAGTGCACGCTAGAGCTCTGTGTGTGTGTGTCGTGTGTACTGTATGCGACATTGCACTATTCAGACCATTCTCGTGCTACGCTCCGGCGGGCGAGGCTTTAGCCAATAGCGATCGAGATTATAATTGCGGTGTTCCCCAGCGTGTACGGATTATGCAAATTAGCCTTAAAGCAGAATATAACGGTACTTCCTACAAATCTCTTGGAACACCTTTGCACGCTCTCATTATGGAACAATAGCTATGCACGCGTTGGAACGCATTTGGGCTTTTGGCGCTCCGCCTAAGTGCTTCGAGAGGAATAGTGAAGACATGTTTGTTGTGGAGGTGAGGTTGTCCATTCTTTTATGATTACAATTTAATTATGCTTGCTTATATAGCGGTCCCTAAGTGCTCTATTGTAATGTGATTACTCTGGATTTAGTAGAGCAGCTGTTCACAAATAAGTGCTTAAGGAAATTGACACATCCGCGGTATGTTTTGAATCCGCAAACCATTGATTGATAAACAGGAGTCAGAACCACTACGCCATTATGTTTCCATATGGAATATACCATCCACAGTCAAACTGTGAAATAAAAAATAAAGGAAAATTCTCATCATGAATTAAATTGAGAAAGAATTTATCTAAATGTGGTTGGAAAATGATGATAATCAGTGTATGCTGTAAAATTTTGGAATCGCTTAAATGATCAGTAATAAATTATATTTTACTTTGAGTCATATTTTCCATCTTGAATCGTGTATTGTTTCCCCTTTTTCTTTCCGACACCATGTAATTCATAGACAAAATTTTCTTTAATCACTTCTAGTTTTATCTTTTCCTCCACCATAGCTTGAAGATGTTGGCGATACCATTGAGAAACTGAGGATTGGGCATGACAATGCTGGTTTCGGGGCTGCTTGGCATCTAAACAAAGTAGAAATCAGGAAGCTCCTTGATGGCAAAAGGGTAAGTTACACTCATCCACCATTGATTGAAGATGTTGGCAATACTAATGAGGTTAGGATAGGGCATGACAATGCTGGTTTCGGGGCTGCTTGGCATCTAAACAAAGTAGAAATCAGGAAGCTTCTATATGGCAAAAGGGTAAGTTACACTCATCCACCATTGATTGAAGATGTTGGCAATACTAATGAGAAGGTTAGGATAGGGCATGATAATACTTTGTTGTAAAACATCTATTAGTATTACATATCTTCCTATGAAAATGAAAATATTAATAAAGATAAGAAAAAATCACAAATATATTAATAAAAAAATAAACCCCTGTTCTATGGATAGACTTGATAAAAGTTACAATTTAAGTAAAATATGTTATAAATTGGGGGTTTTTACAATTTCAACATCATTTAACAACTAAAAGGAAACGCTGCTTGTTTTTTTATACCAATATTTTACTCATTTTTCTTCTATTTGTTTTTTTTTTTACTTCATCTTTTCCTTTTTAGTATACATAATATGTTAACCCTATCTAGGCCGGGGTATTTTGGAAGTTCATATGGCACATAGGTTGTCTGGGATATAATCTACAAAATTGTATAGTAATTTTTTTCATGCGAATGGTTATTGCGTAATTATGCTAATTTATGCGTAATTAATAATTTCTTATGTATTATATTGCTTTTTTGGACTTTTTTTCATTGTTTTTTCAATGAAATTGGTTGGGGACTCTTCTCAGATTATAAACAGCATAAAATACATACATTTAGGCCAGCAAAACTAAAAATAATCATACATTTTTTATTTTTGGTTGAAAACACTATGTACATTGACTTTGTACACGAAATCACGTTTTTAGCCATTTTTGGTCTGACATGCACTTACATAACGTTGCGTACCTTTGGAACCGCATACCCGGGTGACGCAAACTTGGTCTCAAAAGTTGCGCAAGACTTGAAAGTAAAAAGTCAGCGAGCAGCGCGGTCAAAAAATTTTGCGCTGCGAAAATATCGCACGACTTACTGAGGGGGGGGCCTCCGAGGCCCCCCCCCGGCCTAGATAGGGTTAAGTTGCATTATATTTTCGTAATCATTTCAAGTTTTGATGTTTTTAAATCTGTACACTCTATGTATATATACCTGTAAATTGTACCCATTTCTTCCTTTTTGCTGCAAAGTGCAATAATTTTGAATAAAACCTTTTCCATTTCACTCATGTTGGTCGCATTGTCAATTTGAGGATGCCAATATCATTCAGGATCCCTCATCCCAACATTCAAATGCTCATAACTTTCTATGATTCGTTCAATTTTTTCCTCAAACTTTCAATGATTTGATTCTCTCATTTTACTGTTTTTGTACAAGTTATCTTTATTTCCAGGGCTGCATTCTTTAATATACTTTATTTTCCGTCATTGTTCTGAGCAGGGTTCTAGGACCTACGTCTTCCCGTGCAACCGATGGTTCTCCAGGAAGGAAGATGACGGGGAGATCATCAGGGAACTGGTCCCGGACCAGGTCACGGAGGAGAAGACCAAGAAAGATGGAACAACCAAGACCAAAGAGATCAAACAAAATACACTCACAAGTAAGAACATTGTCTGATCTTTAAAGGTTTTTATGCTTTTAAGACCAAGGAGATCAAACAAAATACACTCACAAGTAAGATTGTTGTCTGGTCTTTAAAGGTTTTCATGCAACTTAGACCAAAGAGATCAAACAAAATACACTCACAAGTAAGATTGTTGTATGGTCTTTAAAGGTTTTCATGCAACTAAGACCAAAGAGATCAAACAAAATACACTCACAAGTAAGATTGTTGTATGGTCTTTAAAGGTTTTCATGCAACTAAGACCAAAGAAATCAAACAAAATACACTCACAAGTAAGATTGTAATCAATTTTTTTTTTAAGTTTTCCTGATGTGATGCAAGGTAATGTAACATATGCTTTTGTAACAATTGCTCCTAAAATCTAATTTCTCTGAAAATATAATGCTGATGGGTAGGTAAGGATGTTGTCTGGTCTTTGAAGGTTTTCACGGTGTGATCCAAGGTCATGCAGCATTTGCTCTCGTGACTATACAGTTCAATGAGATAGAACAAAATATGAGTACACTCACAAGTAAGAATGTTATCTGGGCTCCGTAACACAAAGGTTAGCGATTGATTGCTAATTTCAAAGGACAATTCTGATTGGTTCATAGTCTAGTCAGGCTACTTAGCAAATTCCGCATGCAACGATGATCTTGATTGGCCATTTCATTTAGCGATTAATCGCTAAGCTTTGTGTTACGGTGCCCTGGTCTTTAAAGGTTTTCATGCAAGTAAGACCAAAGAGATCAAACGAAGTACACTCACAAGTTTACTTTTAAAGTCTTTTAATGATATGACTCAAGGTATGCAATGTTTGCTCCTGTGACTTTGAGTACACAAACCAAAATAGGTATAGCCAAGAGTTAAAAAATGTGAGCAAAACAATTTTCAATTGTGTTAGCTTCAAAAGAACAACGTAGCTTTAAATGTGTTTGAATGAATGTATATTTGTGTTTGTGAATTTTTAATATCCGTTAAAAAAAGAAATTTCTGTCCTGTGAATGTATTCAATTTAATTATGTAACTGTCAGACTTTCTCAGAAATCAACAATGGTAATTTCTTATTTTCTATTACAGAGCGTCAGTACAGATTGCTTGTGTATACGGGGGATACGTTCCGTGCCGGTACCGACGCAAACGTTTTCATAACGGTCTTTGGTGAGAACGGGGATAGCGGAGAGAGACAACTCAGAAACTCAGAGAGTTACAGCGACAAGTTTGAAAGAGGACATGTAAGTCGGTTTAACTGTTCTAATTTAAGAAGAATTTGAAATTAAAGGTCTAGTCCACCTCAGAAAAATGTTGATTTGAATCAATAGAGCAAAATCAGACAAGCACAATGCTGAAAATTTCATCAAAATCGGATGTAAAATAAGAAAGTTATGACATTTCAAAGTTTCGCTTATTTTCAACAAAATAGTTATATGAACGAGCCAGTTACATCCAAATGAGAGAGTCGATGATGTCACTCACTATTTCTTTTGTTTTTTATTGTTTGAATTATACAATATTTCAAATTTTACAAATTTGACAATTATGACTTTCTTGCCTGAAGCACAAAATGTTAAAATAATGGAATTCCACGTGTTTTGGGAGGAATGAAACTTCATTTTACATGACAATGACGAGAAAATCGAAATATTTCATATTTCATATAATAAAATACAAAAGAAATAGTGAGTGAGTGATGTCATCAACTCTCTCATTTGGATGTAACTGGCTCGTTCATATAACTATTTTGTTGAAAATAAGCGAAACTTTGAAATGCCACAACTTTCTTATTTTACATCCGACTTTGATGAAATTTTCAGTGTTGTGCTTGTTGAATTTTTCTCTTTTTATTCAAATCAAGTTTTTGTTTGGGTGGACTTGTCCTTTAAAAAAGAATGTATTGAGTACACTGGAATACACTCCAGGGAGTGGAGAGAGTGCATACATTATGTGCATTCAAGCAAGAACTCAATGATCAAGAGAATAATATATAGTTAAAATCATTAATAGAGAGATCATCTGACTCATTGGCCGTATTCACAAAGGTGGTTTTGAATCCATGATTTACTTAGATTTCCTTTATAAATTATGCTTCATTAAGCGCATATCGGGCACGTGTATAAAAAATTCCAATGGTGATGCGCGCTTTTGTCACAGTGCGCCAAATTGATGCATGTTACCATGGTTAGATATGCTATTTTATTCATGAGTCCACTGTTTGAAGAGTGGACTCATGAATAATCATGAATAATCAAGACATCAAAGTTGGTGCTTATCTCATTAGATTTTAAAGCACCATGTCACTTTAGTACAAATGACCTTCTTCTGATCATGCGTAGAATCTTTTGATCATGCGCAGAAAGGAACTATGAACTGGCTCATTTTGTCAATGACTGTTGACAAACAACATTTGAAATTTTTTGTCAGCTTTGAAATGTCAGATGAAACTGCTGTTCCGATTTACCAACCCTCGGCAAAGACTTCATTGTGATTTGACTTGTATTTTCAATGCATTTCCTGCTTTGTTGGATTCATTCCGTGTTGCTGAGCAAAAACTTGCTTATATTGTTAGTTACTAAGGCATTTTTGAGTGAAATTATATTATTTTTTGGTTATAAAAAATGCTGTTTTTAACAAAGGAATATGAAAATGAATTGAATAATGAAGATTTATTGATGATTGAATCTTGCAGTGTGATAAGTTCACCATCGAAGCTGTCGACCTCGGCAAGCCCTTCAAGGTCAAGATTCGTCATGACAACTCGGGGTTCAACGCAGCCTGGTTCTTGGATAGGGTGGAGGTGATCGATGATGATAACGAGACGTACCAATTCCACTGCGAGAGATGGCTCAGCAAGAAGAAGGATGATGGGAAATTGGAGAGGTCATTGTATGTCAAGGTGAGAGGTCAAGGGTCATTGAATTTCACTCTGGGAGGGAGGGAGGGAATGAACGGTTTACAAGTGTTACGTATGTGATGAATGAATTAAATTTATGGACTGATGATCGGACTAACTGACTAACCTAACTGATTGACTAACTAAATGACTAACCAACTGACTGACCGACTGACTTGACCAACTGATCAAACCAACAAATGAATGTTTGAATGAGCGAATCAGTAGTAAATAGATAATTATAATCATTTTAATCTATGTTTCAAGCAAGGAATCAAGTTCACTGAAATCGAACTCCCCTGGCAGCCCTCGACAGCCGACTAACTGCCTTTCTGACTAATAAACTGACTCACCAGCTGACTACTTGAACCCGCAAACGAACGATTGCATGAGCAAATCATCAGTAGATGAATAAATTTTAACAATTGTTTTTTAAATATTAATCTATGTTTTAGGGATATGATGGGGACATGTCCAGTACCAGTACCCTAAACACCCTTCACAGAAGTAAATCATCAAGTTCATTGAAATCAAACTCCTCTGACAGCCCTCGACAGCTCACCAGGAAGAAATCAATGCTGGAAATGCCCGAATTCGATGGACCTAGTAAGTTCAAGTGATTTTATTTGCATCGTCAATAATAATGATAATGATCATATTGATAATAGCTGGATATACATAGGCCAATATTCTGAACTCGGGTTTAAATAAAACCCTGGTTTAAAGTTTTGGTTCAACTGTGGAGAGCCAATTGGGGTTCAAATCCCTAAGAGTACACATACAATTTATTAATTCATATGGCGCCCTTATTGTCTGGGAATGATAACTGAAGTATTTTTAAGTATTTTTTTATTATGAAAGCAAAAGGAAAAAAATAGTAAACAGAAGAAATATACAATATAAACAGAATTTTTTAATTTTTGGCTCCCCATAATTTTAGCACAGTTAGACCATGGTTTAAGTTACCTGACTTCAGAATACGTGCCAAAGAGTTCTTTTTGCCTGAGGATACAAAGTGCAACTATTATTACTGGGTTAAGCTTGAGCTAGGGCTTTTTTTAGCTGTGTTCAGTGCATTCAAGGAATTAATCCACCCAGGGGGCTGTCACGTAAAACTTGTGCTATAAACAAAAACTCTGGCAAACACGACTATTCCGTTGACACATTTAAATGCTCTGGCAAACAATCGCCAGCTTTTATTTTATGCAATAGGTCGCAGGTACATGTAGCCATTCATCTCTCCTTGAAAGAGTACAGCATAGAGGATAGATTTCTTGCTGTAGGAAAACACGCCATAACTAGGATTTGAACCCTAGACCCTCTGTTTGAAAGATGAGTGAGAACCACTAGACCATAACACATTCACTGTGTTGTGGAGTGTTGTAGCCCTGTGAATTAGTCTCTGGACTTTAAAGTTGTGGATTCTGATCCAAGTCATAGCATTTAAAATTCTATATGAGATAATAATAATTGGATTTATATAGCGCTTTTTCCAGAGGATACAAAGCGCTGTTGATGGCATAAGACAAATTAAGGTTTATGGTTATATAAGTGGATTTTGAGATGTTTTTTGAAGAGGTCAAAATTAGAAGTAAATCGATCTCTAGGTGCTCTACAGAAAGTAGGTAGGTACAAATAGACATAACATAATAATGAGATTACTGTGTAGAAATTCTGGCTAAAATGAATTAACGAGTTAAGAATGATATTGTGATCATATGTTTCTTGTGATCTTTTCAGCTATCCCATACACCATCAAACTAACAACAGGGTCTGAGGATGACATGGGTACAGAAGCTAACATCTTTGTTACCATCATTGGTTCTAAGAAGAAGAAGACGACCGGTAAGATATACATCATTCATTCTATAGCCCTGGGGCCGTATTCTGAGGTCATTTTATGTTTAAAATATTTTATTTTATCTCTTAAAATGAAATTGGTATTCTGAGATGACATTTTATCTCTCAGATAAAATTTTAGATTTTATCTAGCGTATAAATTTTATCTTGCGTATCAATGATGATACGCAAAAGAGCAGTGGCTGCGTAGACATACCCATTGCGTATCTGGCCATTGCAACGCGGGTGATGTGCTTGCACCCAAGTTACTTTGAAGAAAAAAATAAAATAAAAGAGGGTAGGGGCTATTTTATCTCCGCGACGTTGATTTCTTCAATATTTCTAGGTGAATTAACTACAAATGTTGGCATGAAAATTAAGAAAAATTATATATTCATTGAGAACAACACTTTAAAGTTATTCATGTACAATCAGGAAGCATTTCATAAAACTTTTCTTGACTAATATTGTCTTTGAAATAATGCTTGAAAAGATGCGATACAGACTTCGAAATAAAGATGAGAGTATTGTCATATTTGTTAAAAAGAAATCTTTGTAAAGACGCGCAAGCGTATAGTGCAAGCATATCGAGGTCAATAAATTGACGCAATCTCACTCCTTCGCCACACCTCCTAGCGGAATGGATTTCCATTGGTTGAGTGATATGAGAGAGCTATAAAAGTGCGTTTCTAATTGGATATTGATTAAAAAATAGGTGTGTCTTACAGAGATAAAATGAAGATAAAATTGTTCTCAGAATACCAATTCGGAGAGATTTTAAGGGTATTTTATCTCACTGATTTTAACGGAGATAAAATATTTTATTTTATCTGAGATAAAATGGATCTCAGGATACCACCCCTGTATTCTGAAATTCCGAGTCTCATGTTGTGGTTTTAGATGTTCCGAATCTTAACACACAGTGAAGATATACATACATATTTTTATCATCTGTTAATTTGAGTTTGTTACTGTAGGTTGATTTTAAGGAATGTGTTTTTTTAAAACAATAAATTTTAAAGATCAACTGAACTACCAAGCCCGTAGACAGGGGGGGAGGTCAGTTTTGAAAACTCTCACAAAATTCAGTGTGTGCAAAATTCCTTTAATTTCACTTTATGAAATACAAAAGTGCCCCATTGACAAGCTACATGTAGGTCACTTCGCTTTCTCGCTTTGGAGTTTTTTCAGACATGTTTATGTGTCCTTCCCCCACCCCCTCCCCAGCAAAAATGTCTGTGTACGGCCCTGTTAACCATGCAATAATCTTGCCAAGAGGATGAATATTCAGTGATAATACGTGGAGGTTTTAACATGATTAGGGACTCTCAGTTTAATTATAACAGGTATCTTTTTATAAGGTTTCAAAGATTTACAAAATTTTACAAATTAATGAAATCATTATGAAATTTGGTGATTAGGCACCCATTGATAAGACAATACACTAATGGAACTAAAGGAACCCTTTGTGCAAAGTAGACTTGAAGGAATTGAGTGTTTGATTTTCAATAGATGGGAAAACACTCAAACACAAATACTTCAGAAAAATTGAAAAATACAATTATAATCATGGTCGTGATTTCTATAAAAATGACATGCAGCAAAATATGAACCTTTTAACAATTTTTTTGAATTTTTCCTTTCTTTTTAGGTAAGGTCCCACTTCAGTTGGTTGGTAAGAAATCACTGGAGCCATCATCCATAGAGACGTTCTCATTAGAAGCCCCTGACGTTGGAGAGGTCCACAAAGTTGAGGTATGTATTGGTTATGGATCATATTAAACATCACAAATTGGCAACTAAAAACTGCAATATAAAAATGTTCATAGAAGTTTTTAGAGCCACCATCCTTCAGGATGTTTGCATTAGAAGCTCCTGATGATGGAGAAGTCCATAAAGTCGAGGTACGTAGTGATCATGGGTCATATTTACATCGCAAATTGGCAACTCGAAACGTATTTTCCAAATATTCACGTAAATATTTTGGGGAATTCGTCTATTGAAGAGTTCTCATGTCGGATTAGTCCACAAAATTGAGGTGTGTGGTGAACATGAGTCCTTTTTAACATTGCAAATTTGCAACTCAGAACATATTAAAAACTGCTATGAAAAATGCATTTATGTCCGTAGATCATCCTTACATGTAGTTAATCAATGTTATTACCTTATTTCAAAATCTCTGTTTTTATAAATGATCTTTAAATTGACCATGATGACGTTTTTTTCAAATTTGCTCAATCTCTGATTTGATGAATCCTCTTTAGATTGGCCACGATGGCGTCACCCCTCAGGAAGGCTGGTTCCTCGAGCAGATGGAGATAGACACGCCCACCCTCGGCAAGCACTACCTGCTGCCATGCCGACGGTGGTTGTCACGTGACAAAGATGATGGCCAGACCTCCCGTATGCTGATCGTTGAAGACGGTCAGAAGGTTGAATATAAACCAAGTAAGTTTTGATTTGTCTCCCTTGCAAGGAAAGAAGAAAAAGGATTTGAATTCTCAGAATGTGTACCATGCCTCAATGTCGATTATTCACTCTAAGATATTTTGATCTATTTGCTTTGCATTACCGCTTTATAAATAAAATGATACGGGTCCCGTTCCAAAAAGAGTTACAACTGCGGTAACCTTCGCTGTCATGGCAACTACCATCATGATGGTTACAAGAATCACAATCACAATCATGGCAATTATATATATATTCATGGTTTATTTATTCCAAAAACAATACACATTTGGCAGCCAATGGCTGAAAACAAAATGTGTTTACAAATGGTTCACATATATATATATATATATATATATATATATATATATATATATATATATATATATATATATATATATATATAAAGAAAATACAAATTAAAGAAAATGCATGTATTAGACCTCGTAGACTTAAACTCCTTGATATGATGACAATGTTGGGTCCGTTGAAAGTAGTAAATAGATTAATCATAATTTGCCACAAATTGCTCAAAAAGAAATACTAATTAATTAAACACCAGTGGAATAAATACAAAATTCAGTAATCAATAATACAAAGTTGAAGTATTCTATAATAATTGTTGCGCAGGAAAACGGATTATTAATGAAATTTTTAACAGATTAATCAGCATTTGCCACTAATTATGCAATAATTGCAAAGTTACCAAAGTTGTACCTCTTTGTGAAACGAAATGTACTATTTTACTTTTCAATGTAAACTAAAAAAGTAATTATAATAATGATATATATTACATGAAGAACATATGCAAGTGATACATTTGAAATCAAGAATTTGCACACTGAATTAATTCCTGAGTGATAAGAATGGCAATTGTATCAATGATATTTTCTTTGAAAGCTTTGCTAGTATAAAAAGTAAGGGAGAAAGTTGATTATTATTGTTGAAGTAAAGGAGAAAGCTGATTATTATTGTTGAAGTAAGAGAAAAAGTAAGGGAAAAAGCTGATTATTATTGTTGAACTCAACCCAGGTGAGGTAAATGGGTACCTGGCAGGAATTTATTCCTTGAAACGCAGCGCGCGTAACAGCTGCACTGCTAAAGCCAGGGTAATTATGCTGCATATACTGTAGAGCGCTTAGAGACTTCTGACAAAGTAAGTATTAAGTGCTATATAAGCAAGTATAATTATGATTATTAATTTTACGAATGTGCAAATTGCAGCATTAGCATGCCAAGGGATAAACTCACTTAAATTGATTATGATTTATTCCTTGCAGAAATCACGTATGAGCTGGTGGTTTTCACGGGAGACGTTCAGAACGCTGGTACCGATGCCCAGGTTTCACTGACAGTGTTTGGAACAAACGGCTCTAGCAATGAGATTGTCCTTGATAAGAACGGGGATAGATTCGAGAGAGGCAGAGAAGACTTGATCAAGGTAAAATTTCTTAACCTGTAGAATTTAATGAAGTCAAGGTTGATCTCTTGTTTTAATCTTCAAATGGGCAATTAATACTTTTTATTCAGTTTCAAACTTTGTATTGAAATAATGCAGGATATAATATGATATATAAAGTGCAAAAGGATGTTTCCTATTCACATTTTATATGGTGATTTTGTTGTTATCCTGTTGCCAATTTAGAGTGTTTAATTTAATGATAAGCTTTTAAAATCTTATCAAGGTAAATTACTCTTGACCAGTAGTGGACTGTGACCAGGAGGAGACAAAGCATTGGAGGGGCACAGCATTGTTCACAAACAATACAGTGCCCCTCCAATGCTTTGTCTCCTCCGGGTCACTGTCCGCCAATGCTCTTTACACATATAGGTACACAGCTGTCATAAGTTCAGAGTTAATCTGCTTTGGTCCTCCATTTGGCCACAATCCCTTTTCTTTTTTTCATTTTCATACTTTGACAAATATACAGATTTAATACCACTCAAAATAAATGATAATAGCAGAATTTAACAGGTTTCTAATTTACATTTTTAAACAGTGATTTTGTTGTTATCTCATTGCCAATTTGAAGTGTTCAGAGATCATTATTAATTTCTTTTATTACTTGGGTTATTTTCAATCATCATATTTTTCTTTTTTCAGCTTGAACTGGAGGATATTGCCCCACTAAAGAAAGTCAGGATAGGACACAATGGCAAGGGAAGCAGAACTGATTGGTATTTGAATAAGGTAAGAAAAATGTCACCTTTTATAGAATGGAATGTCTCAATATACACATACATGTAACTCAAGGATGGATGAGTCAATGTAAAGAATAGGGGTGCTTATTACTTCCCAAGAGCTTGTAATGTCATACTTACAATGTAGCTGAAGAGACTGATTATCTAAACAAGAACAAAAAATCACCTTTCATAGAATGGAATATCCCAAATATATACATACAAAAAAAAGTTGGATGAGTCAATGTAAGTAATATGGGTACTCATTACTTGAAGTTAGAATGGCAGAGGTAGCTTAAGAGACTGATTATCTTAATATGGTATCACCTGTTATAGAATGGGATATCCCAATAAGCACATACAAGTGTACAAGTGGTGGATTGGTCGATTGAATGAAATAGGGATAGTGCTTTTTGTATGAGGTTGCATGAACAAAAGGAAATAGAATACACTTGTTTCTTGATGTGCAGCAAAAAATCATGTTTGTAAAATGTTCATGTAGTCACCAAGTTTATATTAAAATTTTAAAGGTTGTTGGAAATGATTAAAATTTAATGTATCACCTTTATTAAGTGGAATATCATTTGATATGTTTGCAAATTACGGGAGGATAGATTGGTGATTTTAATCAATCAATCTATCCATCCATTAATCAAAGGAAAGTTAATGTTTATGTATTTCATTTATACAATGTATATGTACATCATCAGTGTTTAGTTATGTATTTCATATCATAATGTACTGCCAATGTACTGCCATGTTTTTTTAATATGGACCAATACATGAATCTGAATCAGAAAATCCGGCTATAACTCTGAATTTGTCTCTATTATTTTGCACCTTTTATCATCATTAAGGTGACTTTGAGGAACATGGAGACCGGTGACCTGACGACCTTCAAATGTGAAGGCTGGCTTTCAAAGACGATGGGAGATAAGAAAACGGTGAAAGAGCTTGCTGCTATTGTCAAAGGAAAGGCACAGGTCAAAAGTAAGTCACACTTCAGGGTGTTAATTGGTCTTATTTAGTGCATACATTGATAAAATGCTATACCGAAAGCAACCACTGATGCGTACAAGTTCTCTTTCTTCCCACGTACTGTCAAAATTTGGAATCACCTCCCAGGACCTGGGGGGCGTTTCATGAAGGGACTTGTCGGACGTTTTATCTGACAAGTCCCATTTTATCTGACAGTTACCATAGTAACAGTACCTCTCAGCCAATCAACATCAGAGAAAGATGTCCGGTCTGACAACTTGTTGGACGAAAATATATTGATGGATGAAACACCCCCCTCCCCCCGTTGTAAAAGGAACAAACGCAACTGTATTTAGAGAGGCCGCACTACATTTCATCCTCCTGTTGGGTCTCTTATGCTGTAAACCAAGAGGCAGTTTTTACTTGCACGATACACATTCACTTTTTAATGTATGTACAGTCCGACCTCGCTTATCCCGACACGTTGGGACCAACACCAATCCGGATAAGGGATTTATTCGGATCTGGGAGACCCAATAGCTACACGTTATCTATTGTAGTGGGCGTACATTATTCACTGCAGTGTCAGTGCAAATTATAGGCGGTATTTTTATGGAAATGAAATCGAACGATGGTCAAAACTGTTGGATAATTTACCTCCTCAAATGATTGAGGTATAAATCGAGCATACTTCAAAAGAGAATGAATGACATCGCAGCTTTGCAATGTCAGCCATTGTTATACTGACTGTAGGCTCAAACATGATAGATGGCGCTGTCCATATTGAGGCCTAGCGTTAGCTAGCAAGACGTGTTGTTTTTTCCTGGGAAACAAAAAGAGAACGTGATGAAATGTTTGCACTGCGCCCCGATTTCCTGGAAAATCATCCTGCTTTTCAGTGATTTGGGTGAGATATTTTCATGAAAAGTAATGTTTTAGGTAGACTATATTGGAAAATATATGTAATCAAAGTGAGTTTGTGTATAGGATTGAGTTTAGATTGCAATCTCATTTCCTCACGTACTAGATTAAATTGAAAAAAAAAAATCTCAGCAAGTGTGCGTCCGGATAATAGAGAGATCCGGATAAGGGGAGGCCGGATAAGAGAGGTCGGACTGTAATTGAAATTTCAAATTACATCATGGCACCTCGCATTGATGCACAGAATGTTTTCATCCCGGGATAGCTTTGTAGCTGCTGAAAGGTATTACTCTTCAAGGTTCAAAAGTTTCAAATAATAAATGTATGCTTTGCCATAGGCCACTACTTGGAATGTTATTGGAACTTGAAGTCATTCTTAAATCAATAGATTGCCAGCAAGGGAGGGTCTGAGTATCAAATCATTATTTTTTTTAATGGGGAAACAGCAGTGAGTGAACAGGGACAACAAAATTATAATTTTAAATTTGATGAAGATGTAGACTTGAGCCATATTAATTTCAAATTAGATAGCATTAAAGTATTGATTTAGTAGACCATAGGTTAACTTAGAGCACACATTTTGTGGAGTGCCAGTTGTCGACTCATTCAGAAAATACCAATCTTTTAATCTGCTATTAAATGTCTTATATTGATTTGTTTTATAAAATTACACATAAAGGGTGATATATTATCATTCAATGAATTTAATTGAATTAATTGGTACATTATAATTTCTATGGTTGTTGTATTATGAAAGATCAAACCTAGGATTCCATATACATGTGGACTAAAATGCTTCTTTAGTCAAGACTTAAACCTAAGTTTATGTACAGAATATCATCCTGTGTTAATCTCTCTTCGATTCAGACTCAAACTACAAGGTCATCGTGAAGACGTCGGACAAGCGGGGCGGGGGAACTGATGCCAACGTATCAATGGTCCTCTTTGGTCAGAACGGGGCGTCGGACGAACTGAAGCTGAAGGAATCTCAGACGCACCGGGACAAGTTTGAACGCAATCAAGAGGATATATTTGTCTTCTCCATGTTGAGTCTTGGAGATTTGATTAAGCTTAGGATATGGCATGATAATGCAGGTTAGTAAATAGTTTGTTCTTTCCTCTTTTGTCTCTGACTTGACAAAGGAGCTAGTATGAAAGATGGAGATTTTAACAAACAAGTTAAGTTGTCTAATATCATTATCACCACCATTTCTTCATCATCATTACCATCATCATCATTATCATCATCATCACCGTCATCTTTATCATCATCATCACATCATCATCAACAACATCATCATTTGTCATCATCACCATCATCGTCATCAACATCACATCATCTTCATCATCATTTGTCACCATCATCATCATCAACATCACATCATCTTCATCAACAGACATCATCATTTGTCATCATCACCATCATCAACATCACATCATCTTCATCAACAACATCATCATTTGTCATCATCACCATCATCATCATCATCAACATCTTCACAACATCTTCATCATCATCAACAACATCATCATTTGTCATCATCATCATCAACATCACATCATCTTCATCATTATCAACATCATTTGTCATCATCACCATCATCATCAACATCACATCATCTTCATCATCGTCAACAACATCATCATTTGTCATCATCACCATCATCATCAACATCACATCATCTTCATCATCATCAACAACATCATCATTTGTCATCATCATCATCAACATCACATCATCTTCATCATCATCAACAACATCATCATTTGTCATCATCACCAACATCATTATCATCAACAACATCACATCATCTTCATTATCCCCATCATCATCATTACCATAATTACCATCATCAACATCATGATCACAATTCTCATCATCATTAACATCATCACAATCATCACCATTTTCATCATCGTCATCACCATCACCATTTTCATAATCATCATCATCTTTACATGTGGCATTTCAAAATCAAAAAGAGTATAAAAAAAATGATAATATTACAAAATATGATTCTTTGTTTTCCTAACAAACAATGTTTTCCTTTCTTTATAGGTCTGAAGGCAGGCTGGCATTTGGATCATGTGAAGGTCTTTGACGAGACAGCTGGGAAGGACTACTCCTTCCCATGCTCAAGATGGCTGGCGAGGGACGAAGAAGATGGACAAATTATGAGAGAACTTCTCTGCTCCAATGCACTCACTCCTAGGGATGACAAGGAGAAAGTCAGTAAGTACACCCCTATATTTTAAAATGGAATAACCTGTCTGTAGTGTGTTTGTGCATCAAAACTGGATTACTCAATTGTTCAGTAGGTGTATAGTGAGGTAGGAAGAAAAAGGAAAAAGTTAGTGAATACACCCCTGTTCTATAAAGTGGAATAGTCTTTCTATCCTCTGGTTGTGTATAAAACTGGATTACTCCAATAGTCTCTAGGTATAGAGCTAGGAAGGGAGGGAGGTGAATGGGTTGAAAGAAGATAGTAAACCCCTAAGATATGAAGTGGATCAGTCTTGTAATTAATTAAATGATGAGACTGGGTTTTCAATTTTATAAATGGTGAAACACGACAAGGGCATATGAGCATTTATGGGGGCCAAATTGTCCCCCTACTACTCCCCCCCCCCTCATAGTCCATGTTTTGGTAACATGGTACAAAAGAAACCTCTTTCGAGAATACAGGCCATTACGTTTCTCTCTATATTGATGTACATCTAATAATCTTTGCTGCCTTGCATTTTTTCCATTATAGCATATGACATCACTGTTACGACGACCGACAAACGGGATGCCAGTACCACTCAGAATGCTTACATCATACTAGAAGGGGATAGACGTACCTCTCGAGAATTCCTGATGGAGAACTCGCCGAAGAGAAAGATTTTGAGAAGGTCAGGGAATGGAGGTTTTTTTTTCTTGTTTATTCATGTATGTAATATAAGATGGCATATTTCACTTGATGGATAGCTTTTCATGTGATAATTTTCACTGAAAATTAAAGGGGAAGTTCACCCTGACAAAATGTTTATTTTTATAAAAAATCAGAAAAAAATAATTAAAAAATATTGCCCAAGGTTTGAGAAAAATCCATCAAAAATGAATAAATTGTTAGAATTTTTATTATTTGTTTTGTGGCGTCATAAGCAAGCAGCTTCCATGCATAACGTATGTATGGCGGAAAATCAATTAAATGTCATTTTCTCAGAAAATTGAAAATAGTTTTTACTGTAAATTCAGTATATCAATGCACAAATCATTGCACCTGTTTCTTAAAAGAAAACTAAAATAAGTCATCATGAACCATTGAAAACTTGATATTTATGCATTTTATATTACACAACATATTGGACAGCTGCTCCTTTATGATGTCACAATTCCTAAACTTATAATTCTAATGACTTTCGTCACCTTTAATGTATTTTTCTCAAACCTTCACAAATGTTTTATTATTTTGGGGGCTATTTCTACAACAAACTTTAGTTCAGGGTGAACTTAACCTTTAATTCATTTAGATATTGTTTTGATTCAGCAATCAAAAGATTATGTAATTCCTTGATGGAATGAATGAGTCGATGATATGATGACTCATTGAATATCCAAAAGCACTATAAACAATGGTTGGTTGTTGAATAGATTGAAAAATTAAGATCCATAGAAAATATTAAAATGATAAAAAGATCCCCCTTCTCTCTTTATAATCACATGATTTGCATTTAATTTTTTACCGATATGTTCATAAAAAAAACTTAAAGAAAAATAAGATTTATTTATTAACTGATTGGTTGGATGATGAATGGAATTAAGAAATCATTGAGATCCATAGAAATAAAATAAAGAGATCGCCCCCTCCCCTATATTTTGAATCATCTGATTTGCATGATATTTTTACTGATATTTTTACCAATACATTCCTAAGAAATCTTGAAGGGAAAAAAATTGTTTGCTGATTGGTTTGTTAATGAATAAAGAAAGATTGAGGTCCATAGAAATAAAATTACAAAAAGATTCTGCATGATATTTTTACTGATAAGTTGATTAAAAAGCTTGAAGAAAAAAAAAGATTTATTTGTCTTCTGATTGGTTGGTTTGTTTCCAGAGGAGAGACGGACAATTTCAAGTTCACTACGAGGACTGTGGGTAAAATAGACAGTATCGTCCTGGGTCACAAGGAGAGAGGTGATGGGTCGCGACCTCAAGGTCAAGGTCGCGATGTTGATTGGCATTGTCATGAGGTCGTCATCACAGACAGCAGCGACGGTTCAAAGTAAGTCCTAGAACATTCTCAAAATTTCCAGATGATTTTCCTTTTCTTCTTAATACTGAAACACTTTTTGAAGGGTTAACAAATTTCAATCTTCTTTATTTCTACTGGCCCGTATTCTAAAGTCGGGTCTAACTTAAACTCAAGTTTAAAGTTGTGGTTTATGTATGGGGAGCCAAAAGTATCAAAATTTTTTATTAAGTCGTATGTTTCTTATGTTTACTGTGCTCTTTCCTGATTCATCGATGGTGACGACAATTATCTATTTATACTTCCTACACAATTATGAATGATTTGAGAGCCGAATGAGCTGAAGTATGATATCTCTACTGTTAGTGATTATGTAACAATTGGCTGTCCATACTTAAACCACAACTTTAAACCTGAGTTAAAAGTGATTGGTTAACATTGGTTTGACTTTTAAAAAATCTGAGCTAGAAGGTCACACTTGTCACCTGTGTCTGTGATATGTTCCAAAAATGAAGCCTAGAAAGAATTGCGTTCGAAAATGATTATTTAGTGCTTTAAAAATTGGAATATGAAGTGACCGGAAACACCATCTTAATTTCATCCCATACACTTATGTGTACTATTTAGGTGTCTATAAGACGCCTATTTACAAAATCAGGGTTTGCCTTGTAGTTTTTAGCTTTTTATTCTCAATAATGGTTATTTTCAAGGTTTATTAGTTCTAATACATGCACTTGTCCACATGTTTCATCTTGGTTTGAGAATTTTTTAAATCGGCTGCTCACAAAGTTAAACTATACCTTTAAGTTAAACCTGACTTCAGAATACGGGCCACTCTTTCTAATACCAGTTGGTCTTATTTCCAGATAGTCTGTTTGATTACACTCTCGGTTCACCAATACTCCACATGGAGTGGAGGATGTCCATGCATTATATACAGGCTGGATCGATTGAATTCACTGATAGTGTTGGGGCTGCGGAAGCGGGGGGCTAGCCCCCCCCCCCCCACTTTTTCCAAAACCGTGTACAAAAAAGTTAAAAAGACCATAAGATTGTAATTTTTTGCACGGTCGGCCCCCCCCCCCTCCACTTTGAAAACTGTTCTGCGGCCCCTGTAGTGATAACAGGTTTCTTGTAGAAGGAAATCAATGTATACATGAATGATTGTTATATTAGAGAATGATGTAGATCCTTATAAAGGTCACCATGCACCTTGCGATTGGTCTGCGACCTGATTTTGGAATAAAACATAGTAAAATTGGATGCATGTATTGCGAATAAAAGTGAATTGAATTTCTAGTTGTTATGACTTATAGCATTCGTACGCTTGACTACGATTTTTTAAACAAAATACAAATTTAGGGAAAAGCACTCTTCCAAAGAAATGATAAACTAAATACAAATCATATCCCAAAGATTAATAAGATATATGATGATGATGATGTTAATGATAATGATGCCATATTTACCCAGGGTAGCCAGTTTATGGATTTCATCAACATTTTTTTGTCCGACATGTCAGATCTGACAACTTTCCTTAATTTTGACTGGCTGAGAGGTACTGTAACTATGGTAACTACCAGGTAGAACGGGAGCGTTTCATAAAAGGATTTTATCCGACGAGTCTTGTTTTATCCGACAATTACCATAGTAACAGTACCTCTCATCCAATCAAAATCAAGGAAAGTTGTCAGATCTGGGGAGCGTTTCATCAACATTTTTGTCTGACAAGTTGTCAGATCTGACATCTTTCTCTGACTCTGATTGGCTGTGAGGCACTGTTACTATGGTAACTGTCGGATAAAACGTCCGACTAGTCCTTTCATGAATCGCGCCCCCGAAAACTACATTAGGCCAATTTGCATATTTCAATTTTTGTTTTCTTTATTTATCAGATACGTCTTTCCGTGCAAGAACTGGGTCACATTAAGCAATCGTAAAGATGAAGCAAGGAGATTGCAATGTAAGAAGATGGAGGAAGGCATGGTAGCGGCAATAAGAAGTAAGTCACAGTTAAATGTTTATGTGAAACAATTATCATAGACATGAGAGAAATATTTGGAGGCTGTTCTGCATCCACATGTTCAAGCTCTTTTCAGAAACAAGAAAAATCTGACACCACCGATTAACTTGTGGTCTAGTGGTTATGACTCTTGCCTTTCAAACAGAGGGTCATGGGTTTGAATCATAGCCATGGCGTGTTTTCCTTCAGCAAGAAATTTATCCACACTGTGCTGCACTCGACCCAATTGAGATGAATGGGTACCCAGCAGGATTAATTCCTTGAATGCACGATTGTGGAAGGCAGCTTGAGCTAAAGTCGAGGTAATAATGATAACAACAATGCGCCTCGGAATAGATATTGTTTTTAGATGGTGCTATACAAATGCCTATTATTGTTATTATTAATAATAATGATTTAGTTATGAATAATAATGATTTTATCCATCATTATGAAATATGATTATTTGATGATAATGAAACCAATGATATTTGATAACCAATTTCCTTCAGCAAGAAATTTATCCACACTGCGCTCCACTTGACTCAGGTGAGGTGAATGGGTACCCGGTAGGAAGAAATTCCTTGAATGCTTTGAGCGCCTAGGCAGCCCAGCTGAAGCCGGGGTAATAATATTAGCAGGGCCCACTGGGAGAACAGTGTTCGAAACTGAAGTGGCTTCCCTGGGTAAATATACCTATATTAATATTATTATAACCTTTCCATCATTATTATTCAACTCAGATCTTGCGCCGGTGCAATACGAAGTGATCGTTGTTACGTCAGACGAGAAGGGGGCTGGGACGGACGCTAACGTCACTCTCACCATATATGGCAAGAATGGCGACTCCGGAAAACAACCACTCAAACAACGATTCAGAGATCTCTTTGAGAAAGGTATGGTTGACAATGAAAATCCCTGGTAATGTTGCTGTTGTTGCCAGTTTCGTTGTTGTTCCAGGAAACCAAGACCCAAGAAAAGAAGTGATCTTATTGGAAAGAGTAAAATGAGAGGAACAATTGAAAACAAGTTTCATCAAAATCGGTAATGAAATAAGCAAGTTATGGATGTTTAAAAAATCTTGTTGTACTTTCTATGGGCATCCTCTAATTGGCAAACGTGCTTCAGAATTGTTGATTTTGTGGACAACTCTCCATTTGTTTTGTACACAGATTTTCCCCTTTATTTTACGTAGTTCACATTATGTCCTGACCTTGACATATGTGGTGTGAATTATATTTTCCCATGACATACATTGTGCTCAAAAGGAGGCAAGATGCAATTTGAAAGATAATCAGGAAAATCTAAAAATTTGTGTACAAACCAAATGGAGAGTTGTCCACAAAATCAGCCATTTTGAAGCATGTTTGCCAATTTGAGGTTCCCCATAGAAAGTACAACAAGAGTTTTCAAACTTCCATAACTCACTTATTCTATAACCGATTTTGATAAAACAAGTTTTTGATTGCTTCTCTCATTTTATTCTTTCTGATAAGATATATTTTCTCTTTGTATTTTAGTTTCCTTCAATGCTGTTGAAGATCATATTCTTGGTGATGTAATTTCTTTGTGGTATGGGGTGTGAAATTTCAGCATTTTTGTTGATTTCAGCTTTCTTGTGCTTTTATTTTCAGCATATTGTCAGCTTTTTCTGTGCTTTGTTTGTACGAAAGTATAGGAACTCTTGCAATTTCAGCTCATATAAACTGAAGTAAACCATCAATTCTGCATCCTTCTTTTCATAGGTCAAACAGACAAATTCAAACTAGAAGTCCTTGATCTTGGGGAACTAGAGAAGATTCGGATCGAGCACGACAACGCGGGCTTCAATGCCGGCTGGCTCTGCGATCACGTTGAGATCATCAACTTGGCATCGGGCTTGAGGACCATGTTCCCATGTCACAAGTGGCTGGACAAGAAGAAGGGAGACGGAGAGCTCTTCAAAGAGTTATTCCCTGCAAAAGAATAGGATTAAAATGTGAGCGTGAACGCAGACATTCTTATCCAGTGGTAGTGTTCACACTGTCTTTGCTTAGTCATTTTGGTCCTTATTAAAGTATAGAGGTCCCCTATTTTGAAGGGAGATACATATATTCATGAAGACAGAGAGTAAGAGGGATGTTGTTACCACCAAGTGTGTACTAGTGAACTGAGCTGTGCAAATTTGGACAAAATTCACCCCTTTTCTTTAACTGTTACCCTATAAAAAAAACGGCTTTAAAACAATACGAGAAAAGAGCAACAATTTGCCAATTTGTTCATTGTCTTACAGTTTGATGGTGTACTTTTTAAGATGCCCAGGATCAGAAAAATAGTTGGGGATTAAAAAAAAAATTGCCAAAGAATGACATGAATTTATAGTGTGAAAGTACCCAAATGACTTGAATGAGAGTTCTCTCATTATTATTATTATTATTATTATTCAAAATGTCTTACCTCGGCCTGACAACGGTGGATCAATATTTCAAAGAACAACGTTCTAGTGCAATGTTATTTTATCTGTATATTCACATACAGATAAAAAGTAGACGATGGCAGTTTATGTGAAGAGTGTGAATAGACCAATAAGTTTTCCATGGAAGTGTTTGTACTAATCTTACACAATTTATATATCCACATGTGGGAATGTAAGATTTCCCATTTTCTAATGCCAACAAGTACAAATAAATTTTGAGGTATTATTCTGTGTAGTACTATACACAATAAATAATATCTGGAGAAGTACAATCCTTTGGAATTAGTAATTATTGGTACTTGTGTTGTCTTTTCTATATTTTGGATACCTTAAATGAATGATTTTCAAATCATATGAGAAGTGCTTTTTTTCTAAATTATTTCTGCCTTATTTTTAATATTACATATCATGAAAATGAAGACATTTCCCTAATTTACTTTCAATACTTTTTATGCCAAAAGATTCTTCATAAAACCGGTATTCAAAATGTGATGTTGTATTCTTATGCATTATGTTGTGATGCACAAATAATTATTTGCTGAATTGCTGCATTTTTTTTTTTAATTTGATTTTCTAGTCAGTAGTGGCTGAATGAATACTGATACGGGCTTAAGATATATATTTTTGTCAGTTTAGAGTTGTAAACGCTTTTTATAGGTTTAACCAATATTTGGACATCGAGTTATTTTGGATAGTTTTGTATTTTCAGCATGTTCTTCATCATTTCCATCATATTCCACTCCATTTTCACGAATTTTGAAGTTAACATGAATTTCTAAATTTCAATGAAAACCTCTTATCTTGCAATGAAAACATCTATTACAGTCAAAACCTATAAACGTACATCAAAATCTTCATCGAATTATTTCATCTTTCAAATTGTGTATTTCCTTCTTTCATTCAATCAAAACTACATTATGAATATGTTGACTAATGAATATTCATGAATATTGATATCTATGAATATTTATAGATATTCCTATTTTAGTATGTTAACATTTATGGTTATTAATGAAGAACTGCCCCTCCAGATTTGCATTAAAGATTCTGCATGTATGTATTCGTTTAGGTTTTATTTTGTTTTGTATGACATTTTCTTATTTATTGTCCTATTCTCCATCAAATTCCTGTTCATTATATTCCATTTTGGAGTTTACTTTTTCACCAAATAATAGCTGACATTTACTCAGGATCAATATTATTACATTTTATTTGTATATGACACTTTATCAAAACCTAAAATCTATTTTATTGTAAATTAGTACTGTATTTGTTTCATATATATATTCCCAGTAATGCTAGTGTATATAGTCAACATACTTGTTACTTAAATATATTTGACATTGTAAGGAAGTAGATTTTATGTCATGTAAATGGTCTGTCAAGACTTAGCCGATGACTTACGGTAGATATGGATAATTACATGTTGAAAATGCTAGAATTGTAGTATTAGTGCTATATGAATTTAATAATTATTAAAAAGATATTTCTGCCTGTAGGGATAACTAAGCTAGCATATCTTGTTATCTGTAGAATATATATATATAGATATATATATATATATTGATCATAGCGTTTTAGATTATGACGTAAATTACGTAATGATGATAACATAATGATTCCTTTGCTACACAACGCATCTCATCAGCGTATACATGCTTGATATATGGCGCTAGAGCGCAATTTTTGTATGAATTTGTTGTTAATCAATATTTCACTTTCTGAAGAATTGAAGACGAAACTAGTAAAAGTGAAATAATTGAGCATTCTTTGACTATTCTTCATTTAGTTTGATTATTGTATAATATATATATATATTCATTCCTCTTCATGAACATTGCTGATAAAACCTTGAGTTTTGGGTGTTCCTTTTGAGCAGTACAAAACACACCATACAAGGGATGGAATGTACCTAGAAGCCTGTACATTGATGTGATATTGGTTGATGTTAAGTGTTGTAATTTGTTACGTGTCGTGAATAACATTCCAATTATTTGTAATCAGAGATTAATATATTTGATTTGTAAATATTTTTGAAAAAGATTGGATATTTTTTCATGTTCAGTAGTCAGTTTTATAAACAGGACGCTAAAGAAAATTCATAATCATGTGTTTGAAATTTCATTGCTCAAACTACTGCAATTTGAACTTTCAGTATGTTACAAGAGCTAGTCTTGTAAATTAACCAGATTGTACATTTCCTTTGTTAGTGACCCCCTCTCCCCCCTTCTCTCTCTCTCTCCCTCATTCTGTCTGACCTCTCTTACTGTCTGGATCTCTGTATATCTCTACCTATCTTTTTCATTAGTGATAATATGTGTATGTCGTTTCTGAAGAATTTGGGTTAAAAATTTATTATTTTCATTCAATTAATTTTGGTAGCAAATATGTGTAGTCTTTTTCATGGTTTAACTTAGCAACTGAAATATTTTTTTAACTTTTTATCACATGTCAAAATATTTATGAAAGCATTAGAAATGTATTCTAATTTTTTTTTTTTACATTTTCCAGTCTGTCTGCCAAAATTTAAAAAAGGAATTCGTAAACATAATAATGGTCTGCTTTCCGTCTATTTTAGAACACTTTGAAATATATATTTTATTTTTGTTTAGTAAATGTTTGATCTACATGTATATATATGTTGATTGGTATTCTATTTACTTTGTTTTTATTATTTTTTATTGGTTGATATTACATGTTCCTGTAAATTTTGACAGTGAAGTTAAAGTTGATTGTGATAAGGTTAAGATAAGGAAAAATTCTTACACTATTTGAGCTTCTGGGTGATGTTATAAAGTTTCATTCAAATTATGTTATAACTGACAAAGTGAAAATTAAGCTTCTTTTGCCCTTCAAATCGGCAACAGTCACTAATACTTCTTTAATTTCATTCAATACTTGAAAAAAGAAATATTGAACAAAATATTGCCAATTTGCACTTATAAATAGTGATTTGTTGTTTGCATTGAGTTGCCAATTTAGAATGTGTAATAATTCTTGCTTTGATTGGTCGAGTGGCTTTTATTCAGTATATTGCAATGGAATTGATTTCAATTTTTTGGCATATATTTCCCCTTTTTATCATGAGTGCTAGTATTGAAGATAGGAAAAAAAACTGCTTAAGTGTCTTAAAATGGATTCTGTGTGGTGTACTAAAACATATGCTGAACTGTCTTGAAATGGTTGACTTAGTAACCTTGACCACAAGATTGTGATAAAAATTTATTGTAAATTCAACTCAGGTACAGTAATTTACCTTACTAAGAATTTTTTTTTTAATTCATTCACATTTTCATGTCTATGTATTATAGAGAGTGCTTATAGTTGTGGGTTTTCCACTGTAATAAACTTGATATATTTTCTGGAAGAATGCAAAAGATTGTAGAATATAAGATGGTGTAAATTATTATTGGTTGTACATTCCAATTGAAAGCCATGATGAATGATATGCATTTTCAAGAGATAAGGATCAGAGAGCTTTAGTGGTACAGGTCTTCGTAAACCATTTCCTTATGGGCTGAATTTCCTTCCGTTATGCAATTGTTTGTGACCAAAAGTAATTAAATTCCATTTATATTCATTGGGAATAGATTTTATTTGCATCGAATTTGGATAATTTAATTGTAGTCCATAAAGTATGTTAAAAATAATTGGTTTCCCTGTATTTCTCTGTATGGTGGTATTTTGCTAATAGATGAAATGTAATATCAACAAATATAGATATTGTTCTTATGCTTTGACAAGATGTAAAATCTTATTTTTCAATGATGGTTCAAGAAGATAACATTTTTGTTATTTATTGGATTTTGTGCCAAAGGTGTGTCGACATACTGTGAATTTTTATTGATTATATGAGAAAATGTCCCTAAGTTAATTTTTATATATTTTTTGAAAATATTTTCTTTATTTCAGTAAGTCTAGGTTGCTTGGGGTTTTTAGGGCAAAGCACAGGACTGATGTAGTCTACAGGCACAGACCCTGATTGAAACTTTGATCAACAAGTGTGTCTCCATGCAAAGACTAGCACATGTAAAACTTACTGTTTCAATTGAGCAAGAGGGGGCCTTCAGTACACAAGGCATTATAGGCTGCACATTCAGACCCTTAACTCGAGTGAAGGGTCTGCACAGTAGACTAGGACTGATGCGTGTGTAGGAACCATTACAATAGTTGATATCAAGCACGTGTATTTAGAATCCTTAAAGGCCTGTAGACAAGCCCGTATAGTCTATTACATTTGGTAACATAAGTAATGATCCAACTCCAATAATCTATGTCAATCATGTAGTAAAAACGAAATCATAAAAACTTCTTTTTATTCCTTATAAAGGAATTTTTCAGTGTTGTACATTTTATAGCTTTTGGACAATGAAATGATTCTTGTGTGATTGTATCATGTATTATACCATTCGTATGATTACGTTATTGTAATGTGGAATATCCTTATTGCTCTATGGTGTCTTGATAGTATATATACATGAATAGTAATGTTTTGTAAATAAAGTAAATGACTCTACATTTATTGTGTATGTGTTCTATATTTGTAAGACTGATTGGATGAAATGATTTAGAATGATTGTTTAGCCTTGAAGAGTTTGCTGAGGATACCGTCTCTCTGGGCTATTAAAGGGATGTCCATAATGATAAGTCGCATGCAGGAGCGGATCCAGGATTTTCCAAAAGGGGGGGCACATTTTCTCAAGGAAAATTTGACAAGCCCCCCCCAAAAAAAAAAAAAAAAGTTTTCACCCAAAATTTAAAGTCATTTCGTCCAACAAAAATTTGACAAGCCAAAAAAAAATGGCATATTTACATTGCAAATTTTGATTATGCCTATCAAAGGGGGGCACAGGCTGGATGTGCCCCCGGCCCCTTGGATCCGCCACTGGTCGCATGCGTTATAAAAGCAGAAATAAAGAAAATTTTGTTGATTGGAAGATCTTGTGAAAATTTATGAGAGAATTATGAATTTTTAAAGTCTGTAATTTGTATATATATAAACTAAAAAAAAGTTTGGAAATCTGACTTTGATCGATTATCCCTCCTCGGTTTAAGTGAATATTAATGTGCGATATATACTAATGAACAGATCATTAATTCTCCTTAAAATGATACCCTACATGATATGATTATCGTTCACATGGAGATGCAGTGCCTTGAAAAGTGGGGCAAGGTCAATATTCAAAAGCTGCAAAATGACACGATATTGAAAGTCACTGTTCATTTTTTCCGTGGTGATGAGTTTCTCAGCGGTTTCTTTTGTTTGGATACACCTTAACATAAACATTAACATGGAATCAAACACACCTCTGCACAAGCAAACACATAACAAACAAAGAAGCATGGGTATTGAAAACCACGACTCAAAGTAAAACGTTGTTATGTCCACCACAAAAACCACAACAAAACATCAAAAATGAAGCAGGGGCTTGATTTGAATGGATTTTCATCTGTATTGCCACAGACAAAAGAATCATGTTCTACATTGACCCTTCATGACTATTTGTGCTCGTTTTGCAGCTTTTCAATTCAGACCTCATCCAACACTTTCGAATCCTGCTTTTTTCATGATGGCATGATCATGGTATCATTTTAAAGAGAATTAATTATCTGGCATTGTGTAAAATTATTGGGAGAAATTAATGGCCAAACTCAGATTTCCAAACTTTTATTGAGGGGTTTATATATATATATATACAAACAGCTTCTTCCTTGTATCATGTAATACAAATCCCATGAATTCCTGTTTTAATGGAAATGAAAGAGAATTAAGAATAGAAATAATGTTTCTGGTGATATATCCACTACACATACTAAATTGCTTTCAACTTTTTGGTTATAAAACTGCATTAAAAAAATCATATCATAATTATACAACACATGCATGTAGGAGCTGATCATTTGAGACATCACAAAATCAACTAACATTACAACATTTCTTTTACATTATTTCATCAAGCTTTTACCAATATCTTTCTCATATTTTTCCGCTTTTGTTAAAACAAACATATCATCAGGGAGAACTTCCCCTTTAAATCCTTGTATCTCAAAACTTTAATATCTGAAGGCAGCTCAGGAAAAGCTGTATTCAGAAATAATGTCAATGATGGCAACCTTACATTATCTAAAAAAAAAAAAAAAAAACAGTCTCCCAATTTATTCAATGAATGCTTTCCACCCGGCATGCAAGAGCCTTGGAATGGTTAAGTCATCCTTAAGTTTGACAACAATTATATATTTTGTGGGGGGTAAGGTAGATCAACTTTGGAAATTGGGGGAGAATGAATGGAGAGCCTGACTGATATTGGTTTAGAGAGGGGGAAAATGAAGAAATTGATAAAGAAACACTAAAAAGGTACGTGAGAGGGCCCTGGGAGTGAGACGGGGGGGGGGGGCAATAGAGCGATTGCATGATGGACTCGAGATGAGAGAAGGAGAATCGGGATGAAGACGTTTGTTTAGGAGAGGACACTGCTTCATGAGCTAAACAGGAAGATGGCAGGAAAGGGAGAAAGGAAAAGAAGAGGAGAAGAGGTAGAAGAAGGATGAGGAGAAGGAAAAAAAACACAGGAGAAAAATATAGGAAGGAGAAGGGGGAGGAATTAAGTTGAGAAAATTATGAAAGAATAATGTGCAGCGAACTACCGTACCGCAGATGGCGCAATTCCAATTGCGTAATTTTTTTGGATTATGGAATCCTCATCAAGTCGAAGCAGACGAAATTTTGTTTTCTCCCGGATTTTCTCCACCAAAGGAATTAGTAAAGATGTTTGCCGTGGACTTTAAAAATGAGGATGAAGTCAAAGATTACATCAAGAATGTTGGAACAGAATATAGCTTTCAGTGCTATAAGGAAAAAACGCCCGATGGTAAGAAATTTGTTTGGTCCCGTCATCACGGGCTGCTTAGCGAGACGCCGGTTATCAAAGAGGCCGCAAGATCTGGCCACTCTTTCGGTGTCTTTACGTACCGCTGCCCGAAGCAGCTTTTGATGCATGCGCTCTGCTCTGCTACATCAATCAGCTTCAATGTAACGTTAGCTGCAGTGCAACTGCTTCATTGTCTGCAATTTAGGTTTCAATTAGATCCCATTTTTCATTTGAATACGTGTGTGAGTGTGACTTTCTTTGTGAAGAATGATGCACTCATTCAAGAACAAGGTTATGATATAACCTTGTTCCCACTCATTCAATGAACAAGGTTATGATATAACCTTGTTCTCAGTTATATCTCCATGTGTGGCAAAATAAGGGTGGCAATGTTTGGCTAATTTTCTCTTTTTGTTTGGGGCAAATGCTTGATGTTTTTACACCGACAGTTTCAATTACACCTATTATTCATACAACGTGGCTCTTATTTAAATTTGATACTTTAAATCATTTTTTTCTTAATTAAAAATAGAGATCAAAAAATGAAAATTTTCTTGCCATATTTCTTTCCACCAATAGAGGGCGTACAAAAAATATGCCCAAAATTCAAGTTTTTGAGCGTGCTGGTGAATACAAAAATTATTCCCAAGTTACTAATGAAAAATTAAATTGCAACTTTATGGAAATTAGTAATTTTGGTCACAAAAGTGATATTTTAATGATTTTTTTGAAGTGTGTGCTCTGTACAACATTGGCATACCATAGTCCTACCTGTAGATTCCCCACAGGCAGGGTGGTAGCAGTGAACAAGTGGAATGATGATTAATTAAGATGTATTCATTTCATGAGGCAGCTTATGTAGATAATGTAGTCGGCAATAGTCGGTTAGATTAGCGCACGTTTTGACTTTCGGATAAGATCGTAGATCTCAACGTGAGGGGTTCGAGTCCCGCTTATGCCAACACGCGTCTAACAAAAAACATCTGATGCTTTAGCGTGTGTTAGCGTGCCTCACAACCAGCTGTATTCAGTGCAGGTGTGAATGCAGATGGAAAACACTATGCCATCAGAAAGGACGCAAATGTTGGTGCTGTGTATAGGAGAGTCACAACCTGCACACGTTAAAAAAAACAATACACACTATGAGTAGGGTGTTCACCCAGTGTATTGCACCTGCCAGTCCCGCCAAAATTCAGGTCAAGTCACCCGATGCGTTTATGCCCAGGAAGACCCTCCATCCTATGTATCCAGATCCAGACATTGAAAGTATTTAAAATCAACGTTTTTGTCTTATTGGAATGGAATCTCCATGTCAATCATATCTTCCAGTTTTAACATTACCATTCCCCATCTCTCTCTATATTCGTCATTTTTCATAACTTTCCTCTTGTTTTATTCTTGGGTTTATCCTGTTGGCCAGTGAAAGTAATTTTTTTCATTTATGAATTAAGTGTGTGTTCCATATTAAAATCATTCCTGATAATAGGAGTGGGCTATACATGGGTCAAAAATACTTTTTTTGTAATTTCAATATGGGAACAGTTTTTTTTTATTCCTTGTAATGTATCTCAACATGAAATGACAATATTTTTTGTCTTGGGTCCGAGAAAAAAGTGTGCCGGGCCAAAATCCAAAATGGCCGCCAAAACCACCCAAAATCACAGTTTTGGCCACAACTTCTTTATTTGGTGGTCTTTTTCTTTGGTTTTGGTGTCTATTCATATGTATTTGGGGGCAGGCAATTTGTTTTTCCTATAATTAGTACTTTTAAACCATTATTTGTAGAGTTAAAAGGTAATTATACCTAAATTTTTCAATTTTTATAGCCTTTTTTCAGCCAAAAAGTAGATTTTATCGTCTTGGGGTTCTTGGATATTAGATGGTACGAGGTCAACAATAGCAAGCAGTTTCATAGAGCTATATCGCTTTTATTCCTCTACTATGGGTTTTTACGGATATTTGTGAAATATATCTTATAAAAAAAAATGTTAATTATACATTAAGGCTATACAGTATACAGTATACAATGTACTGTACATACTGCACTGCATACATGCATTGGCCACCATGACAAGGCATGTATAAACTATAGTGTTATACATGTAGAAATGAGCTCTTAGGTTTAGAATTAGATGCCTCAGGAATTGAAGATATGTTTTGTCTCAGAAACTGAGGACATGTTTTGTCAAATATGCTAATTCAGGGGGCGGAGAAAGCTAATTAACCCCACATCATGGCATTTAAACTGTAGATATTCTGGGCCCCGTTGCATAAATTTACCATTATGTTAACTTAATGGTAACTTACATGGAATCCTTGGTTCTGATTGGCTGTTGATCAACGTTACCATGATTATATAGTTGCCTGACCCCATAAACATAGGCCAGTTAGACACAACCAGGTAAAAAAAAGCCTCCAAATGAAGAAGATATAGCTACATGTAGATATGTGATGTACGTATATGATATGTGATATTTTATGTGCAATTTACGTTGTTGGTTTCATCATGTACATCAGCTGACAAGCAATCAAATTCACAATTCACAATCTAATTTTAAACCTTAAGAGCTTATTTCTATGACACTATAGTTTATATACAGGCCTTGTCATATGTCATGGTGGTCAATGCATGGAAATATGCAGTGTAGTGTGTACAGTAACAGTACATTGTATACTGTATTGCCTTAATGTATAATTAACATTTTTTTTAATAAGATATATTTCACAAATATCCGTAAAACCCATAGTAGAGGAATAAAAGCAATATAGCTCTATAAAGCTGCTTGCTATTGTTGACCTCGTACCATCTAATATCCAAGAACTCCGGGACGATAAAACCTACATTTGGCTGAAAAAAGGCTATAAAAATTGGAAAATTTAGGTATAATTACCTTTTAACTCTACAAATAATGGTTTTAAAGTGCTAATTATAGGAAAAACAAATTGCCTGCCCCCTAAAACATATGAATAGACACCAACACCACAGAAAAAGACCACCAAATAAAGAAGTTGTGGCCATAACTGATTTTGGGGGGTTTGGCGGCCATTTTGGATTTTGGCCCGCACACTTTTTTCTCGGACCCGAGACAAAAAATATTGTCATTTCATGTTGAGATAAGGTAAAAGGAACACAAAAAAACTGTTCCCACAGTAAAACCAAAAATCACCCATTTATAGCCCACTCCTACTGATAATGTATTTTAATGATAAGATATTCACTTCTTCAAATCCCTTTGCAGTATTCTTGTCCTTTGGCTTTTGCAAAGTGCTTATCTACATTTTCCACTCTCCTTCCATGTCAGGTGTAATAGATTTACAGTAGCCTGGTCTATACAGGCACTTCAAATATTCTATTTTTATCAAGCTTAGCACTATCAAAATCACATTATTTTTAATATCATAATCATTATTATGATTATTGTTGTTGCTGCTGTTGTCATCGTCGTCATCATCATGATCACCATTATGCCTCCTTCACCTTTTCTTGTCTTTAATGCAGGTTGTTACAGACTTGGGGATTTCTTTTCCGCTGTAAAGAAGGATTTCTCCCAGGCAGCCAACGCGTATCAGAAGAGCTGTGATGACTTCAACCACCCGAGGGGGTGCAGCAAAACTGGAGCTTATTATCTTCATGGAAAAGGTACATTGGTTTTTATTAAAGTTAGTGAGGCATTAGCTCTCTTGGGAATGTTATTATTTGCTGACTCGAAATAAAGCATTGGAAATGCCTCGAACAGGGACTTCCTTAGTTCTTTTGGGGAAAGCAACCTCAGTATTCTAGTGAGATATATTTGACCAAGCCTTATTATTTGGGCAATAGTGTCAGGCCAGGGAAAGTGAATTTAAAAGTTAGCCTAATTTAGGCATCAAGAATTTGACTAGCAAACATTTTTAAATGCCTCAGGACCGTAATGTGTGCTAGTCATAAATCTTGATCTACCCTGCTTAGACTATGTGTGATTTATATCCAAATGATGTCAAATTACTATTAAGGTATCCAAAAATAGGACATTGCACCTAGAAGTGTAATGTTTTAAATAGAAAAGGAATAGAAAATAGAGATATGAAATTGGTGATTCCTCCTAGTATATAAGTTAAGGATGATGAAATATGTAAGATAATTTATTGTACGGTAATTCCTGTTTATGTTCCTGTTTATACATGTATATACTGGAATAGTTCAAATAGGCTCAAGTATGATATTTAAGTTTCATTTTAATTATCTTCAAATAATGCAGGTTTTGAGAAGGACAAAGAGAAGGCACTCCATTACTTCACCAAAGGCTGTAACCTAGGCAATCAAGATGCTTGCTTTGGGGCTGGCTCTGTCCTTATGTCTTCCAAGAATGGTACCCCAGACTCCACTTTAAAACAAGACAGGGACAAAGGCCTCAAGCTGCTTGAGACTGCCTGTAAAAAGGATCACCAGGCAAGCTGTTTCAACCTGAGCGCTGTCTACATCAAGGGGTTGAGCGGAGTGGAGAAGGATATGAAGAGAGCGATTGAGTATTCGACGCGGAGTTGCGAACTGGGACACATGTACGGTTGCGTGAATGCAAGCAGGATGTATAAACTGGGGGATGGCATCCCGAAGAATGAAGCACTGGCGATTAAATTCAAGGAGAGGGCGAAGACGCTGCATGAGGAAGCCCAGGAAGTGAATAGGCAGCTTCACTTTGGTCAGACGTCATGATCTTGCCATTCACGCCATTCTGAAGGTGACTCTGATTTAAACTGGAATCTCTTTTGACGACAGAAAACTCTTCAACTTAAATGGAAATCGACTTAGAAGATTATATGTTTTGCATATTCTGCTCTGAAATGATGCGTTGAGTTAGATGATTATTTGGCTTGAAGAAGAATGATTTATGCAGAGTCTCAGTGAACATAATCTTGGTACTTGCCCATAATCTAGGAAGAAGCTGCAGCTATGCTTGCTGTTATGGTAAACTTAAGCAATCCCTCTGATGCAGCAATACTACAGTTACAGACTATTCACTGACTGTACCCTCTCGTCTTGCTCTAGTTTCTTTTTCTCTTCATTAAATACAATTTGGTAGAGGGTTTTTCATACAAAAAACTCATACCAGAAATTTTTCAATAAAAGAAAACAACAACAACTACAGGAAAACAGGATTGTTTAGATGCTGGCTGCAGCCAATGTTTGTAGCCTTATCATATCAGACATATCTCATGCGTTTCGCATTTAACAGTATCAGACTCTTAAATACAAAGAAAATAGTTGCAGTCTCTACTCGGATTATAGGCTGTCTTTGTACCATTGAACAAACAGTCGAATGAGTTAAAGAATAATTACCCTATGAAAAATTAATTTTGTTCTTCAACTATGTAGAATTGAAATGTGAGATATATTGATTTTTATCTGAAAATAAAAGTTAAATTCATTTCTATTTATATAGATTTGTGTTATTGTTTAGGGAAATAGGAGCTATGCCTATTGCCTAAGTGATACTCAAGAGTCAATCTGCAATTGATCATTACAACTTTTAACATCATTTTTGTCATATTAGTGGCCCATGTTTCGGGTGTTCAATGGGGGGGGGGGGGGGGGGGGTTATTTCATTAACGTAAAGTATAACTAAACATCGCATGTATATTATTATGACATATAATATATTACCACGTGTGTATGCTTTTGCATACTTCGCTCTCCTTTAATAAGTTCCCAATCAAATAATGGCCTTGCCCCTATGAATTACTTCTTTGAGCCCTGCTAGACCATACGAGGAATTATCCAACCTAAATTGGACAAAGGGGGTGTACACTATGGCCCGTATTTTAAAGTCGAGTTTAACTTAGACCTTGGTCTAACTCTGTGCTAAAATTATGGAAAGCCAAAAATGTCAAAAATTGGTTTACATTGTATGTTTCTTATGTTTACCTTAATCTTCCCTACTTCTTTAATGGTGAAGACAATGATTATAATTGATATTTCCTAGACAGTTAGTAATGATCTGAGAGTCAAATTAACTGATACATTGAAATTATACTGTCAGATTATTATGCGACTATTGGCTATCCATAGTTAAACCACAACTTCAAACCAGAGTTTAAATTAAACCTGACTTCAGAATACGTGCCCATAGGTCAAGTGACATCTGGTTGTCGAAATGTTAGAATGAGTGTTCACTGTCATGTCACTGACAGTGTGTTTTAATAAAATGAAAATTCATTGAATTGATAATAAACTATTTGAATTTATTTAAAGCAAGAGTTATATCATTTCTTTATGCATGATGTCATTGTGTACAAAGCAAGTGGTATAATATTGAAGATTCAAAGAAATTCTGGCCAGCACCCAGAAGATTGTAAACTCAATCTGAAAATTAAGTCAGAAAAAATCTTGGCACCAGCGGGATTTGAATCTTTCATCACTGGTCCATGCATGGCTCAGTCACGATAATATACAAATATCTCGGTGCTTCCAATTTACTGTACACGTGCAAGCCAGAAATATGACTCTTCAATGTCGTACTTCTAAGCTATCCTTAACATTCAAAGTGGTATATTGTGGAGTACCAAAGTGATGACGTCACGAAAAACTTGGTTTGCATTCCAGCGTTTTAGATACCATATTCTGGTAGAGCATAATGAAAAACCCACACTTCCAAAATTTGGTGAGAATTGGTCCATGAGGGCATTAGATATGACCCCATGAATACATGATTAGCCCCATTGAAGTCATTTTATTATTGGCCTGGGGGTGTTTCACAAAGATTTAAGTATGACTTAGGTCGCACTTAAATGTCGACGCGTACATGATATGCAACGCGCAATCTTATTGATCAATACGCAGTAGTGCGCGTCCTCTTGGCATGATCTGACCAATGCTGTCATGCCTTTTATACTGCGCGCAACTAGACATTTAAGTGCGACTCTAAGTCATACTTAAATCTTTGTGAAACACCCCCCTGGTTTCTAACATTTAGAACCACGGGGTCAATAATACATTGACTTCATGATGTCAAATCAACCTGGGGCCCCATCGACCGATTCTCACCATATTTGGGTTGTGGTGGTTTTTCATCATGCTCTACCAAATTAGGGTATAATAACGCTGAAATGCAAAAAGTGACAAAGGGGAAGTTCACCCTGACAAAAAGTTTATAGTAAAAATAGCAGAAAAAATAATAAATAATATTGCAGAGGGTTTGAGAAAAATTCACCAAATAATTCAAAAGATATTAGAATTTCAATTATTTGATTTGTGACGTCATATGCGAGCAGCATTCCTACATAGCGAATGGTAAAAAATCAATGAAATGTCATTTTCTCAAAAAACTGAAAATGGTTTTCACTGTAACTTTTGTATATCAATAGACAAATCATTTCACACCTGATCATGAAAAGAAAACAAAATTAAGTCATCAGGAACCATACAAAATTTGAAATTCATACATTTTATATGACGTCACAAATCCAAAATTATGAAGTCTAATAACTTCCTCACTCTTTTAACAGATTTTCCTCAAACCTTCACAAATATATTTTTTACTATTTTTTTCTGCTATTTTTACAACAGTTTTCTTCAGGGTGAACTTCCCCTTTAATGACATCACACATCAGTACTCTATAATTCATCGAACTCCCCCTTAAAAAATGCCCTGCTTTTTCTCTTTCACTTTTCTTCTTCCTCTTTCCGATTCCTTTTTTCTCTTCTTCACCCTCCCTCTCCTAATCCTTTTGTTGTATATTCGAAATCAGTGTGTGAGGCTCTGATCAAAAATAATTTTTACAAAAAAATCAGAATACTACTTTGATGTATTTTGTTTTCCTTCGGGTCTAATTTTTTTTTCTCATTTAGTTTTCTGCGGCAATGTTTTGATCAAGACTAGCATCAATTGATCTCAATCATTAAAAGTGAGGAAAAATATGTTCATGATTTGATGCCGTCCCTTTTTTTATTGGACAGAAATATTTTTTTTCAGTTGTAGAGGTCCAGTGTGACATACCAAATGTTGTGGTGCACAGAAGTCACAAATATGGTCTTAAAAGATGCAAAAGACTTGAAAGAAAAATATCATGAAAATGGATCTCAGACAATTGAAAAAAATACCTGTATTACAAAAATGTGGTTTGGGATTGCATCTATTGGGTTTCAAATCTTAACAGAGCTGATTATACATTTTGCTGATAAAAACAAGAACATACAAGAAAATAAAACTCAAAATATTTTTTCAAAGACATTTAATTCAACATTTGTTGAAATATTCATGTAAATTCTATTTATGTACAATGCAACATACACACGACTTCCATGAGATAGCTTTAATGAGTGGTAGAATAATTTGAGAGGTCATTTTCACAAGTGAAGGGGCAAGCCATTTCACATGCTCTCCTTATACAATGCATGATGAAGAGACACAACTTCAATGAGATCAGCAAGGGATCAAGCTATTTTGCCTGCTCTCCTTGTCTAACAATAACAATGCTTGCCAGAGCTGTGTTACCACAGTAAGTCAGTAACCAGTGCTCCTTTAGCCAATCAAATCCAAGGATTTCACTGATATTGTCCAAACTGACTCGCTAAGCTGGGAACTTCCATTAAAAGGGACTGGAGATTTGTTTACATTCTTTCTGCTTTTATATTACTTGTTTGTCTGGTAGAAGCCACTTTCAATATTCATGAATACATGGATCAATATACATGTATCGTGGGATACCAACACACTATGTACCGTGACATGCATTTAAATGATTAAAATACATCATTCTTGATTATCAATCCTATATAAAGTCATAAACAATGCAGTTATTTTACTTCAAAAATGCATGCTTCGCATGTTCTGGGCTCTGTAACACAAAGGTTTGCGATGGATTGCTAATATAAAAGAACAGCACTGATTGGTCCCAGTATTTTAAACCAAATGCATGTGTAACCTTGATATTGATTGGTCAGTTCATTTAGCGATTGATTGCTATTGTTTGTGTTACAGAGCCCTGGCGTGCATTTCAGCAACATCTGTCATCTATAAAGTTGTCAGTTACGACAGCTTTCCTTGATTTTGATTGGCTGAGAAGCACGACTCCAGGGAAAAGGATTACATCTTGGCTTGATGTTACTTCGCCCCCAAAATGCCAAAAATAGCTCCAGAAACTCAAAAATTTCGGCCCTAAAGAGCTCCGAAAACTAAAAAAGGAGTCCTGGTAAATCCCATTCATTACAATGATAAAACTTAATCCAATGTTTCAGAACCAGGCAGTAAGTTGTGAAAGGTAGCCCCTGAAAAAAACAAAATAAATTTTTGGCCTGCCATTTACTGTTATCCTGTTGGAAAAAAATAATCATGGTGGGACGTCTGACAAGTGCTTCAGACCTTCATGACACAGTCCTCTGGTATGAATATTGCTTCCACTTGGCCATTTATTTGACTGACTGAATGAATAATAATAATATAGGTACATGTATATTTACCCACGGAAGCCACTTCAGTTCTGAAAACTGTTCTCCAAGTGGGCTCTGCTATTATTACCCCAGCTTCAAGCTATTGTACAAATTGAATTTTACAAAGACTCGGCAGACTGAACTGTAACAGATGACGATATGTATGTACAGCAACTCCTTCTTCATACTCAGAATTTACCCCAGAGACCCACTATTAAAAGTATGTGTTATTCACATACCTTCAAAAACTGAATAGTTATTGGGTTATGGTGGTATTGGAGAACAAGATGGGGCCCCTTTACTGCCTTCTTGAAAGAGCGCCATCCTAATCCGAACTCTAGCTAAAAATAATGGAAGGTAAATTGTTGAGGAGGCTAAATTAAGGGACCAATTCGATAAAATATGTGCCATTCACATCCTTCTCAAACTGAGAAGCCAGTGGCTTTAATGGAGGTATTGGAGAACAAGAAAGGCCACCTTTCCCATTCATTTACCATGGAACATTTTCATCTGATCTCTAGCTGAGAAAAATATTTGACTAGTTAAACGAAAATGGCAAATACCGAGGAGCAAATAAGTCATTCAAACATGAAGTTCATATATTTTCCTTTCCCGACTTCAACTAGACATTTGTTAGCTTCATGGTATTTGAAAGGAGGTCACAAAGTGATTCTCATATTTTTTTTTTAAATCTCAAACTCTCATTCATCATGCACCACTCTAACCAGAGACCGATTTCATAAATCTTGTTAGAATAACAAATTTGTAATAACAGTTAAAAGCTACTGAAATCCATCAATCTGATTGGCTGATAGTAAATTTGTTATAGATATTGTGCATTTGTTATTATAACAAGTCTTTATGAAACCGGACCCTGATGTAACTTGACCCATTGACTACCGAATTATGTAATCCCATATGCTTTGTACTGGGATTACCTGACAACAATAGGCAATGGGTTAAAATAATTAGATTAGCAGTAAGAATTAATTAATATTTTGGTGGTGGAATAAAGGGTCCCCACTCGTTGATTTTCCAGTATTTGTAGAAGGCCCCTAAGCTTCCGAAGGCTGCACATGCACCGGAACCGACTCCCATACTTTGCACTGGTGAGGAGGAAAACAAGAGAGATGGATCAAAGTATTAGTCAAGTCATAAGAGAAAATGAGATATTGGTTTGATGATCAAATGACAGGTCTGGGCAATTTAAGAAATCAATCTTAATCTCCACTATTACCATAACCATCAACATCATCCTCATCATGACCACCACCATTCTGCGTCATCATCATCATCACCGAGGTCGTCATCATTACTATCAACATCACCATCATCATCATCCATCATCACCACCATCATCACTATCACCATCATCATCATCACCACCATCCACCATCATCATCACCACCATCCATCATAATCATCACCACCACCATCACCATCATCATCATCACCATCATCATCACCACCATCATCACCATATCATCATCACCACCATCCATCATAATCATCCCCACCATCATCATCACCATATCATCATCACCATCATCACCATCATCACTATCACCACCATCATCATAATCATCACCACCATCCATCATAATCATCATCATCACCACCATCATCACCATCATCATCATCACCATCATCATCACCATCATCACCATCACCATCATCATCACCATCACCACCATCCATCATAATCATCATCATCACCACCATCATCACCATCATCATCATCATCATCACCATCATCACCATCACCATCATCATCAACATCACCACCATCCATCATAATCATCATAATCATCATCATCATCACCACCATCATCACCATCATCATCATCATCATCATCATCATCATCATCATCATCATCACCACCATCATCATCATCACCATCATCATTATCATCACCACATGTGTTCATGAAAAGTTCAACATCATGCCTATGTTCGCCAAAAAAGATGAAGGCCACTTACTCCTAGCTCCTAAGAAGAGGCCTGATGTACATCCACCAATGAAATAATTGAGGGGCGTGTCCTTTCCTCTGAATGACGCAGTGGCACCTGTCGTCGTGGCAAAGATGGCACCTACAGCAGCTGTGATGAAACAAACACAAAATAAATCAAGGTAATATTTGGAAAAGAACAAAACTTGTACTTTAAAAAAAAGTGACTCAAATGCTTGCACCTCGCTGTCTATCAAAGGACAAGTCCACCCCAACGAAAACTTGATTTGAATAAAAAGAGAAAAAATTCAACAAGCATAACACTGAAAATTTCATCAATATCGGATGTAAATATGAAAGTTATGACATTTTAAAGTTTCGCTTCATTTCACAAAACAGTTATATGCACATCTCGGTACGCAAATGAGGGATCTAATGACATCACTCACTATTTCCTTTGTATTTTATTATATGAAATACGAAATATTTGATTTTCTAGTCATTGTCATGTGAAATGAAGTTTTAATCCTCTACCGTGGAAACTGAACATGTGGAATTCCATTATTTTAACATTTTGTGCTTCAGGCAAGGAGGTCCTAATCGTCAAATTCGTAAAAATTGAAATACTGTATAATTCAAACAATAAAAAACAAAAGAAATAGTGAGTGAGTGACATCGACTCTCTCATTTGGATGTAACTGATTCGTTCATATTACTATTTTGTTAAAAATAAGCGAAACTTTGAAATGTCATAACTTTATTTTACATCCGATTTTGATGAAATTTTCCGCATTGTGCTCGTCTGATTTCTCTCTATTGATTCAAATCAACATTTTTCTGAGGTGAACTTGACCTTTAAGAGCAAATGATTTTCACGAAAATCTAACAAGATAATGCACAAAGATGAAGAGGGTTACCCAAGCTTGCCAAGAGAGCTTTTGTGTGGAGGAATGGTGGAACAGAAGAAAATGTTATATGAAGGAGTGGATACAAAATTTATACACAGTGTAGGGTAAGTGTGGGTGGTTGTTGGAAGTAGCTGCGACAGCTAGAACGTGGTTTGCATGGATGAAGTTTAGGGAACATTCATATGAAAGATGAAACAGTTTGAGTGAAAATGAGATGGGTATTTTGAGGAGGATGGGGAGAGCAATGGCGAGAGCTAGTCTGCTGTGCAAACCCTTCACTCCTGCTAAGGGTCTGAATGTGCAGCCTACTAATGCCTTGTGTACTGAAGGCCCCCTCGCTCAGAAGTGAAAGAGTAAGTTTTGTATGTGGTAGTCTATGCATGAAACCCACTTGTTGATCAAAGTTTCAATTAGGGTCTGTGCCTGCAGACTAAGTGAGGGCTATATGTGGTGTAGATAGAAAGAAGACAGAGGACTCAATGCATATGTTGGCTAGGGAGGAAGCATTGGACCATGTGTACCTTCAGGGTTCCCAGATTTTCCCTGATGAAGTTTAAAAATTCCATGATAATTGTTTAAACCCATTCCCAGTTTTGTATGTTTTCTAAATTATTGCAGTGAAATACATATTCAGTATAAAAACAATTAATGTAAAACTAATAGTACCACCATAACCAGTCATTCCATGGATGATGTTTTGATATGCAACAAAGTATAACAGAGTCTTACTACCATGCTTTCGACTTCTGGGCTGATCAAAATTCCCTGATTTTTCCCTCATTTGAGGCATTTACCCCTGATTTGAGGTATTTTTTTTTATCAAATTCCCTGATTTTTCCGACTGGAAAAAGTAAAATAATTTTCCCTGATTTCCCTCATGGGCTGGGAACCCTGACCTGAGATCTCAGGCTTGAGTGAACGCCCAACTTCAAGCCTTGTTTTGTCTTTTTATATTTGTTAACTCTCCTAGAGTCCTACATTTGATTTTCGATCAATTAGTTGTGAAAGTTATTGTTGATCAATATTGACAAGTTATATATCATTTGTAAAGCTTAGGATGTGCTTTTTCATTATTCAGTGTCAATAAAATTCCCCAAATTCATTTTGGCAACAAATCGCTGATTTTGGAGGGGCTGGCTATTAAATTGAATATTCAATATCTTACCACATGTAGCTGTGAGTGAGGCAGTCCTGAGCGCTGATTCGGCCAAACCCTTGGGACTGATGGCCAACGATAGAGCACTTGCACCAGCACCTGTATAAAGATGGAAAATGACAACTTTTATAATTACGGAAAACTTCAAAAAAAAATTGTGATTCATTTTACTAAGTGGGTGTTTCATAAAGCTTTTGTAAGTCCGTAATTCACAAACAACTTGCAATAATGAAATTTTCTTGTGCTATTGGCTCTGATTCTCAATAATTTGTATTCTCATCAACTAATTAATGCTGAATTTTGATCTTTTAAATTCTAGAATGTATTACTATTATACAGTGCAGTGATACAGCAGTGTTGCATGCAAATAGTATTGGGTTGAAAAGCACCAATTACATAATTGTACATTCAAAACTGATGAAGCAAGACCAACAACATTTTTTTTAGTTCCTAGCTCTGCACATTTATTCAAGAAATTTTAGAAATAATGCAGCCATATAACAAAGGGGCGTCGAGTCGGGAGGGATTAGGCATGTAAAATTAAAAGAAAAAAACACAAAATTATCCAATATTTGCATTCCTACTTCTTACAATTACCAAATTTTTAAGACAATGGAATTAAATTAATTAGAGAGTCTAGGGTTTAGGATTAGATCAAAATATGTTTAGTTAGAACATGGAACTGGTTAGAACCACTTGTTCACTGCTACCATCCTGCCTGTGGAGAATCTACAGGTAGGACTATGGTATGCCAATGTTATACAGAGCACACACTTTAAAAAATCATTAAAATATCACTTTTGTTACCAAAATTACTAATTTCCATACAGTTGCAATTTATTTTTCATTAGTATAATTTTTGTATTTACCAGAACGCTCAAAAACTTGAATTTTGGGCATATTTTTGTGTACGCCCTCTATTGGTGGAGAGTAATATGGCAAGAAAATTTTCATTTTTCAATCTCTATTTTTAATTAAGAAAAAAATAATTTCCAAAATGAAATTTACAATAAGAGTAAAGTTATATAATGAATAGCTGTAATGAAAATTGACAGTGTAAGAAAATCAAGCATTTGTCCCACAAAAAAGAGAAAATAGGCCAAACATTGCCACCCTTATTTTGCCACACATGGAGATGTAACTGAGAACATGGAGATGTAACTGAGAACAAGGATATATCACAGGGCTCGACACTAGCGGCGGTCCGACGGTCCCAGACCGGTAAAAATCGCCGTCGGGCCAGTAGATTTTCAAAAATAGGAAGATTTACTGGTCCGACATGACCAGTAAAAAATATCATTGTCGGGCCAGTAATTTTTCAAAAAAACAGCAAGATTTTAAGTGTCCGACATGACCAGTAATAAAAACCATTGTTGGGCCAATAACTACTCCAGAAATGGTCAAATTCACTGCAAACCATTCCCCCCCCCCCCCCCGATAAATTCTATCATTCACACACAGAATACACACAGAATGAATCGCACGTAATTGCTACTAGAGCAGATACAGTGTACATATGTAGCTAGCGAGCCAGCCACACAACTCACGTGGTAATTTCTTTACTGGCTACGCGAACGAAGCTTGGCTAAACTCTGGGAGAAATCTCTCACAGAACTGTCAAAATTCACGGTTCATACTCATGAAAGGCTCTTATAATGTCCATATTTCCTAAAAATTGGAGTAACTCTGTCATCTGTAAGCAGTAAAAGGGTACATTTTCACTTCTGTTTGGTTCAAACAGATCGGGTTTCGGGTGGTATCGTCTGTATACATATTAGCCCCACATATGCATTTATGTGTGTGTTGATACACTTGGTTTCTGACTTTCTTTCGTAGCTATTTTAATTGAGCCAAAAAAGAAACATAATTTATGAAATAGTTTTAGCTTTCTTCCTCTGTTTTCTTCCCTTCTTTCTTTTCAATCTTTCTTTATTTCTTTCTTTCCTTCCTTCTTTCCTCCCTTCTTTCCTTCCTTCCTTCTTTCCTTCCTTCCTCCTTTCTTTCCTTCCTTCTTTCCTTCCTTCTTTCCTCCCTTCTTTCCTCCCTTCCATCCTTTCTTTCCTTCCTTCTTTCCTTCCTTCTTTCCTTCCTTCTTCTTTCCTTCCTTCTTTCCTTCCTTCTTTCCTTCCTTCTTTCCTTCCTTCTTTCCTTCCTTCTTTCCTTCCTTCTTTCCTTCCTTCTTTCCTTCCTTCTTTCCTTCCTTCTTTCCTTCCTTCCTTCTTTCTTTCTTTCTTTCCTTCTTTCTTTCTTTCTTTCTTTCTTTCTTTCTTACTTTCTTCGTTTCTGTCTTGCTTTCTTTTTGTCCTTCATTCCTTCGTTTTACGGGGGGGGGGGTCACGAAAGGCTAGAAAAATAAACTTGCGCCTTTTTTTTTAATGTTTTCTTTATTTTTTGGGACCAGTAGATTTTAGGTTCGGACCAGTAAAAATTTGAAAAACTGGGTATCTACTGGTCCGACATGAATAGGTTGGACCAGTAGAAAAAATGGGTTAGTGTGGAGCCCTGTATATCATAACCTTGTTCATTGAATGAGTGGTTAAAACAATGCATCACATTCACACACAAAAATACATTAGTTTTACATCTCATGACATTGGATTTTAAAGGTAAGGCTGAAATCCAAATGCCTATCAAAAAGTTCAAGTGACACAGTCTACAAATAAAAACTAGAACCATTTTGCATTGAGCTCTGAAATTGAGAAAAGTCTGGAAGGACTTCCATATATATGTCCCCTCAACTAATTCTTAAAAATAGTGCCCCAAAACCCCCTTCTGTTTTTCTCTTTTTTCTTCTTTTTTTTCTTCTTACTTCCGGTGGGAACTTGGATTCGAACCTCTCGCTGCAGAACGAAGCATCTCCAGTCTGTCGCCTTCACTGAGCTAGCAGGAATTGTTGAAAGCCATGGGTTTCATAACAATTATCAACCGATATTACGACTAGTCTCCAAGAGTATTGGGTATTTATATTTCTGATTAAATAAACCGATGCCAGGCATTGGGAATTACACACACTCAAATTTTTGACGGAATAAACAGCCATATTTTGGTATGTATCCAACTTTTCCTTCTTAAATCTCTTAGATATATGTTAGATAATTCTTGATAAACCTTCTTCATATTTTTTTTTAAATTTTAATGGAGGGGACATATGGAAGTCTTGCCAAAAGGCTCAAATTCAAATAAATTCAATTTCATATAAAATTTGAGGATTTTGAATTTAATTTTTACTTTTTTAGGATGTTCAAATTTACCAAGCCGTTGATAAAACATATACAGGGCTTATGACACATTCAAGTTAAGCTTTAATATCTAATGTCCTATATCTATCTTAGTTCAATTCTTTCAAAATTATCACGGATTCACGGATGCGAAGCTGCAGTTGTTTCTTTTCAAGTCAAACAATACACTAACTGCGGTATGTGGGACAACACAATTAACGTGAAAATTTAGGAGGGGATAACTCACCTGCAATGGACGAGAAAAACGTGATCTCAAGGGTCCGGATGGTCGTATCTTTACCATTCAGTGAATCGAATTTCGGACGTATCATTTCTTTTATTTCCGGATCCATTTTGGAGATATTAATTGCACAAAATTTAAGAAAACCTGGGCCAACCTCCTGCTGCCAATATATAGTGGAAGTCGATATCGATGAGCGTTTGCGGGGTACGGTACGTGGGCCTGGGGGTCGATCTTGGATATCTTGAGCGAGACAGCCCGCAATTGGGGGATCAGGGGTCCGTTGCATAGACCGGGGACAAGGTAGACTTTTTTCATTGATCATAGTAGTCTACTTCAGGGTGACCAGACGTCCTGTATTTCCCGGGATCGTCCCGTATTTTGCTCCTTTGTCCCGTCGTCCCGACAAACCTTCCCGGGACGCCTATTTGTCCCGTATTTCAGAATATTGAACAAAATTTAGTAAAAACATAAAGTGACAAATTTTCATCAAAATAACCGGGCAAAATAACCAACATAATTATGACGAAGCAGAGACTATACAATAAAATCGAGAACTGTAAACTTTCGGGAAGTTCTGCGGTAATAAAACTGGCCTCCTGCCTGTGTGTGACAGGCTACTAGCTAGGCATGTAGGATCGGAGCAGATTCTCAATGGTGCAAACAATCTCACACGATAAACAGTTTTTCCACCAAAATAATCACAAAATCGGCGGGAAATATTCATAATCATATTATGGATTATCAGATTACTGATATGGAGATGTAATCGGAGGAACAAGTTATTGAGTTTTCATAACTAGATCTAGTTGTTTCAACTTTCGTTTTGAGTCTTGTGATCTGTGCGAACTTACAATGGGATGGGAGAGATGTCTGTGTATGATGCCGCAATGTTTCATCTAATTATTAATTTTGACCATGTTACACTTTAAAATTTTATTCATTTCCAAAACATTACATTTTCTCAATTTTAAAGAAACATTAAAAACAACAAATATTATTATGATTTTTGTTTGATTAGATTTTTTTTACTTGAAACTTGAACTTTCGTCCTCTTTCTTTTCTATCATTCTTTCTTCATCCTTCTATCCGTCCTGATTGCCGTTTTTGTTCTTTACTTTCCTGGTCCTTTTGTCTCTCTCTCTCTCTCTCTGTTCACTTTTCTTTCTTTCCTTCTCTCTCTTACTTTTTTCCTTCTTTTTTTTTAAACTTTCCTTTGTATTTCCTTTATTCCTTCTTTCCTGAAACTTTTCTTTGCGTCCTTCGATCTCCCTTCCTCTCCGTTTTCTTTTCGTTCTTTCTCTCCTTTATTTTCTTACTTTTTCATTCTCTCCTCCATTATTCCCTCCCTCTCTTTCACCCTTTCATTCTTTATTTTTTCTTCTAATTCTTTCCCTTATTATTTCTTTCCCTTCCTTCCTTTCTTCCTTCCTCCCTTCCCCTTTCGTCTTTTCTTCTATCTTTCTTTCAAAGAATGAAGGAAACATTTTAATTTCCTTCATTCTTTCTTTTCTCCTTTTATCTTACCTTTTCCTTTCTCTCCTTTATTTTTTTTTCTTTCACACATTTATAAATCTTCCCTTCTTTTCTTTTTTTTTCTTCCTATATTCATTTCAAAGAATGACGGAAACCTTTTTTTCCCTCTTTTATTATTTTTTCATCCTTCTTTTATATTCTAACTTTCTTTTATTTCTTTTTTCCTTTCATTTCTCCCTTTATTTTTTTTCTTTCTTTCTTCGCAATTCATCTCTTTTCTTTCGCCTATTCTCTCCTTCATCTCTTCCAATTCTTTATATTTTTTTCATTTTCCCCTTTATTTTTTTCTTCTCAATTCATCTCCTTTTTCGTCTATTCTTTCTGTTTTTCATTCTTTCGTTCACCCTCCCTTCCAATTCTTTATATTTTTTCACAAGTCTAACATTGTGGCCTTTTTGTTGATCTATTTTTATTAAGACCTGGCTCGGTCCATCCGCTCGTGCAGCGTGCTTTGACGATTGTCCCGTATTTCATTTGTGAAATCTGGTCACCCTGGTCTACTTTGAAATGAAATATCAATCGTGCATATAAACTGGCATATTTATGATCGAGGTCATCCCCTCATCCGAGATTATTTTCTCCTTTTTTTTAATTAGAAGAAAAAATAGGGTCGAATACAATTAAGGCTCACGCTAGGGTTTGGGTTTGTATTCAATTGGAATTTTGTAGGGCGGATCTGCACGGATCCAGGATTTTCACCTATGCAAAAAGAGAGTTCACCTGAAGCTAAGTAGTACCCTAAAAAATATAATTCTTAAAATAAAAAATTACAATGGGTGGGGCACGGCATGCACCCCCCTCCCCCTCCCCAGATTCACTCTTGGTAGACACAGCCCATAGGTATCAAGGACTTTCATTATTTATAGGCTTCTAAATCTGAATTTGTAGTCTTGATTTAGAAATTACCACTGACACAGATTTAGCTCAATTCTTTTCTCTCGTGACATCACTTTTTTAATTTCGCATATATCCCAAATTACCCCCCCCCCCCCTCTCTCTCTCTCCTCACAAGGCAAGCTCACCTCTTATAGGGCACATTTTGAAATTAAAGAATGAATGGTAAATAGAGCCGAGCACAGAAAATATAGAGGGTCAACATGGCCGAGGGTTCACTAGTCGAGTGTTTAACGGTTTGTCTACATCAAAATATTTTTTTTCCGTTTTAATAGCCTGGTGCCTGTTGCATAAAACTTTATATAAGAATTTGCAAAAAAAAAGTTAAAAGCTACTGAAATCTTTCATTCTGATTGGCAGATTATAAATTTGTTAGACATTGTGCATTTGTTATTAAAACAAGTCGAAATGGGACCCAGATCTTTGATGCAATCTGAAATAATATAACCTGCAATTATTTCAACAAATTTCATGTGCATAGAAAACATAAAAACGTATGCAGATTCCAGGCATAAGAACTATTAACAGGGGCCACGGAAACAGGGGGGGGGGGGGGGGGGGGCTTCAGCCCCCATGCTTTTTTTCCATCACCGTTCACAAAAACGTAAAAATTATCATCTGAATAAGATTTTTTGCATGGTCAACTCCCCCCCTCCCCCCCCCTACTTTCAAAACTGTTCCGCTGCTTCGATCTGATCAAAGCAGACAATAATTTGATGTAGACAAAACAATGGTTGGGTTTGTGGACCCTCCAAATCAAGAACTTGCTGAGGCCAAGAACATCACACAACAGATAAGTATTTAGTTCTACACATTCATTTAATAATTGCAATAAATATGAAAATACACATTCTGTCTACAAATACACTTATATGGCAATAACATGATCATACAGAAACAGATATCACTCAAGGTTTTATTTTTTTGCTTTTGATAAAACACCTGAAAAAAAAATTATTTGATTCTCGCTTTTCCCCAAAAAATATGTTGGTCTCCTTTTGGATACATGTTTGCAGTTTTATACTCAGTGCTCTCTTAATTATTACATGTGAAATGTGAGCAAATGATGGAAGAGAGACAAAATAAACTGAAGAAATTAATACCATTTCCAGTGCAGTATGAGGGGTCAAAAATATAGAGAGGATGGGGAAAGAGAGAAATAGAAGCAGAGAGAGAGAGTGAGAAAGGAGAGAAAGAGACAGACTGAGAGAGTAAGAAAAGGAGATAAAGACAGGGAGAGTGAGGAAGAGACAAAGCGAGACAAAAATTGAGAAAGGAGAGAAAAAGACAGAGTGAAAACGAGAGAAAGAGAGAGACACAGACAAGAGAGATCGAAGGATACAGCCAGACATGAAGTAGAATTTTTTGTACTGGATGTGCATGTTTATGAAGTGAAAAAGAATACAAAACAAATACCTACAAATTTAAACAAAAATTTAGCACAATTAACATTTTTTGTTCCCATTGAACTCCATTCATGGCAAGAAATTATTTGATAACAAGCGTATAAATGCCCAATAAAGGAATGTATTGTTGTATTTCAGTTAATTCTGTATAACAGTAAAACCAAGTATGACAAGATAAATAACACTAAATTAATCTGAAATTAAACTGTGATTACCAATATGCAAACATGTGTGACAGATGTCAGACTAGGTTGAAAGTTCTATTACACAAAGATACAATTTCACTTTTTACGATTTTATATGTATTCAGCTTAGGGCTACATGTAGCTCTGACTTGCACATGCTTCTACATAGTATATCAAGTACACAATGTAACATACCGGTATATCACAAATAGCAGTTACGTACAAGCTGTATGATTGCATACTACTTTGTTAGTATTCTGCAGGCACAGACCCTAGTTTCTCCAATTTTCATAATGCAGAGTCTGGAGTAGTGAGACTAGTATGTGCTATGGCTGGCTCTACATATTTGACAAGGACAGAGCCTTTGGCATCTAGTCTTCAATCTAGACACTGTGGACTGTATTCTGAAGTTGGGTTTAATTCAAATTCTGGTTTTAAATCGTGGTTTAACTATGGAAAGCCAGTTGTTACATAAATCTATAACAGTAGAGGTTCAATGTATCAGCTCATTTGACTCCCAAAAAATTATAACTGCCTGGGAAGGATAATTATGACAGTTACCTTTACCATTAAAGAATTAGTAAAGAGCACAGTAAACATGAGAAGCATTCACTGTAAAAAAAATAATGATACGTTTGGCTTTCCATAATTCTAGCAAAGAGTTAGACCACAGTCTAAGTTAAACCCGACTTCAGACTACGGGCCCAAATATTTTGTTAAAAGGTCAAATCTTAATCAGTGCTTGCAGGCTACTTTGTTGGCTCATGCCTAAAATAAGCATCCATCAAGAAAGCCAATCTAAAATATGATTCATTATGTTTCTAATGCATAATTTGTCTAGTAATTTTTTTCTAAAAAGTCACTCTTTTATGCATACTGCTTTTAAAATGGTATTTGACTCTTAAACCTGACAAAAGTAACAAATGTTTAGTCTGGGGCAAATGAACTACACTAGCACAAGTGCTTCATATCATAAACTGGCAAGTATAGCGGTACAAACAGCATTACAATAAAGTGTGAACATGACTAGGATGAAACCCTGTTTCTTCAGTTAGAATGATAGTAACATGCATACACCCTGTTCATACTATCCATTTGGAATGAGTGAAATTTTTATCACAAGTGAGTATTCACACAAGACTAGCATACATAAAACTTGTTTAAATTTCAGGTAAAGACCCTAAATTTCAATCTGGGGCAAATGAACTACAATAGCACAAGTGCTTCATATCATAAACTGGCAAGTATAGCGGTACAAACGGCATTACACTAAAGTATGAACATGACTTAGATGAAACCCTGTGTCTACAATTAGAATGATCATAACATATACAAAAACCCTGTTCATACTCTTCATCTGATTGGATCAAACTATGCTAGCCTGACGTAGTCTGCAGGCACAGACCCTAATTGGAACATTGATCAACAACTGGGTGTTCACACAAGACAAGGCGCACACAGATAAAACCTGCTGTTTCAATTTCCTGAGCGAGAGGGCCTTCACTACACACATGATTGGTGGAGTACAGCAAGTCTGCATATGCCGACTTAACCTAAGACAAGATTGTAGGCTGCGTATTCAGACCACTGAACTCAAGTGAAGGGTTTGCACAGCAGACTAGGCCCGACCCTTGATGTGCATATCTGAGGCTGAAGGAGGAGACAATGGGATCCTACACGAGTGCTCCGGTTCCAGCAGGATTTCCACAAGCACACGTCAACTTTTCATGGATTGTATGTGGTGCTAATATATGCCAATACATGTTCGTCCGGCAATCTCCTGAAAGTCATACGATCATTCACATCATCTTTGTGCACATGGTACGCACCATGGGCCCGTAACACTAAGGTTAGCGACGTACGCTTGATTTTCACAATTGATTGTACATTGTAGTCAATGCAATCAATCATAGAAAAATGTTTTACGATCATTGCTAAACTTTGTGTCACGGGCCCCATATTGCGATTTCTCTCATTGTGCGTACCTAACATCACATATAACGCAGAAGCAAAAAGCTACTTTATTATCATTGAAGAGATGGTATGCACTAGATCAGGCAATCTCGCCAATATGAACAGGGTCATTATAGCATTTAAGATGATACATACCGTGTATATTGAATACTCTATGCTGTGAAAAACATGAATACTATATGCTGAACATGAGAATGAAACAATGATATGTGTAATACAACTACACAACAATACTTGTACAAATCACAAATGCTATTTCATAGTTTTATACAGTTCTTCAATTCTTACAGATACAAATAATAATATAGGGTATTTATATTGCGCACATATTCACCTTATTAGGTGCTCAAGGCCCTCCTATATTACCCGGCTAAGCTAGGCGTTTACAGCGCACACAGCTTCTTGAGGAATTACTTCATACCGGTACCAAAAAAAATCATCTAATTGACCAGCATCCCCCAAACCATCAATAGGTCGCCTGGGAAAGTTCTCTGTATACAGCAAAAATAGGGATTTGGTCTACACAAAGCAAACAAGTTTAAAAGTCAGCTAATTTGAAAGAATGACTCTTCTTCAGACGGTCCAAATTTCAAGTTGTACAGCTGTATATAAAACAGAATGCAAGAATTTCTTTGACACAAGCTTCTGAAGACTGCTTGCAAACTTCAATGAATTTGCACGGGGTGCGTTCTCATAAATCGCTTAGTTTCGTCTACATTCAGTCAAGTAATTTTATGGGTTATTGTTGATCAATTCATATACAAGTATTATTTTAAAGCTTGTGTATAGTTTTGGTAAATCCACCAAAATGCACCTATCACTATTCCAATTCATTGCTAGCTAATATGAATGGATATGCCCTATAACAGTTATGATGTGGAGGATATGAAATGAAAATGTGTTTTACAGGATAAATTTTGCGATTTTACATGGAAATTTAACTTGATCGGGTCACCTGATCAAATTAAAATATCTGTGTGTTTTTGTCTTTCAATTAAATCCTATTCCAAATCATGGAATGGGCTGAAACTTTCAAGATATGTTCTTTGTCTGTAACTTTTGGATATCTAATCACTAAATTTATAAGATAAGTGCTTGAATGCCCATTTTTAAAATTTAAAACAAGCATTGCCGAGAGAGGGCGCTATATATCCAAGATTTGAATATTTGAAATTTTCTCAGAGAAGTGCAGTTGGAAAAATATCTAACGGTCTCTACGCTTCAGTAAGACTGTCATATTAGATGATATTCGATTATCAATCACATTATTGACCCTTTACCAAAGCTATACACAGGCTTTAAAGCTTAAGATGTGCTTTTACAAACTCAATAAAAATCTTTAAATTCAGTTTGGGCTACTTATTGTTGGTTAATTTGGTTTTGGGGTGACTGGTCATATATATGTTTCTGATACAGGTTGATGGCAGTGACTACTGTCCTGGGGGGGGGGGGCACAGGCCGGATATCCCCCTACCGGATGGACAATGTGATGTTATGAATCTGTAATAGCTCTATGCCTGGATAAAAATTGAATCTTCCACTGGTTGAAGTTTGCAGCCTCATAAAGGCTCACCAAAAACAGGAAAATTCATCCGGATCGTGAAAAAAAGGTTTTCTCAAACTGTAGTATTGAATCAAACATTTCTAGATTAAAATGATAGATGTAGACTGGTAGATCCAATGGGGCGCAGAAACCAATGAATACCGGTGTGCCTAATCCTTCAACGAGGTTACGGGGGGGGGGGGGGGGGGGGGGGGGGGGGTTCATTGAAGTAAAACAAAGCATATGTTATATCACATCATCACTTGCTATTTCAGATAAATATTGGCAATCTAGGCTGGTCATTTAAGTAACACATGTACTGGTACGGTACTACACAAATACATTACACATAATTTATACTATGTACATTCTAAACAAGAACATTAGAATTAAATGACATGAATGAATTTGTACACATGAAATATACAAACTGGCACATGCTAATGTACAAATTAACCCAATCAATGAAAACAAAACTGCATGAATTATATCGTAGGGTTTGAAAATAATCACCTACTTGTGAGGTACTTCCTACAATATATATAGAAATAAAAATTAAATGATCTGAACATGATACCTCAATTTCTAATACTTACAACAGACAGTTAAAAAAAATCAAATGTTAACTTTGACCAGTTTGTCTCAACACTAAAACTGTAGCATTGGTATAGATAGACAAGGGTGGAAAATATGTAAACAATACACATAAATCTATACAGTTAGATCACAAATTAAAAATAACATAAAATTCATAATCTAGAGAACCTAGAGTATTCACGATTGTTTGATTGAATAAGTTCCACTGTCATGATTTGATATATTGACCTTATAATGGGACACAAGTTAATATGCCAACAATATTACTGTCATAATCCAAGGTCAAATGAAAGTAAATGTGGTGTGTTTTTGAAGGTTAATATCTTCTTTCTTCCTTACCATCCATTAATTTCATTATTTTATTTCAAAACCTTTAAAAAATATATCGTAAATCGAAGTACCCTTCAATTAATTCACATACATATCATAAATCTTTGGTAAGGATTGGTGTTGAAAAAAAGTGGACATTTCCTACTTTTAACAAAATTATCATAACATTTATTTTGTTTATTCTTTTTTTTTTCATTTGTTTCAAAACCTTTCAAAATATATTATACATGGAACAGTCTTCATCTTCAATTAATTCATGTACATATCATAAATCTTTGGTAAGGATTGGTGTAAAAAAAAGGAGAAAAAAAGAGCAAGTTCTTACATTTAACAAATCATAAAATTGATTTTTAATTATTTTTTGGTTGAAACAGTGCTTTCAAGGAAAGGAGTGTTATAAATTAAGCTTCCTTCAGTCCCTTTAAAAAATAGAAGATTGCTCTGTGAACAAGAATCACTAATAGTTCATTGTGTGTTTAAGTAGGACAGCCAATTTAAAAAGTATACTTTTTATGGACATGCTTCATAAATCTTCTATAATCTAAGCTGTATGAGAAACAAAATATTGTTTCTTAATCACTTTAGAACTACTAAAAAAAGTATTAAGACAGCCCAATTTTAACCGAAGTAGCACCAAAATAAACGAGTGATATATCAATTTTCAGCAAAACATTCTTAGGGTGGGACCATTAGCAAGGTATAGAGAGAGGGGAAAACCCCAGTAATTATGGCGAAAGAATGGGCTTGAGAGAAAGACATAAACAGTGCTGCAAAAACTTTGCAAACGACTTGCAGGTCAGTCATACGATCTAAAAAGATCAATCTCAAATCTTGTCATTGGCTGCAAATTTGCAATCGACCACTGCATGGTGTGCTTGTTGCAACAAAAATTCTAGTTGATTTTTAGCTCGGCAATCAATTACAAATTTGCAATTGATTGACACTTGGTTTCTTGCATCATTCCTATAAACACAGAGAATGAGAGAAGAGTGAATGTATAGAAAGAGACACATAATAACTTTCACAAAATTGGACCAAACTTGAACCAAAAATGGAAGTAATGTAAAAAAAAACAATTCTATAAAACCTATTTTCACCACAAGAGGGAGCCCTGTAGAGAACCGCCTATCGGGGGCGTGTGAGGAGGGTGAAATTGAAGTGCCGCGTCTCGGGAATCGGATGCGAGACCTCGCCGAATGCTATCTTTTCGGTCTGCGAGAAAATGATCATCGCGGCGGTCAGGAACGCGATCCAGAGGAAGAATCCGATGGCGAGACCCACGTAACAGAGGCGCCGGGTCGTACCCGAGGCCCGCTGGGCACCGATGATGTCACCTACGGATGCACGATCACGAACCTGTGGAAGGAAACAGGTTTTAAAAGATATTTTTTTTAGAGACTTTGATGTACCACTGACAGGCAGCTTCGGTGGACTGGACTGCCTGCTTCAACTCAGCCTTACTTTAAGCCAACCAGATACAAGGATTTCAGTACATTATAACAAAAAGGCTCTAATACAAATAACTTGGTTCCAAATTGCATTTGAAATTTGCAACTTATCTCTTTGTTTTTTTAATTTCAGGGGCAGGGGGGACGGGGGGGGGGGGGGGGTGACCAGCAAAGCCCATTTCCCCATGCTTTGGTAGAGTTGGGAACAGACATTGACTAGAGTTGGTCTCATGTAAAGATAGAGAGCACATCATGAAACTTTGGAAGAGTTTCATAACAACTTGTTACAATAACAAATTTACAGTACCAGTTAAAAGCTACTGAAATCCTTTAATCTGATTGGCTGATAGAAAATTTGTTAAAGAAATTGTGCACTTGTTAATATAACAAGTCTTTATGAAAGCGGATCCAGAAGTCAGTGATTTTTGCTATTTTCTCTGAGCCAATCAGATGCAAGGATTTCAGTAGCTTATAACTCAACGGATCTCGATCTCACCTGTCTGGACTTGAGGATAGCGACAAGTCCAATGGGAGGAAAGAAGACCAAGACGAAGATGGCTAGACCCAGATAGTCCCTGCACGGAGGACCATTGTACTGTACCCCTATGACAGAGATATTGGACACCACTGGCCGTACCTGGAATTAAAAGAAACAGAGAGAAAGGTTTCATTCAATATCATATTTTTTGTTTTAAGCCTTAAAGCATGGCATTATTATCAGCCTTTTACAGCAACACCAAATTAATATTTTTATTTTGAAGGGCGACCTTTCACAACTTACTGGCCAACTCTGCATTATTATGATATTAGCTTCAACATGGCAATGAAAGGGGATCTTTCACAGGCTCTCTTTTTATTTTCCATGGCTTTTTTACATTTCAGGGGCAAAATCACATGGAGGCCCTATGTAGATTTTTCTGTTATATTATACTCACTACACCGACCACTTATTTCCTTCTAACATGTTTTAGGTATGCTTCCAGAAGTTCAAGGCATTCCCTTTTTAAAAAAATAGACATTAAATTAATGACCATCATATTTTAGAAACCAAAATTCACTTCCAAATGTAAAAGGGAAAGTGAATATACATATACATCATAATTTGCATAGCCCTGTGGTGGGAGATTAACTGTTTTCAGAGTTGGTTGCCCCCACCCCTTCTGTTAATTAAATAATAAGCAAATTAGACTTACTGCTTGGGTATATACTCCAGGGTACGATGCGTAAGGTGACCGCATACCATGATGGAAGTTGTTCTCTTGAAGCCTTGTGTATGCTGCAAGAAAATTTCAAAGAAAAAAAAATACCTTCTGCAAACGTATCACAATTCACACAAAACAGCAACACAATTTCAAGACATGTTGCAAAACTTTGAAAAAGCCTATAAAAAATCAGTGGTATGATAAGCTAATTGAACATTCCAGGGGGAGGAAATTGGAGATTTCCAATTACTGGTATATGAAGCAAACAAGTGAAATATCAATGTTTTAAAAACAATATATTCCACAATCCATCTTCAATATCCATAAAATAATTTCACATTCTTCCCAAGTTTGTCCTTACCCTCAATTTCATTAAATTTGTTTTTTGTTTCTATATGTATGGAATCTAGTTTCGGTTTGGGGGCATACACTGCAGAGAGCAGGCTTGGCAGGGAGGACACTAATTTTTACACTCAATTTATCGTTACATATTCAATTGCAATATTTATCTCCATACTCTCCTTGAACAAGAAAGAAAACAACAAGACAAGTCAACAACTGAACAAGGCCAGGTTATAATAATATAAAGAGCTCTATTCCAAACATGATCATTTCCTGCCCATGAGAGGTTAAAGTCAGGTAAAACTGACATGTATTCAGGGGCGGATCCAGGATTTTGAAATAGGGGGGCGCCAGCGGCGAGGGAGCGAAGCAACCGAGCGGGGAGGGTGTGGGAGGGGGATCCCCCCCTCCCACGGCAAGGACTTTTTCAAAAAATCATGTCCAAAATTCGTATTTTGAGAGAGCACCTTTAGAAGAAAAATACACACTTAACCCTAAAAAGACTGGGGGGCTGATTCAGCCCCCCCCTCGACATTTTTCGCGATAAATCTGCTGCGCAATTTTTTTTTACCGTGTCGCTCGTTGACTTTTTACTTTCAAGTTTTGCGCAACTTTTGAGACCAAAATTGTGACCCCGGGTACGCGGTTCCAAAATTACACAACATTTCGTAAGTGCATGCAGACCCAAAATTACTCAAAAACGTGAATTTGTGTACAAATCCAATGCAAATAGTGTTCTTAGCCAAAATTCATAAATGTATCATTATATTTCCTTTTACTTTTTATAATCAATTAATTTTATCTTGTTTATGGTCAAAATAAAGTCCCCGACAATTTCCATTGAAAAAACAATAAAAAACAAAAAGTCGAAAAACAAAGAAATACATAAGAAATTTAGAAAACAATAGAATACATAAGAAAATAAATTTGATTTTGAATTTTTTTTTAATCAATTTGATCAGATGCCTATCTAGAGTATGTGAAACAAAAATTAGCATTTCAGGGGCATTATTTTATTAATTAGAACAAACTTATGATTTTACGCATAAATTATAGCATAATTAATGAGACATGAGATTTTTTGCCGAATTTGATGTTATAGTTTTGTAGATAATGCCATGGGTAACGCGTGTGCCAATTTTCGTCGCGATCGCGCGATCAACAGCCGAGATCATAAGGGGGGCTGAATCAGCCTCCCCCCCAGTCTTTTTAGGCGTTGAAATAGCCCAGTCTATTTAGGGTTAAATCACTGTAACTTCATGAATAAAAGACACATACTGACTCATTTAGGAGCTGGTTTCCAGTCACACACCGTATAAGCGGTCATTCAAAACATACATTTGGCAAAGGCTTTTCACTTGCTTGCATCGTGTGATTGAAACGTCAAAATTAAATGATACGAAACTGAGACTTGTAATCGATAAGTTCCGAATAATCCATTCTCTTTATTGTCATTTGTGTATTTACATTGTGTATTTCAAACGAGAATTGTTTAGTCGTATGGCAACATGCATAAAATTTGGTTCTTTTTTCCCCAAAATGCACAGCAAATTGTTACAAACTACAGAAAAAAACGACATCATCTTCTGGTAATCAACCTAATTTTCCCTCGTATTATTTTCAAATCATCTTCAATAATCCAGTCATTCTGCACAACCTCAAAGTAATATGATGCTTCTTAAGGGGATTCTCATCATTTTTATCGTTTACGTTCAAAGTCTCTCATCGCGTTGCCATCTTAACTTATGACCAGCCAGGATGAAATTGTATTTATTTTAACATAAGATAATCAATTTTTACGAAGCACTTGTTAAAACTATACCACAAATAATTAAATAAGGTCAATGATAAAATGCTAGAAAATACATGTAAGGAGCTTTGATATCCAGTCCATAATTGTATAAGTTATAACTATCAGTGGCAGAAAATGTAAAATAAACCCAGGCTCGTCTTCGGTATACAGAGTTCAGAAGGCAATTTGTAAGCTTTTCATTTATGAAATTACAACTTGTTTAGACCATGAATTCATATAGGCTTCCAATTTGATGTTTTTTCTACATGTTGAATCAATGTATACTAGCTTTCCAACCAACAAAGTAAATGTTGTAAACTGTATTGATTGCCTTCTGTTGGGGGACGGGGGACGTGTTCTCCCTCAAATATTTCGGGGGAGGTCGTCCCCCCCCCTAGATTTTTAAAACTACATTGTATTTAAGCTTGTAACCGATTTTGCAATCGGCAACCGATTTCATTCGATTTCACAACAATCGGCGATCACCTGCCGATCTTCGATCATGCCCCTTGAAGGAAAAAATCGGATATAAAAAATCGGCATAGATCTAGTTACAGTGCAGTCAGAACATATTTCAAGATTGTTCTATTTAGAGCTTGTTAACAATGGAATAGTTCGAACAATCAGATTCCTGGAATGTCAGAAAAGAGTCGCAACAATTTGACCTACTTATGACCTACCGGTAGCTGCGCTGACTGGTATGGTGGGAGTGGAACTTTAGATGAATGTATTGTATAATACAAAAAAGGAACATGTACTTGTACTGGGATTGTCATTTATCCCGCCCATGAGTGCACACAAAGGCCAATAGCAATGAAGTTTGAGAGCTGTGTGTGACCGCATGGGTGCATGAATATTACATGCATTATGTATGCTAGTGCTTATGCTGATAAATCCCGCCCATGAGTGCACACAATGGCCAATAGCAATGGAGTTTGAGAGCTGTGTGTGACTGCATGGGTGTATGACTGCATGAATGTGTTGTACGCATTATGTATGCTAGTGCTGATAAATCCCGCCCATGAGTGTATACAATGGACGAATAGCAAGGGAGTTTGAGAGCTGTGTGTGACCGCATGGGTGCAAGAATAAACATGCATTATGTATGCTAGTGCTTTTGCTGATAAATCCCGCCCAGGAGTGCACACAATGGCCAATAGCAATGGAGTTTGAGAGCTGTGTGTGACCGCATGGGTGCATGAATATTACATGCATTATGTATGCTAGTGCTTTTGCTGATAAATCCCGCCCATGAGTGCACACAATGGCCAATAGCAACGGAGTTTGAGAGCTGTGTGTGACTGCATGAATGTGTTGTAGGCATTATGTATGCTAGTGCTTACGCAAATCCCGCCCATGATGAGTGTATACAATGGACAAATAGCAAGGGAGTTTGAGAGCTGTGTGTGACCACGTGGGTGCATGAATGTGTTGTACGTATTATGTACGCTAGTGCTTTCGCTGATAAATCCCACCCATGAGTGTATACAATGGACGAATAGCAAGGGAGTTTGAGAAAAGTGTATGATTGAATGCTGTGTTGTATATATGCTAATAGGTCCATGATGCTAGTGATTGCCCTGCTTAAATCCCGCCCATAAGTGCACACACGACCAAGGGACGAATAATTGCAAGGGAATTTGAGAGCTGTGTGTGTGCATGGATGAGTTGCGTGTTGTACGTGCCAAAAAGTATAAAGTAAAGAATTTTGCGCTAGCCCGTTCATGTCTGGGCGGTACCAGTTTTCGGCTCTGCCCCAAAACTATCTTGAATTGTGTGCTTGCGCGCATTTGGTAATTCACTGATATTGTTGAGAGGGTGGATATACGAAAGATCGATACTGAGGCGTGACTTAACTTTTTCGAGGACTGATTCGGAGAAATGATATACAAGTAAGCTATTTTCACAAAATGGGTGTACTTTGGAATGGATTTTGGGCGTGGCTGTAATCACATATTATAATGAGCGAACTGAGCTGAGCCGATCGTTCATTGACCTGTGATCTATGAGAATTATTTTCCTTTGCTCGGAAGATGCGTCATTCGGTTTTCTTTCTAATAACAATCACTCATTTTGTTGTAAAGCAGTAACACCTCAAAACCCTTTTAAAACATGTTCCAAACGATCGCGCATGTCGGCGACTTCCATTCCTAAACATTCGTCTTTGTGACTTTGTCAAGAAGATGCGCGCGACCGAGAACAAAAGTTTTATGTATTCCTTTATTTTTAAACATCGCCGATTCGATTTTCGATTCGATTTCGATTTTAGAAGCTTAACTGCCGATCCGATTTTCGATCTGATTTTTGATCCGATTTACAACATTAATTGTATTTTTTTTTCGATTTTGCTGGCAATTTTTTTTTAAAAGATATATTGTAATCAGCAAACCTATAGATTATCAAACATTAAAAATGGGGTAAGGGGGGGGTTAATGTCACAATTTCTACTTTTTAACAATACACAATGTGTCCTCGGGACGTTTTTCCCCAGCACGAAAGTATTTTTATTCTCCCCACCCCCCCCCCCCGTCACATAAAATCTTCGCTCCTTACGCTGACATATAGCTGCCTATACACAGCAAACGCGGAGTGGGGTCGACTAGTGATTGAGAATATACAATTTTGCTCCTTGATAATTCGTTGGAATGATTGCTTCGGCGAAACTTAGTTGGCGCCCTGGATAATATGCCTCTGAATCTACCAGAAAGTGTAAAAGTTAGTTTACATTAAATACAAATATGTCTGACCTATACATTTCAGTGAAAACGTACATGACCAAGGCAGAATGATAATGCTGCGCACGTGGCGCCCGATATAGGGCTTTATCTTTGAGTGAAGAATAATCTCGGGGATAGACATTATCATTCGCATCGTTGACACTTTCTCTTGCGATCTGTTACTTACAATTTACATGTATTTGCCATAAAGACGGACAAACGCATGTTACAAAAAACACAAAATTTCGGGAAAAAATGATATCCAATCCAACATCTTCACACTGGTCACTGCACTGCAACTCCCGATTACAAGTGGTGCAACTTTCCAACCAATCGACTTGCGCGCCCTGGAATTCCGGAATTTACATATTGCAATACAGTATGACAGAGGTGCATTTGTGCGAACACAAAGGCCATGAGCGTAAGTTAAAATATAGTTTTGACTAGATCTAGCCCTTGAAATTGACTACATTGTACCAATCCAGTAAATATAACCATCCAAAAAAAAAAAAAAAAAAATCCGGCGAAAATAGGGGGGCGCGCGCCGGGGCCCCCCTCTGGATCCGCCACTGGTATTTGCAGATTGGAAAATTAGGTGATCATATAGGCCAGGGGTTCTCAAACTACGGCTCGCGGGCCGGCCCGCAGAGCTTCTCAATCTGGCCCGCGAGACTCTGCTGGGGTTTTTAATCACTTTTAAGTCACAATAAGAAACATAGCTCAATAAGATTACATTGTGTAACCTTGTAGACCTTACCTTAATAAAAATAATGGCAGTCAAATTAATTTAACTTTTAAACAAAATTTATAGATCTGTTCGATCTACTTTTTTAATAGATGACCAGCACTGTTCTCATCTACTTTTTTAATAGATGACCAGCGCTGTTCTCACTATGTTTGGAATTACATACAGGTGCGAACGTGCATTTTCAACAATGAACATTTTAAAGAACAAAGTACCTTCGCAGGGGCCGCCGAACGGTTTTCAAAGTGGGGGACGGCTGGCCGTGCAAAAAAATTACAATCATATGGTCATTACGTTTTTGTACATGGTTTTGGAAGCCCCCCCCCCCCCCCCTGCTTGACCAGTGAACATTTGTACCAGTGCCTTCGTCTCGCAATTACACCTTTTGTGCCAAGGTTCAAGCAGCTTGTTGCTGACAGACTGTCACGTTTCCCATGTATTGAAAGTGACTAGGAGACTGACATCCTTGTTAGAGTGACGAGTCTACAACAGACATGCTCTATTATTCAATCTACTGTGACTACAAAAAATATTGATAATTCAAAACATTATCTGTCTCCCCAATACCAGGTTTGAATAGGTACAAATACGAATCTAGTTCCTTTTAACAAAGTAACAATGTGCTACAATTTTGTTATCATTAGTATTGACTCTTGTCTCTTGCTGTATTTTGAATTTTTTTATAATTTTGCCTGCGTTCTATACGGTATGAAACTATTAATAATTTGTTGGATTAAAATATGCTCCCATAATAAGGGCCAGATTGCACAAGAAAGCATCTAGGACCCCCGGCGACCGCAAGGCAAGGGTCTTTGCGAATCGCGCACATTTTTTTTGTCAAGTATCCACTTCACCCTGGCCCTTAGTTTCAGGTTTACTTGGAGTCTCATCTGGTCCCTCATGAAGAAAGGGTTTGAGAACCCCTGATATACCTAGCAAGGCAGGGGTACTAAAGAGGCATGATTTTTGGTAGGCCTAGCTAGGTCCAACATTTTTGAAATGGCTTCACTCACGCTGGACACACTCATTTATCGCACGCACTTGTTGTGTACATTGTCAATACAACTAGACCAGATCATGTTTCACGACAGTCCGTCCTAAAAACAACATATCTTCACATCATTTTCATCCTAGACATAACTCATTCATACACTGATATCATTGAAAAGATATTGATTCCATTTAATCAGCAAAATTGTATTATTCGACTTACGGGCAGACATTTTGTAATGTTTTTTCGTCCGGATCAGCTACAAGCTAACCTCTGTTCTCCATCCATCGCATATAGATCTTTATTTACACCCGATCGAAGGTGTTTACTATTAAAATATAGGTAAATTATGAAAGAATTTTAATAAATTGAGCATTATTTCGAGCAATTTAAACGATATTTTCATAATTTTACATATTTACGAATAACATTACAGCAAATATTATATCTATTACTATTATTTAAAATGGACTTATCACAGCCTAGCGCCTAGTAATATTTTGAAAAATCTTAATGTACACAATACCCCCGTTTATATAATAGAATAGCCCAACGTCATTGGTCGCTATATTATATACCTCGGCCTCAAACATGAAAATGGATGCATTTCACATCACAGGTTCGGGAGATGCCGCATGCATCTAATTTTCAGAGCAAAACGTCATTTCGAATGTGATTTGGAGATGGAGGACTAGGAGGAGGTCCGGATGTTTTGAGAGAGGGATATCGGGAGATGCCGCATGCATGGGCGGAAATCCCAGGGGACGTGTCCCCCTACCAAAAATAGTAGGGGGACACAATATTGTCCCCCTACTATTTTGGGGGTCTTTTGTGCAAAAGAAAAAAAGTCATTAAAAATAGAAATAAAACATGTATTTTGGACGAGATGACCTTACTCTATTTATTAATAATTTTTTTTTTTGCTTGTCAGGTCAGGTCGAAATGACCTGACAATTGGGGTGGTAAGCTTTTTCCAGCCCCTGGTCCCCCCCCCCCCAGTTGGAGAGAGATTTCCGCCCTTGGCCGCATGCATCTAATTTTCAGAGAAACTGTCTTTTTGAATGTGATTTGGAGATGATAGAGGTCCCGTTGTTTTGCGAAAGGGTTGCCCATTTACAAAGAAATGTTAACAGGGCCTAGAATTTCCATAGGTGGATTCGAGGCCGGGACCACCCCCCCCCCCCTATATATTGGCGGAGCAAAAAGAGAAGGTGAAAGGGGAAAGAAAATATTCAAAAAACAGAAAAGAAGAGAAAAGGAAAGGAGAAAAAAGAGGAGGAAGACGACGAATAAAATAAAGCAGGGGAAGGAAAAAAATTCATGTCACTAAAAAAAGAAAAATCGCTCGCACTTCTCGCTTGCATTTATTTAATGATGCTTGATGTAGTTCAATAGGCGGATATCAGCTTAAAATATAAAGGGATGAAAAAATGACTGTGGGAATAAAAAAAATGGCCAGTCAAGGGATAGTGGAAAGGGCGCCGTATTGTGAGGAGCGGAACAGTTTTCAAACTGGGTAGGCTGAGCTGTACTTGTCAGTTTTATAGCCATCTCCAAGGCCGAGCGAGACATACTAGGCCTATAGGTTAGTGCAGAAGCAAAAAAAAAGGGTTATTGCAAAAGGCTCTCTGAGGGAATGTGGGTAAGAGATATTTGAAGAGTTCAGATCATCCAATGAACGCATGGGTCTCCATACTGATCCTGAATCATACTCACAAGCCTAAAATTTGTCAAAATCAATTCAACCTCTATATAAGCCATAAAGGTAGCTATTATATTAACTTCTAGAAAATGACAAATTTTCGGAGCGGGTTTTTTTATTTGTCAGAATACAAATAGTTAGGTCCCCTTAAAACTGCAAAGCCTATATAAATAAAGCCTTTTTTCTGAGGGGCATTAGCGTACCTACGGGGGGGGGGGCAGAGGGGCCCCTCTGCCCCCCCCGGGCAGACTGCCCCGCCCTTGACGATTCAGAACCCATGCAAGCCAGGGGCGTATCCCTGCTCCCCCGGGCCCCCCGAAAAGTCACAACTCCCTGATGAGCCAAGTGGCCCGCTCCTTTGAACTTGAATTGACCGGGACTTGAAGACCCTTTTTTTTGCTTGTCATGTTTTTTTTTTCTATACGAAATGCTTTATCAATATCATATTTGCTCCTCCCCGATATCCCCGTACAGTTAACATCTTCCCGAAGTGCCCCCCCCCTCGGCCCCCCTTTCCCCTCGGGGAATTCCCTAATAATCCCTGGCAAAAGCTCGACTTTGTTTGGCAACGTCATCAAAACTATTGCGTAATGATCGACTGACGTGACTTGAAAATGGAAGAACTTGGATGATTATGATTGATAGGATAATGATAATAAGCGACATTTCGGACTGATTCGACGGCTTCAAACAGAGGCATACCCAGACAGACTAAACATTGAGAGGCCTATATCAACTATGTGCCAAATTATGGTAATTGGGGGAACTTTTATTTGAATTTCAGTGTGAATCGAAGATTGATAATTGTGGTGTAGACCCACTCGTATATTTTTTTGTATTGAATGTCAGATTATCGTGTCTTAATTGCAAATGTACTGAAAATATTCTAAAAAGCTACACATTTTTTCCCCCAACGTTTTGTTTGAATAGATTTTACTGTTTATACTGTAGTTTATGGTAAATATTTTAAATATCATATCGCAAACATTTACTTTAAAATGCTTCCTTAGACGTATTTTAAATTGTAAACCTGGTTATAAAAAAAGCGTGAAAATTCCAGGCAAGCAAATTTTCAATTCTGCCATGTCTGCTGTGTTTTTCCAATGCAGGCATGACAGGCTATGCCCATGCCATGGACTTGTGCCAGATGCTATATTGATGCATGTCATCATCCCCATCAATTATCACCGTCATTACCATCATCATCAGAAAAATATATCACTATGATCATTGCATTACCAGGAATCATACTCATCAGTCTCCAGCTCCACCATCATCATCGACAATTTTCCTAGACAGCTGGCAGCCATCTGTTTCAAGGAGTTTTTTAAACATTTTTTAATTTTTTAAATTTCTCCTCGTACACAGACGGCTCGCTATAGTCACATAGTGCAGCCACCATTGGGGGCTTCAATGCAAAATCCCCCCAGTCAGTGCTCTTCAATTTTTGTCTTTAATGAAAGGCGACCGAATGCAAATTATTATTCCCTCTTTTCATTAATTGCCCCAAATAAATAAATGAAATTAAATAAAAGGAACAAAAACAGTGACTTACCTCAGCTGTCACATAACTTCACTTCTCTGTTTTATCCAAACTTAATACATTTACATATGGCCATTGAGTCCCCTGTACAGATCGCGCTAGAACTTTGGTCTCGGCTGTATTTGGTGAGTGAAGCCAATGGAGTTCAGCTGAACTACAAACATAACAGAGACCAAAGCTTTTGGTCTACATCTTTCCCTGCAATGTGCTGTTCACCTAACTTCATCACAATCATGTGCATAGGCCTAACTGTTTTGTGAAAAATAAGCAAAATTTTAAAATATCATAACTTTCTCATTTCACATCTGATTTTGATGAAAATTTTCACCGTTATGTTATATAGTTTGATTTTCTCTATTAATTCAAATCAACATTTTTTTAGGGTGGACTTGACCTTTAAATGACAATTGATAATGTCATTTTGTCATCATTTAACTTTTCTGGCTCATTTCTTTGCATGAAAAGAGAGAAATGAATTAGCCGAGCGGAATGCAAGACACAGCAAGATAATAAAGTTACTGGAATGCACTTGTTCACTGCTACCACCCTGCCTGTGGTGAATCTACAGGTAGGACTATGGTATGCCAATGCTGTATTGAGCACACAGTTTAAAAAATCATTAAAATATCTTTTGTGACCAAAATTACTAATTTCCATACAGTTGCAATTTAGTTTTTATAAGTAACTTGGGAATAATTTTTGTATTCACCAGAGCGCTCAATAACTTGAATTTTGGGCATATTTTTGTGTACGCCCTCTATTGGTGGAAAGTAATATGGCAAGAAAATTTTCATTTTTCAATCTCTATTTACAATTTAGAGAAAATAATTTAAAGAATCAAATTTACATAAGAGCCAAGTTATATGATGAATAGCTGTAATGAAAACTGAAAGTGTATTAAAATCAAGCATTTGTCCCATAGAAAAATAGAAAATAAGCCAAACATTGTCAACCTTATTTTGCCACACACAGAGATGTAACTGAGAACAAGGTTATATCATAACCTTGTTCATTGAATGAGTGCTGGAATGCTTGAAGCGAGGCAGTGGCATACCCAGGATTTCCCAAGGGGGGGGGGCCGCCAAAAAAATTGCAGAGATGCCGAGTTCAAAGACCAGCTATGTGTGAGATTTTATGTGAATCTGAGTGAGATCACAGACATTGTGTACAATGTACGTCTATATGGGGATAGGCTGTGATAGTTGCATGAGACAGAGATTTGAGGGGATGAACAAGAGTCCAAAATGCTTGAGTCTCATGCATAATGCGTGAGACTTGGCAGCTCTGAAATTGACAAGCAAAAAAAGGGCTTCAAGTTCAAAAGAGCTGGCTCGTCAAGGATCAGTTGTGACTCGTCGGGGGGGGGGGGCAGTCTGCCCCCCCCCCCCCCCCCCCGGTACGCTAGTGAAGCCAGGCTAGATGAATTAGATTGGACAGTACTGTGTAGTTAAATCAAACCATCGATGGCTGAATTATATTGACAGGACTTGTGTATTTCATATTTTCACCAAACATTTTGCTCTAATTGTAGGTGATGTACTGCTTTATCCATCTCTGAATCTACCCATCCTGCCATCAATGATCAAGGTCACGTTCAAGGGCAATGTGAAGGTCATAGATAACTCAGCAAATAAAGAAGTCAATGATGGCATCACACAGCAGCAAAGAGAGCATACGAAGAATGATTTGGGATTATCTTGAAGAGAACGACCTAGCAGAGTTTCCACGGCCGGTACATCACAGGATACCAAATTTCAAGGTGAGGATCTGCTGGGGCCCGTCTTACAAAGAGTCACGATTGATCTGATCAATCGCAACTATGGAATGCCAGCAAAGTCAACATATAAAATGCATGTTTGTTCCAAAAAAAATATGAATGTATATCCATAAATTCATTGGCCCGAATTCACAAAGGTGGACTCTGCAAAATCCACGGATTTTAGAATCCGTGGATTTTTGAGTCCATGGATTCTGGAAAATCCACGGATTCTGCAGTTTGTGATTCACAAACAGTGGACTCAAAAATCCACGGATTCTACCAGACCCACGGTTGAGTCCATGGATTCAACCGTGGACTCAACCGAATCCACGGATTCAACCGTGGATTTTCAATCAAATTTAGGGACTTCCCCTTTTTGAGACTGCACTGCGCATGCTCAGTGTCATGAAAACAAACATCTGCAGCATATACACAATATACAACAAAATATTATTCTAAAATAAATGTTTGCTGGTACCCCCCCCCCCCCCTCCCAAGAATTATGTTTGCTGGCATTGATTGTTGTATATCTTTACACACACACACAAAAAAAGCACATCATCAGCTAGCTGCACCTGATCAACCATGGCCCTGAAGTGGCAAAAAGCAGAAATCCATTATTTAATCGAGTTAATCTCAGATAGACAGGATAAGATATGTAACTGAGAAACTAATCACAGTCCTTTTTACAGCAACCAATTCCACATCACTAAAGCACCACTGGATCCATCTTTAAGAACAAGGTAATTACTGATTGCCAATTCACTCTGAATCACGCCATGATCATGATGCAATCAGGAAATTAATCATGAATAACGTTTTCACACATTCCAATCCTTTATACTTAAACATCATCACCTAATCTAAAATATCACAGCATTATATTTGATTTTGACACACACAAAAAACATATCATCACCATGATCACTCTTATGAATGGGAATAACATCTGGAATAATTCAAAGCACAATCAATTCAATTTGATAACAGACAACAATTTAATATATTATTTTGTCACATTTTCCACACATGAATAACCACACTTTACATGATTATTTAACTATGATTACATAGATTATGACTGTTAAAATTAATTTTTCTGCAAGTCAAGTGATATGCATGTAATTTTTTTTTAATTTATATACATCATACTATCATGGAATACCATCAACCCTATACAGGCCTCGGAGCCCCCCCCCCGCCCCTCAATGATTTACGCAATATTTTCGCAGCGCGATATTTTTTTAACGTGCTCGCTGACTTTTACCAGACCAGTTTTGCGTCACCGGGTACGCGGTCCCAAAATTACGTAACATTATGTCAGACCAAAAATTGCTCAAAAGCGTGATTTCGTGTACAAAATCAATGCAAATTATGTTTTCAACCAAAAATCATAAATGTATGATTATTTTTAGCTTTGCTGGTTTAAATGTATTTATTTTATGCTGTTTATTATCAGAAGAGTCCCCAACAAATTTCATTGAAAAAACAATGATATCAAATATGCATTACGTGAAATTGGGAGTTGGGAGAAATTAATTGCCAAACACAGATTTACAAACTTTTTTTGAGGGGTTTATATTGTATCAGCAGTACTGCAGATTATATTAAATACTCATAGATAAAGAAATAACAGAAGTTCTTGATTTGTGGATGTGGTTGGGAGAATTCATTTGAATATTGATATCATAAAAACTGTATATAGACATATCTATTCATAAATTAGGAATTATGTTGCAATGGATGACATTGTACTATAAAGACCAAGAAAAACAAATATAGTATACAAATACAGTACCTGACTCATTATCAATATTCATGAAAACTAGGGCCACACATTTTAAATGTCCAGCTCAGACGTCAGATAGGGGTAATACTATATTATATTTATGTTATTAATGTACTTATATTCATCACTCTGTATGATGATTAAGTATTTATTGAATATTGATATATGACTTCGGTATTATCAATTGAAAAATACACGAAGAGCATGACAGTAAGAAAGTGAGTATTTATTTTTAAAGTAAACCTAGTTAGAAGGATCTGGTCTTTGTCTGAATGATTTTCACACTTCTCTAACTTAAAGAAATACAATGGAATTATAAGATTTTGTATATATGTTGATATATCAAACGCAATTATCGAAAGACTCACTTAAATTCTTAGTCTGTAGCGTCTAATATCAAGATAAATGAATTTGTAAGGAAAATGCTCAAGAGCATATTTAACCCTATATAGCCCGGGCTATTTTGAAATTGCATAGCCCGGGGGGCCTATTAGGCCCCCCCCCTCAGATCTCGGCCGTTTATCGACCAATTGCGACCAAATTTGGTGGGTGGGTGTCTCATTATGTATTTTACAAGAATGCGTTGTCAAATTTGTGATATTATCATTTATTTATCTAATTAATTATGCAAATATTCAAATTTTTTCAAGGAATTTTCATTTTTTTGTAGTTTTCCCCCATTTTTTGAGAAAATGCAATGGAATCAAGCATGTTAGTAGCCAGTCATGTAATCTAAAAGACAGCTCACTCAACTGTATTGAAATTGTATAATTATTAGATTATAATAGTAATTAATTATGCGCATATGCTAATTTTTCTCGATAATATTCTTGTTTCCTTCCGTGTTTCCAAATTCTTATATATTTCTTTGTTTTTAATTTATTATGTATTTCTTTGTTTTGAAATCTCTACTTTTTATTGTTTTTTTTAATCTAGAATAGTTGGTGATAGCCCAAAAGAAACTCATGTGAGGAAAAACAGAAAAAAACATTCATCTGACAACACTTATTGTAAAACCCATACATTGTACACACAAAAGTCAATGGAAATTGCCATTTTCGGTGACATTGGTTACGAATATGTGCTATATCTCTGCAAGTGTACCCCCGATTTTCACAAACGGTCTCAAAATGTGCCGGAGATGTAAAAGAAAAAAGTCATGAAATTTCAGCGTATTATTTTTTTGCATTTAGAAATTATCGTGAAATATGTCGAGGAGGGGCCTTTTAGGCCCCCCGGGCTATAAAGGGTTAAAGGACAAATAAGTACTGTACAGTACATTACAAAGAGAGGGTGCTAAATAAAACAATCTAAATTTCAATGCTTAAAAATAGTCAATGACCGCTATTATACTTTAGTGACATTGGAATGATGATAGGAGTACAAGTCACATTATCGACCCTTCCCCAAAAGTTCAGACTGGCATAACAGAGTCTACATTTATATTAAAAATGCAATCTGCACACTGACGGAATACCTGTTCTTCCGATTAAGGAAGTACAGGGCTTGTTCCCCACCAGGACTCCTAATGTAGACATGAGTCCCATCGATGACACCTATGACAACAGGTAGAGGTTCACTACATTCTGTATTCCTCCTCAGCTCAGATCACCCTCACACATGTTGATGAGATGGAGTGCAGTCTCTTTTGAGAAGCGATACCGCATTCGAAAGGCTTTATCCATGTACAACTCAAAAGGATTCATTCATTTCTGTAATCCCATCAGGGTCTGGGCCTGTTGGCTATCTGTGTATACATGGAAAAAGAATTAGAGTAGACAAACATGAAAAAAAATGATAATTCAAGATTCCCTGAACAATAGGTAAGGTTTGCTAACCATTCAGCCCCCCCCTAGTCTTCTTAGGTACAGTATGGAAATAGCCCAGTCTATTTAGGATTAAGTTTTTCTTTTCCTAATTTTGTTTTTACATTAATATGCATTGCATACATCAAGTCAAATGTTTCAAATAATCTGCTGCTTTAATTGCTGTACTCCTTTCATTCATTTTGACTCCATCCATTTTTAAATCTTGAAAATTGTCACTGCTTGTGCAAGTAGGAACAAAAAATTGCCATGTTGGTTTCATCACTAGTGCTTCAACCAGTATCTCCTCCATATAGAAACAAGTCATAATTTTGTCAGTTATAAAAAAGGGAAATATTTTGCAATAAGCACTGCATCGGTTTATTGTTCAATTGAAACAAAGCTTACCTCTCTGAGGCTGTTGACACGATCAAGATGCATTAAATGAGCACGGTGATTTTCTGCCATTTTTTGTTCTGCATAGAAAATGAAATTGACATAGGGTTAAGTTTCAATGGCAAAGAAAATAGTCATAAGAAAAATGAGCATGAGACTAGAATGAGATTCAGTCATCAGTCATTGAGATAACAGTTTGAGAAAATTCTCTAAAATCTGTATTCTGAAAATTGTCTCATCTCTGTAAGGACATCCCCTATTTTATCTCTGAAAATGCCCATTTTTTTTTTTGCTAAAATTAAAATACATGACTGCTCTCCCAAATTTATTTTCTTTGAAACGATTCATCATCTCAAATGAAATCTTCAAAATTGCTGAAAAGACTAGCCTGGAGGTTCCTGGAGAGTAAAAATTAGTCATAGCTGGCCCGTAGGCTTACTCATGACCATCATGACCCTGGATAGTACCAACTGAACTTCTGTCATGTCTGTCAGTTCTGAATCTGAGACTGAGTCAGTGCACCGTAGGCGTAGAACTGATTTTTACTCTCCAGGAGCCTTCAGGCGTGCAGGCTAGAGTAAGATAGACCATGTAGATCTAAGAAAATCCAGCGACAGGGACAGGGGGAATCATAAATTTCGGAAGAACCGAGTGAAAAGGGGAACAAGTCAAGGGTCTAATCGTCTAACGTCAACGAGTACGTCTAGCCGTGTCACAGAGCTCGCGAAAGAACAACACAGAAATGCACTTGTGGGGCTACACAAAACCATTTCCGCGAGAATTTTTTTCACTATCTCGACTCTCATGACCGTACCTAATTATATACATGCATTTATGACATAAATTCGGACATTAATTCACAAATCAATACATAAAAAGTGACAAAAAATATTGCTCATCAAACAAATATGTCAAATTACTCACAATTTTCTCGGAGCTCGGTCCAGCATGTATTTTTTCCACCACTTTCACGTCCAGTCTTCCACCTTAAATTTTGCTGCAAAATTATCGTCCAGCGGTTGTTGTCTGCACAAAGCTTATACCCAAATGCTGCGCTGTGATTGGCCAATTACGCCTAGAATCCACGGATTCTGTGGAGAATCCACGGATTCTGTGGAGTCCACTGTTTCAGACCACCCCAAACAGTTGACTCGAAATCGTGACGTAATAGACTTGGTAGAATCCGTGGATTCGGTCGAGTCCACCTTTGTGAATCACAAAAGCGAATCCGTGGACTGTGGACTCAACAAAATCCGTGGATTAATCCGTGGATTTTGCAGAATCCACCTTTGTGAATTCGGGCCATTGATTTCTTGACAATTTGGTGTGTTCTTCTTTGTTAACAAGACATTTTGCAAGTTTCCTGTAGAAAAAATTATGACCCTGATTTCCATAGAGTTACGATTAATTTGATCAATGATATCAATCATAACTCTTTGTGAGATGGGGCCCAGATGTGCTAAAACAGTGCTTGACTTTACTGGTTGGTGGCCCGGGGAAACCATGAGTGTAGGGCCACCAAAATTTTGAAAAAGCCCGCACTTGGTGGCCCTGATGGGCTACCAAATATTTTAATAAATTGTAATGTTTTGCATTGTTTAAGGGCCATCAAATATGAAATTGATGATTTTGGTGGACGTAAGGCCACCAAGAAAAAAAGTTAGTGCGGAGCCTTGGCTAAAATGATCTATTCAATTGACTGTTCAGCGAGTGTGAACATGATTTAAGTCTAAAGATGGAAGTGCAATTCCTCTTTACAATGAGTTGTGTTTGAAACACTTATCACTTGAAATTAGTGATGGTCGGAAGTAGTGTTTACATGATGAATGGTGGTCAGAAATCTGTGCCGATTGGGCCCAACCACCATAGCTACAGTTTATAAACACTGATATAGAGGTTTTGCAATTATTTAGATTGGAAGTATATAGTAAATCCAACTTTTGGTTGATCGAATGCTAATATGTGTTATTTCATTTTCTCCATGTAGGGAGCAGCTGAAGCCTGCAACAGACTGGGTAGAATGGGGATCTTTCAGAAAGCAAAGACGATAAAAGTAAATCCAGACAAGCCGCAACAACAAGCGAGATTCCTTGCTTTAGAGGTCAGTATATTCATCATAGTATTTTGCGTGTTTATGAACGAGGGGTGCCCTGTCGCACAAAACTTAGTGAAAGATCTTAGTTGATTTTTAGGCTTGAGTGCACATAAACATCAGTAAAAATAAGCATAAACATCAGTCCTAAGATCAGTCTTTTACTTTTGTAAAACCAGACCCTAGACAAAGCTATTTATCCAAAGCAATATTTAGTAAAGATATATTAGTGATTAATGGTAAAGTTGCTTTGTACCCTTGATTTCACATAATAATGAAAAATTTACATCAGCCCTATGCATTAGCACTATGTATTTTGTCAACATAAAACAACCAAACAATCAAATCAGCGAAGTTATTTTTCATTAATACTAAATAGGTTCATTATTGCGGATTGAAATAATCGCTAGAGGGTATTCATTTGTCTCGCAATCTACTATGGTCAACAAGGAAATTCGTGATCACTCTCGCAAAAAGTGTTCACGGGCTTTCTAGGAAATTCGTGATCACTCTCGCAAATAGTGTTCACTTTTGAATACCCTCTAGCAATTATTTTTCATTGATTGACATGTAGGCCTACATATAAAAATACCCGGTACTTGTATAAAAAGTGGTACATTTTGGATGGTAGTTATGTAACAGCTAGTATGAATGTTGTACATTCAGCCTCCCATTTGCTTGAGTACAACAAGCTTTGTATTTCTTGTACAATAATGAAAGAATAATGAAATCAAACTTTACAGGAAAGAAGATAATTATAAATAATTGAATGTTTTTTTTTCCATATATTTGCAGATAAATAAAAGTAGTTGCAGTAAAAACTGAATTTCCAAGAAAGTCTAAAACCAAGAGTAATTGTCATTATATCATTGTGAATTGAGATCAGGTGCAGATACATTTGTGAAAAACGTTCACAGTGTAGATTGTCAACATAGATAACATGCTTGTGGGACAGCAGTGTATTATTATTTCTTGGAAAATGACACAACTTTTGGCTTTAATCTATGCCAATTTCTTAGCAATTACACAATTTCTACCAAAATCCTTTGGCACATATTCTTTGTCTATGCAAAAAGACACTTAGGGGTCATCTTAGCAGATTCAGTTCGAACTCATTTTGAGATTGTTGCCACAACTGTCATTTCTCTTTGATCCTCAGGCACACAAAACTCTGTTAGTCCCTACTCCTCGGCTCAGGACCGGTCTGTTCAATAGGATTACCCCTCCAGCTGGGGCTAACAAGAAGATGCTTAGAACCTGTTCATCTTCACAGGTAAATATCTCTTACCCCCGCCCCCACCATCACTAACATCCCTGTGGCATCGGTTCACCCCCTTCCCTCCCCTCCCAAAATCAAACTTATTTTGCTGTAACCCTTACAGAGATGTCAATTTCAAAGACTAGCTGAGTGTGAGATATTCTGTGACTTGGCGTGAGATCGTAGGCATTGTGTATAAAGTATATAGGAATAGGCTGTGATACAGGAATGAGAAGGAGATTTGGGGGATGAACGAGAGTTCCAAAAGTGGGAGTCTCATGCTTTACTCTTGTAAAACCTGCTGAATTTTATGTAACTAATATATTCAATTTGCCCCCCCCCCTATAAATATAATTTGATAATGAATAAATGAAAAAAAGTGTGGTGACTGATCCTAATTTCCATCATCATGATTCTGTTTTTGCAAAAGAGGTTAATAACAATTTGAAATGAAAATACAATCAGACCATCCATCAATCAATCAACCGATCGATCCAGTGGCAGACTGTGACCCGGAGGAGACAAAGTATTGGAGGGGCACAGCATTGTTCACTAACATCACAGAGCCCCTCCAATCATTGTCTCCTCAGGGTCACAGTCTGCCACTGGATCAATCAGTCAATCAATCGATTGAACAATCAGTCAATGAATAAATTCAAAAATGGTGAATAGGGTTGGTGGGGGCTCAATTTCTTCAATGGGTATCTAACTACATCGGTTTGAAAAAAAACATGTTTGAACTCTTCTATTCTCCAGGGTTTTTTCTACTGCTGCATTATTGATAAAAGGCAAACATTTCTGTGACGTTGATAAGAAATACATTTTAGTGAGAAGTTTTATTGTAAAAAAATTATTGCTTTTGCCATGAGAGAGAGAGAAAGAGAAGAAAGGTACTTCAGCAGTCACAGCTCATTTTGCTTCTATGTCAGTTATAACCTAATTTTACATGAAATTGTGCTTTGATTCTAAATACAGGGTGTGAGGCAATACAGCTCACCAGTAGGCTTGGATGCAGCGGTCAAGGTTGACCTGGTCATCATCGGGTCAGTTGCTGTCTCTCCTAAAGGTAACACTGTCAAACACATAGAAAAAAATCTTTGTTGTTCAATTTTGGTCCCTCAAATTGGCAACATTATCATGTTTCTTTCATTGTTACAGTTTACGTATGTTATCAAAAATAATTACAGATTGATAAATTGATGAGGAATGTCTCAAAATTGAGAACATTACTAGTTTTCTTTCATGGATAAATTTCTCCTGTTTTTAAGTTTATATGTTTCAGAATTAACTATACGTATTGATAAATTAACGAGGAATGTTTTTTGAAGTTCAACATTTTCCAGTTTGCATCAAAATCAGCCTTATTTGAGGTACCTTATGCTGAGTTTTCTAGATATCACTTTTCACCAGGAATTTCTAATTGTTATATTTTTTTATTCCATTTCTTTTTTCATAGAGAGTTATGTGTGTTTTTGTCAATTGAGATCATCCTGCTTCAGCTGTGACTTAATTTTCTTTTTGATTTTGTCAAAGTGATATCAATGTAAAAACCAAATCATGTATCCTGTGGGTAATTGCATAAAAAGTTCAACCACCTATAGAGATGAAGCATCTTTCTGACGTTATTCATTTCAGTTTTCTAGTTCATACGTGAAGTTGTGATTTGCTCAAGTTTTCATGGTTTGAGCAGTTCATGAAGTGATGAAAGAGAGTGGCGAAAAATGGGGATGGAATGTACAAAAATATTTTAATCATGAAATGTCTCTTTTTATCTTTCTCCACTTGTATTTTCTAGGTTACAGGATTGGGAAGGGTGAAGGATATGCAGACATGGAATTTGCCATGATGTCATCAATGGGTGCGGTTAACAAGGATACCGTTGTCATAACGACGGTCCACGACTGCCAAGTCAAGGATGACCTCCCTGACCATTTATTTGGAGACCACGACCTGGGCGTCGATTTCATCGTGACGCCGACGAGGACGATTGAGTGCGAGAATAAGCGTGCGAGGCCGAAAGGAATCGTCTGGGAACTGCTGACGAGGGAGAAATTCTCACAGATTCCGGTGTTGGAGGTTCTGAGGAGGCGGGAAGCGGAGATGGGCGTCGATGTCAGGCTGAAAGAAGAAAGATCTGAAGGTAGTGTTGACTGTCACACAGGAAAGGAGCATATAAACAGAAGAGTAGAGGAGAGGGATAGATTTGTAGACTCATCCACAGCCGCTACTGCAAACAATTATAGCAATGATGAAGCGTCACTGTTAGGAATGCATGGCAAAATGCCTGGTGTGGAGTCTAGTTACAAAGGAAAAAGATGTACATCAGACAGAACGGACACAAGAGTTTCTCAAGGATTGGTGGATAAGAAGAATGGAGACAATGATAAAAATGGGACAGATGAAAGGTCAAAAGCATATGAAATGAAGGGTCAAAGTGCAAATAATAGTCAAAGATCAAAGGGTCATAAGCCAAACTCTGGAAGAAGGAAAGATTTAGCTGGTATGTTTGCGTGGAACTAATCATTTTTGGTTGTTCTTCTAGGTTCACTGATTATCTGCAAAAGTGAGCCACCAGCATTACGTTGGTGATACTGAACAAATAATTAATTTGCAAATTATCCCTCTGATGGATGTAAAATAATAAAATGATATAAGATTTGTATAGCTCATGTATCCACCTCACTAGGTGCTCAAGGCGCTCCTATATTACCCCGGCTAAGCTAGTCTACCGATTCCGTTGCACACAGCTTTTTGAGGAATTACTTCTTGCCGGTACCCATTTACGTCACCTGGGTCGAGTGCAGCAGTGTTGATGAATTTCTTGCTGAAGGAAAACCAGCAATGGCTAGGATTCGAACCCACGACCCTCTGTTTGAAAGGCGAGAGTCAGGACCACTAGACCATGGCGCACCCTAATATCTATTAAAGCAACCAAACTGAACTGAACTGGACTATTTTGTGACTGCCTTAGTGGTGCATTTAGCCACTGCTGTAAAGCCTTCAGTTACATGTTTCACATGACGGCATATTAGTTCAAATAATAATAATCCGCTTTTATACAGCGCGTAATGCATCGGAACAACGTGTCTAAGCGCTTGTTCAAAGGCCATGAAACTCATATTTCTTTGATTCATCAAATCCATTATTGATTATTGTATATTTGATTATTCTTGAGTATTTTGGCTGCCATTGCTCTCTCAATGGATTTGATGGAGCGCGGAAAAAATTACCCCCCCCTTCCAAAAAAAATGTGCGAATTAATTCATTGAATGTCACCTGCTTAAGTTCATTAAAGGAGAAGTTCACCTTGACAAAAACTTAATTGTAAAAATAGCAGAAAAATAATAGAATGTATTTGTGAAGGTTTGAGGAAAATCCACTGAAGATTACCGTAAGAAATTTCAAGTTTTTAATTTGTGAGGCCATAAACGAGCAACTGCTCCATAAGTTATGTAATATAAAATGCATTTTTGTCACATTTTTTATGGTTCTTTATGACTTATTTGTATTTTTTCTTTAGTAGGAAGTGTGAAATCATTTGTGTGTTGATATACTGAAGGTATGCAATAAAAACATTTCCAATTTTCTGAGAAAATGACATTTCATTGATTTTAATAATAATAATAATACCAACATGCTGATATAGCGCATTTCACTGCCAAATGCGTCCCTATGTGCCCTATTGCGTCCTTATTTTATACCATACAATATGTAGGAAAGCTGCTCGCACATGACGTCACAACTCACAAATCCAAAAAAAAATCTATATTAATTTTTTATTCCTTGATGGATTTTCCTCAAACCTTCGTCAATATTTTTTCTGCTATTTTTACAATGAACATTTTGTCAGGGTGAAGTTCCCCATTAAGTCATTGGAATTAGCCAGGTTTCAAACAAATACACAGCAAAACCTGTGGTGTTAACCATTGCACATAGAGGACCACACCAGTTATTTTACACCAGTGTTAAATTGACAGTGTTATTTGAGCACCTATAGGTGTTATTACAACACCTTTGGTTGTTACATGTACACTCTTTGGTGTTATGTTCAACCTCTAGGGTGTAAGTTCAACACCTCAGGGTGTGGTCCTCTATTAACAACATCTGGTGTAAGTTTTAACACCACAGTTTTTACAGTTTACGAACCAGCCTAATTTACACTGATTTCAATAAGGCCTATTTGACATTTCATCTGTCCATACATTGGACCACCGTCCATAAACTAATTTATGTGAAATTTGATGTGTGTGCAGGTTTTTCATATCATGCATTTTGATATAATAGATTATGGTCTTAAAAATGCCAATTGCCCCCATTAAAAAATGATAATTATGATATTTCAGTATTCTATATCTTTATATGTATTAAAAATATATTATGATGATATATTCCCACCAACTGCACTGTTACATTGTTTTGTCTGTTAGTGTGCATGAAATTTAAAGGAAAAAAATGAATACAAGTAGTTTATTCATCTATTGATTTATTTTACATTTATTCATTAATTTGATAAATCTGAAGGATTTGTAGGAATGAAAATTGATTTGAGAACTGGCATGTACAGAGGGGGTGGGGGGTCTTGTACCTTCAACGGCCAAGGAAAAAATATATAATGTTAATTTCTGAATATCATGTCAATTATATTACAAAATAGGATTTTCTTTTTAAAAAAAGAAGAAAATTGACTCTGTGGCTTTGCTTCCTCTAGATTTTAAAGAAATTTTGCCACACAGCAACATTTTGCCACCTCATTTTTTTGCTCATTACACCGCTTGGTTAGAGATAAATATTGAGAAAGTGGAAGAACACAAGAAAGTTAGATATGAATTTAAAAAACTAAAGAGAGAGAGAGGGGAAAGGAAGGAGGGATGGAGAGCGAAATACAATGAGAGGGCTGTGAAGAATGATGGTGGATCAGTTTGATAAGATGAAGTGAAATAATGTGTTTGTGAAAGGGGTGATCATATTAGCCAGTTATTAATGTTGGCTGGGTGAAGGAAGAGAAAGTAAGTGAGAAAGTGGCGGTTGTCAAAGAGGAGGAAAGGAGCGGAGAAGAGGAGGGAAAGAGAATGAAAGCAAAAAGAGTGGACTAGAAAGTAGGAAAGAGTGGAGAGGTAGAAAGGAAGGAGAGAAAGAAAGGATGAAAGTAAGAAGAAAAGGATGAGGAATGAAAGGTAGAAATTACCGTGGTTAGGAAAAAGAGAGCTAAGTTAAATACAGGGGGGGGGGGAATAGTAAAGACGAAATAACGGAATGGGTGAAAATGAAGGATAAAAGTAAAGATAGAGAGCGGTGAAAAGGAGAGGTCTGAGATGAGAAGGAAAGAAAGGAAAAGGAAGGTGGGAAAGGAGACATGCATGGGAAAAAGAGAGTTAGAAATAGAGAAATGGAAAAGAAATGTAAGTGCCAAAGGAAAGAGAGAAGAAAAAATGATGAAAGTACGAAAAGAAAGTTGAGAAATGAAAGTGAGGTACGCAGCGCTCTTTGCAATAAAAAAGAAGGAAAATATGAACTCAACATTTTGAAAGGTTGGAGGAGTGACAGCCTTTTATGAATGCTTTATTTACCCCTTTAAATTGTTCGAACCAACGCTCAAAATATATTTCGAAAATGTTGTGAAAAAGGGGCTTGGGATTATATAAAAAAGGGGGGAGTGGAAAAGGTGAAGAGGTATGATAGAAAAAAAAAACAAAAACGTCCCAGGGCCCTGGGTGCATGAGAAATGTAAAGGAGCTAAAAAAAAGTAGATAGCTAAGAAGAGTTACATGGCCTCATTGAATATCCTCCTGTTTGTTTCGTTTAAACTGAATTAAAGAATAAAGTGATAAAAAAGTCGGTCACCACCCCCCCCCAAAAAAAATACAAAGAAGTCGCTCACAATAGCATTGCAAGAGGGCGCAATTCCCGAAAAGAGAATTTATTTTCGTTAATTCTGCGCATGCGCATTTTAACTCGAACTGACACTGGTTCGACGACGATCCGGCGAACAACAGTGGGAAAAACCCTGTTTTTAGTGAAATTTCAGGTGAACTGAAGGGGTTGGCTGCAAATCCTCAATTTTGTTACCTTGGAAAGTGTCATTTGAGTAAGTATATCGAATTTTCTTTTCAATTCATTACTCGATCAATGAGAAACTTTGAAGTATTTTTCGGTCGACTTTGTGTGCTCGCGCGAATGATCTGAACAGAGGAGTCATGTGTGTGTGTCGAGTTGGATTTGCACGGATAATGAATGAGAGAAGCTCAGCCTCGCCTAAGCCAAGACCATGAAGCCAACGCAAATTAGCCCCTCAATCCTGCCGGATGCACCGGGGTGCAAAAACTGTAAAATCGGCGATTGTCCTGTTGTGCGACTGTCATTTGTGCTAGTGCAACTTTAGAGTGTCTTTGCTTGCCAAAATATGTACCGTATGTGGGTGAATATGATTATGATGTGTTAAATTTTTTTTTGTCTGATTCATAAAAAAAAGAAATGGAATTGGAAATTGGAAGGCCTTTTTTAATGTAATTTTTAACATTAAAGTCCCCCAAGAATGGTTTGATTCAGAAAACATCGAAAAGAGCACTAAATAATACTTTGCACTGATCGACATCAACAAATTTCCCCACCTGAAATTTAGTGAAAATTATTCGCAAACTAGCTAGTTCCTCAATCACATTTCAAGGCCAATGTCCACCACTTTTCTGAATATCAGGAACGACTGTATTTCGATTTTCGGCTTTGATCTTAGGCATTGTTCAAATTTTCATACAATACAGACATTGCTTCACTTGACTCGAGCATGGCTTCATCATAAGTTTGATGGACTGAAGTTAATGACAAAAATCATGGAAAGAGTGTGAACAAATGGGTGAGCTGCCACAGCACAGGCAATCTTTTGGTCGCTTACTTCAGTCCATATCAAAATCACGGCGAAGCCAAGCTCTTACTGGTGATTTCTGACTGAAAATTGTAACAATGGGGCCGAGATCATGGCCGAAATACAGCCACTCCCGATGGCGATATTCGGACAAGCAGTGGGCATATACCTAGAAGTGTGACTGAGAGACTTGCCATGCCATGGCATTTGTAAACAATTTCATGGTGGGGAAATTTGCTCGAAGAAGTCGGTCAGTGCGAACTGCATTAGTGCCCAGAAAAGTTTAGTCTTTAGATCTAGAACTTTTTGAGGCCTAATGTTTGTTTAATGTAAAGACAATTCTTTGCTGTTACTTGTTACTTAAGAGTTGAGGCTAATTTTTTTTTTACTAAAGCTCAGCTTTAGAGATAAGAGTTAAGCAGCTACACATTTAGCAGCTCGAGGGCCTAAATTAATTCATATTTAGTATAACTTTAGTAGTTGCTGACAATTTTTATTTCTAACAAAGTTTTGGAAATTATTTATCATGAGTAAAATGAAATTATCAAAGTGATGGACAAATCATGACCTCTCTTTCATGTTTCATGCTATGCCTACATGTCGGTTTGGGAACAATTAGAAAAAAAGATGATTCTCATTCGTTAAGTTTAATAAAAAAAAATGATATCTCGAGAGACAATGATTGATTTTTCAAATTTACCTATTCTGACCTCTCCCACATGTATTATCATTGAGTGCGTAATAGATCTTTTTTTCTTAAAAAGGTAAAGTATCAACTTTTATGTATACGTTATAAAATTTGAAGGCATCAGAAAAGCAGAGGTGGGCTGAAGCCAATTCTGTAGTGATTCTTTCAACTGGGGGCAGTCTCTCATTTAAAATAGAAATTTCATTGGGTTTGAAGTAAATTAGAAACAAATTATGCAGGGACTAATTTTCCTAGTATAGCATTGCAATTTGCTCCACATTTTCTAAAGACTGCTGTGCATTGATTAAGTTTATTATATAGCATATTTTTACATAAGACTGTACATCACTTAGTTGAGAGCTTTTCTCTTATGACCAAATATGGTTTATTCCCTTATATGAGGCAAAATTTGTCATCATTAGAGATGTCCGGAAAAAAACAACAGGATAAAAAGGGACAATTTTTCATTCAAGAAATCTGCTCATTGTGTGCCATCATGCCCTGGTGATCCCTTTGCATTTGTGAGAAATGAAGCAAAACTAGGTAACATGTTTTTTTTTAATGAAATTTGGAGCTAAATTATTTGCAAAAGACCCCCTCATGGCCCCCACCCCTCCCACAGAAAAATAATGAGTTTTGAGGAATTTTTTTATTTCATTCTCTGTCTTCAGCTACAGCATTTAGTATCAGCATCAAGAACCTTGAAACAGATTCTGAGCCCCCCCCCCTCAAACAAGCCATCTCAAGTCCTAAAATCCCATACATGATGCAGGATAAAATGCATGCTCATATTAAAGTGATATATGTGACCTACCACCTAAGCTTGTAACCGATTTTGCAATCGGCAACCGATTTCATTCGATTTCACAACAATCGGCGATCACCTGCCGATCTTCGATCATGCCCCTTGAAGGAAAAAATCGGATATAAAAAATCGGCATAGATCTAGTTACAGTGCAGTCAGAACATATTTCAAGATTGTTCTATTTAGAGCTTGTTAACAATGGAATAGTTCGAACAATCAGATTCCTGGAATGTCAGAAAAGAGTCGCAACAATTTGACCTACTTATGACCTACCGGTAGCTGCGCTGACTGGTATGGTGGGAGTGGAACTTTAGATGAATGTATTGTATAATACAAAAAAGGAACATGTACTTGTACTGGGATTGTCATTTATCCCGCCCATGAGTGCACACAAAGGCCAATAGCAATGAAGTTTGAGAGCTGTGTGTGACCGCATGGGTGCATGAATATTACATGCATTATGTATGCTAGTGCTTATGCTGATAAATCCCGCCCATGAGTGCACACAATGGCCAATAGCAATGGAGTTTGAGAGCTGTGTGTGACTGCATGGGTGTATGACTGCATGAATGTGTTGTACGCATTATGTATGCTAGTGCTGATAAATCCCGCCCATGAGTGTATACAATGGACGAATAGCAAGGGAGTTTGATAGCTGTGTGTGACCGCATGGGTGCAAGAATAAACATGCATTATGTATGCTAGTGCTTTTGCTGATAAATCCCGCCCAGGAGTGCACACAATGGCCAATAGCAATGGAGTTTGAGAGCTGTGTGTGACCGCATGGGTGCATGAATATTACATGCATTATGTATGCTAGTGCTTTTGCTGATAAATCCCGCCCATGAGTGCACACAATGGCCAATAGCAACGGAGTTTGAGAGCTGTGTGTGACTGCATGAATGTGTTGTAGGCATTATGTATGCTAGTGCTTACGCAAATCCCGCCCATGATGAGTGTATACAATGGACAAATAGCAAGGGAGTTTGAGAGCTGTGTGTGACCACGTGGGTGCATGAATGTGTTGTACGTATTATGTACGCTAGTGCTTTCGCTGATAAATCCCACCCATGAGTGTATACAATGGACGAATAGCAAGGGAGTTTGAGAAAAGTGTATGATTGAATGCTGTGTTGTATATATGCTAATAGGTCCATGATGCTAGTGATTGCCCTGCTTAAATCCCGCCCATAAGTGCACACACGACCAAGGGACGAATAATTGCAAGGGAATTTGAGAGCTGTGTGTGTGCATGGATGAGTTGCGTGTTGTACGTGCCAAAAAGTATAAAGTAAAGAATTTTGCGCTAGCCCGTTCATGTCTGGGCGGTACCAGTTTTCGGCTCTGCCCCAAAACTATCTTGAATTGTGTGCTTGCGCGCATTTGGTAATTCACTGATATTGTTGAGAGGGTGGATATACGAAAGATCGATACTGAGGCGTGACTTAACTTTTTCGAGGACTGATTCGGAGAAATGATATACAAGTAAGCTATTTTCACAAAATGGGTGTACTTTGGAATGGATTTTGGGCGTGGCTGTAATCACATATTATAATGAGCGAACTGAGCTGAGCCGATCGTTCATTGACCTGTGATCTATGAGAATTATTTTCCTTTGCTCGGAAGATGCGTCATTCGGTTTTCTTTCTAATAACAATCACTCATTTTGTTGTAAAGCAGTAACACCTCAAAACCCTTTTAAAACATGTTCCAAACGATCGCGCATGTCGGCGACTTCCATTCCTAAACATTCGTCTTTGTGACTTTGTCAAGAAGATGCCCGCGACCGAGAACAAAAGTTTTATGTATTCCTTTATTTTTAAACATCGCCGATTCGATTTTCGATTCGATTTCGATTTTAGAAGCTTAACTGCCGATCCGATTTTCGATCTGATTTTTGATCCGATTTACAACATTAGTACCACCCCAAAATCACCAATAATACCTTGGTCACATTTGCTCTACGGCGGCTGTACGGCTGGTCAAAAACAGTTGTTTTATTAATATTAATTCAAACCACCAATATGTAGTTGGTACAAAAAATGTTAAAAACGGCTGTTTTCGAATCGCCGTACAGCAAATGTGACCTAGGTATAAGTTGCCAGGTAAGGTTCTCTGTCAATAGCCAAAATAGTAATTTAGCCCCCAAAATCCAAAAACTAAAAAAATAGCTTATCTGAAAGGGCGATTCTTCTTCATACTGTGAAATTTTGAAGTCGTGAAGTTGAATAAAAGAAAAGATGCAAGAGTTTTTTGGTCACTACTTTTACAGACTGCTTGGAAGTCTCACTGAGATTACACAGTGAGGCAGTATGCACATCTCATGCTTGAGTGAACCCCAAACTCTAAACCTTGTTTTCTCATTTTTTAAGCTCTTGCTAAATTTCCTCCATATTAAATCAAGTACATGTAATGGTTATTGTTGGTCAATTGTAACATATAATTTTAAAGCTTAGGAAATTAATTTTCAAGCTCAATAAAAATCTCAATATTCATTTTGGTCAACTTATTGTTGGTTTAACTTATTGATGGTTTTGTGGTGACAAGTCACATGTTGATTTTGTTTTGTTCTCTGTCTTCAGCATCATCATTGAGTATCCAGCAGAGAGCCTTGATCAAATGGATTCAGATTCTGTGAAGATGGAGACAGATGATGATGACTCATCACTTGAGGAGGAGGAAGAGGAGGAGGGAGAGGAGTGTGAACCCAAACAGGAAGTCTGGGTTCAAAGTTCATCAGGTACAATTTAATTTTCATATATATCAAGATACAATAAAAGTTGTATTTTTGAAACGATTCAAAATTGTGTTATGATTGAAGCGAAGGCTGCAGCAAGATTTCACTGACACCTTTCACTATAACAATAAACCCAACCCCTGCTTACAATGTGCACATGCAGTTGGCCTCCAGTATTAAAGAGGGGTGTAAGAGTTCAGCTTTTAAGCTGAGTTCAGTGTGGTTTTTCAGACTATTTTGAGCTTTTTGTGTACTTTGTATGAAGGTATGGAGCTTTTGTAATTTCAGCTACCGTAAGTAACGGTGTATTAACCGCACCTGTGTATTAACCGCACCCCCAACTTTGGACTAAAAAAAAAAAAAAAAAAAATCTTCTCACATTTACATGCATATTTGAGGTACGAAGAAACAAAATCTAAGTTTTTAAGATTTCAAAGTATCCAAAGAGATTACCGGTATGCAGAAATATGCTGTTCTTGATCAATTCATCTACAAATGTTAGAAAGAAAGAACGGTCCCGACAATATTGGCAACTTACACACTCGCTCACCTCACAGTCACAGTGTACACACACAGCACTGCCATTACATTGCAAACTACGATACAGTACAAGTCATGCCAGTACATCTTATCAAATTATAAAATATGATCTGTGTCTTTCCCAGCGTAGGAGGAAGAAACATTCACATTTCTTGCATCACAATCTCACAATCACTTTCAGAAATTTGATGTCTTAGCATGAATTTTGGATACGGGATTATAGGAAGGTTCAAGAAACAAAGAAATTGGCATTTTTCCAGTTGTTTTTTACGGCTTCGTGCCGTCTCTCTCGTGCGTGGTTTACATGGTATCTTATGAAAAGCAAACAGGAAGGAAAAAAACAAGCTGGCGCGAAACGGGACTTTGAATAGCGCCAGCTTAAGTCGCACTATAACCACATTACAACGCAATCTCTAAGCTCACTCAACTCTCGCTCAGCGGTGACAAAATATTACCGAGTATGCTTGGCGTCTCTTTTAAATTAGCCAGGGAACTTCACTACTTTGAATCGAGAATAAAGTCAAAATTAGTGTCATGAAGGTGGGTGCGTTATGGACAACATTTAATTAATATTGCAATAATCGCTTCCCATTACCCGCGGCTCATACCCCTCTAAACGACATTGCCTGGGTGGCTACGCCCGGCCACTCGATGTGTTGTGAACTGGCAGACATCGTACATGTACGGGAGGGGTTACGGCGGGCTGGCTCAGACCCGTCACCGTGTATAAACCGCACCCCCGACTTTTGCTTCTACCCCGCCGAGAAAAAGGTGCGGTTAATACACCGTTACTTACGGTATATTCAATAATGGTCACTCACACCTGTGAAAAAGATTTGTGATAGGAAACACTAGAAATGCAATCATTCATCTTTAGGAGATTAATGTTTTTTTTTTTTTTAAATTCTTCTCAGATTCTAAAAATTACAAACCAGTTCATCTGAACATCTCCTACCAAATGGGTAGTCAGGACTCTGCCACTCACTCCGGTAATGGGCAACAAGCAAAGAGGGTAAGTCGTTCTTCATCTACTGCTAAATTCGTGAAACTTTCAAAATAGAGCTTTAATCGTGGCACACACTGCATGATCCATTTTCAACGAAAATTGTATTTTGTATTAAATATGAAAGTTCCAACGTTTGAAATAATTTTATTTGAAGTTTGGTGCGGTCACGATTGTCTGCTGTAAGTTCTAGATACAATTCTCCTCTTCCCTATTTCATGAAGAATAAAGGTAGGGAACCATCTGCGCCAGCCGTCCTTCAAAGGCTTACCCCAGAGCTACTGCAAGGGTATAGAATCCTGATAGATCTAATGGGTGATTGTTGCAAGGTTTACCCCAGAGCTACTGCAAGGGTATAGAATCCTGATAGATCTAATGGGTGATTGTTGCAAGGTGGTACAACTCGGCAGACTATGCTTCCTCTACTTGAAATTTTATGTTATTTTCTTTGCTTTAAATTCTATACTCCCCCTTTTCCTACTTTATACAGAACAAAGGCAGCGACCCGTCTGCGTTGGATGTCTTGCAAAGACTCACACCAGAGTTGCAGCAATGTTTTTGAATCTTGATAGATCTGATGGGTGACTTAAAAGAGTTTCTCTTGGCCTTTCCTTTACAGAGCACTAAGTAAGGTGGTGCAACTCGGTGAACTTAGCAGACTGTATATCTCTTCTACCTACTTCAAACTAGTTGTTACCATTTCTTCTGCAAGGTCTATGATTGTCCTTATCCCTTCTTTATACAGAACAAAGGCAGCGACCCGACTGCGTTGGCTGTCCTGCGAAGACTCACTCCAGAGTTACAGCAAGGGTATAGAATCCTGATAGATCTGATGGGTGACCGTTGCAAGAGTTTCTCTTGGCCTTTCATGGACAAGGTCGATCCGGTGCTTCTCAAACTCCCTGACTACTATGACAGGATCAAGACACCGATGTGGCTCACTAGGAGTAAGTAAACAGAAGAGTTGATATATTTCCCAGAAAACATTTGTAGGCTATGATTTTAAAGATGAACAATTTCAGATAACTAGAAAACAATCAAGCATCCATGTGGCCTTCAAGGATTGAGTAAGGTTTAATATGTTGAGCCCTCAGCACGAGATTACTGCTGCTAGGGTCAATGGAAAATGTGCGTACACTGATATCAAACAATGTTCAACGTGTTGGAGTGTAGAATGTTTCCAAAAATGAATTTTAGGGAACGATTTGATTCTGGTATAATCATAGTTTAATCTTGCGTGAATGATCAATGTATGGCAGGTCGACTAAAACGATGGGTGATTTCAAGTACGGTGTGGACCTTTTGGTGTTGGTGTTAGGGCAATTTTCACACAATTATAACACCAAATGTAAAATGAAGATGGTCCCGAAAAGTCACTCACAACTTGTTGAGATGTCAATAATGTGATCTGGATCAGTTTTTCAAACTCTGAATAAGTTTTGGAGCTAGGGGAAGCATTCCAAATTTCAACACCAACACCAAGGCCAACACTGGACTTGAAATCACCCAATCAATACTTGATGAATGACTTTTCTACCTGACTCCCTGATTACTTTCATACTCGTTTTACCCTTCCCATTCTCTCCTTTTTCCAGTTGAAGAAAAATTTGAGGATATGGAATACACATCGATCACTGAGTTTGTTGCTGATGTTCGTCAGATTCTTGAGAATTGTTATCGCTATAACGGACTGAAGCATTCTGTGTCCAGACAAGCTCAGATGATGGAATGCCATTTTGAACAGAAGCTGTCCCAGCTCTCGAGGTAAAGCAAAGACCCCGTTTTGCAAATATTGTTTTTTGTGACATATTTGCTCTTGACCATTAAATTGCTGTTATTTCAGTAGCTTCTAGCTCTGATTCATTACATCATAGCTTTCACGCAAGTGGACCAAAATTCTTCAAACTTGCAGTTTCTTTAAACTTGGTATCATTAAGAAATATTGATTTTCTAAGTTTTATTCATGACAGATTTGCTCATGTTCAATCATATGCTACAATTTCATTAGCTTTTATGTTTTTTTTACATCATAACGAATGATAAGTTCTGGATTGCTATTAAAATTGTACATATTCTCTCAGTCAAGCAAGTGTCTCACTAGAATTGTACAGATCCATTATGGCTTTTTATGCTGAGCTGGAAAGAACAAATCGGCTGTCAATTTAGAATTGCATTTCAGCTAGATATTGAAATTTTTTGATAGTCTTTGAATTGAATTGGTGTGTTAAAACATAAAACACGCAGCTCGCCGGCTAAATATTTTCGATTTACAAACAAAAATCAGAGGGAAATTATGTAATTGAGCATGATCGGTTCATCACGGACGGACATTTGATAGATTTTGAAAGTTTTGAAGGCTTGTAACAAATTAGGAATAAGATGAACAAGGTTCCTTTGTGTTTTATAGTGAAGGGTAGGACATAGTATGCTGAATGATTAAAAAAGTTTGTTGCCATGGTTACCTACAAACACAGGTATCCACTAAATGTGCCATATCACGGACGGACAAGATAGAAATGTGGTTTTTAGAATTTTTGTACATTTTTATTGTTTCTATCTAAACAGCTTTACATGGACCAATTATTGTTAATGCACCTAACACTCGAGTATGTTAGCTTCTATGTTCAGCATATTGAATTCTTAACCAATATCAAACTTCCGAGAGAATTGCAAATATTTTCCATCACGGACGGACATCATGGACAGACATCACGGACGGACACAATTAAAATACAATGGAAGTACTCTGTAAAAAGTTCTTAGTACATTTTTGGTAAACAAATGCAATTGTTTTGATGATTTGTACATATTTTAATAATATTAAACAGTATTAGTTGCACAATCAAGTTGCTACAACTTCAATCAAGTTGCTGCAACTTGATTTAAGATGTAGCAACTTGATTTCTATGCTAGACGCACAGTATAATCTAGACATACGATTACTCTTAACACATTTCTTGTCAAAATCGAACGTAAAGAATAGGTGATGTACAACTGTATAATAAAAAAAAAAAAATGTAAAAAGCCATTGATATGCAGGCAGAAAGGAGCAAATTCACATGACAGTCCTTTTACTTTCAGAAGATGTTAGTATTCATAGAGAATTAGCAAGTGAAAAGACTTTAAATGAAAAATTGACATCCTGGTTCTTCCCGCATACATTTTTTACATAGTTTTTGTGGCTCAACTTACCCCAGACGATGGCACAACTTACCCCACAGATGGGGCAAGTTGAGCAATTTGACATCCTTTTTTTCAAAGGTCACAATGACATTCAGCGTGGGGGTAGAAAGTTATATATAGGTGAAAAATATTTCCCAAGAATCAAATTTAAAGGTAAGGTACTTATTTCTACAATATTACTAGTCATATCAATTCTAACGTGCAAAATGCAAAAAGTGTCACAACTTACCCCGCCTTCCCCTATTGTCTTTTTAAAGTGTAGAATACAAGTAGGTTCAAAATCAACAGCTAGTTGATTATTGATCATGTTGATACAAGTATTTTTATGATCATGATGATTTTAGGCATTAATTTTCCAAGAGCAAAGATGTTTTATTAAGGTCCAAAAACTAAATCTAAAAGATTAACAGGTCACTGATCCTTATGCTTGTTTGTTGGATCAACACTTGTCAGGGGCTCTCTTTAAATCCATCTTTTGCATATATCAAAGCGGAGACACCCCATAACATCAACAGCCCTCATGTATTTAGGCCCTGACCGAATCCAAAATTGAAATTGATATTCCAATCCAAAGCTTAACTTCTAAACACTACATTGCAAGCTTTATGCATTTTCACAGTTTACCAGATTAGCGATTTGCTTAAAATTAGCTCCAAAATGGACTTCGAAAAAAGGTATTCATGTAATTTTCACAAACCTATGTTCTGTTTAGAAGCATTGTGAATCCATAAGTTTGTACATGGAAAAATTGATTTTTCTGCTTAAATCAGATTATGCATTGCATTCTACTTCTTCTCCATCACTTTCTGCAAGCTTGAATTGATGAAATCTACAGCTTTGGACTTGTTCTTGCCATACTTTGTTTCCCGCTTTTTTGGCATATACATGTACATGCAGCTTTTCAACTCTATCTGCATTCCAATAATGCTTAACAATTTTCCTGACAACAATATAGCCCCAATAACGGCCAAACAAAGATATCACAAAAAATTGTGAAGAGTTGTAGGCTTATTCCATTTGAGTTCTGAATAATTCTCAGAGCCATTTTTCACTGCAATTAGAAGCTAAAATTAAACTCATAATCTGCTCAGCAAAGTTTCTCATTTGCATATATGAATCTTTCCACAAGTATTTCACTCGTCCGTCCGTGATGAAATTAATGTCCGTCCGTGATCATTTTTCATTGATTTATTAAATGCATAAAATGTATGGATTTTAGCTATGTTCAAATAAAATGATGAACAGTGTCCAGTGAAATACTTCTACACACTTTTATTTCTGTTTCTATTCTGATAAAGAATAAAAAGCTGAGTCCATAGACATTATCCTAATAAAAATGATCACGGACGGACATTAATTTCATCACGGACGGACGGAAATGTTAACATCTACAAGGAAAGTTTACTTCCCATATTTTTTCCCTACTAATTTATGTTTGATGATAGATTAATGTTCAGAGTGCAAGACCATTAAAAAAATTGGAGTAACTTTGAAAACAATAAAACTAGAGTGAAATGAATTTGAGTGAATTAACTTTGTCCGTCCGTGATCAAATTAATGTCCGTCCGTGATCATTTTTGACTGACTTTATGATATGGATAAAATGTATGGATTTTAGCCATGTTCAAATAAAATAATGTACAGTGTTTAGAGAGATACCTCTAAACCTTTTTATTTTTTATTTCTACTCTGATAAAGAATAAAAAAACTTTTCATCTTTTTTTCCATCACGGACGGAAATTTCAAAATGGAAATGTTAACACCTACCAAAAAAAATTAGTTCCCAATATTCTTTTTCTACTATATTATGTCTGATAATAGAGAAATGTTCAGAGTGCAAGAACATCCAAACCAAATTAGAGTAACTTTAAAAACAATTAAACTAGAGTGAATATAATTTGAGTAAAAATGTCCGTCCGTGATGACAGGTAGCAGCACCCCCATGAATAAAATGGACTATTCCGGTACTTTCGGAATCATCAATCTTCATGAAACTTAGTTTTTTGAAACCTGAGATATCAAAGATTATTTTAAAAGCAAATTTGATAAAAGTACCTTAAAAAAATTTTTTCACCTCAATGCGAACCCTTAACCGATCATGCTCAATTATACAATGCCAAGACATGAATCATGAATCAGATTGAGAAAAAGAAACGTTTGAAATTGGTAAAGTACAAGTTAATACTGATAGAAAGGATGCACAATATATTGATAATTCATTTTTTTTCCATTGTTATGTTGAAATGTTAGAAAATGAAGAAACAAACAGCAAATATAGTGAGTTGAATAATAAAAAATATACAAAAATATTTATTGAATTTGAATTGAATTTATTGGAACATCATTGGCATCTGCCAGTCTTCTTTTCATTAAAAAATATAAAACGTATCCAATTTGAGGAACATTTGAGGTAAAACAAGATATAACATCATATTAAATCCAATTGATGAAAATATGAACAGTTTGCTGAAGCAAAATGCAATTATATGATTGGATTAATTAAAAAAAGATGTAAAGATTGAATAGAAATTCATCTTCTTACTATTCTTTCAGGCATATTAAGGACAAGACTAATTTCCATGTGACCAGTGGCCCACAACTTACAGAGCCAGAAACATCTTCAAGCTCTATGTTTGGTAAGTGTTAACATCTGAAAGATAAGTTATGATTATGCTAATAAAAGTAATGATAATGATTTTTAGACTAGTATTTAAGAAACACTTATATTCATATAGCACTTTGCATTGGACGGTTACATGGAACACAATAACAGATTATACAAAATCATACTGAAAAAACATTTACATTGAAATAACGTTTTGAATGTGTTCCACGTAGACCAAGCTCATACCAAGCTGATACTTAAATCTTCTCTATAACAGGACGCAGAGTCAGCCAGAGGATTCTGGAAAGTAAATCCTCCCTGACACCCGTCGCAGACGCCATGGTGAAGCAACTAGAGAGAGAAGAGGAGGAGAGAAGGAAACAGAGGATTATAGAAAGGAAAGCAGAGCTGGAAAGACTGAACAAGCGACTCTTAGAATGGGAGAAAACAGAACTGTTGGTTGAGCCGCTTGCAACCCAGCTCAAATCCATGTGGGAGGTAGGATAACTTTCAAATTATTAAAAAGAAAATTATTGTGAAGCAACATTTGCTTCATCTAAGATGTAGGGTTGGGGTTGCAATGAGATTTTATTTTTGGTTTAGGATAGGGTGTATTGTTCAATCGAAAACCAAAAGAGTGCTGGTCGATATTTGATTTCAGTGTGAGTCGATTATCGCCATAACACGATGTTAGGACGATATATCGCCAAGTCTGAAAATCCATTGTATCCATTCAGTATGCTCTGCAATTCTGTGAGAGCAGGGAAGGGGGAAATGAAAATAAGGGTGTCAGTAAATGCTTGTCCATGAAAAGCGGGTATTTGGGTACCAACTTTCAAAGCGCTGAGTTGGTTTAAAGCGGTGCAGCATTTGTGGTCAATCAATGGTAATGAACTCTTAACCATAATATGAACGGGGAGGGGGCTGATTCAGCACCCTCAACATTTTCTGCGATAAATCTGCTGCTCAAAAAAATTTTGAGGGACTTTTTACTTTTAAGTCTCGCACAACTTTCTTAGGCGTCGAAAAAGCCCAGTCTATTTAGGGATAATTATCAACAATATTTCGTTCATGTATCGTGTTACTGCTATATTTCAACATAATCATAAAACCATTATGATATATCGTAGTTTTTCAATGTATAATTTCAATAATAACTTATTATTTCATTTATTCAGATTCCAGCCATCGGACAGTTCCTCAAGCTGTGCTGCGAGAACATGTACTTGCCAGAGTTCTCCATCTTTGAACTAGAGAGGGCGCTTATCCTCCCGCAATCCAGCAAACTCCTAGCACGTATCTTCACCAATATTCTTACCACGAGGTACCACCGGAAACGGTGAGTGCATATGCATCATGGAGTAGTGGTTACGACTTCCGTCTCTTATTCAAAGGGTTGTGGATTCAATTCCTGCTTCATGTTTCAGTTTTAATCAGCAAGAAATTTATTCATATTGTGCTGCATTCAACCCAGGTGAGGTAAATGAGGACCTGGGGAGCGTTTCATCAACAGGTTTGTCTGACAAGTTTTCAGATCTGACATCCTGCCTTGATTCTGATTCGCTGAGAAGCACTTTTACTATGGTAACTGTCAGATAAAATGGGATTTGTCAGATAAAATGTCTGACAAGTCCTTCATGAAACGCCCAAGGTAGGAATTCATTCCTTGAAACACTGCAAGGAACAGCTGCTCTCCTGAAGCCATGGTAAATATGCTGCATTAGCGCAGCGCTCAAGAGAATACAGTTAAATTAAGCGTTACGTGCTATAAAAAAGAGATCAGCAAGTATTATTAATATGACACATATCTAGCAGACAGAGGATTGTTGGTTCAAAATCCAGAATGCCTTGTGTTCCCTTCAGCAAGAATTTAATCCACATTTTGCTGCACTTGCTGCACTTGACCCAGGTGAGGTATTAGTCTGCAGGCACAGACCCTGATTGAAACAAGACTAGCCCATGTAAAACTTGCTGTTTCACTTCAGGACACAAGTCATTTTAGGCTGCATATTCAGACCACTTGAGTGAAGGGTTTGCCCAGCAGACTGGTGAGGTGAATAGGTATCCAGTATGATTAATTCTGAGAATGCATTGAGCGCTGCTGATGAAACAGCAGTTTGAGCTAAAACTGGGTTAATGTTACTTCCCTTTTGTATCCATTAAAAAATGGGCTATATAAATTCAGCTTTTATTTTCTGTGGGGGGCTTCATGGTCTAGCGGTCAACAATTTTGTCTTTCAATCATAGGGACGTGGGTTCAATCCCCAGCCATTGTGTGTTTTACTTTAGCAAGAAATTTACCTTCATTGTGCTGTACATAACTGGGTAAAAAGAAATTCCTCAAATGGGAGAGCACCTGTAGGCAGCGCGGCTATAGCCAGGGTAATGATTATAATCATTATAGAGCGCTTAATGGTACGGAACAACATGTCTAAGAGGTTTACAGATATATTATTACCCTTGTCATCGGATTCAATCAGTTATTCCCACAAACAATGTGTGCAGATCTTCGACTCCCTGGGGAGTATTCCAGTCAGTCTCCGATGAGGAGCACAGAGTACTGGACAAGCTACAATGACTTTCACATCCTACCAGGTACCCATTTAGAACCTGGGTCAAGAGTGGCAAAGTGTAGATTAACCTCTTGCCAAAAGACGCCAGACCTTGGTGGGATTCGAACACACTACCCTCTGTTTACAAGGCGAGAGTCAGAACCACGACACAACCGGCTCTACAAAAATAATATTATTGCAATGCGCAGTTGAGTATATACTTGTAGAAATTGCGCAATATAATTGTACAGTTATTTTTATCTGTGAATTTCATTGGGTGTTTGTGTACAGGGTGTCGAAGAAACCCCCAATGCCGTATGAATTCTGGCAGGACAAGCTACGCAAGAACCTTGATGTCTGGTATGCCTTTCTAAGCGTTGAGACTGCTACACGACAAAGTGTGAGTTGAATCGTTGTATTCCAATTCTCAGTTTCTGTTTCATATCGCCATGGTAGTAGAAATTTATAATGCTCCAGTATCAGTTATTAGAAGATGTTTATTTCACTGTAAAGACAAGAAGATAAATGGAAACATTAAAAAAGGGTCAAAGGTTATATGTGACCTGCTACTCCTAAAGCAATAGTAAGTCACCCAAAATTAATCTTGAGATTTTTGTGGAGCTTGGCAATTCCATAAAATGATCAACCATTTTGTACGTCTGACCCCCATTTTTCTCAAGTTTTACTTCATTTTATAAAATGACCAAGTCATGGTCCTTTGAGAGCTTTACAGACTGTCAAAAGAACAAGAAATCAGAGACAGAAAATTTCATGAAGGTCCCACATATAGGGGGTTGGAAGTACATATTTTATGGAATTGCCTAACTTGGTTGGCACCGGTCTAAAGAAATTGGATGAGTCAGGCCTAATTGAACATTAACGTGGAGAAGGTTTACGGCTCACAATGTATAACATGAAGAAGGGGAAGGAAATACAGGCAGAAAGATTGAAATGGACAGACCAGAATGATGAAAAGAGGAAATAAAAGTATTCTTTTCTTGAAAGTGAGTGAAGTCCTGAAAAGGACTGTAAACCAGATGAGATGAGCTGAATATGGCTTGAGTAGCGATGGTTTGAGTAGTAGCAGGATGAAATGAAGAGAGGTTACTCGACGTTTTGGGCGGGTTGACTGTCAGTCTTTCATTATTGTTTGTACTTGTAATTCGACAGGTTGCCCGTCATCTGTACATCTCTGAGCGTTTCTTTGAAGTGCTTGGGGATGTGAACCCCCTGACTGGTCGTCAGTATCATGATCTATCCATCTATGAGAGAGTCTGGATATTGAAGGGCATGTGTGATCATCTATTTGTAAGTCTGAGCTTTGTTCAAGCAAATCGTATCAAACCAAATCAAATCAAAACAAATCAAATCAAATCAAAACCAAATCAAATCAAAACAAATCAAAACAAAACAAATCAAATCAAATCAAAACAAATCATTGCTCTCTATTGTCATCATATTGCAGTGTAACAAAGTCAACTCCATATGTGTTGTATATTCTTTTGATTGTTTTCTGTATTGTGCAGGGCCCTGGTTGACAACAGTGTCTAAATCACTGAACAGGCTACCCTGGTAAAGACGACTAATAAAATATATGAAATTAGTTTACCTCTGAGAATCATAATTTTTTAAAGCAGTAGTCTGTGGCCCAGTAGGTGAGAGCAGAGCTTTCTGTGGTGACCTTCAAGGTTCCATGGCATTTGTTCCGGCGACAGTTGCTCTGATGTAAAATCTGCATGTTAACCCTATCTAGGCCGGGGTATTTTGGGAGTTCATATGGCCGGGGGGGGGGCCTCCCAGGCCCCCCCTAAGATCTCGGCCGTTGGCCGTGCGATCGTGCCAAAAATTGGCACGGGGGTTGCCTGGGACATAGTCTACAAGATTGTATAGTAATTTATTTCATGCGAAACACTATTAACCCTATCTAGGCCGGGGGGGGGGGGGGGCCTCGGAGGCCCCCCCTCAACGAATCGCTCGATATTTTCGCCGTGCGAAATTTTTTTACTGCGCCACTCCCTGACTTTTTACTTTCAAGTCTTGCGCAACTTTTGAGACCAATTTCGCGTCACTCGGGTATGTGTTCCGAAATTATGCAACATTATGTAAGTGCATGTCAGGCCGAAAATTGCTCAAAAACGTGATTAAGGTTAAGTGATTATGCTAATTAGGTTAGGTTAACCCTAAGATAGGTTAACCCTAAAAAGACTGGGGGGGGGGCTGATTCAGCCCCCCCCCTCGACATTTTTCGTGATAAATCCGCCGCGCGAAATTTTTTGACCGCGTCGCTTGCTGACTTTTTACTTTCAAGTCTCGCGCAACTTTTGAGACCAAAATTGTGACCCCCGGGTACCCGGTTCCAAAATTACGCAACATTTCGTAAGTGCATGCAGACCCAACATTACTCAAAAACGTGAATTTGTGTACAAATCCAATGCAAATAGTGTTCTTAGCCAATATTCACAAATGCATCATTATTTTTCCTTTTACTGCTTAAAATCAATTAATTTTATCTTTTTTATGGTCTAAATAAAGTCCCCGACAATTTCCATTGAAAAAACAATAAAAAACAAAAAGTCGAAAAACAAAGAAATACATAAGAAATTTAGAAAACAATAGAATACATAAGAAAATAAATGTGATTTTGAAATTTTTTTTAAATCAATTTGATCAGATGCCTATCTAGAGTATGTGAAACAAAAATTAGCATTTCAGGGGCATTATTTTATTAATTAGAGCAAACTTATGATTTTACGCATAAATTAGCATAATTAATGAGACATGAGATTTTTTGCAGAATTTGATGTTATAGTTTTGTAGATAATGCCATGGGTAACGCGTGTGCCAATTTTCGTCGCGATCGCGCGATCGACGGCCGAGATCATAGGGGGGGGCTGAATCAGCCCCCCCCATCTTCTTAGGCGTCGAAATAGCCCAGTCTATTTAGGGTTAAGCCAAACATAAAGACGTAACCTCCAAAACTAAATAATAGACCCTAATCTTATTCTGAACCGAAAACTCTATTAAACTCCTAATTCTAACCCTATGCCCTCACAGATATTAACACCAGAGCAAATGTCGCAGGAGCAATTGTCGTGTCGCCACCTGCGAAGTCAGCAACATATTTTTGAAATTAACCTTAAGTGTTGCACTGTTTATATTGGATTTAAACTTTCCCATTACATGTTCGTAACATCAGAAGGAAAAAAAAAACTCCAAGTTGACATTGCTTGAGCTGAAAAAAGAGGTACCGGTATATAAAACATGTTCTGCATGAGCTGGTCTAATTGCTTCGACTTGTGAAGCTTATTTGGAGGTTGATCTGTGAAAGTTGACCTATGTCTGTTTATTTTGCATTATATCACTGTGATAGTGTTGCACACTCATTTGGATGATTTTGTTTCGCTGATCCCCAGGAAACGGACTATGATGTATGGTTTGGTGTGGATACCAGCACAATAGAGGATCAGCGCGTTGTGATGCTGGGGGAGGATGATGACAAGGCCAGCTATCTCTACTTCCCTCATTTCTTGTCGACTGATCTTAGGATCTATCGTCAGGCTCAAATCAGAGAAGAAAAACCAAAGAAAAAGGTAAAGGAAAAATGGAATACTGTCGGTAAACTTACAGGCAGATTATTGTATGTTTTCAAGGGGAATTTGACACCGTTCTGAAATAAATAAGTTATGACGTGAAGGACATGAAGTAAAATGCGTTTCATTGGATAAATCAAGAGATTTTACATCACAATTCAATTTTTTAGGTACCTGATCAAAATAAGATATCTCCGTATTCATGTCTTGTTTTTTTTATGAAACCCCTTCTCAATTCAGAATGGGCTGAAAATTTCAGTATACAATCTTTTTGATAGCTTTGTAATTTCTGATGACTAAATATGTAAAGTAATTGCTCAAAGGTCTATTTTGAATAAAAATGAAAACATTGTTGAGAGAAAGGATGGTGGATGCCAAATTCAAACTCTAACAGCCGTAAATAGGCCGAATTTGAAACCCTGTCTGAAATAAGTTTAAAGGGATTGTTTAACTTTGTGAGCAGCCGATTTAAAAAATTCTCAAACCAAGATGAAACATGTGTACAAGTGCATGTATTAGAACTAATAAACCCTGAAAACAACCATTATTTAGAATAAAAAGCTAAAACTACGAGGCAAATCCCAATTGTGTAAATAGGCGTCTTATAGACACCTAAATAGTACACATAAGTGTATGGGATGAAATTAAGATGGTGTTTACGGTCACTTTATATTTCAATTTTTGTAGCACTAAATAATCATTTTTTAACGCAATTTTTTCTGGGCTTCATTTTTGGAACATATCACAGACACAGGTGACAAGTGTGACCTTCTAGCTCAGATTTTTAAAAGTCAAAGCAATGTTAACCAATCACTTTAAGATGAGTTTTCATTTGTCTAATATTGGAAATGAGCTCATATCTTATATTTCCAATCATTGCATCATGTGTATCCAAACCCAATAATTTGATGCTTTTTCTACCTTACATTTTATCAGTATTAAAATTGCCTTTGAGTTGAATGCCATCTACCTGGTTATTAATTTACCGAGCTTTTTTCCCCAATCTTTGTTGCCTCTCCCAGAAAGCGGAAAAGGAAGCAAAGAGCCCTTCAAAGAAGGCAAAGAAAGAAGCTGAAAGCGCTTCTGAGGTCGAGGAGGGGCCCAAGAAGAGAGGCAGGCCCAGGAAAAACGCAGAACCCGACGAGAAGTCGCCCAAGAAGGCCGCCAAGACGCCCGCAACCCCTGCCAGCGCCGGGCCGAAGAAGCGGGGCAGACCTAGGAAGGATGCAGGAGAGACGAGTGAGTCAGAGACTACTACCAGTAAAGGGAAGGAGACTGGTGGTGAAGCCAAGACCCCATCTCAGGCTACTCCTGGTGTTAAGGCAGGGAGAGGTAGACCTAGGAAGGATGGTTCCACTCCAGCTCAGGCTGCTAAGAAGGTGAGGCAGCTGTTACTGATGGATAAAAATTTCGCAGGATAGGAAACATGGAAATATATTCCACAGGGCCTTTGGCAATTTCTCTCCCAGAATGCTCACAAGAGCCCTGGGGAGCGTTTCATGAAAGGACTTGTCAGACGTTTTATCCGACAAATCCCAATTTATCCGACAGTTACCATAGTAATAGTGCTTATCAGCCAATCAAAATCAAGGAAAGATGTCAGATCTGACATCATGTCAGACAAAAATGTTGATGAAACGGTCCCCAGGAAAATTAAAAAAGTGCCCCCCACAATCCCTATTCACTGCAAAATGTTAAAACTTATTCAGGGTTCCCAGCCATGGAAAATCATGGAAAATTTTGTGGTCATGGAATTTCAGGGAAAAGTCAGGGAATGTGGAAAATTGTGAAAAGCCATTGGATTGCATTTACCTCGTGGCTATGGCATCTTTCTAGATTGTAGTGTCTCGCAACTCTCATACCCTGTCATCATACTCTGCTATTGTAATTGGTGTTCATGATTTCAATTTTTCCCAGTTTTGTGATATCCCAAATTCTGCATAACTCCCGGGACATTACAGGAAGTCATGGATATCAGCAATTTAGTCATGGAAAAATTATGGAAAAGTCATGGAATTCTGTTTTCAAATATCTGTGGGAACCCTGTTATTCATTGTTGCTTATTTAGGCTGTAGGTCATGGAAAGTAGCCCCCCAAAATAAAAATCATTTTGTTTGCCTCATAGAGAGAGGACGGTGCACTATGATTCTTGTCTGTGAGTGATAAATGAATTTCACCAAGTACGATATGAATTTCGATAATATTTGGTCATTTTTTGGGTGTTTTTCCTAGATTTTTCACAAATAGTAAAGACCAGTGAGTTTTGCAAAATCTTTAAATGTTTTTTATTTTACATGTATCTCCAAAATTTGTGTATTACAACTGAAAAATGTGAATATTTATTTGTTAACATGAAGCTGATACAGTTTTAAACGATTCATATTGCACATCATATCTTTGCAGACAGACCTTTTTGTCATTAAATTCTCATTACATGCATTTATTCTCCATAGTATCAAAGAGTTGTCGATTTAAAGCAAATTTAACAGACATCTTGAATATTTTCTTTTTTTATTCATCTGTTTACTACAGACGCCTGCTAAGCCAATGGCAATCGTAACACCAACAAGGCGTTCAAGTCGGCGATCAGCAAGATTAGACAAACCTGAGCTTGAGGAGCAGGATGAAAAGAGCCAAAATGGTGGTGACAACGAAGATGTTACAGATGCTGCCTGTGACTCACAGAACAATGGAACAAACGTTGAAGATAAGGACCAAAAATCTGATAGGACAGTATGCACTGATGGACCTCAGTCGTCATCCGTGTGTGATGACAGTCTGGATAGAACAGAAAATGAAGCAGGGACTCTATCTCGGGAGATAGAAGAGGGCGCAGATAACTTGGACAATAAACACCTTGAAACAATATCAACTAAAGACATTGACAATGTTGTTGATGGTTTACCTGGGAGTGATGAGGGAAGGACTCAGAAAAGTGGTGTACAGGGAGGGGAAGCCCGTAGTACGGTAGAAGGGGATTCCCCAAATTCAGCGGGAGGGAAATCCCCTTCCGAGAATGTATTATGTAATGGTGTAATGGAGGTGGATGATAGCAGTCATGAAACACATTCCAATGATGCCCCAAGGGGCCCCAAAGATGATGGTGCAGGTCATTCTGGTGACCTTACTAAACCAACGGAGGAGATAACCAATGGACCGGATGCCCAAGTTTCACCAGATACTGTTCAAACCAAGGGTGAGTCGGTGGATGAGACTCACCAGTTGGAAAACGGCAGTTCAGCTAATGGAATGAGTACCCTCAATCAGAACCAGTCTAATAATGTTATGGACATTGACCACAAGGTTGCCCAGCTTTCTGAAAATGACATCAGCAAGGACCCATGCAGCAATGGCATGGACATTGTGGATAATGTCATTAATGACTGCGTAAACAATTCTAAGTCTGTAGATACTGAAGCAACAAGTATTAAAAGCAACAATCTGTGTCAGGAGGATTGTTCAGTGGACAAAGATGTAGGTGCCCAGGATGGACAAACACCGCAAGAACGCTCTGAGAAGGATTCAGCGGATGCAGCAAATGGCCCATCTGTAGCTGAAGGTGAAGCTCTGCCAGAGGTTAAGGCAGAGGTGGCTGTCAAGGACGAAACAATGGAGGTGGTGGAAGGTGACCTGAAGGGGAATGATCTGAAGCAGGGTGACCTGAAGCAGGATGATCTGGAGCAGGATGACGTGAAGCCGGATGGTGAGGTCATGGAGAGAATCCCAACCCCTCCTCCCCCGCAACCTTTACCGGGTATCCTCCCGCCGGAGGGAGAATTCGAGATGGTGTGCGACAGTCTGGAAACCTTCAGGGTCCTGGTTGAGAAGTTTGCCCAGAAGGATGAGACTATCACCAAAGGACGAAAGACGGTAAGATCAGGAATCTAAGTCAATATAAAAAATGATATTGGGAGCCTTTAATGGCATGACAGAAGTAGTGGACAGAGGCCTATATGCTGGAATCTTGTTCAACTTTGACCATGGTTTGACTGGCCTAAAATTTTCATTTGTTTCATTTGTGACCTGTGTTCTTTCCCTACATGCTTTGATGGATGCAGAAACAATTTTAGTGATTATAATGAGCATTCTACTGAGTGGATTTTGAACTATAAATCACATTACTATTATTGTAACAGCTGTTTCAATATGAGATCATACAGAATCCAGTGAAATGACTACCTGATTTTCTGTTAGTATATGAGCAAAATGATTCTTGAAGAAAATCTGCTATTGCTGAGAATTTCTAAAAACATCTTGGCATTCCAGCCAGAAAGGGGTCTTTTCCCAATCAATAATAATACACTGTTCTACAGCACTAATCTGTGGTGACGATCGTTTTCAGCTTAGATTTCATAAATTTCAGTTCATGGTATATATGATCTATGGTGATACAATGGCAATTAACCTTGGTTTTACAGACTTTCTCATGAAATAAATGATTACTACAACTGCATTTACATAGCTTTAATCTTCGTACTTCTTCAGATTGTCCAACCTATCAAGAGATCCGGTCGAACCACTGACCTCCACAGGACACTCGCCAAGATGCTGGAAGACTTGGAACCAATCGAAGCCAAGCTGCAGAAGGTTGTCCACAAGGCCAGAGAGGTGGTGTACAACGAGCAGGAGGCCTACAAGAAGGATCCTAGTCCTGACCAGGTATGGTCATGATTACTTTCCTTTGGGTGTATGTGACTTGGGCAAGGGTTGTCATCAGATGTAGGAGCGACTAGATTGAGCCACTCCAATTGGGGCTTGACTGAGAATTTTATCTGAAAGCAAGGAAGTGTTAAGGGCATATTCAAGCTCCCAGTAAACAATTTTCACCGTTCGAAAATCGCCCGGCACCTTGCCACAGGGTTCAGTGGGGTAAAATTAGCTGCTTTTATTTTTTTTCGGATCATTTTCTTTGTCAGTGAGGAAATATTAGTGACCAGTAGAGTTGATATACTCTGTACAGGTACAAGCATGTATCTACTGTAATTTTGTGTATATTGATGAAGCAATGTACTTGTTCTCAAACTCCCACCAGTAGGTCATAGTTTCCTAGAAAATTATTCAATGTATTTTTCTCTATCTGCTTTGCAGGAGGCAGCAGCTTACTGGTACCAGCTTCACGTCAAGAAGCCATCAGAAGCAGTAGAGACGTCCTCAATAGCGGCAAGCAGCATTGATGATGACTTCTCCAGTTCGGAAAGCAGCTCTGAACTTGACAGTGATGAGCTTAGCGATCAGGAGAGTGATGATGACACAGCAGAGTATGATAACAGTGATGCCGATTATGAAGCGTCTGTATCCAGAGGTCCAACCCCCAGTGTTGAGGTCAATGGGTCGGAAGGATCTGAAAGTCTTGGAGGGAAGGTTGATCTGTACTCTGGTGTTGAGATTGCGGGAAGGACCATGAGGTCCTCAAAGCGTAGGAGAGCTCAGAAGAGGGAGGATATAAGGGACCGGAAGAAAGCCAAGCGATCTAAAATCCAGATCGTCAAAGGCGTTCCTCTTCAAGGTAGATATGCGCAACGTGGTGAAGTTGAGGAGACGGATGAGACCAAGCTCAAGAAGGTTCATGAGGAACTCAAGGAGAAATTGAAGGCAGGTTCTACGTTTCAAATGACAAAGAATATGGTCCCAGGAGCAGCGCAGAGGAACTTTCCGCCCTATAAAAAGAATGAGAGTTACAGCCGTCCATCTGCTCCTAAGAAGAAGGCAACTCCAGTATTCCAACGGGATACAAGTGACAAGTTCATCAGAATCCTGAAGCGTACTGCAGGAGCTAGCGAAGCTGCTGCAGTATCTCCAATCCCTAAACTGACCAAGCAGTCACCAAAAGAACCAACTTTGAAAGTTCCATTTCTACAGAAAACCAAGGCTACCGTTCAGCCTACTACTGATGCACCAGTTGCAGATAAGAAAACAAAGACAGAGACATTTTCGTTCACCATTGACGCTAAAGTTTGGGAGTCTCTGAAGGACAAGCCAGAAGAGCGTCAAAGACTAATTGTAGAGCATGTTGAAAAGATGAGGGGTGCCAGTGGACAAAAGAAGGAAATGCCTCAGAAAGTTCAGAACTATAGGAATACACCATGGTTCTCAAACAAGGGCAGTGGTTCAAGCAAGTCTACCAGCTCAGCAGGTGGGTCAGCTGAGGAATTCAGCCTATCTCTTCCTGAGACACCAGAAAAGAGATTGCATGTGGCCATTGGGAATGCCAGCCAGGGGCAGACAGGAAGTCCTGTCGTCAAGCAGACGCACACTCCAGGCATTCCAGACAGCATGCCCATCCTAGATCCAATTGGTAGTCACAAGGGATCAGTGCTTCAAAACACCAACATGCCTACCCTAGCACCGGCGGTTTCACAGAAGATTGTTCAGTCTAACATCTTAGGTAGTCCAGGAAGTGTCTCTGTGCCACAACAGGCATTGGCTCAAACCCAAGGACTTCTGCAGCCAAGATCGGGAAATCAACCTACTGCAATAGCATCCTCAGGAAATAATGTAAGTACTTCAGTGCCCAGGGAACAACTGTTCATCCTCTTACCAAATGGACAGCTGACTCGAAGTGACGGTACTCCTCTGGAAACCAAGCACTTTGGTGTCGCTAACAAGGCTACTTTTTCTCCTTCACGGCAAGCAATTGAGAACTCTCAACAGCTTCCTAGGGTGCAATTAGGCACCCAACAGTACATGTACATCCCGCCTCAGAATGTGGGAAATGTTCTATCTGGTGCCAAAGGTAATGTCGTCAGAAAGGCACAGGCACCAGGAACTGCTTTGTCCTTGAATGTAGGGATGGCTCATCCCACCGCTGCCTCTGCTAGCACTCAGAGTGTCAGACAGCAGGTTCAGGCAACACAACTCCAGGACCAAATCAACCAAAAAGTGGTAAAGTCCCAGCCATCTACTCCTTGCACTCTGTATATCATTCCCCATTCTAATCAAAACCCACTATACACTGCATGCAAATCATCCAATAATGCTACCAAACCCAGTGCAAGTCAGGAAAATACACCTCTATATCTAATCAATTTCCTCAACATACCACTTGGTACTACTGACAAGCAGGGTAGGAGTAAGAAAACTAATGAAGAGGCTGCTGAAGAAATGTCTTCATCAGGGGGGAATGGAGATGGTTCTCATCGCATAAGTCTCAAATCCCCACCTGTACATTCTAAGATGACAGATCCTCCTGCAAACGTAGGAGGAACTACTTTTACCGGTTCAAATAGGGGCATGAGTGAGAACTTTACCTCGAAGCAACAAAACGATAAGGGCATAGTTAGGTTTCCAGTAAACAATCTTAACCAACCATACGTAGCTCTAGGTAAGGTATTTCAGCAAGCTTCTGGGAGGGATGAACTTCCGAAACCTAATTGCAAAACTGAGGTCAAAGGTCAAGATCCCAATCTTACACCTGAGAAATCAGTCCCCATGAAACCAGATACTGTTACATCCATTGCAATGAACCCAGTGTCTGATGAGGTAGCAGGAACCAGACCTGATGAGATCACTTTTCAAGCGAAAGATCAGTCAAGTCATAGTCCTTCTGAAGCTCATGCTTCGCCAGACGAGGGTGTCTTTAAGCTGCTTAATCAGTACTTTGATGAAATCCTGGAGGAGAACCTTGGCCCCTTGTACATGCCTCCTTTAGATCAGGGTGCCCAAGATGCAGGGACATCAATGTAGCTTTCATATGTAGTCCAAGACATTCAAGAGCCAAGTCTTTATGAACAGTTTTGCCGCCAAATGCTTCCCAAGATATACAAGGGCCAAGCCTTTCTGGTAAGGGTTTACAGGAACATATATTTGTAGTCCCAAATGTTTTCCACAAAATATGTGGACCAAATTTTTATGAAAACATTTTTACAAGATTGAATACATATGAATTATGGAGGCAGACCGAAAGATGTACCCTTGTGTAAATATCATCTGTATGATTTTGATTGGAGAACGTGTTTGATATTCATATAGGAAGAGGGCATGGATTGCAGAAATCTACTTCTTTTTTCAGAGGCGGATGTAGTTTTAAGGATTATGGTATAGGATCAATCTAATTCAGACAGATTTTGGAGGTTAAAGGTGATAATCACTTGGACTCTTCAAATGATTTGTTAGTGACGGAAATTAATCCATCAGGATTTTCCATGAAAGGATGATGGGGGGGGGTCAACTCATTTACCACATCGCAAGATATTAGTCAGTTACTCAATTTGAATACCGCAGATGAAAAAAATATTAGATGAAGATGTGGTAAGGGGAAAAATATTTTTTTTATGTATAGTAAGTGGACATTTACAGTTTAAAGGTGTGTAATCAGAATAAATATCCCATTGAAATATGGAAAGCATTGCCGGTCTAGCACCACTATAAAGCAAATAGTCATTCGCTCAAGCAACCTTGAGCCATAAGACTTTTCCATTAAGAGGCTCTGCTTCAAGGATAAGATGCTTTGTTCAATGTATTTTGGACAGCTTATTCAAAACCAATAGGGATTGAATAGTCCTTGGCTCCTGAACCTTATCACCCAGAGGCAATTCTTGCAGCATACGCTTTCCAGCATGGCAATCCCCTGGCATATGAAGCAAGGACTCCGGATTTGTTTGAGCTTGGTAACTATGGTGTATTTCACTGATCAGTTGTTTGTTGTCAAGAGTTCACTGTTTAGGACGGTTGAGTTTAATTCCTGCTTTTCTGTTTAAAAAGGACAGTTCAGTCATGTCCTATCAGCTGTTATCTCTTTGGCGTCTTATACCTGGTAATCCCTGTAAAAATCCTAAGGGAAATGAATTTAGATGTCAAAGGGTAAACAAGTTTTGACTGACTCATTTTTCATTACAGTTTTAGTTTTAGCTGTTGCTAAATTTTTCCAAATGTTTTACTTTCACCCAATTTTGCATGAAAGTTTAATTTGTTCTGTTTTTAACCTAATTTGTTTTTTATCCCTGCTTTAACTTGGATTCTTTCTAATCCTTAATTAAGGGTTCATATTTATACCTTATCTAGCTTTCCATAACTTTGATATATGCCAACCTGGGGCCCATTACAAGGAAGAAGCTCAGTGATTGATTGTTACTTTGTGCGACATTACGATCAATTCAATCAAGCGTAAAAATCAACACTACAATGAATCGCTAAGCTTGTTTATGTGGGGGCACTGGCGAGTCTTTCACAAAGCTGTTCGTTCGTACATGTAAGTTACAAGCGACTTTACGCCTGGCTGGTGATATCTTCATATGGTAAATGATATACTCCAGAGTTTCATTGATTTTGATTCAGCACCTAAGGAAGGATCACTGTTCATTAAGTCACTGGTAAATTACGAATAGCTTTATGAAACACCCACCATTAGTGACAACTCTTTATGAGATGGTACCCTGTTCTGTAGGCCAGAGATTTTTGAGTTCACAAGTTTTTACATTTGCGAACAGTTTCGATAATTACCATAGTCATCTGTATAAAATGGAAATCCCAGAAATGTTGCATAAGAAGAAAAGTGACAGCACAAATTTGAATTTAGATATGAATAGGCATTTCAGTAAGTATGAAGCTGCGGTTTGCTGATATGCTAATATGATTAATATTTTCTTTTTTTTCTCACTAATTGTTGAAATTCGGTGAAAGAACAATTTTTTTTTTCATTTTGTGTTCAATGTATGTTCATAAAAATGAAAGGCATCAATTCATTTTCAGATTTTGATTTTTTGGGGGGAGGGGGATATTTTTTGCATGATATTTGTCGACATCAGTGGCAGATCAGGATTTCTCAGGGTGCAACTGGAAATTTTCTTAGATTTAGATATATAAATATCTATTTTCAGTGCTTCTCAAAATACAGATGGGACGTACATCCCTTGTGTCTTCGCCTGGATCCGCCACTGATCTGCATGAGTTTTGATATACACCTTTTCAGACCCATATCTGGAAAGTTACCACTTACTCACTGATGACTCATATTTGCATGTTACTTTGGAGCCAGATATAATCTCTATTGTGTTCGCATTGAAGTCCAGGATCCCATCTTACAAAGAGTTGTGATTGATCCAAGCTACCTCAGCTATACGGAACTTCATCATTGACATGATTTGAAAGGAGAATGAAAACTTTGGAAGAAGATAGCTTGTGTGAAAACAGAAAAATCAAAGAAACTGATCAAATAAGTTTGAGAAAAATCAGACAAATAATGAGAAAGTTATATGAGCATTTGAATATTGCGATCACTAACGCTATGGAGATCCTCACATTGGCAATGCGACAAAGATGTGTGATGTCACTTGTGAACAACTCTCCCTATTACTTTAGTATATACCGGTATTTCACTTTAAACTGCCTCTTTTATCACATCATCTGTAGATATGTGTTCTTTCTATTGGAGGGCATGTAATACAGATTTTTAAAGAATACGTCATGGATAAAGAGTTTGTATCTTGATACTTGATGCGATATTGCAGCGCAAGAGCTCTTATCACCATAAGAAGGGCAAAAAGAGATATTTTGGGGGTATTTTATAGTCCATCAAAGGAAAGTTGTTCACATGTGACATCACACATCCTTGTCGCATTGCCAATGACAGGATCTCCATAGCATTAGTGATTGCAATATTCAAATGCTCAAAACTTTCTCATTATTTGTCTGATTTGTCTCAAACTTTCTTTGTTATTCTTTGATTTTTTTTGGTTTCGACACAAGCCTACTTGTTCCAAAGGTTTCATTCTCCTTTAAAGGAAATTCCCAAAATTCCCTTTGTAAACAAAGAGAAAGCACACTACTAGTATTGTCAAGACAATGATAAATACATGAATACACATCATAATCATATTTAGAAAAAAAATGAACAAACTTGCATGTTAGATGTTTGCATTGGTGGCTTTCCATAGTTGTGGTTGATTGGATCAATCACACATTTTTGTAAGACTGGAGCCCATAATAAAGTGCTTAGTGACTGCTCATATGACTAATTTTCATTTTTTTTTATTGCTCATTGTGGTCAAGACAATTGAAAACAAAAGTCTTGGATCATTGCTAATAGATTAGGGGGTGTGGCAAGAAAAGATTTGTAATCGCAAAGTTTTGCAACTTGATTTTGCAACAGCAAATTGATTTTTATTGCCTGTTGCAAGAAGCACACCATCAAGCAAGAACATATTTGCAATTAACTGCCAGACATATGATTGTTTTTTTTTACTTGTAATTGGGTGATTTCAAGTTCAGTGTTGAGCTTTTTGGTGTTGGTGTTTGGTCAATTTTTACACGAGTATAACACCAAACATTAAATGAAGATGGCCCTGAAAAGTCACCACCAGTTGTCTAGATGTCAATATTGTGATCTGGATCAGTTTTACAAACTCAAACAAGGTTTTGGAGTTAGGGGATTAAACAATCCCAAATTCCAACACCAACACCGGACTTGAAGTCGCCCAATGATTGACAAGTGTTTTTGCAACACCCTATTCGTGTTACTGTCCCCAGGGGAGGATTTCACGAAGTGATTTTCACAGACAATTGTTATTACATGTGGCTACTTAAATCCTTGCATCTGATTGGCTAGCAGCAATTTGTCTGTAATGTGGAACATTCGCTTTTGGAATAGGAATGTTTATTCTTGAATTGAGAGAAAAATAATAAATTGTTCACCATATTATTAGATAAACCTAGAATGCTGTGCCTTTTTTTGTTTAGGTAGGAATGTGGTAGACCTATATTATGATTGCAGATGCTGATAGATTAACCTTATTGAATTTATGTCTTATTCTATTTTGAAAATTTCAGGCACAGAGCATCATCCAATCAAATGCTGTTGGAACCAATTTCCCAGGAGGAACAGGTACCAAGGGTATGAAACCTCAGGCGACTATCATTTCCCTCTCACCCAAGCAACAAGGGGTTCAACAGCTTGTCTCACCGACAGCGCAAGATATTAAGGGAGTTCCAAATATTGTGGCGCAACTGACTGCAGGTGCTTCAAGTACCGGCGCCGAGAAAACCGTAGTTCTGCCGACCAACTTGAAAGTCAATATGCAAAACAAGCAATATAAGATTCTGTACGTGCAGAAGCCTGGTGCGTCTAAACCTGAATTGTGTCTTCAACCATGCAACACAGATGGTTCAACTGCACTGAGTGGTACCCTTCAAGGTTCGATGCCTCTGGTATCTTTGCAGCAGCCTATTCAACCGATCCCTGCCGCTACCTCTGGCAGAAATGTGCAGATTCAAATGTTACCACAGGGTGGGAATAAAATTGTAATGCAGGCTGTAGGGGGAACCCCACAAGGACTTATGGTGCAAAACACTCAACAGCCGCAAGTGGTACAGAATTTGGTATCACAGAATGTTCTACAGGCGCAAGCGTTGCAGAATGTGGTCCTTCAGAGTCCTGTAGCGGCACCGCAGGTTGTGAATCCAGCTGCAGGTAGTAATACCAGTGTAGTTACTATGATATCTACTCCGATACCACCAGTTCCACCAGTATCAGTCATATCGGCACCTTCAGTCCAAATGGCACCTTCCATTCAGGTTCCTTCAGCAGTTAGTCCACTATTGGTAGCACCGCCAGTGAATCAGACAACCATGTTAGCAGGGAGCCCTTCCAAAGCTGCACCAAACCAGATGGTGCACCTCCTTGATTCTGGCATTGTTGGAGCATCAGGAGCACCGACCATGGCGCCAGCTGGCGCATCATCATTAATACCATCATTGGCACCACCCATGCTTTCCCCTGTCACTCAGCAAGTGACACCTTTGGTGCCATCAGATAATGTCATCTTACAGGCGGCATCGGCTTCCGGCTTACTTTTACAGGCACCGGAACCGTCAATGCAACAAATTGCAGTGAAGGGATTGTTTGAACCGAGTGGACAGTGATTGAAAGAATGTGCATTGCTTGAGAAAGACAATTTCTAATTTGTTTTATTTCTAAGTGGAGCCCACTGTAATGTAATTACCACACACTAAATTGTCATAATGAATATTGCAATTTTTGTAGAATATTTTAATTCTAGGCCACCATTTCCACTGTTGTGTTGTAGTAATTTCTGTAAGTTTTTAATTTCATGAACCAACTTGTCTCTGATTCTACTGGACGCAGTTGTTACAAGCTTCTGAAATCCCTGCATCAGATTGGCTGAGAGCAAATTTATCAGTGAATATTAATGACAAGGTGCTTCATGAAAACACTCCTCTACTTGTAATGGAAAGTCACTGTAATAACATGACAAACTGACCAGGGTCATTTACACGTAACGTTAGTAGTGATTGGCGTTCAATTCAGTTTTGTGATTGATTGTACATTATGGTCAATGCAATCAATCATAAAAGATTATTCTCCGATCAGTTGCCAAGCCAAGCGTGACGGGACCCAGGGGACAGTTTCACAAACGTTAAGTTGGATATAATAAAGTTGGGTGTCAGCGCCGAAACGCATAGCATCTAACTTCCATATTGCATTGGTAGAACAGAGTGTGGACTCCTTGTAGAAGATGAGCAAGATGTTTTATATTCTTCTACGTAGGTTTAATGTGACCAATAGGATATTGTATCATATTTGGTGCAACTAATGGAGCATTGCAAGGAACTTACCATCCAGCCCACTAGTCAATTTTGGGTCCAAATATCAATCGTCAGGCAATAAATTGCAAATTTGAATCTGTACTTGATTGGGGGGGGGGGGGTGTTTCACAAAGATTTAAGGATGAGCTGGAGCCGCACTTAAGTGCTGACACCTACATGATATGCAGTGCACAATCTTTTTTATTATAAATATCAGTAGTGCGCATCCTCTAGCATGATTTGACCAATTCAGTGATTGCAGTCATGCATTTTATACCGCACGCAACTAGGCATTTAAGTGTGAATCTAAGTCATACTAAATCTTTGTGAACCCCTCCCTGGTCTGCTTTTTACAACATGCAGTAAAAATCAATTTGTATTAGTTACAATTGGTATGTCACTTGTAATATTTTTATAGGAAATTTGCAATCAATTTCAAATACTTTCATGCAACACCCCTCTAAGGCTTTACTTGCTACTCAAGTCTAGAGTTACTCCCTGTGAAACAGGACCCTTTGGAGTGTTTCACGAAAGGACCTGTCATACGTTTTATCTTGCAGTCCCATTTTATCTGGCAGTAACCATAGTAACACTGTTTCTTAGCCAATCAACATCAGGTAAAGTTGTCAGATCTGACAATTTGTTGGACAAAAATGTTGATGAAAGTCTCCCCCGGTTTTCCTCTTTGCAGTTAAACTGCAATTCCATTCTATGTACAATATGCGCTACCGAAGTGGTGAAAGTCAAGGTTCCCAGTTCCATAAAGACTTGTAATAGTATCAAATGCACAATTTCTGTAGCAAGTTTAATATCGGCCAATCAGATTGAAGGTTTCAGTAGCTTTTAACTGTTATTGCAAATTTGTTATTATAACAAGTTCTATGAAACGGGGACCTAGAATAATATTTTTTGTATGAAACCGTCTTACATTGATAATCATGTACCTGGGTACCTATTGCCTTGAAGTAGTAGTATGTAGTAGTAGAAGTATACTATATTTATTGTAGACGAGATAATGCTGGAAGCATTTCGTGACAAAACAAAAGCCCATATTCTGAAGTCGGGCTTAACTTAAACTCAGGTTTAAAGTTGTGGTTTAAGTATGGATAGCCAATTGTTACATAAATTACTAACAGTAGAGATATACTTCATCTCATTTGGCTATCAAACCATTCATAATTGTGTAGGATATATATGATTGTCTTCACCATCAATGAATCAGGAATGGGCACAGTAATAATAAGGAACATACAACTTCAAAAAATTGACACATTTGGCTTCCCATAATTTTGGAACAGAGTTAGACCATGGTCTAAGTTAAACCTGACTTCAGAATACGGGCCATAATAGAGTTTTAGGAGAAAATTGACTATTGAGAAGATTTGTTGTCAAGGGATCATCTTTGTTTGGGAAAGATTGGGGTCCAGTAACATGAAGCATAGTGATTGATTGTGTGGCTGAATTTTAAGATTGATCATACATTATATTGAATGCAATCAATCATAAACATTAGCTTTGTGATTAATTGCTAAGCTTTATGTTATAGGGCCAAGTGTTTTTGATACTTTTATTAGCTGGTATGAATGATACATGTAGATTTGAACTTAAGTTGTTCCATTTGGATGTTTTCCAGAGAATGCCAGCTCTAAAAATGAATTGTTCCTTAGTTTGCATTGTGTTGCTATGTCAGTAACCCTATGCCAAGCTTCATGTTTTTCTTTAAAAAATTGTCATTATTTATAAGGACATGTATGCATAAAGTTTGATGATGATTTTGTTTTTATATTTTGCTGGATTTGTTTTTGCATTGATGTTTACGTTGAGGAATGGCAGTACAATTTTAAGCATTCCAATCTGAAGTAAAGAATGGATAATTTAGGCTGAAAATTGTATGATTTAAACAGAGAAGATTCAGAAAAACAAAACTGAAAATTTCAACAAATTTGGACAAGGATTAACAAAGTTATGACAGTTCAAAGTTTTGCATTATTTCTGTTCTATTCTGTATGTCCTTGTGAATATGTAATGAGTAAGCTAATGATGTCATATCCTCACCTGTTTTGTTTTATGTTGTATGAATTTTTAAACTTCATATTGTGTCCTCCAAAAATGTACAAAAATATGATTGACTACTAATTTACCGTCTAAGATAATCATTGCTGAACCTAATGCTGTTACAATGGGACATATAAATTACACACATGAAGAAAAATATGAAAAAAAAATTATCTCATCAATGAGATAAGGGGCCCGTTGCAGAAAGTGTTGCAGTCAATCGCAACTCATGCGAAACTTGATTTTCAACCAATCAACAGCGCACATTTGGGACTTGCGATTGATTTTTTGACTTGCGTTTAAACGCAACTCTTTCTGCAACGGGCCCAAGAAAGAGGATATTAGGACTTGAAAACATTAGCCCATCTATTGCATATTCATGACGACATTCATTTAAGTGAAACTTCCTTAGTTTTGGAATTCAACAACTTCATTATTATGTCAGGCTTTGATACAGAATATTCAGCAATTTGCTCTTTGAATGTTACTCTGTTTTTATCATTTTCAGCTTGGAGTACCCCTTAAAAACATTTTTCCCGAATAATGATTTACCGGTAAGCCTTGAAAGTGGACAGGCAGTGAATTCAATAGGTGGTTGTGCATGTCGTGCCTCACATTGCTTCACTCCACCCAATTTGTATGCCATGAACACAATGGCCTGTATTCTTAACGCTGGTTTGATTTATATTCCAGTCTAAATTTGGGGCAGACTATGGATAGCCAATCTTGACACAAATCTCTGACAGTACGTTTGTCAGCTCATCTGTTACTGAGATTATTTCATAAATGTTGGGGAATGATAACTGATTTTTGTTTCATTATACCGTGATGAAAGAGCACACAGAACATATCGTAAACATAATGTTAACAAAATTTTGATATTTTTGGCATCCCATAATTTCAGCACATAGTTCGACCATTGGCTTAAGTTAAACCAGACTTAAGAATATGGGCCAATGCATAAATATTAATTTTTAAGGCATACTTTGCTAGCAGTCTACTTGTGAACAAGCAAATTAAAATGCCCCATCACTTTTGCCAATGGTAATTATTTAATTATCATGTCGTTGTTTTATGTTTTATTTGACATTAATGATTCAATCTTAATTACATGTACATATATGTAAATGTACAAAATACAAATGCAGCCAAATTTGTTTGTCCGGCTCCTGTCTTTGTTTAATAGTGTGTTATGAATGTAAAGAATGAATGATCTGAACTCCATTGATTTGATTGTACAATAATTTCAATGTCAGAATATCTATGTTCTAATACTCTGCTATTTCACAGAAAGAATTGTATTTTGGACTGTACATGTAAAGGTAACATTAAACAGGTATTCAGGTATGAAAAAAAATTGAAGAAAAATGTGTCAATTATCTTTTGATTGTGTTTATAGGTGATTGGATTCCTTTCAGTGCATGTCTGCTATAGTGAAATATGTTTTAAAATTGAAAACACCTTTGAAATTGATTTGTCATGTTTGAACCCCTCCCCCCCCCCCCCTCAAAAAGTTTTGAAAAGAATGTTTCTCATTATGGCAGTGATTTTATGTGTTTTTGTCCAATGAGAGAAATGATAGACTGACAATGTGTGGCCGTTTTCAGAGAGAAACTCCCACAAAACTGCATATTTCTATTCATCAATGAATGATAAGCCTTTACAGAGGATAATTACCACAAAATACTGTTGCAAGAGGTCCCTTTCAGAAACTTTGAATATCAATACGTTCTGCAAGTATTACTGCAAAGTTTCCAATCATGTTCCTAATGATACAATGATCATGTGACTATAAATGCATGGAATAGAGCAAGCGTTATGAAGTGCCAGAGTGATGATGGCACAAGTTCATTCTTTTTCTGTATATATGCGTTTTTGAAACCATATCTCGGCAGAGCATGATGAAAAAAAAAACACAGCCCCTAAATTTTGGTGGGAATCAGTCCATGGAGGCCGAAAATGTGACCATATGAATGCATAATAAGCCTTATTGAAATCAGTGTAAACGGGATGGGCAGAAATCCTAGGGGGACAATATCAAATATCCCCCTACATTTTTTGTGGAAAGAAATACATCATTCAAAATCGAAATAAAACATGTATTTTGGACGAGATGACATTACTTTTCGGGTGATGACCTTTTTTTTTTGCTTGTCAACTTTATTTTGATCTTTTTTTATTTTTTTTTTGGGGGGGGTTAAATTTTCGAACCCCTGGTCCCCCTACCTTTGGGGAGAGATTTCCACCCTTGGGGATAATGTATTCATACCTTGAGCCATCATGAACCAATTTGTTGTCAAATGTGACATGTGGAGCGTTTTCATCATACACTAAAATATGGCAGAAAAACTAGAACCCCCCCAAAAAAAGAAGAAACGATGATTCTATTCACTTTGAAGCCAAATTTGGGGCGAAAACGTTCATTTTGACACATGTTAAATGTGATGTGTGGAGGGTTTTCATCATACACTGCTATATGGTATCAGAAACTAGAACCCCCCCAAAAAAAAAGCAATTTGAGGTTCTCTTTTCACTTTGAAACAAAATTTTTGGCCAAATCTTTCATTTAGACATGATTTTGACACATGTTAAATGTGACATGTGGAGGGTTTTCATCATACACTGAAATATGGCATCAGAAACACTAGAACCCCCCCCCAAAAAAAAAATTTTTAGGTACTCTATACACTTTCAACAAAATTTTTCGACATGATTTTGACACGTGATGTGTGGAGGGTTTTCATCATACACTAAAATATGGTATCAGAAACACTAGAGCCCCCCCCCAAAAAACAGAAAATTCTTCATTTTGATGTGCTTATGATACATCGAAACTGATACCAGTGTGGATTTACAGAGATTAAGAATGCAGGAGAAAGTCTAAGATATGGAAAGAATAGTTAAGGGGAATTATTTTGAGAATGAGAGAATAAAAAGGAACGAGGAAAGGAAAATTTAAATAATGTATGAAGATGGAAAGATTTTCTTTTCTTTTGATATGAAGATATTTGCCAATTAACCTCTAATGGAAGTGCACCATTGTGGAAACTGTTCACAAGATCAAAACAGTGGAAAAGTGTGATAATTCCAAACTTTAGAACATGGTAACCAATTTGGTATGCATTCCAATTTAAACAGGCCTTAACAGGGAATCCAACATTGGTCATAAAATGTAAGAGCAAAATAAAACGGAATGGTGAAAGTTTGAAAGAATAGAAATCAGACAAGAGATAGTTGTTCAAACTTTCACCGACCTATCTACTTGTCTGATTTTTCTTTTTACTCTAAAAACAACTATTTATGTGGGTTGGATTCCCCTTCAAATTTATATATTCTGGCTGCGAGTATTGACTTTAAAAAAAAAATTGTTCTGCCTTCCTCTCTGATCTTTTCCATGAATTTAATCACTATAATTCTATCCTTTTCTTCCTCCTTGGGTCTTTATCTTTCTTTCCCTTCCTTTTGTTCTGTCTCTCAATTACATTTATTTTTCCAATCTTCTTTTCTCCCTTTCAACTTCCTTCTACGCATCACTCGTCTCAATTTTATAGCCTTCGCTCGCATCAAAATCTTACTATGTCCATTTTTATTCTCCTTACTTTCCCACTAATGCCCATTAGTATATTTCTGCCGTTCTCTCTCTAGCCACCCTTCCATTATGTATTTCTTTGTCGCCTTCTCTTTCCTCAATCGTATCTCGCCCAAAAGACCCATTTTCCAGAGATTGAAATTAATGTGATGACATGTCATAGTGCCCTCCATCGGAGGATATAGGAATCTGTGTAAACTGAGTTGTCAGAGATTCGCCAGCTGCAGATCACCAACACATGCAAGGCAATGGCTTCAGCCTCAAAGATGGTGTCGCAATGATGTCATTGCACAAGGCTCATTTATTTCCAATTTATCTAATGCCCATTCGTCTAATTACTGACTCGTCTACTGTCATTCGGTCTTTCATCAATCTGTCCAATATCCATATGGTAGAATTGCTATTTCATCTAATAACCAGTTGGTCCAGTAGCCATTACGTCCATAAACCACTTGGTCTAATTGGATGAAGTGTTAATTGGGCGAAATGAATGAAAAGAAAATGGGTATTAGACCAACTGGTTATGAGATGAAATGGTCATAGGCAAACTGGTGATTAGACGAAGTGATTATTGGACCAAATGGTTGTTAGCCAAAATGTTGATGGACAGAATGGCATTAGACCAAATGAAGCTAGACCTCGTGATGAGTGGACGTCTGGACGAGTTGGCAATAGACGAATCGGCAGTTTACCTTAAGGTCTTTTCTCATTTTACACAACACATAACAGACCAATACCAAGAACAGTGCATGTTGATGTGATGTTAATTTATTTCTACATTCCCTCCAAATAATCTCTAGACAGCCTTTAGAACTTGGCAAACTGCTTCTTTGCGGATCCAGGGGCCTGTGTCACCTTCAGGACGTTGAATCGAACGGTCTTACTGAGAGGGCGACATTCACCAACGGTCACGATGTCTCCGATTTTGGCGTCCCTGTGAAGAATGAAGAACACGAGAAGAAAAACAGTGAATATGTATTCAGAGTCGCCGGGCTAAAGCCTGGGATATATATGAATATGTACTGGGGTCCGTTGCAGAAAGAGTTACATTTAAACGCAAGTCAAAAAATCAATCGCAAGTCCCAAATGCGCGCTGTTGATTGGTTGAAAATCATGTTGCGCATGATTTTTAGAGTTGCGATTGATTGCAACTCTTTCTGCAACGGGCACCTGGTAACATAGTCTAAGACCAAGGGGGTGTTGCAAGAAAATATTTGCAATCAATTGCAAATATTCTGTTGCAATTTTACAATTAACAGATCAGTTTTAGCTGTAGCAAATAGATTACACTCCTTGTTTCAAGAAGCAGATTAGCAATCAATTACTAATTTGCAATCAATTGCAAGACATGATTAATCTAGGGACCAAAAATTGACTTACAATTGATCGCAAGTTTCTTGCAAGTCAAATCATTTAGGATCACAGAATCTGTTTCACTTCTGAGAAATTCAACTAAAGATAGAACATGTGTCCTTCATAATGTGGTTTAGAAGACTGCTTTGTCTTGGCAAATATTCGTCTTACAGAAGATAGATTTGTGAAAGTTTTCCCGTAATAACGAAAATCTGCTGGAAGTGCCTATAGACGGTACATGAAAACGTGAAATGTGCTAAACACAAGAGGAATATCATTATTCTTAACAGTGATATCCAGCTTAACTCAATAAGGCCTGGTCCCACTGGACGATAGACACAAAATGTATTCATAACGGATACAGCGGACAAGCAAAATTTTCTATCCGTTCTCATCCGCTCCAGACAACGGACAAAATGGGCGACCAATGAAATCACAATGGACGGTTGCTCGATGGATATAGAGCGTAAGAAACACATATGCAGAGTACACAATGTGTACATAACGTTTACCATCGGATGGCAAGATTCTTTTCCGTTTTACATCCTCTCTGCATCCGTAAGTGCAGTAGGACCAAGTCTTTACTGTTTGATCAAAATAAATCAAGATAATCTATACAGGCTTTTTTTTTTCCAAGGGTGGTGATTTTCCTTGGCATGAGTACGAGGGGAAGATTGCATCAGTGAAGTGCTTAAAAGCGTTGTCAGCATCCCTCCTTGAGAGGGAATATGAAGACCATCGTGAGAAACATCATGTGCAATATTTCCATCTAGTACTCGCCAATGGACATTTCTTCAGGCGTAAATAAAATCAAGATAAAAACTCAGTTTAACTGGCCTTGGTAACTTAACACAACATCTTTCTGTAATTCTCACTTAGAACAAAACTGTCATCGTCCAACAAAACAAGTTCAGTTTGCGATACCAATGACAAAACAAATGAAAAATCAAGTTTACTTTTTATAACTTGTTTTGCAATGTCGCAATTTGTTCCCTTACTTGAATCACTTATTTGGTTTATGGATTACTTATCCATTTTCCTTCATTAATCTTTTGATTTAACAATTATTGATTGCCTTATTCTTTCTTGTAAGATAAGGGGTGGGGCGTAGGCTTACCTGAAGCAGGGTGAGAGATGGACAGACATGGTCTTGTGCCTCTTCTCAAATCGGTTGTATTTCTTGATGTAATGGAGGTAGTCGCGCCTGATGACGATCGTCCTCTGCATCTTCATCTTGGTGATGACGCCGGTCAAGATACGGCCGCGGATGTGGACGTTGCCGGTGAACGGGCACTTCTTGTCGATGTAGTGACCATCGCGAGCCTGGAAACAAGGAAAAGGACACGAGAAATGTCCAGTGTTAGTCAAGAAATCATGCTCAAATGTGTTTTATAAGGATACCATGCATTCGGTTACTGATTTATTGAGTTATCTCTCTATTGGTGACAATTTGAGGATTGAATGAATGTAGATTGCATCAGTGAAGTGCTTAAAAGCAATGTCAGCATCCCTACTTGGAGGGAATATGAAGACCATCGTGAGAAACATCATGTGCAATCTAACAGTAGTAACACTGATATTTCTTTGATTTCATTTTCAAGGGGGGGGGGAGGCACTAACTGGTGTGATCACCTGTTAGTGCATCCCAATGTTACAATCAGATGCTTAGTAATACATGAGGGGGGGCATCCCCTTATTATAAACAAAATGTTTATGAAACAAAGATGAGCCTAGTGCAGCTCTCCACATATTTTACCCTAACATGTCATCCATACCCCCCCCTATAAGTGACCCTTGCTCTGTCCCTGCCTAAAGGAAGTGTATCTTGATGACTTACCTCAGATGGAGTCTTGAACCCTAGACCAACATTGCGGACGAGTCTGTTGGCCTTCTTGTTGGTGGCCAATAGCCGCTTGTTGTTCTGGAACACGGTGGGTTGTTTCTGGAACGCCCTCTCCGTCTGAACAAAAGAAAATTCACATTTTAACCGTCATTTCTCCACCAGAAAATTTTAAAGGCCATTTTAAATTAACAACCTCGATACCTTCAAAATGGAAAGACCTATATCCTTACCAGCAACTGTGTGTGACATTTTGTGAAAGTTGGCACAAATGGCACTATACATACATGCCCATTATTTAACATTTATTATCAACATCACTACCATCGCCACATCATCGCCATCATCATCACCACCATTTTGCTTTGGATTTTCCTAAAATTAATGCATTAAATAGCAAAAATATTTATGAATATTAGTGCTTTGTTATAGTGTCTGATATTAATTTCAATCAATTAAAGGTCAAGTCCACCCCAGAAAAATGTTGGTGTGAATAAATAGAGAAAAATCAATCTAGCATAACCCTGAAAATTTCATCAAAATCAGATGTAAAATAAGAAAGTTATGACATTTTAAAGTTTCACTTATTTTTCACATAACATTGATATGTACAACTCAGTGACATGCAAATGAGACGGTCAATGATGTCCATCACTCAATATTTCTTTTGTTTTTTATTGTTTGAATTATACAATATTTCATTTTTTACAGATTTGACAATAGGGACCAACTCCACTAAATCATATAGTTTTAAAGGGGAATCCAACACAAATAAAAACTTGTTTTTATAAGGAACAGAAAAATCAGACAAGTTGATAGGTGAGAGTTTGAACAATATTGGACAACCAAAAAGAAAGATATGAATTTTTAAAAGTTGTAAATATTGGTAATCACTATACCCATTGAGATTTCAAATTGGCAGCATATGGGATGTCATAGTGATGTAAGGCAAGGACTACTCTTCCATGTACTCCAATACATATTATGGCTAAACTTGTCATTTTTCCCAAAAGTTTTATTTCAAATTATATTTTTCTTTCATGAGGACATACTACAATATACAACCTGGGCTATATTTAGATTACTGCCCCAGGGGAATGGGTACAGGAGAAAACCACAAATCCCTGATAATAAAGTACATGGCCTATGGGAAAGTTGTCCTTGCCCCTTGTCATAATTTACTTACACAGTTGCCAATTTGAAATGTACATAGTAATAGTGATCTCAATTTTAAAGCAGCTATAACTTTCTCATTGCTTGTCCAATTTCTTTCAAACTTTCACCATTCTGTTTAATTTATTTTTCTCCTTCCCAACACAACATTTTATGGCCAAGGCTGGATTCCCCTTTAAGCAATGCTACTTTGCTAGTTACAACTGTTCATGGAGGAATTAAGCATTGTTTCACTTGATGAGGAGAAATTAGAATATTTCATATTTCATATAATAGAATACAAAAGAAATAGTGAGTGGATAATATCATCAGTCTCCTCATTTGCATACCGACCTGGACAAGCGTATATAACTGTTTTGTGAAATTAAGCAAAACTTAAAAATGTAATAACTTTCTTATTTTACATCCAATTTTGATGAGGTTTTCAGTGTTTTGCTTGTTGGATTTTTATCTTTTTTTAATCAACTTTTTGTTGGGGTGGACTTGTCCTTTAATGAAATATCAGATGCGATATTCCTTAAACTGTCCGCTTGCCTGGACGGTCGGACCAACAACCTGTCTGGACATATGACAACATGGGTCCCGTCTTACAAAGAGTTGCGATTGATCCAATCAATCACAACTATGGATGGCCAGCAATGTCATCATCTATTATGCACAGTTTATCAATATATTTTCTAGCTTTGAAGTATATTCATGCATTCATTGTTTTCATCATGAAAATTCACTGTGCTTCTCTTTGTTTACAAAGGACATTGTGCATATTTCCTGTAGAAAAAATTACGACACTCGTGGATTTCCATCAATGTATTACAAAACACAGTATAAATCTTAAAATCAGATTCAGCAGACGCTTGACAGGGTCTGTAAACCATCATAAAATCAATATTGAATATAATCATCGCCCATTGTCAATAAAGCCATTCGTGAAAGTATTTTAACCCATAAAGTGCTAGGATTTTGATGTATGTAACGGTAACTGCTAAGCCTATTTAGGCTTTTTTTACCTGATCATACCCTTTTCATTCATAAAATTGTAAAAAATCTTCTACTAAACTTCCAACAATGAGCCATATACCAAATGAAAGCTAATAAGACAATCTTTCTCTTGATGTACATTTCAAGGTCATGGCGTGTAATATGATACCAAAGAACACTTCCACAAGAGGGCGCTATTTTTTATGTACATCAATATGAAGACAGTATTTCTCCTTTCTTGTAAAAGTGGCTTGACACTTTTCTCTTGTTTTCATGTCATCAATAAAGGGGCATCTTAGGAACATTGTCTGAAAGTTTCATGGTAAGAGCTTCTTTATTTTTTTTTATATGAATATTTTTGTATAGAGTGACCAGATATCGATATTTGTTTGAAAAATCGAATTTATAGTAATATCTTCTCTTCCCCAAGATCTCTCTTTTTCTCACATCTTTTTTCATGCTTACAATTATTTTATGCTCCTTTTTCTTTCTCCCCAACTCCTAGCTTGATCATCCCCACCCCCCCCCCCGGGGGGGCGGTCTCACTCGCGGAAAGGTTTAGAAAGTTGGGGCTGCTGAGCGAAAAGTGGAGGGGGGGAGGCAGAAGGGGCCGACCATGAACAAAAGTCACAATCACTTTTTTTTCTATGAAATAGATTGGGGGCTGAAGCCCCGTCAGACTCCATCCCCCCCCCCCCCCCGCGGTCTCTGTCTCCCTCTCTTTTTATCTCAATTGGTACTCCCAATCTTCTTTTTTTTCAATTTCATTTGTTCTTCCATAGCTTTCAATTTGTCTGTATCATTCCCCCTCTCTACTCTCTTTTATGCTCACTCCTTTTTTCACTTTCTCTCTTGATCTTCTCATTTCATATCTCTCTTGTACACTCTTGCTATTTTCCGTCCCTCTTTTACTCACACTCTAGCATTGTTATTCCTTCATATAATTATTTCCTATTCTACATATCATTTATATTTCAAATTCAGTCACCATCACACATCAGAATATCTCCTTCCAATACTTTTGATAAATAAACAGAATAAAATGTCGAATTTCAACTAACATATTTATCTTTTATTGCAGGTACCATGACAAGCATCAATGACATGACTGCGATTGAAAGATCAACATCAACAGAACTTCTTTTTATGTAACAAGAATTTCAACCAAGTAAAGAAATATCAAATATCCAGTATTTGAGAAAAGCAAAATATGGTAGACATATAAGTAAAAAGAGAAACAATGACTGAAAATGAACAGTGCATTGTAAACCATTGTGATTACTATAACATGTTATAAGAGCAATGATATAAAAAGGTCCAAACATTTGAAATGTACATTTTTCTGGTATGGCAATCATGAGTTCAACTTTAGGACATAAATAGAAATATACTTGTATGCAATATTTACAATGTAAATCATGTGTGAAAATCAACAAAGGTCAAGTTTACTATAAAAAATAAATATTGAAATGTATATGAAAGATTTCTTTTTGGCTTGTAAGTATTCCAATGTATGTTACTATAGCTCCAATTTCAGATGAACATTTTGACAGTCAAAGTAAAGGTTCAAAATATGTTATCCCCAACGTACATAATAGACCAAATTATACGTTATGGCACAAAAATAATAATGTATGTGTAATGATTGTTGTGTATAACAATTTATAAAATGCCATATTTTGTATTTACAAAAGAATGAATTATAAAAAAAACACATCGATTGAGAAAAGAAGAATGACATGTTTATTGAAATGTCTTTGAATGTTGATAGTTCTGTATAACAATTTATAAAATGCCATATTTTGTATTTACAAAAGAATGAATTATAAAAAAAAACACATCGATTGAGAAAAGAAGAATGACATGTTTATTGAAATGTCTTTGAATGTTGATAGGAAATGTAAATCCGCAGAAATATAACACTGAAAAATAAATATTGTTTGCAAAGATACAATGACGTGATCTGAATTATTATTTGTGTATTTAGTGTACGTTTATAATACAAATAGCAGAAACATGAGAACCAAATACTTGGTTCATTGGTTGGTAGTTCAAAAAAGCAAATCGTACATGTAAATAACAAATGTTGGTACATGTTCAGATCCTGCTGAGGACCTGAGAACAAGTACATGTAACCATGCAAAACTTACGACCGGCTATTTGAAACACCAATCAATGTAAGGAAGTTTTATAGTAAACTATAGTACTAACAACATGAAAAACAAAATTGTACAAAGAAATGGACTTCCCATTCCAATACCGTGATTCTAAAGATGATTTCAACATTCAAATAAGATCTGATTCTTTCATGTACCCCTAATTCACAAAAATGAATGAGATCAAGGTGCTGTTACAATGAACTAGGTAAAGTGAAGAGATAATCAATCCATCTTATCACATGCATAAGTGATGAATAGCAAACACAAAAATAAATAGAAGTACATGTATTCAAGGTATAGACAACTGTTATTCATATACTGAAGAATGTCCACTTTAGGCCTGATTTCAGAAATGTCTATTTCATTCACAATCTCAAGAATGTCTACTTTGGCTTGTGTTGAGAATAGCACTTGGGACACACGGCAACTCCACATCTCAAGCAACCAAAAGATGTTCTCTTACGCTTGTCACCCTTCCTGTCTGAGCAAACTGTACACTCGCGATACTTATTCGATTGTCCGAAGTCACATTTCCGTTTCCCTTGCGCTCTCGTTCCCGTGCTGGGAGACATCGGTCCTTGTAATCTTCCACTTCTAACTGGTTCCATCATCGCCTCATATACCTTGATATAAAACTTCTTGCGGTTGATGGGCGAAGGATTCACTTTGCAGTAAATGACATAAGCATTGAGGATGGCCTTTTGTACAAATCTCATCGCGACTTTCAATGTCCACCTTCGTGTTGCCCTTTCAACTTCATATTCGTAAACTTTCTGATCAGCAAGGTCTACTCCTATTTTAGTATGGTTGTACAAATGTACAACCTGTGGAATGCATTGCTCGTTTTTGTCCGCTGTTGCAACGTTTTCGCCTGTCTTTTTCTTCACCCATCGGGCACTTCCTTTTGTGGATAATAGACAAACACCAGGTTGTTTTTGTGACGCTTTCTGCCGAAACGTTATGGCAAGAAGAGGACCCTTCCTCGATGCTGACACACTGCCGACGGGATTTCTCGCATCCTTTACTGAAGTCGGGATTCCACGTCTTCGATTCACTCTGACTGTCCCAGTTACTTGGATCTTCCTCTCATAGAGTTCGTTCACGAGATCGACATTAGTGTAAAAATTGTCCATGGCTATGTGCCACCAGTTATTTGCGTGGCGTTGACACAACTTCCTTACAACGTTGTCCGGTCTGTTTGGATACTCATCCAAGTAACGATCAGGGACCCTCATCTCAGAACCAGCACATAACGATGACGTAATTGTGTAGCCTGTAGTCTCGCAGAGTTCATAATTCTTGATGCCAAACTTGTGGTGCTTCTTCAGAGGCATGAACTGTATAATTCCTGCACGACCGCGGTATCCAACTAAGCCTTCATCAATTGTTAGGTCTTGATGAGGAACATAATGTTCGTAGAAGGCTCTATTGAAGTGCTCATAGACAAATCGCACCTTTCGCCCAGGATCCTCCTCATCAGCGTCTTCATCCTCGCAGTCGTAAAATTGAATAAATCTCATCAAGAGCAAGAAATGGTCACGCGGCATCACCTCAGCCCAGCATGGTGTGAACTGTGACCAGTCCTGTTGGTTCCAGTAGTCACTAACACTAGATTTCCTTATCATTCCCATATTCAAAAATAAGGCGAGGAATGCTAACATAACTGGAACGTTCAACTCCTGGCTCAGCTTGGTCCATTGTCGATAACGAGAACGAGGAGAGAGGATTGCCTCCCCATGGTCCCGTGCATATCTGTTCTTCGCAGCAGAAATAACTTTGTTGGCGTATTTCTTGGTAAAATCCACGATAGACATCAGGAATGCCTCAGTCAGAATAGTTTTACAAAGTCAAGAGGTGCGGATTGTTCATCGACTCTCGCTAAGACCCTGGGCTGAGCTCGAAAACGACGTCGAGGAGTCTCATCATCGTCAAGGTTGTTGACTCTCGTCCACAAACCGGCCCCAGCACCACCGTCTCCATCGCCGCTACTCCCGGCGCTATCATCAGCACTGCTACCGCTGGATCCCGCACCTTCACCAACTGCAACTTCTTCGTCACTTTCAGCGTCCGAGTCTTCGTTATACTCCACATCGGAGGTTCTTTCATCCCCAGATGATTCCGACATCATTGCAACATCATCATCAGTGTCAGCACTCATCTTTCTCCCTCAAATATAATCACAAATGTCGATAAAATATGGTATTTGACGAAAAATCCGAGTAGAGAATCAACGTAAACGATGTAAACAAACTACTAGCATGCGTGTGTAAAACGTACGGCGCATCGTTCGCTCAGCTGCACGCTGGGGATTCCAAACAAAAGAAAACAGGAAAATTTCTTTTCTTCTTTCATCTCTCTTTATCCAATCAGATTTCTTTTTACATCGAAAAAAATCGTGGAGGTAGTATAAGAACTACTTTGATTGGTTATCGCGGTCCCGGGGTGAAAGGTCCTAATTTGCATAAGTAGCGTGCCTTGGAAATGCAAGCGTGCAGTGTGCAATTTCAGGGCCAGTTTTCTGGCCAGTCGCACTGTCTCGATGGCCAGAAAACTGGCCCCTCGCGATTTATGGGTTAATTATTCTTGTGTTTTGCATTGAGAAAGTTTTTCTCATTCAGGCTCCCAAGTTTTGCCAAATTCCATCAAAGCGTCTGTTGCAGTTTCAGACCATGTTATAATACACAATGTAAAACTGTTATAGATCTATATATCCAATATACGTCAAGACAAATCATTCATCAGGGTGGTCTTTTCCTTCCTTGAACATTCTTATGTTAAGTCAAGTCAAATGGCATGCATGCATTTTGAACTTCTTTGTGAAACAAAACTCAGACTCAACAGTTGAGGCGCAAGAGAGAGAATATCTCCAATATCAGAGACTTTTGTAAATAATTTGGGTATCCAATTTCAGAGAGTCTCCAGTTTGGGAGACCAATTTTCTTTGTTTATATTTGCTGTAAAAGAATTATCTTGGTGGCAAATAAAAATGTGATAGGCAGATTCCTCATGTAAAATTACCCCTTTTCACCGTCTACTTCAAAAATTCACGGTCTACTTTTGTTTTGATAAGGATTTGCTCAAGACGCTTTTATTTCGACTGGAAATACAAGCGTCTTGAGCAAGACTTATCACTGGAAATAAAAGCGTCTTGAGCAAATCCTTGTCAAAACAAAAGTACACCGTTAATTTTTGAAGTAGACAGTAAAAAGGGGTAATTTTACATGACGCTTTTATCACTGGAAATACAAATTACAAGCGTCTTGAGCAAGACTTATCACTGGAAATAAAAGCGTCTTGAGCAAATCCTTATCAAAACAAAAGTAGACTGTTAATTTTTGAAGTAGACAGTGAAAAGGGGTAATTTTACATGAGGAATCTGCCTATCGCATTTTTATTTGCCGCCACCATTTGCCATCTTTAATTTGCCTTTGACAAACTATTATGATCGCAAATTAATCGCTCCCTCTATTTATTCACTAACACTGCAACGCACAATAACCGAACGTTTTGTCCACAGGCGTAGCTCTCAATCACGTCCACTGTCTATGCACACAGTGCCAGAGACGTTCTGCGCCTTGCCCTGCCGGCTGCCGCACACACATGCACACTAGACACGAACATGCCGTTTTCCACACGGACGAGGGTTTCCCTCACCGACACCGTTCCCGTCAAGAATTTCCCACAATTCTACCCCACTAAACTGGTATCATACTAACTCTATCTTCACTGAATATTATCTTTATGTATTCTTTTTATCATATTAACGATTCATGATATTATTTAAGCAAGGAAAAATCACTAAATTTTACATTTATTCAATGGATATTTTTTTCCACACGCACCTGATCAGCCATGTTGAAAGGCAAAAGAAAGCAAGTGGGATTGTTCAAATTTGAACTGAGAGGGAGCTCTTTATTTCATATTTAGCTTTCGGGACGATCCACCTCGACATGGCTTGTATGGGGTGATACAGCTGGGAGAGGATGGATCGAGAAGAGGGTGGGGGAGGCATGGATAAAAAGAGCATTTACCCCTCTCCCATGCATTGCCCCTGGAATGGACGAAAATAGATAGCATATAGTAATTTGTAAATAATATGCTGCATCAATCATCATTTTCCGCCGTTAACTGCTCTAATTCAAGTTCAAAACGCTATCATCATACCTGTGTCAGCAAAGGGGGTGACATAAAAATAGGCCTATATACTGATATAGCTATGATGTGCCTACTGATGTAAAATTTTGATTTTCTCATAATTGAGTTGCTTAACATCGTAAATAATGTTCTGAATATATTTAACCCCAGTGCTATCTGTCTTTGTGAAATGGGTGAAATACGAAACACTGCGATGGGTATCGCCCTTCCTCTTGATTTTTTTTTAACTGCCCCTCCCCTCACTCAGAAAAAAAGTATAGTAAATTTTTGTTTACCAATTTAAAGATGTAGGACTACTTCATGTTTGACCCTAAAAATATAGCGGAATTTTCTCTGACCATGATTAGTGTGGTTTTCTCCTGTAAGCGTGATTTACTTCTGGGTATCGCAGGCCTACGTCAAATTGACGCTCGATTTATTTTTATGATTTTTATTGACCGTAAAATAATCTGATCAGTGAACTGTCATGCGAAATTAACAAATTTTCTCTATTTGTAGCAGTGAAGGTGTTTGTTCAGGTATTCAAGTTTTGAGAACATTTGAGAACTGCCAATATTAAAGGGAGGTCCGAGGAATTCGAAGTCTAAACTGAAAAAAAAAATGTGAGTTGCATTCACAAAAAGAAAAATCAAGATTTTCTCTGCTATATACCACTGGCGGACAGATGAAGGGAGGGGGGGGGGGGGGGCGTCGATGCTTTCAGGCCATTGGCCCCAATTAAAAGTCTACCGCCACCACCAAAAAAGGATAAATTAAGAGAGAAAGTGAAAGGAAATTGTGAAATAAGATATCCTGAATATTATGTCAAAGTCAATCACAAATTTGATTTTGGTTTAAGAACCAAATTTGCATACACGCTCTTTTTTGTGCTTTTTAAAAAAATCTTTACCCTACACGCAATGTCTGTCTCCACTGCGTAGAGGTATTGATTGCTGAATTGAGGAGAGGCCAATAATGATAATGGGATAAATAGAAGTTGGTTATGATTTCCAGGCAGTTCTAAATTTGTATTTTATCCCGCATGGGATAGATAATGTAAACTTCTAGAATGACCTCAATCGCCATAAACAGCCCCCATTTAAAAGAAAAGTTGTAGAGTGTTCTTTTTTCCCTCTATTTTCTCGTTTCTTACCCTTTCCTTCGTTACCCCCCCCCCCCCCCTTCATCCCTGTCCCTTCTATTTTTAAATGCAATTCCCAGGGGCCACGGAAAGGTTTTCAAAGTGCGGTGGGGGGGGGGGGCGGCTGATCATGCAAAAAATCACAATCATTATGGTTATTTTTACGTTTTTGTATCCCGGTTTTGGAAAAAAGTGGGGGCTGAAGCCCCCCCCCCCCCACTCCGCTTAAGAGACCCCTTAAAGTTCATGTATACACTCTTTCTTTTCTTGTATCCTTCGTCTCCCCAATACTAACTGCCAGGGGCGGAAATCTCTCCGAAAAGGTAGGGGGACAAGGGGCTGGAAAATTTGACAAGCAAAAAAAAAAAAGAAAAGGGTATCACCCCAATTAAGGTCATTTTGACGAAAATAAATTTGACACGCAAAAAAAAAGGTTATCATACCAAAAGTAAGGTCATCTCGTCCTAAAACACATCATTATTTCGATTTTGAATGATGTATTTCTTACCATCATAAAATAGTAGGGAGGACATTTGGGATTTATTCCCATGCTAACTGCCTTCTGTACAACGGCAATGGGGGGGGGGGGCATACATTATTGTAATATGTCGACATTACGACACTCATGACTGTAAACGAAAAGGCGAAATGAGAGGAATCTTCAAAAATGATGATGGTGGATAACGTCGTTTTTTCCGCATATTTCCTCTTCATTTCCGAGATGAAAATATCATGGCCAACTGCTCCGTGCCTTTCCGTATTTAAAACACGCTCCATGCTCGAATGGCGTGAGTATAATGTTGTCACCACTGCGGCAGAAAGATTGATAGATTTTAGCGATGATTTTGTCAGAAAAGCAATTTACTGTGAATCAAGGGAGAAAAAAGTGTGTTGATAAGAAAATGTGAGGATGTTATGCGAATGTGATGATTAATGTGATTTTCGCCCACCCGATTTGCCTTCAGTTCGTAACCCCTCTCATCCCCTTTCCATTGGACGCTTTGATTTTCTCTTTTTTCTGATTATTGATAATTAAGAGTCGTCGTATTTATAATGATTTTCATCATTATTGTTATTACTATCATATTCCATTTTATTATTATCATCATCACCAAGGGCGGATCCAGGATTTTCTAGGGGGGGGGGCACATTTTCCCGAGGAAAAATTTGACAAGCAAAAATAAAAGGATCTTCACTTTCAAAGGGGGGAGGGCACACTTCTGTTTTAATCGCATTTCTACGTGCCTCTCAAGGGGGGGGGCACGGACCGACTGTGGCCCCGTGGATACGCTAGTGATCATCACCATTCATTAGTATCATTATCACAATAAGCATCATTATAATTATTATCATTACAATTTTATACAATTTTCAAAATTATCACTTAGGGTCTATCAATATTCATCTTCTACCATCATTAATATTATTATCATCATTGTTGTCATTATCACGATTATCATTATCATAATAGGTATTGTTGTAATCATCATGACCATAATAATCATCATCATCATTCATCATCATCATCCTCAATATCATCATCAGCAGCAGCATCATCAACATCATCATCAAAATCATCATGAACATCGTCATCATCCTTCTCCTCCGCCCCCTCATCATCATCATCATCATTATTATCAATAACACCATTATCATTATACCATCACCATCATTATTATTTGATGCCCCCACCTCCACCCCCACCCCATCCCCTTTGCCAATCTCCTCCCATCGTCATGATCGATAGTGAAATACTATCGGTCATTTTGACACCCGGCTAATAAACGCCGAGAATCACTTTCGAGTCAGAACGCGTCAATTATATCGGGGATGCGGTCACTTTTGTGTGAGGCTGGGAGGAAAGAGGATCTTCAGTCATAATTAATATGAAATGATCAGGCCTATATCATTTAGATACCGGTTATAACAGTATTTGAAAAGAATCTACGGAGGAGATATCGATTGCCGTCAGTTACCGCTTATTGCACTTCTACCGGAGATATCAATTTATACGTTTGGTAAGTCTTCTTTTTAATTCTTTTATTAATATTGATAATTATTTTGCTTTGAATATCGAAATAATGGTGGTTTCTAGTAAAAAGTAGATTAAGCTGTACATAGTAAATTTCTAATTTAGTGCTTATTTTTCGCAATCTTTTAACTTGAAATTTAAACTGATATCAAATCCGATTGATTCCATGAGTAATTTGTTAACTTTATTTTATAGAAAAATACACGAAAAAGAAACTCATGCCAACCTTCAAAAGGCCTTCATTTTTAATGGGAATACTTTTATCATGTGAAAAATAGTGCTTTCTGCAAATGTAAAACCATTTCTACGCAGTATTCATTATCACCATTTTAATAATGCAATTATACGTAACAATCATGATCATGGTCACAAGACGATGTACGTCAGTTTGTATGCAGGTGTAGCACTAGAATCTACATTTGGGGGAATTTACACTATCTTCAAATGGTTTTTTTTCTCACTTTTTCTAAATATCTGGGGCTTTTACCAGAGGTTTTCAGAGACGGATTCGAAACACATGTTCCTTTTTCTTTAATTATTACATTTTTTTGTGGGGAAAGGGGGGGTGTGCGCATGCATGAATCGATAATTTTTCATCAAAATAAACTAGTTATGCACTGTAGTTATTTTTTTTATCCGGTCGACAGAGAAGTTGAATACTCAAATCACCAACTCGCACACATTATCAAAATTACCAAACCCACTGACGCAAGATGGGAGGGAGGGGGGGGGGTGTAAAATCCACGAAGGAAAAATGAGGAGAAAGAAAAAAAAAGTACAAATGGTTGAAATATGATATAATTTTCTAATTATCCTATCAAAATATATCACAAACCAGCTCTTTCGTCAAAATTATTGCTCGCTCGTTTCGCTCGCTCGAAAGTTTTCCTCTTTATGCCATGTTTGGCCCCTCAAAGATTTTGGATCATTACCCCTCTGGATGAACCATATCAAATGAACCGTTTAACTCTGAAATGATGAGAATTTGGGGACTATTTCACGAAAATTGCCAACACTGAGGAGTTGTCATTTCTCGACTACAATTAGATACCTGATCGAGCTTCTCAGCCAATCACAACCGAGGAAAAGTGATCAGATCTGACAACTTTTTCAGACGAATTGTTGGTGAAACGCTCCCGTGACGAAGAACAATAATTAGGCCTACTAATTATCTCTGGAATCATCATTATTGTTTGTAATATGCCCTGACATTTTAATTGGTTCTTAAGGACAAGATGCAATTAAAGACTGAGCAGATTATTCATCCGTGACGTAATAATTACGTCGCACTAATGGCAAAATACCGCAAGACATACGGCTGCACGTAATTAACAAACAAAAGATACAAAATAGTATATAGTAGGATGTAGCGGGAAAGGGGGGGATTCTTTAACACTTCCATCAATTATTATAAGCATGTTTCACTCAACCCTGTTTAAAGGGGAGTCCCCTCCAAAAAAACCCAACAACAACATTATACATATTTACTTATGAAGACAAAAATCAATCAAGCTTTAAGGGGAATGAAACCTTTGGAACAAATAGGCTTGTGTAGAAACAGAAAAATCATCAATAATAAGAATAAAGAAAGTTTGAGAAAAATCGGACAAATAATGAGAAAGTTATGAGCATTTGAATATTGCAATCACTAATGCTATGGAGATCCTCCCATTGGCAATGCGACAAGGATGTGTGATGTCACTGATGAACAACTTTCCCTTTGGTGGACTATAAAATACCCTAAAAAATGTCTCTTTTTGCTTTTTCTTATGATGATACAAACTTTTTATCCATGATGTATTCTTAAAAAATATGTATTACATGCCCTCATGTAGAAAGAACACACGATCTATGGATAGATGTTATAAAAGAGGCAATGGGGAGAGTTGTTCACAAGTGACATCACACATCTTTGTCGCATTGCCAATTAATTTGCTATCTCCATAGCATTAGTAATCGCAATATTCAAATGCTCATAACTTTCTCATTATTTGTCCGATTTTTCTCAAACTTTCGTTGATCTGTTTCTTTGATTTTTCTGTTTTCACACAAGCTATCTTGTTCCAATGGTTTCATTCTCCTTTACCATGTTAACGTTTGAAAAATCAATTGAGAAAAGGATGTCAATTAAGAAAGTTCTTATTATTACTTTTTTAAGTTTCGCTTTATTTCACATGATATGCACATCCTGGTCAGTTTACAAATTATGATGGAACCAGTGAAATTCACACACTTTGTTTTTCATTACTGTATTTGAAACATAATATGTATAATATTATTTAGTTTTCTAAAAAGCGCCTTGAGCACTCCACATAGTGGATTTGGCGCGATATAAGTCTAATTATTAGTATTATTATTTCGATTTTCTAATGTGATAGAAAGTTTGATTTAACTTTCGTTATTGTTGTTGTCGTTGATGTCAGTTAATTTTCCGTTCAAATTTCACTTATGACATTTGCTTTCAGTTTCATCTTATTTCATTCAATTTTCGTCCCGGATTCGTTGAAATTATAGAATTTTGATCATCTTTTAATTCCGATGAAAGCGTGCGTGTTCTCGGTGTGTGTATGACCCATTAATTACAGTCGCACATCCGACTCGAAGAGGTGGGCGAAATATTAACCGCGATTTCATCGAAGCGAAGAAGGGTGAATGCTTGCTCGTGCGTGAAGATATAATAAATTGACACTTTCTTTATATTTGAGGGGGCTGGATGGGTGTTCCGAAGGGAGAAGAAGCCTCATCGCTTGTCAAATTTCTTTAATTTTCTTCCCATATTTTAATCCCATTCATTTCCCGAATTCTTTTATTTATCGTTTTGGGATAGATCGGAGGGGGGATTCGTAAAATAGAAGGAATGGTTTGATAGACTGAGCTAAAGAAGCCTGGTTGGTTTTGATGAGGATGACGAGATCGGGAGAATAAAGTTGAATTCTTGATGAGATATCGAGAAAACGAGAAAAAAAGAGAGAGGGGGGGGGGGGGATTGGAGAGGGCTTAAAGTGATTGGTTAACATTGGTTTGACTTTAAAAAGATCTGAGCTAGAACATGTAGAAGGTCACACTTGTCACCTGTGTCTGTGATATGTTACAAAAATGAAGCCCAGAAAAATTGCGTTCGAAAGTAATTATTTAGTGCTTCAAACATCGAAATATAAAGTGACCGGAAACACCATCTTAATTTCATCCCATTATGTGTACTATTTAGGCGTCTATAAGACGCCTATTTACAAAATCGGGGTTTGCGTTGTAGTTTTAGCTTTTCATTCTCAATAATGGTTGTTTTCAGGGTTTATTAGTTCTAATACATGCACTTGTACACATGTTTCATCTTGGTTTGAGAATTTTTTAAATCGGCTGCTCACAAAGTTAAACAATAGGGCCTACCTTTAAGGGGAAAATTCATCCAGATTTCAACTTTGTTGCAATAAAAAATAGAATAACAAAATGTTTTGACGAAAATCAACTCAAGAAGCGAATTACCGACTAATTTTATGACGTCACATGCGAGCATCTCCTATTGATGTCACATTGAAAAAAACCCAGAAGATAATATATATTTAAAAAGAAGATTTTATAGAAAAATAACAGAATTATTCTGCAAAGTGCTATAACAGGAACATTTCTGCAATTTATCAGAACAGGTCTGTTGAAAATAGAAGAAAAACAAGTTTTATTACAGGGAATTTGTAAGGTTTCAGACACCAAATATTAATTTTCTGTAAATGTACACAATGCAGCATGTTACAGGTGTTCTCGAGTCTCTTCGTAGTTCTAATCATTATGTAGTGTTTGTCTTTATGTTTTAGTTTGCCATCAGACACATCACTTTATTCACGCTTATATTAACATGATAACAATGAATGGGGGAAAATAGTTTTAGTCATCTTGAATCGACAAAATGGGATGTTCTGGAATTTGCAATGCCCGATGACATCAGTATATGGGACACATATACTGGCGTGTCGATTTGTTATATGACGTCACATTATGACGTCACAGTAATAAAACCTGTAAGCATTCACAACTATGTCTTTTTCGTAAAACCTTCAACAATATTTCCTCTCTCTACTTTGTCTACTTTTATCAGAACAAACTAATCATAAGGGCAAATAAATTTCCCATTAAAATGAGGTGAGATTGCAAAGACCTCTTGATCAGTAAAACTTATTTTCTTCTGTTTTGAATAATGCATTACACAAAATATCGTTTCTCCCAAGTGGGAGTATCTCTCTGATATTGAAACGGATCTGATGACGTTTATGCCATAATTTTCATTCTAATTTCACATCCTAAAGGTGGAAATAGAATTTATCGAAGACAGGGGATGAAATATTAATAGGAAAAATGATGAATGCGTAAACTGAGAAGTTGGATGTATAGGGTGTTCCAAAAATGCGACTCTGGATCTAATAGAAATCACGAAAGTAGAAAATGGACATGTAACTTGATTAGAATAATAATCTTTAAATTGTACACTGCAAAACCTCCGGTGTTGATTTCATCAACACCAACCCGGAATCTATGTATGTCCACACCAGAAAAAGTGTTAAACAACACCAGTTTGGTTTTGGTCTAACACCAGATAGGTGTTTACACCAATCAGGCCTGGTATTAAAACAGCATCGGTTTGATTCCATAGATTCCGGGCAGGTGGTAAATTAACACGGGAGTTTATGCAGTGAATGTTACTATTTTACCCAAACTTTACAATGTACTTATTTATTGCAGGCATGTCTTGAGCCCGGTGAACATTTTAATGTACAATTTAAAGTTTATGTGTATTTTTCGAAATCATTATTTAGTTTTATCAACCGAAGCATGCGTAAAAACATAATTTCCCATTTTATTATTCAAGACATCTATAATATTACATATCATCTTACCATATCATCTTATTTACCATATCATCTTATTTGATATTAAAATTTGTTTGTAATTTGGGCTGACATTATAATGAATAAACACTGATTTACAAAAGAGAATTAAAAGTTTAATGTGATAAATTAGGAATTTAAGCCTGTTTTGAATTCTATCATAGCGTATATTAGCAGCCCCTACAACTTTATTTTGTCTTGAGGACAGCACTAACCGAGGAGTCGCGGGACGCTCAATGATTAAGCATTTGCACATTGGTGCGTTCATATTTTGTGGGATGTATTTATTACTTTGCTGCTTTGTTTCATATCTAATTTGATTTTTTTCCGGGGGTATACGGGTGATATTTTTTCTAAATCATTTTTTGACGATTTCTACATACCCGGTACTGAAGTTAATGAGCCATGACGTTCAATGGTTAAGGTACCACAGAAAGAATATGCAGCTATATTTTATTTTCGATTTGGGGACAACGTGACAGGTGAAATTAAACTATTTTTTCTAAATATGATTTTTACGCACCATGTAGTGCTAGCCAAAGAGCCAGGATGGTTAGTGATTAAATAACCGCAGAAAGAATGATGATGTTGGGTGCGATATCTTTTTTTTTTTTTTTTATCTTTGTATGATCTCGCAAGAATGTGATTCGGCGGTGATAAATTTGTCTTTATCTGCCTACGATGGATATGAATAGAAAATGATCACTATCTCTCCTTCTATCCCCCTCTCTCCTCCTTCTACCCCCCCTCTCCTCCTCCTTCTCCTCCCCATCTCTCCTCTCCTCTTCTCTCTCCCCCTCTCCCCGCCTCTCTCTCCCTCTTTCTTACCTTCTACTCCTTCTTTCCCAAATCTCTCTCATCTTCTTTCCACATTTCTCAATTTTGAGTGATCTATGAATGATATATACAGTGCGTCCCAGAAAAAAACCGAGATTTAGCGATGATTTATCATAACTTAATCATAAATAAAATAGGCAAATGACCTACCAATGAAAAGGTTAGAATCTCCTCTTTCATCTGGTATTACTTAGGTCATTCCTCATTCACGCATGAGTGAGCAAAACAAAGAAAGGATGCAAAAACTCATTTGGCGGGGGTATCTGAATTTCAAAACGAAAATCACATGACTAAAAAGTTCAATATCTGCTCTTTTCTTTGATACCTTAATCACAAAAATGTTCAAGAAGTAAAAAAGTTATGAACCTCGAAACAATGCTTATATTTCATAATTTCATTAAATAGACGTGTTTTCACCTGTTTCCCACAGAAGCTATCGCACGGTAACAAAAGACTTGGCTGATCGTCAACAAAACGGAGTGTCGAGTGAGTTTGAATGTTAGCCTGTAAAAACATCTTCATTTTATGAAATTATTAAAATTCAAGTCTTATTTCAAATAACCAGAACCTTTTTATTTCTTGACTATTTTCTGTAATTGAGGTATCAAATTAAAGAGCAGATATTGAACTTTTTAAAAATGTGGTTTTCTTTATAAAACCAAGATACGGGTCGCTAAGTGACTTTTTGGTATCCCCTTTTCAATTTTTTTTTGCTCACTCATGCGTGAATGAGAAATAATTTAAGTAATTTCAGATAAAAGAGGAGATTCTAAGCTTTAAAATGGTAGGTCATTTGTCTGTTGTATTTGTGATTAAGTTATGATAAATCATCGATAAATCTCGGTTTCGTTTTTTGTGGGACGCACTGTATATTTGAAAGGACAAAATTCAATCCCCAAAAGAATATTCGATATAGATTATAATTCTATTTATTTACATGTTTTTAAGTAATTATCTATCTATCTATCTATCTTCTATTATCTATTATTTATTTATTCATTAACTTACCTACTTATTTAATTCATGTATATGTCTTGTTTTGGGGGTGCCCCTTCCACTCCCCCTCTCTCTCTCCTCACCCCCTTCCATCATCTCTCCTTTCTCTCCCATACTTTCACCCCTTCACTCCCACTCTCTCGAGAAAGTTCTGTTTAAAATATATTTTAAAGAAAGTAACAGAAACTTTCATTTCAGATGGAAGATTGATGTTATGAATGATGTGATGATATTGTTTTTTTTTTCATTTAGTATAGCTTGATGAGAAGTGAGGTCAAGTTACATTATAAATAATTGATTTAGACGACATTATGCTGATTTTGTCATGTGGACGTACACAGAAATTTGACCAGTCACGTATCTTATTTAAAAGAAAAAAGCATTTTCGGGGAGGGTGGGGGGCGGGGGGCAAGACGCATAATACTTTTGAAAGAAACTCATAGTGAGAGAGCGAAGCAATCACGCTTGTCATGAGTGCACTTTGCATTTTCTAAAGTGAAATCAAATTAGTTCGTGCACAATTATTATGTAACTGTTATACACTATTATTTCTATTTAGATAATGGACAGGCTGCAATTATTCATGCTTGTTGTCATGGCAACGTTACTCAGCCTTGTAATGCCATCTGATGCCGGACGCAGAGATGGGTGCAGATATTACAGTGAGTATATCGTGGTGATACGATTCCGCTTGGTCTATGCCCACTACTGCTAACCCGACACTAATTGGTCTGAATTAATTTCTTTCTCAAAGTTTAACCAGATGCAACAATTTACACGAATGAAAAAAATGTGGTAGCAAATAAACCGAAGTGAACGGGAAGTGTAATCGTTTTTCTGGGATAATTTTGTTTTATTTCTTACAAAATCATCATATTTTCATCTTTAAATGTCATTTTTGCTTGCTCACTTCACTCGCACACGACTATTTGAAAAAAAAATCTTCCATGCGAATTTTGAATTTTTCAATACAAAAATATATTTTTTCTGTGATAGATTTTGAACAATGTTCAGAACGCAATATTTCATCTTATAATTTTTTCGTTTCTGCTATTTGGTCGTGAATATTATTATTATTATCACCATCACCATCATCATCATCATCATCACCATTATTAATTATTATCAGCATTACTATTATTATTATATTATTACTATCATTATTATTATTTTATTTATTTGTCTTATATATAATTTTTTGGGGAAAGAGGGGAGAAGTCTGTACGCCAGTGCTCGGCCTCTTAAATTAAGTTCATTTATGAATAGCTAATAATAATATCGTCGGGTCCCTTTAGTAAAGCTTTGATATATTGCTATGCTTTTTTATCCCTCTTCCCAGGGAGGATGTGTAAACACGAAGGAACACGCTATGAACGATGGGATACATGGTCCACCGATGATTGCTATGACTGTACGTGCCTCGGGAAAGGCTATGGATATAAATGCTGCCAGGAGTAAGTGTTTCAGCACTCACCTTGAGTGTATGTAATGAATTTTTTCCTAAAAGCCAAATTAACATTTCCACAAACTATACATTAAAGATTTAAAAAAATTATTAGATTATTAAGTTTTTGTTGGGTGACATATACGAGCAGCTGCCCCATATGTAATGTCCTAAAAAAAACTTCATAAATTTTTATTTTTTTTTTCTTTCAGGAGCTGTTTTTTAAATTGTTATTGCATGATGTATGATTTCTTTTTGATTGATTTTTTTTCTATACGATATATTAAGAAAATACTCGCATATGATGTAATAGATAAAACATGAAATTCTTATGACTTTTTAAATCTTTGATTCTTCTGAAACCTTCTCCAATTATTTTTTATACTCCACATAATCCACTAATCCTGTATCCGTCGCACAATCTTGCGCAATACTCAATTTTGCGTGACGCCCTCTCGTGACCATATCAGAGAGTCATCGAAACGAATAAATTTTCAGTATGTGCACTGTTTCCCTGTGCAAAACAGAGAATGTTCTATTATTTTGTTTAGATGAAATGGAAGGTAATTTACAGGCATTCTCGCTAATATGTTAATATAAAGATTAGTGGACATTATTTTTTTTAAGAGGGAACAGGCGCGGATCAAGGGGGGGGGGGGGGGCTGAAGGTGCGCAAGCCCCCGTAGGAAAAAAAAGAGAGACAAATTGACCTTGCATATAAAGGTGAAAACCTTTTTGTTTTTTGGCTTGTTAATTTCTTGGCGGACGAATAATTCATCTTGAATTTCAGGTGACAACCTTTTTTTTGCTTGTAAAATTTCCAATGGGTAATTAAAATATGGCACTCCATAAAAAAAAATCCTGGATCCTGTAGCACCCCGTAAAATTTCAACTCTGGATCTGAGGGAAGGGGAGGGAGTAAATCATGGGTGTGAATGGGAGAATATTGATAATAATTAATCATTTACCAATGACGCCACTATTCAATATAAAGTATTATAATGGCTGTTTCCTTCTCCTCTCCCTTCATTATCTTGATATTATGCATGTCGTTATCATAGCAGCTGCAAATGCTTGTGAGTGACATATTTAGAAATTTGTATTTCGATTTTATTTTTTTATAGAATATTCTCACTCCGACTCTTCTCTCTCCCCAACTTCTCTGTCATCTTCAACCCCCTCCCCTCTTTCTCTCATCCATCTCTCTCTCTCTCCCTCAACCTCCCCCCTCTCTTCCTTAACCCCCCTCCCTCCCTCTCTCTCTCTTACATTAGCTTTTGGTTACCAATGATATTCGATGAGAGTCAATGTGAAGCCGTCTGGGACAAGGAATCCTGTTCCTACTCGGTTGTGAACCGCAACCCGGCCGACACGACACCTTGTGAAATCTTCGCTGGAATTTTGAAATAGATATAGCGCCATCTATAGACAACCTCTGTATAGTACTGATGATAATTTTTATTCTTAAGTTAACCCACTGATATTTATCTTTCTGTTAATGAAAAAAGATGAGTGTGCTAAACGGGAAAATACATTAGATTAGACCAATCGTTTTATTTTTTTTCACAATTATAATGATTATTTTTTTTATTGAGTAGTTTTTATTGACAACTTCAATTCATATACAAAATAAAATATATATAACAAATAGAACTTTGATGTCTTTACAGATACCTAGACAACTCATAAATTTAACATAATTTTTTCACGAATGTGAATGTGATAATCGATTATCTTGCCATAATGTAAAAGGAAAGAATTAATTTCATGTACTTGTATAGCTGATAAAATAACGAATTTCATTGATGCAGAACGGTTCTTAACATTTGCTCTGCAGCGATAACTTCTCCGCTGTGAATTCCACACGCTAATGAAATCAGCAACTTCAACCCTGGATTTATACCCTACCCTAAACCTAACATAAACCCCTATTGCAACCCTAACCCTACATCTTAGATGAAATAAAGCCCGGAGCAATTGTCACAGGAGCAAATGTCATGTCACCATGCAGAACATACACAAATATACTGATTGTCAGTGATAACGCCTTGATTGGATCATCAATGAAGCAAACAGATCTCGAAATTATTCTAGCTTTGAAAAATAACTCAATTTCATTTCGTGCCGAACTATCAAAATTGCCCTATGTAAGTTAAACAATGACTGATGTCTTCCTGGTCATACATACTGCCAGAGAGTCGTTATTTTTTCAACTTATCATTAGTATTATCGTTCATGATTTTTTTTTACATTTTGTTTTTGGAGAGAGTTTGTTGGGCATAACTTTGTGTTTTATCTCTTATTATTTTAAATGGAGGACAAAGTGTTTCTTTGAAAGGATTAACATTTCTTTGTGAACAGTACTAGTTTATACACTATAAATTCAAAGGATTTGAAATAAATCCAGATCAGTTGTGAATAGTGACCAGCCGATTTTTTTATTCATTTTAAATCTTAAGGAATAACCTTTCAATCTCAAAAGATTTAAATTCAAATCTTTTAGATTTTTATTTAAATCAACAAGGTTTAAATCTAAACCTAAAGTTCGGCTGATCACTATTCACAGCCGATCTGGAATCATTTTAAATCCTAGGAATTTAGCATGTTTAGAGTGTAGATTATCATGTTTGTCATAAAATGATATATATAACAAAAACACTTTCACACTTTTAACACTCCGCACCCAGGGTTAAAGGTCACACATGTGAATGAGTCATGCAATGTCGTATTACCAATTATCTTTTTATGAAGCGTATAAATTTTAGTCCCAGCAACGTTGCCCCATGCGATTTTCCAAGTACCGCCAACAAAAGTTAAAGGGGGAGGAAAAAAAGAAGATTATAATAAGAGAGAATTCTGTGTCGTCAAACCATGGACAAGGTTAAACGATGTTATACCGCTTTTATTCCACTGAAAAAAATATTTCGTTATTCCTATTTAAAAAAAGTTATAAGGGAAAAGTTTGCCCCTTATACTATCAGATAATGTGTTAAATATTGGGCTATATCTTATGGTACAATGCAAATTAATAAATTTTGTTTGTTCATCATAAAACTTTCAGTGATATTTTTTCTTTTTTGTGCTGCTGATGGAGATCATCAGGAGAGGAAGATAGAGAGAAAGATGGAGAGAGAAAAAAGAAGAACGGGAGAGAAGGAAGGAGAGATAATTAAAGGATGGGAGGGGAGAGGGGAGCAGGATGGCAACTGGTGCTGTGGCCGAGTGGTCAAAGGCGCCTGGCTATACATGGAAAGTCCGGGGTTCGATTCACGGCCGCGGCAACTATGCCCGTGAGCAAGGCATTTAATCTACATTGCTCTTTTATCCTGCTTTCAAATAAATAGGAATGCTATCTGCATTATTGGTAACTAGATGTGCACTGTCTTGTTAAAAAAAAACAATGATTTGAAGTGAAGAATATGACAATAATAAGAAAAATGATATACATATAATGAAAAAAACAAACGAACTAGTAAAAAGAGAAGCCAGGGAAACTTATAACTCAAAATATCTTCCTTTTTTGATCATCTGAAAAGATTACCCCCCCTCCTCCATGGACCGATTAATACCATTAAACAACAATAGAGACAAAAATAATAGGACATCAATAAAAGAAACCCTCTATTGACGGTCCCTGGACATGCTAATCCCATCTTTATACTACATCCTCATTATCGTACCCCTATAATTGACCCCATACCAATTAGTAGCACCCCTTTGATCCCCCTCAATGGGGGTATTAGGGCACCTGTGTTGGACCCATGTCGCTTGGTAGAGAGCAAAAAGAAAGAAGATTTGGAATGATAGACGGTTTTGTCGATAATAGAAGGGGGGGGGGGTGTATAGTCATATGAGATGGAGAGAGAGATAGATGAATTAGATGTTAGATATGGGAGATGGATAGGAGATGAATAGATTGGAAGATAGTTATATTAGGAGATAGAAAACCCAAGGAGATAAATAGATAAAAAATAGATAGATTTGGAGATAGATAAAAGGTAGATAAAAAGGGAAGTTAAAAAGACAAATAGATCTACTTATCTGAAATATAGCTACATTTGTTTTTAAAAGGGAATGAAGGATCGATCGATAGAAGATAAAAAGATGGATGATGGATCGATGGATGGATATTTGGATAGATAGATAGATGGACGGATGGATAGATAGAGAGATAACTAGATAGATGGATGGATAGATAGATAGACAGATAGAGAGATAGATAGATAGAGAGATAGACAGACAGATAGAAAGGGAGATAACTAGATGGATGGATGGATAGATAGATAAATAAATGGAAGGATGAATGAATGGATGGATAGATAGATAGTATGGTAGGTAGGTAGATGGATGTATGGATTGAAGGAAGGATGGATGGATGGATTAATAGGTAGGTAGATAGATAGATAGATAGAAAGAAAGAGAGATAGAAAGAGAGATAGAAAGAGAGATAGATATATGGATTGATGGATGAATGGGGGTTATGAGACAGACTGGATAGTGGCAAGTAGATACATTCCTACATTACATAAAAAAAAGAATTTCAATGCCTTGTTTTGAAGGGACACACTTCTGTATTATACATGTCTATTGAATATATTGACATATATAGTTCAATTGAAGTTAGATACAAATCATTATTTATTAAAACTATCAATCGGATGTATATCATCCCACATAAATACATGTATGAGATGAGCAGGGAGACGGAACGTATTTGAATGTCTGCTCATGTTCAAGTGGACGCCCTAACACGTAGAAATATTTTTACACCGTGAAAAAGGTTCACAGACAAAAATTTATAGACTGTGACATTTCCTCAAACATAGGTTATGCTACAGTATCAAATATGTTTTCTTGGAGAAAAAAAAATCATGTAGCTAGCCTAAGAAATCAGACTCGAACTCTTGAAGAAAAACTACAGTCGGATGTAATAAATGAACACAAGGTCAACTGAAATGAATTGATTTGAATTAAGATAAATGGAATCGAACTGAATTTAATGAAAGTTAGTTGAATTATATTGAGTGGAATCGCAGTGAACTTAATAAAAGTTGAATTAAACTAGAATCGAATTAAATTAAATGAAATTTGAATTGAATCCAATTGAATTTAATTGAACTAAGTTAAGTTGGGTTAAACTGAGTTTAACGGATTGGAATGAAATTGATTTGATTTGAATTGAAATGAACCGAATGGAACTTATTTTAATTGAATTATGCTCAGATGAGCTAACTGAATTAATTGAATGGAATCGAAGTCAAATGAACTGAACTGACTTATATTATTTTTTTTAATTGAAACGAATGAATGGAAACGAATTTAATTAAAAAAGAAATAAGAATTTAATTGAATCAATTTTAGATAAGTTGGATCATATTGATCTGAAAGGAGTCGGAATTAACTTAATATTGGAATCAATATAATTGAATTGAAAATAAAATGAAATAAATTATTCGAATTTAAATGAATTGAAACAAACTGGATTTAAGATTAATTGAAATAAAACGAGTTGAATTTGATAAAATGAAATTTAAAAACAAAATGGGTTCGAAATAGTGAACTGAATCGATAAGAATTGCATCGAACTAACTAAATTAATTGAACTGCATGGAATCAAACTTAATCGAAATTAATTTGACTTGAAACAAAATAAATATATTTTGTAGCAGGGACAGCGGAACGGTTTTCAAAGTATGGGGGGGGGGGGGCGGGGGCTGAGCCAAGGGGGGGGGGGAATTGAGTCGAGTCAAATTATACGTACAGGTGCAAATAATTATTCGAAACTTTTAAGTTAGTTCTTATCTAAATCTTGCAGATTTGAAATTCGAATCCTTGACATTTAGGGTTTATTCATTGGTTTTAGACGATTTAAAATTTGGAGCAACCGGTATCAGAAAAATTGATGTGATCTGTCCGAACACTGCCCTACATTTCATACCGAAACCCCAGCTATTGAAAGCGATGCAGATTTTATCTACCCACCCCCTTCCACTCACAAACTTTCACCATCCTTTCCGAATGGCACAAACTCGACAGAAATCGTATTCTGTTTCTTTCGGGTTGTCATAAAATTGTATACCCATCTTGACATAGCTGTTAGTCAGGCCCAGACAAGCAATAAAACACTTTTTTTTCTTGGTGCCCGATGAAAACCCTTTTTTACTGCATAAGTGACAAATCTGATTCACAATTATGAAGGGATCAGGACTTTCTGCCCTTTAACAAACAAGGGGAAAAGGAGAAAAAATAGAAAAAGGTGTAGTCTATGAATGAAGACCCATAGCGATGGTGCAAAAAATGACAGAAGGTCAGTGAATTTCATTGGCCAGCTTGGCGGATGGACTCCTAAAGTTTGGACAGATTAACCCATAAAAATGTATCCAAACTGAAAATAAAAATACTATGTATAGATAAAGTAAATAAGTAAATAAATATAACACAAATAAAACGTAAATAAAAAAATAAAACACAGTTTGAATAAGATTATAGAATTGTGAATTTGAATAAATAAACATATATAAATATAGTCCCCCAACAGACGAACATAATATCATATCATGAATAAACATACCCTATGCCAGAATAGGAAGCGCTGCCATAAAATGATGAAATCGGGGTCGAGAATATAGACTACGACGACCCATGTCAACCAAACAATTATTTATTGCAGCATTCCAACACGTCTGGGCACATGTCAACACCCCTCCCTCTTTACGACTTGGACGAAATGGAATCGTCCACTTTCAAAGTATGCTTAGTCTGATACCGCAGACAAGTTTACTAAAACCACGAATCTTGAAGTGCATGTTCATGGTTATAGCAGGTCAAACAAAACATTAGCGTACAGATGGGGGGGGGGGGGGCTTGGGGCGCTTGCACTCCAAAATTTTTCACGACCAAGAAAAAAAAGGAAAGGATAGGAAGAGACTAAGGGTGAAATACTAGTACGATATAATTTTCTGAATATTATGCCAAAATCGATCACAAAATTCGACTACCGTAATAAAAATGTTGAAATTTTTGCTCGCTCGCACAACTTTTTTTTCAAAATGTATTTTACCCGATACGCCATATCTGGCTCCCTCCAAATATTTGGCTCATTACGCCACTGAAACAAAAGGTTGCTTTGAAAAAAAAACCAAACACGACTAACACTGATAATTTCATCGAAATCGGATGACTGTAAAATACTTATGGATTTATTATTGCAAAGGTCTGCTAATCCGACTTTTAAATAATTTCGTTAGTTTGAAAATAACTTCGAAAAATAGAGATTATGCCAAAGACAGCATGTAAAATCATTACTGAATGGTACGCGCCTCAAAACCCAAATAACCAACAGCAATATCACCAACATTACAACAACCCTATACAAAATCTTTTTTTTCTTCACCCCACTCAGCCAATCAGATCCCCCCCTACGTTCTGCGAAGGAAATGGACGAGTCCAGTCACCGGTCTGTCAGGACCTGTCAACTATTCGCCGCGGGGTAGGCATTCCCCGATATTACAGAGGGATTCTCAGGAGACAAATTAGTGGACTTCGGAACACAATTTCTTCATTTCACTGCTAAGACGTTTCGTCTCGGCCCCCGCGGCGAACGGGGGAAATAAGAAGAAAAGAGAGAAAAAAATAACCAAAACTGACGCAGAAAAAAAGACGGAACATACATTTTTCGTCTCCGCTTTCAGTCACATTATTTTTAGATTTTTGTTTTTGAGACGGGATTCTTTCCCACACTTGGGACAGAAACAATTTTGACAACATTTGGTCTTATGTTTCCAACAACTGAAAGGTAGTATAGGAATAAAGGTCCACCCATGCAGTGCACCCGTATAAGATTATTGCAATAAAATTATGGACATTTTTCTTGCAATTTTTTTTTCACTTGCTTTCCACTCCGTTTGGTAGTGACGTCAAGGATCACTCAAATTGGAGTGACTTTGGAGTGAAGGTAGTTACAACAACGAACGGTTTACAAAATTTTCACTTCTTAAAAAGATGAAAATAACTAAATAACAGGTGAAAGTCAATCTTAAAGTGTTTATTCACTCTATCCGGGGAGTGAATTAATGTTCACTCGTGTTTTTGAAGAGTACATTATCGCTGTTTTAGAGGGCACTGGGAACGATTTTTTCTTTACTGGGGGTGCTTAAGTAAATTTGACAAGCAAAACATTTCACTAAAAAATGAAGGTTGGTTTAGGTCCCGAGAAATTTGACAAGCAAAAAAAAAAAAAAAAATCACAGAACATCCGTCTAAACCAACTCGGTATACCACTTTGGTCTAATAAATATATATTACGTCGTCTATACTCATTAAAATGATGATACGGATCCCAATCAAAATAATGATCATGGCTGAAATCTAGATCACGTGACCAGACATTTATTTCAGCCGAAAGGCAAATTTGCTAATGAACGGAACTAATATCTAGTTCTATTGACCAGTCATGGTTTGAGATCTTATATGTATAACACATATCATTTTGCTCAGGCTTATTAGAATATGTTACACTAATTCTTAGAACAATCCCAAACGCCCTCGGCTTTGTCTTGTGCGTGATGAACTGTTCCAAAGGTTTTTCGCGCTTTTATTTATTTTTTTTCACTGATGCCCTTGTATAATTATCATTACATGAAAATTTGGTTCATAAACCATCCATCTAATCAAAAGTGCATGTGTATGAAATGTTATACCTATTAAAATGCAAGAGACAAAATGGTAAAGCTGTAAAATGGGGAAATGGCAGCGCAGGCCTACGGCGATGAATCGATTACAAGATTAAGTCTGAAAACTCAAGACTAACCAGAGTGTGCGCGCGTACCCAAGAGAAATTTCACCTGTCTCCAAATCATAACCGGCCCCATGCATTTAAAGTCAACTGGGGTTTTGTTTGTCATTGTTTTCCATCAAATCTAATAAATTCATCTTTAGCTTGCGTTTTTTCCCCTTTGACAGAAATTGAAGACAGCAAATACGTTTGAGAAATGGCGATGTCAAAGTTTGTAAGATTTAAAAAAAAGGGAAAGATGCTGTCTTGGTTTTTGTTTACTTTATTACGAGGAAGCCTGATTGTGTTTGACATGCTATGGAGGAGAGATGAAAGATGAGAAAAAGGGAGAGAGAGAGAGAGAGGGAGAGAGGGTGGGGAGGAGGGGGGGGGGATGTGCGATATGTAGACAGTTTATATCATTATTCACGTTTCATAATCCATTCTGAATTGGCAATGTTAGCATTCGACGAAATTGCGAGAAAAATGAACTTGACAGCCTCCCTGTGCATCAACACATTGAATGGAAAAGTTATTTATATTCGAACTTTAATTGTACCCTACTTATTTTTTTTAATGAAATAAAGTGCCTCTAAGTAAGCAAGGCGTCTGGTCTACAAAAACGCTCATTGCTTTTAGGGAATTTCCCCCAAAATATAAATGATTAAAAAGGAAACAAAAATATTGATGATAAATGAGAAGTTTGACTATCATTGGTAAAATAGTTTTAGTCCAAATTTGAGGGGGATTTCCATTCCCAAACCGCCTCTAAGACCAAAGCGTCAATTTAATTCAATCAGTTCAGTTTCAATCCATAATATATAAGTCTCTGATATAGAATGTATATTATTATTATTTTATTCGGTATTTCAACAAAAACAGTTTACAATCAATTTACAAGAGATTTACAAAGTGAAAAGGGATGTTTACAGAACAAGGCCAGGTTGCCTGGAAAAAAAGGAAAAAGTTAAATAAATTAGTAGCCCGCAGGCTTTCCTCCCCGACCTGGACTTGTCTGTTAACATCCCAAGAATATATAGATTGTTATATTAATACAACCAATAATTCATATAGAAAAAGCATATTGAAATTGATATGTATAAGCACAATCAAATATAGTCTGATTAAAAACGTAACTACAGGACAGCTAAAGAAGGTGTAGTAAATTGGTATTTAGATATACATTAAATTGGCCAGGTAAATATAAACTTTAAATTAAGTACATTGTATTGGGAAAAGATGTGTAAGCAGTAAAAATCGGAAGCCTAATAAGATTTGGAATAAATAGGCCTAACATTATTATAAATAATATAAATATTTCCTCCACCTGCATTTTACACACGTGGGCATTTCCAAATATCATTATGAATAAAATATATTTAAAAAATTAATGACATGTGTGAATTGGGTTCATCTGTAAATTTCCAGTTATTCCATGTATGGAGAAATCAGATATTTTATTTGCATTCGAGTTGAATCGATCCCTATTGCTTTCCTGTCATTTTAAGGCCCTCGATTCTTTTGCTCGTCTATTTATGTTTTTTCATTAGACCTACAAGAAGTTTTCATTTTCCATTTATGCAACGTAAGATCTTTAAATTCAAAATTGCTTGCAGTTTCTAAATCCCAAAATCATGGGGGATCGGTCATTCGCATATGCTGGACCATCCTTGTGGAATCAGTTGCCATATTCCATTCGTCGTATTTTATATATCGCTAATTTCAAAATTGCTCTAAAAAACCATTTGTTTAAAATTGCCTTCCAGTAGTTTCCTTTTATTGTCATGACTGTGCTTCTTTTATCCTTGTCCCTTCCTGCTCCATGAAATGTTTCTCTTATTTCCTTTTTGCAGCGCCTTGAGATCATAATCAACGTGGATTTGGCGCTTTAGAGATACTCTACATTAGTATTATTATTGCTTACATACAAAAAAAAAATATGTATCATGATTGGGTCATCATTGTTAAAGAAATTACATCGTACAATTAAAATTGCCTCTAACGAACCTGAAGAAAAGGATAACATTCAGTGGATGAAAACAATGATTCGAAAAAAAATCATCTTAGCGATTCAAGTATGAATATGACAGTTGGTGAATCAAAAGCATATACACCCCCCACCGATGCATTGAAAATGACAGCATCTTATACTTCTCTCTAAAACATGAAAAAGACTGACATCTTTTACTCGTCCGGGTTTTTTTCTTCCAAGGCCTACTTTAGATTGTCACGAACTCTGATTGACATACGTAATAGTGCCTTTCCATTGTAAGTTTTGTTTAAAGGGAAAACTATCTTTCCTTTGCCTCAATAGGCCACTGAAACTGCCAATCACACCGATGAAGACTGGGGGAACTATGTACACAATTTTCGTGTATTGTTACTGAAATAATAGCCCAGGCGAACACTGACTGCGCCCGTACAAAGAGAATGTCAATTGAGGCGGGGAGTCTATTGTGCGCGCGTATTGAATGAGGTGTTCTGTAAGCAGACGACAGCCCTGCGCGATAGCCTCGCTCGATCACTCATTCTGTCCGCCGCTGTGATTTCGTCTGCCGCAACAGGTGAATACGGTCACGGATTCGTCACTGCTTGCTCAATTTTGCAGACGACTGGCGAACACTCTTGTTGTCGATAAAAGATTGAACCAATTGGTTTCAGTTTTAACGAGAAACTGCTGTTTCAAGCTCTGTATCTGTTCAGGAAACATCCGTGCCTTCGCCTCAGTACGAGATTCACACCGACATCATGATCGAGAGGTTGCTTGTGTTATTCCTTGCTTTCGTCGCGTCGACGCCCGCCGTCGTTTGGGGGCAGGAGACGGAGACAGACATGGCGATGCTCGGGATGAGCTCCCGCACGTACCCGCTCGACCTCAGCGGTCGCCCCAAGGAATCAGTATGCGTCGAAATCCCGGAGGATCTGAGCTTATGTCAAAATATTGGATACACATCCATGCGGATGCCGAATCTCTTGGAGCATGACACCCTTGATGAGGTAAAAAACCAAGCTAAGAGCTGGATTCCTCTTCTCCTCCAGCACTGTCACGAAGGCACCCAGCTCTTTCTCTGTACGCTCTTCGCTCCAGTATGCCTTGTCCTCGACCGCCCTATCTACCCGTGTCGGTCGCTCTGCGAGGAGGTCCAAGCCGGCTGCGGTCCCCTGATGGAGTCCAACTGCTTTCCTTGGCCGGATATGCTCAGGTGCGACAAGTTTCCCGAGGACAACGATCTCTGCATCCGACTGAACATGCGGAATCAGAACGGGACCGTCGAGGCTCAGCCGTTTGAGATGTCTGCAGGTACGGGACGTTCCGGTAAAATTTAGTGATAGATTACTAATATTTTATAATCCTTAATCAAACCACGTTTTTTCATGTTTTTGTAATAATTTATGTGGTCAATCTGCCAAGGCCAAGCGAGGGCGCAAGTCGAGCGAGGGGCAGGGGCCGCTGTTGGGCCCGCTCTTGGGTCGAATCAGTGAGCCGGTCCAGATCCAGGGGCTTGTTTCAAATGTTGCAACTTTGCCTTTACGGCAATTGCCATGATAATGATTATAGGACAGTTACCTCAGTTGCACCGTTTATCATCTAGATCGTACAATCATTACCCGTTGGACTGATACGAGTCAATTATAGATTTTGTATAACCTGTACACCTGGGTGAAGAGCGGCAAACATTTGTTCATATCCATGACGATTGCCAACTATGCCAAGTGTATAAAAAAAAATATATATGTAAGCCTAGGAAGACCTGTCCATAGCCGGGGTGACGAGAAATCATTTTATCTCCGGTGATCTATGTTATATTGGTTATCAAACCTGTATAATCATTAATAAGAAAAAGGAACAAGAAAAGTTGTCTCATTGATAAACATGATAAAGGTAGATGGTATATTTGTAGACAGATAGCCTGCAAGTGAGAACCAGATATAAAGGAGAACAAAATAGAGAAACGGCCTTTGCCTCTTCTGCTCGATCTCACTGGAATGCTCTTCCACTAAGGGTCCCATCATCTGAGTCGCTTGAAGCATTTAAAGGGGAATCCAACCCAAATAAAAACTTGTTCTTAGGGGAATAAGAAAAATCAGACAAGTTGATAGGTGAAAGTTTGAACACTATCTGACAAATAATAAGAAAGTTATGATTTTTTAAAGTTGTGAATATTGGTAATCCCTAGATCCATGGAGAATGCAAATTGGCCACATATGTGATGTCACAGTGATGTAAGGCAAGGACTACTCTTCCATGTACTCCAATACATAAAATGGCTAATATGTCATTTTTTCAAATGTTTTACTTCAAATTTTATTTTTTCTTTCATGAGGACATAAAACAATATACTACCAGGGTTATATTTAGATTACTGCCCCAGGGGAATGGGCAGTTAGGAGAAAACCACAAATCCCTGATAATTAAGTACATGGCCTATGGGAAAGTTGTCCTTGCCTCTTGTCATAATTTACTTACCCAGTTGCCAATTTGAAATCTACATAATCATAGGGATTTCAATTTTAAAGCAGCCATAACTTTCTTATTGCTGGTCCGATTTCTTTCAAACTTTCACCATTCTGTTTTATCTATTTTTCTCCTTTCCAACACTACATTTTATGACCAAGGCTGGATTCCCCTTTAACAAGAATTTAAAATCATATGTGTTTCTTCTTTGGTTGAATATGTTTATGTAATTTTGATCTGACCATACACTCGCACAAACAAACATTTTTCTTTTTTTCTGACATCCCACCCCCATCCTTCTGCGTCTAGGAATAGTTTACTAGAAATATAAGGCGCATAATAAATGCTGTGTTTATTAAGGAAAGGGGGAAATACAGTCAATCATTATACTTATAGAAAGGCTGACATAACAACAACAACAACATAAACACAGGTTTGGTTTACTGTACCACTTCTCTTTCCTTACCACTGATGACTAAAAAACGTATAAGGTTTTAATTAAACACTGAGTAGTGAGTGTCGTAATAACTCACCTGATTTACATGTAAATTGGTTTTCAATCACAGTTAAGGTTGCCATGTCTCGCCGATAGTGCTGTGTAATATGTCCACAGTAAAATCTAGAGGGTTTAAATCCAATTCGTAACACCAGTGTACCAAACCCGGAGGTGTTTCAAAATTACACCCTAGACATGCTAGAGATTGAACATAACACCAAGAGTGTAACAGAAACAACAATATGTGTTGTAATAACACCAATAGGTGTGAACTAACACCCAAAACGCCCCAACCCCCCCAAAAAAAAAAAGAAAGAAAGATGCGCAGTGAAATAACTGGTGTGGCCATTTTTATGCACCAATAAACATGATCAACATCACGGTTTTTTTTTGTAGTGGATGATAATTCCAATATTTTCCTTCGTTGGTTCATAGTCTTCAAATACGGCATGGCGTGATATCGTAAAAAATGAAATCCTGGTGAAATGTTATTCTCCTATAGTAGAGCGTACAATGTTGACTGTGTATAGACAGGAAGATGGAACAGGTGCGTGTAGGATGGTGTATTTCATCGCGAAAATAAATAATACATCGGTTTAAAGAAATAACCATTCAAAATGGAGGACCTGGTACAACTGAAGATGGGTTGGAAAAGGGAGCGATGGGCAGAGACTGAGAGGAGGGATGTGAGAGACGGGGGGGGGGGGGGTGGTATTATGGGGATTATATACGATGTTATCTTCACCAGAAATATCTGACGAAGTTCCTATATCAGTCATGGGCTATAATAAGATTTTCAGGGAATTTCACCTTGCTAACTCCAAGTTACGCTTCTGTTTGGTCGGAAATGAGGTTTGAAGTCAAGTTGTGTTTGATTTTTATTTAATATCATTATAATTCGTTATTTATTTATTATTTTTTTTAGGGGGGTTGCGTTTAATTATTGTAACTCTTTCAGCGACTAGTCCCCCTCGACTTATCAGACTTGGGGAAGGACCAGACCTGCATTCGAGATGTTTTTCAAACACTTCTCTTTTACTTTGTTCGCTTTTGACCTCTCCGCCCCTCCTACCTCAAGAGCTCATCCCCTATTCGGGGTGTAACCGGGTGAAAAATGACTTTTATTCACGGAATAAGTGTTAGATGTGTTTACCTGCATGTAATCAGTCGCGCAGCCGAAAGGGGGTTCAGGGGCACATGCCTTGCCCTCTCTAGTGACAATCAGGGTAATTTTATGAAAGCTATTCTAAAAGTGGGTCATTGTGACAATGACATAGAAACCCAAGAAAAATGAAGGACAAAAAAGAGAAAATACATGGATCAAATTTGATATTTTTGTTGTGCTATAATATGCAAAATCAATATTTTTCGATCACAATTTCGAATTTATTTAGGAGCGTGATTCTGTGATGGTTATTGCTGTAGGAAAAGGGTGCGTGGTGGTGGTGGTGATGTGTGTGTTTGTGGGGGGGGGGGGGGCGCTGCTCCTCTCTTAATAACATCCCATCATAAGATAAGTGTCCCCTCTCTCGGTATTGGTACATTTCTGTACCTGTCCCCTAAAAATCTTCTGGAGTCTGTACCATGTCTGTATGCCTTCTACGTGCGCGTGATATCTATTTTCAGATTTTTTTTAGGGAGGGGGGGGGGGGGGTGGGCTATACACCTCGACATCTGATTGTAAAATACTACCATAATACCAGTGCCCTCAATTAACACGGGTACTTCACTGCACCCCTCACTATCCCTGAAATCCATTTGAATTCCTTCGACGGGATTTCCACGGTAGCTTTAGCTTTTTCACCTCCGCGGTGACATGAAAAATGAGAAAACCAGACACACACTATTCAGACTTCTGTTCAATTTAAACGCAAACATGGCAAATGAGAAATGAAGCCCGAAGTCCTACGAAGACTTGAATTGTCTGGTTATCCTGTGATCCGCCTTGATTTATGTTTAAAACGTTTGTATTCAGTGCAGTGACACCATTTCCTTTCCATCTTTTTCTTCCTTTTTTTTAAACAAGTTTTACAATTACAAAGATTATTAATGCTCATATCGTTACAATAATACCACCGCCCTCGTGTTGACGAGTCCTTCAAACATTTAGGACTTCTCTATTCAATGAGGATGACAAGTCAATAAATATTTCATTTGACAAAGGAGCTTGCGCCCCGAAATAGGTCGAGTTTTGACGTTTTTAAATTTATGGCAAGGTAAAATGTATCGAGTTTTTTTCTGTCGGCAGACAGTAAACACTTAGCCTATTTTCTTGTTGATTGGTCTCGCAAAGTATTATTGTCACGTAACGTAATAATTGGATGTCTTCTAAGCTCAGGAAAAAGAACAAAGCAATGTGGTTCCTATAAACATGCTACAGGTATACAATTAGCATATTGTAACTTCTTTAAGCTGATCGTTGATATTATTGTATTTGTATTCGAATCTTTTTGAACGCCCTCACTCAATTCTGATGATTTTGAAACGTTTGCTAATTTTAGATCGCCATAGTGAATCAAACTATTTTCAAATGCTTTAGGCCTATTGGTTTTGTATTTTTAAAAGTAAAACATCTGTGAATAGGTGGAAAAAAATAACACAAGCTTGAGGTCTAAATCGAAAGTAAAGTAAGTAAGCCATGACGTTTAAAAGTTCTCACATTTGCCCTTTCCTTTTGGAACATGTCAGACAGTCGCCGTTTGATATCACAAACCAGGTAAAATGTACACCTGGGGCCTGTTGCATAAAACTTTTTACCTGAGGAAACTCTGGTAAAAACTGAAAACTAAGGTTAGTGTGATTTCTGCCATTGACTTTAACACAGGGCGAAAACTCTGGTAAAAACAACCTGAGTTTTCTCAGGTAAAAAGTTTTATGCAACGGGCCCCTTGTGGGTGTTTCATAAAGCTATTCGTAAAGTTACGCACAACTTTACGCACGACTGGAACATGATCTTAGGTGCTGCCATAGGGATAGTGTGGCACAAGAAAGGATCACCAGTCGTGCGTAAGTTTACGAACAGCTTCATGAAACACCCATCAGTAACCTTGGCACATATTTTGTCACATGAGTTGTCACATGATCTTACCTTGGGATATGAATTTCGTGCGACCGATGATGATATGGCTTCATGTTGATTCATTATTACACTCAAGGTTCTTTTGTGCATAGTGTCAGGTGGTGTGTTCGCTCAATCACGTGATCACCTCATTTTGGCCCCGTTTGATAAAAGGATGCTAAATTATCTTTTTAAATTATCAACTTACCTACCCAGAGTCGAACAGTCTATACACTCTAGACAGTTCATCAGATATTGGGTAAAAAGGAAAATTCGTGTTGGGTAAAATGATGATACCTAAAGTAGCCAAGTATTTGTCAAAACGTTACCCATTGTTTAATTGAAATTTACCCATAAAACATACATTGCGCTTAATAATGGGACGAATCTAACCACAAAACATGTCCTTTTTAAACCAATATTAGTTATTTTTTTCTATTTTTTAGAGTTCACATTTGGTACGCAGTTCAATTTGCCACTCTTTCAGTTTTAACCAACCCATCACCATATCAGTTTTGATATCGCCTACCTGCCATGCCTGCGTGTACCCATCTGTTGGTTAAAAAAGTATCATAAATGATATTTTGTTCTGCCCAAACTCTTCGCATGGAGGTTCACAATATAACCAGGGCTGCGCCATGCTGGATATTATGATAGGGGAAGGGCGCTACCCCCGTGGGTGCCCCTACTACTGAGTCCGGTCATTAAAGGGTTATTAAGGGATTGGAGAAAGAAAAATACGGTAAGGAAATTTTTAAAAAGTATTTGGCGGGATGGCTTGTTTGAACATGCACGTGTGAATGGACCTTTTATCGTTAATATCTTAAGTTATACTCATGTTTTAGTATTTTCCCCCACCTTCTCCCCCAAAAAAAACACCCTTCTGGCAGTATATTTTGATAGACATACTATACTGCAAAACTACGGTGTTGATTTAACACCAACCCGGAATCTCTATATATGTCCACAGACTCCACACCAGAAAAGTATTGAAACAACACCAGTTTGGAATCAAACCGATGCTGTTTTGATACTAATTGGTGTTGTATAAACACCTTTCCGGTGTTAGACCAAAACGAATCTGGTGTTGTTTAACACTTCTCCGGTGTGGACACTATTCCTGGCTGGTGTTAAATCAACACCGGAGTTTTTGCAGTGTAGTATGTGTCCCTCGCAGCCGAAAAGCAAGTCGAATATCACATTACAATTTCTGCTGTCTGCGGGGAAAACAAGTGACCGCAATTTAATTGTGAAGCCTAATTAGGTAGTAACCTATATCTTGAGATCATCGTATTGTCATTAATTCAATCAAATTACGAGTCTGAGGTGTCGTGACTCTTCTTCCGTCGGCTACAGGGGATAGTCCCGACCTTTCGTTTGAGGACGCGGACGCTAATTTACAACGGTAGTTGATTTTGGAAGAGACTTTTTGGGCCCGTCGTAAGACTCTAGCCGGCAATGCAAATTGTGTGACATGAGATTTTTTTTTTCGTTTCGCATCTGCGACGGAAACGTTCAATATGCGTTTCGTGTGCAAAATTCTGGTTGCTACTATGGTAACAGCGATATATCCGATTGAGGACGACTTTCCAAAGCCACATTTGATTCCTCCTAGAGCTCGAGAGGCCGCCCGGGGGGCCCACTTCCATTGATTAGTGGATACCAAGAGCAACCACGCGTAAAAGGGGACAGAGTGGCAAGTACATTACGTATAGACCTATGTAGCGTTATAAGGGTGTCAAAACGATGTTTAAAATGCTGAAAAAGGGATACTGACATATCCAATACTTGTAGGGTGTCACAATCCAAATACTAATTAAGAGATGCATTTTCATAATATGAAAAAGACTTACTTCCATTGTTTAGGGTGCTTTTCGAAACTCCATTGTCGCGCATGGTATCCACTCATCAATGGAAGTGGTCCCCCCGGAATTTGAATCTAATCCCCATTTCTGGGGAATGTAAAACATAATGCCCCTCACATCGTGTGCTCGAGGCATATCGTTTGTGTAGAATGCGTACACAATAGAACAAAGAAACCCGTTAGCTCAAACCATGGACCCTATAGGGTCCGTGCTTAAACGTATTGTACATGTATATGCTGTGTACAGAAATGGTTTTGGCTAGAGAGGTTGATCTGACCCATGAAATCAATTGCCAGTGATCCACCAATAATCCACATTAAATGCAATATCGATTCGATGGAGTGTAATGATCTATCACAGACAATCCAAGCGTTCATTCAGTAAGTTTTTCCTCATTCAATATGTACTCGATCTGTTTGAAAAACCACTTTCTTATCCATGTCATAATCTATTTAGGTCCTACATTTCGAATATCTCCAGCCATCAGTCATAATATACATGTATGTATAGTGCGGGTGTCGCGGGAAAGGATTTTGCACACGAAAAGCAGATCTGTAGGGCCTGTAACCCCCCTGTAACACAAAGTTTAGCATTGATCGTACAGCAGTTTTCTACGTTTGATTCTATTGACTATAATGTACAATCAATCTTAAAAATCAAGTGTATGATTAAGCGATAACTTTTGTGTAAGGGGACCCCAAAATTAGCGTCGGTGAAGATTGCGAAAGGTCCCAATTATGTCAACACAGTTGCAGTACATGAATGTTTCATCAGTTACATGCGCGTGTATGTGTCAATCACTGGCGTGCAGATGGAGTGCTTGGGAGCACGCTGGACCCCCTCCCCCGCCCCCAAAAAACATTTACGACCAAGAAAAAGGGGAGAAAAGTAAGAAAGGAAAAGGGAGGAAATACATTTATTCTGTCAAAATTTATCAAAGTATTGATTTTGAATAAGAAATATCAAAATATTTGTTCACTCGCTTGCAGCTTTTAAAAAACTTTTGCCCAATACGCCCCTAGAGTGCCTCCCGATTTTGGGCTCATTACGCATGCTAATGATCGATGCTAAAAGCAAAATGAATCCGTGAGAGAAAGAGAAACGATACACAGACACCATATTATACCCGTCTCCGACGAGCCGGAGGTTCGGGGGAGAGGACGTGGATGTTGGCAAGTGGTCAAACCATTCTGACCACTTGTCTGGTCAAGATATTGACCACTTGTTACAAAGAGGGGATTGAATGGGGCGCCAGGTGTCCGATGGATAATTCACACCAGTTGTCTAGTCTTGCATGTACATCCTTTATGTGTACATCCAATACTTGGACAACTCACTTGCCTGACTTGGTTTTCATCCAATACTTAGAGAACTTTAAATTATTTGATTCGCTTGCTTCAATCGCTCGCATTTTTTTCCTCAGAAATATGGCATGTATAATATGAGGACAAGGTCAACAGCTGACTTGGAAATGTGGCTGATATGGTAGACTTTATGTCTTTCACCATTCCTCATATTCATTCGGACACAAGGTGTATTCACCAGAATTTTCGTAAGCTCGGAGCCCCTCCCCCAATTTTTGTTTTCATTACTGAAACCAATTAACTCTGTCGTATTTTGTCAACATAATAGTTTTCATGGACTATCTCAGAATATTTGTTTTTAATGGTTAATTCAGGTGCGATTGATCAGTCTTCTAACGTTTCAAGATGGTAATTAAACAGAAATTACTTTTTTTTGATTTACCCCCCCCCCCCGAACACAAAGGAAAAGAACAAGAAATAAAAAAGCGAAGCGAATTATTGTTCAGTGTAACATCCAATATTTTCATAAAAGCTGAAGGTCAGAAATGTTCTCTTACGTGTGATAAACAATCGTAAAACAGACCATAAACCGGTCATTAAAATTTACGCTCTAAAAATAAAAAAACCCCTTTTAATGCTGGGTTCATTGAGACTTTTTGAAGTTGAAAAAGGAGAAATGAATGTTGTAGTTTATTTTCATATTCCGGTCATCTTTTTTCTATGATTATTTTTGAATTTCCAATGGTATTTTTTCAGGCATAAAACACGTGGGCGTGTAATTTTCATCGCCCTATAATCGGACGCTATTTATCAAACTATCAGCATTAATTTGATTGTGAAGATGGTCTCAAAACTTCAGTGCCGAAATATCTACACGTTAGGGCACTTTGTGCATTGGCTTATAGATGGAGGGGGGCTCCACCACTAAAATAATGAGAAAAAGAATGAAGAGGAAAGGAAAAAAAAGGGGAAATTGTGATATTATTTTCTGAACAAATTGTCAATATCTGTCACGAAATGAGCTTCTGGTACTCAAGAGTGTCAACATTATCTTTCAATTGCTTCGCTCGCTCGAGGTTATTTTATTAAGTAGAAATTTCGCTCCATTCACCATTTTTGGCCCCCCTCCCCCAAATAAAAAATGGTTGGCCATTACGCCACTGATACTTTATACTTCATATTTCAATTTCCTTGCCAGTCATGTTTTTACCAATCGATTTAATAAATGGAATATGTTGCCATTTCAATTGAAAGCATGTTAAATGGTAATTTAGATTCGCTTTTATTCGACCGGATGAGACCTATACATTAAGCCTATCTCGAGTCACAATCTCTTAACGTTTCATGATTTGAACGCGAACCTACATCGACTAAGTAGTATCATGTAACATATTTATGTAGTCCAATTCGAGCAAAATTGCGCTGTAAATCAACATGGACATTGATTGTAATCTTCGATTTCATTACTAATTTCCGGGCCGATTCCTCCAAGGACCGAGCATGGAGACTTGCGGATATTTCGGTGAATATCCGCATTTTTGGGGGGAGAAATTGAAATGTGTAAAACGAGAGGTGAAATGAGTGGTACTTAAACCAAATTGGATTGCGAATGATGACTGTGCAATGTTTAGGCCTATAGGTAATGTTCTTCCTGCAAAGTTCGATTTCATGCGTCATATCCAATCTGAGATTGAGATAACATTAAAAACAAATCTCTACTTGGTTTATGAAGGCAAATAGGCATCTGATTCAATTCGAATAATCGATATTTTTTATGATTATCCCCATAAATATGAAGCTGCATGATCTACAAAATAAGCAAAACAATGATTTTCATGACTATTTCATGAATTTAAAAATGGTGTACCCCTTTAGATAGTATGATGGATTAGTTTACATTTATGAATTATCAACTGCATATACTGTTCATGATGTACCGTTAGTTTTCGTCTTCCTCGTTTGTATAAAAATGATTTTATGATTTTGTATAAATTTCAATATTAAGTGCCTTTTTTTCTCTCATTTAAATCCACTCATTTATGATGAAGTGGTCTACAATTTGTTATGTCATCTCGGACCAGAGAAATCTCCAATATGACCCAGTTTGGCGTTTAACGAATAGATTTATGAGGTCTACTTTTCATCTTTGCAGTCCCTGATTTTCTCAATATTTTCTGTGTCTCTGCATAGGCAACTGTTTTTTTTGCGAAAGACTGGACTCCCATCTTCGGCTATGTCTGATGATTTGAAACCATGTGAGTACAAGGACAAAGCAATTAGCATTTGATTGGCAACCAGTCTCAACAATCACTCACCAGTTGAAAAAAAATCACATTTTATCCATGAGAAGCCGATAGTGAAAATAGGTTGATTTTTTAAAGGGGGATTCTGGTCGCTTTTTAACAATATTAATGATAGCCTGATAAACTGTTAACCCTAAAAGGACTTGGGGGGGGGGGGGCAGGATCGATGGCCCCCTCACTTATTTCTTTGAAGTCTCGCGCAACTTTCGAGACCAAATTCGAGGCAGACGATTAGAGCATCGCGACGCCACGTTACTTTTAACGAATCAAAGTCATGCCGAAAATTACTCATTTATATTCTTTGTGTACAAATTCAAATTCGAAAAACAAAGATATACATAAGGGAAATTTGGCTTTCGGATTATTTTTTTTTAATTGAAATCTTTAAAGTAGTTTACAAAGAAAACAAAAGAAGAAGAAAATTTGAAGTGAAATTCGTGTTAAATATGCAAATAATGTTTTTCACGAATAAATTTGCATATTTTATTCATAAAAAATACTTTTTTCAGAATTTCTTTTTATACTGGCTTGTAGTTTACTAGTATGTGGTAAGGAATGTGGCTGCAGAGGAATAGGGGTAATTCATGCTAGAAACGAATGGGTAATAAACTCACAATTTGAATTTTAGACGATTTTTGAAAATTTGAATTTCGACGACTTTATAACACACCTACGATTTGAATTTTGACGATTTGTGACATTTTGAATTTTGACGACTGGATAACCTACAATTAAGTTTTGATGATTAAAAAAAATAATTTTAACGACTGGGTAGTAAACCTACGATTCGAATTTTGACAGACAAACGATCTGTCACTGAATACAAGTCCTCCCAGAGTGCGTGTGTCTACATCGTGAATAAACATGCCAATAAGTTAATTGTCAAACAACTCAAATGTTTGGTAAACTCTCGGCTAGGTCATGTGAAGAGGGCAGGAGGGACAGAAAGTAGTTTGACAAGCAGCACAGATTTTTTCCGACTCGTTCACAGGCTAGTCTGTGAGCACAGACTAAAATTTGACTCATATTTGTCATGTCTCGGGCGAAGACTAGACTAAACTCTCTAAACAACTTGTGGCGTGCGTCTGTAATCCATAGCGAATCGATGCAGAGGCTCAAGGTTCGAGCTCTGGACGTCTTCTTGACATTTTGGATGTTTTATCCGGAAAAGGTATGTTTTATGCTACAGTTACCATGGTATCAGTCGGACTCCCATGCTTTTCCGGCCAATCCAAATCAAAGTAATTCTACAAACCTTAAACTGCAAAAACTCCGGTGTTGATTTAACACCAGCCCGGAATTTATTTATGTCCACACCATGCAGAGAAGTATTGAAACAACACCAATTAGGAATCAAACCGATGCTGTTTTAAACACCTATCTGGTGTTAGACCAAAACGAAACTGGTGTTGTTTAACACTTCTCTGGTGTGGACATATGTAGATTCCGGGCTGGTGTTAAATCAACACCAGAGTTTTTGCAGTGTATCACTTGTGAGATTACAAATGTTGACAAAACGCACTCCTGACATTCTGTTGATCTGACAATTATTCGCACACAAAGACAAGCTTTGAACCTCTCTTCAAAAATCAACACGACGGGTATCGTCACCCCCAATAATCATTCTCAGTTGATACCCGAGTTAAAAAACCCATTAAATTACAAATCTATGAAAAAGCCTTACATTCTTTATCACTCCTTCATGTCCTTATCCCCTCTAAACTTTGCAAAAACTACATTACATCAACCAGTCAAAATGTGTTGGAATGCGTGTAATATTGCACTTGGCTCAATCGAATGGTATTTTTGTATTGCGCGATTTAATTGTCTAAGGTCTAAAGCGCTTGACCAGGCGCATGAATGTCCGGGGTTCGATCCCCGGCCAGGGTATGCCCTTAACCAAGGCATCATGTGCTCTTTGAAATAAATGCAGAAAATGCTATCTCCCGGTGTATTGGGGCGATCGGTATTGACAAATTGGTAGGTCCTCGCATTTGCGTGTAAATTGAAATTTCGCCTTGGGCGTCGTGTTATATTGAAATCCAATATAACTTGCTTTCGGAATGTTGTTAGTTTGGGTTTGGCTTGATCTGTGGGTTCCGACAATGCACTTGTACACATTCCCCATAACATTGCTATGAATTATGAGGTCACAGGTCAAGGGTCATCTCACGTTCACGATTCCCTCATATGCTTCGGGACGGTTGTTAAAGGGAACACGGGATGCTATCAAAGGGGTGTGTGCTATTTAAAGAAATGCGAATAATACATAATGATATCAAATGATTGATTGCTCATATAGGTTTTAGGAAGTTATTTGATTGAAGTAAGTCGGTGGTTTGTGAAGCAGGTTAAGCTATCTGGGAGACCTTCCTGCTCACTGTGGGTTGAGATCGCTATAATCATAGTGCCGCAAAACACTGGCGATTCGAAACAACATAAATGATTATTGCTTTATAGATAATATAATATAGTCCTAATAACGACTTAAATCACTTTGATTGCAAATTCCGAAGTGGGAGAATGTGAAAACCAAGTGCATCATGGGTATTCACGCAAGGCAAAGGCGAGAGAAATGGATTAAAATAAATATCGGAGTGATACCGTGCTCATGGTGTGGCAATAGGTTGGGGAATTGTACGTGAGTAAAGGTCAATGTAAATAGTCTTGATTAATTCCCAATGCCCCTTTCCACAAACAGTTGTAATTGATTGTCAATCTAACAGAACGATCATTCATATGATATCGGGTGCGTCGACAATGCGCATGCCATTTTACACGGGCCATTTACGAGTGTAAATTATTCGTGTCATTATTGGTCCCGTGGTCGACTTTAATGATCCCACCGCTGCCACCATAAATATGTTCCGAAAACATATACATGTATAAATAGGCGTGCACCGTGTCTGTAATTACCAGCACATATGAGTAAATTAACCATTTCTACTAATAGGCCAGGAAAAATTTATGTGAGTCGTGAAAGGACGTTAATTGCTTCAACTTTGACGGACATTTTTCTCTTATTCTCGTTATGCATGTGCAGTCACTCGTATCAAATATTTCGACAGTGGAACTAAGAAAAAGAAAAGAAAAGGAGGGGGGGGGGCTAACCTGTCGATTGAAACAAAAACCTTGGCTGATGATAGGGGCGTTCACCTTTTATTATATACCATGTATACATCCAGTGTGACCAGAAACAGTATGGATAATGGCCCTTGGAATGTTCGAAGATGTGTACACAACCATACCGTGTCTACCTCAAATCATTCAATAGTATAATTATATCCTGAAATTGTTTGAATATGTGATTGCATCCTTCCAAGAAAGAACTACTTCTGAGAGGGATTCCAGCCAAGACATTCTTATGGAACCTTTTTTCCACTGTCACCTCAATGACCCTCGTCACATTGTATTGAAATCCCGTGGTAGAATGCACGGTGGTTGAGGAATCAGAGCAGAACGTCGTGGGTTCCCCCACGGGGAGATGTCGGCGGCTCCGGTAGCTGCCCACCGGTGAATGCAAACGGTTTTAACATGTGCTGTAGACAGATTTACAAGCTGGTCAACGCAACAGTTATATACATCGAACCAAAATTAAGTTGACTGTCACGACGGTGTCTATTCGCTGACTTGTGTACCTATGCAGGTTCGAGATAGTTTAGGGGGTTTCAAAATCAACTGGCTACCTTCAAAAGTCCTAACAGGATGAAATAATAAAGAACATCATCAGGAGGTACTTATGCCTAAGTAATTCAGTTAACAGATTTTTTTTTCTTTAAATAGTTGATTTGAATATTATGCTTAATAGGAATGTCGGAAAAGGCAAATTTGGTAACGGAGTCAGTGGTAACTGTAGGTTAACGAATGGCAAAATGGCCCCAAAACAACTCCTGGTGGGTGTTTCATAAAGCTGTTTGTAAGTTAAGGGCGAATTTAAGAACGACTGGTGATCCTTTCTTGTGGTAAACCGTATACACCATTGGTGATTATTCATCGCATAAGAAAGAATCACCAGTCGTTCTTAAAGTCGGTCTTATCTTGCTTACGAACACCTTTATGAAAGGGCCCACAGGGGCCCGTTGCAGAAAGAGTTGCAATCAATCGCAACTCTAAAAATCATGCGCAAGTCCCGAATGCGCGTTGTTGATTGGTCGAAAATCAAATTGCGCATGATTTTTTAGAGTTGCGATTGATTGCAACTCTTTCTGCAACGGGCCCCTGATAGAGAGGATGCCCCTGTCTGTCGGAATAAGGTGCATGTACACTGGACGGTAGACGATATACAGAGTTCCGCTTATCTTTTCTTCACATTTGAGGACGCAAAAGCTGCAATATTCAGTCCTGAAAGGAGGACGCAGATCCATGACAACACCTCAACACATTGACCTTTGGATATTGCGAAATACTATCCAACGAATATTGAGGATGACGATTGGATAGAATGTCCATTGAGTGAGACAGACAGACAGACAGACAGACAGACAACAAATACAAGAAGACAGACGTACAAACCACAATAGTACAAACAAGTGGTTGGCTGCGAGAAGAACTAGTGGTGGTTAAACATTTGACATCATTATAAATGGTCATCATCTCATCGCCGTTTAACGATTGCATGGCCCTGTGGTTTGTGGTCGAAGCCAAGTCTTTTTAGATCATGGACCTACTCAGATTATCTGGAATTTCATTGTATATGTTGGTTTTTAAAGTTTAGGAAATAAGTGCTAATTCAGCCACCTTGGGATTATGGTCGAAAGAGTGAAAGTGTTTTTGATTTACAATTTTACGAGTTCTTTGTTTTTATATTTCCGGAAGTACACTGTACTTCTTTTCGTATACATTCGTAATTCCGACGCTTCGTTGTTCCGAAGGTTCGTTTATCCGAAAGCGAAATAAGGTTCGTTGTTCCGAAGGTTCGACAATCCGAAAACGAAATGAGGTTCGTTGTTCCGAAGGTTCGCTAATCCGAAAACGAAATAAGGTTCGTTGTTCCGAAGGTGCGTTTATCCGAAAACGAAATGAAGTTCGTAGTTCATTTCGTTTTTGGACTAACGAACCTTCGGAATTACGAACCTCATTTCGTTTTCGGATTAACGAACCTTCGGAATTACGAACCTCATTTCGTTTTCGGACTAACGAACCTTCGGAATTACGACTCTCATTTCCTTTTCGGATTAACGAACCTTCGGAATTATGCCACAAATGTTCGGATTAACGAACCCTTTTTCGTTTTCGGATTAACGAACATCGAGGTATAGGCAATTTACGTGTTTCGGAATTACGAACCTTCGGAATAAAGAACCTTCGGAATTACGACCCTTCGGAATTACGAAGTGTAACCTTTCTTTTGACGGTGTTTTGTGAAAATGTCCTAACCTAGATTTTGTGTAAATTAACACTACCGACCAGGGCCCGGTTGAACAGAAGATACTATTATGGGAACTTTAGCATCCAATCGTGACTACCATGGTAACGCTGACAATCAGAATTTGCCATTCCATGGCAAAATTACCATAATGGTAACTTGTATGCAACGGTGCCCTGATAAGTTCGACCATGGAGCTAAAAAGGGAACCGTCCTTGTCGGAAAATACAGTCCCGACCTTTCGTTTGAGGACGCGGACGCTTATTTACAACGGTAGTTGACTTTGGAAGGGACTTTTGGGCCCGTCATCATGGTCGTAAAACTCAGTCCTGCAATGCAAATTGTGTGACATGAGATTTTTTGTTCGTTTCGCATCTACGACGGAAACATTCAATATGCGTTTCGTGTGCAAAATTCTGGTTGCTACTATGGTAACAGCGATTTATCCGATTGAGGACGACTTTCCAAAGCCACATTTGACTCCTCCTAGAGCTCGAGAGGCCGCCCGGGGGGCCCACTTCCATTGATTAGTGGATACCAGTAGCGACCACCCGTAAAAGGGGACAGAGTGGGCAGGTACGTTACGTATATAGGCCTATGTAACGTTATATGGGTGTCAAAACGATGTTTAAAATGCTGAAAAAGGGATATATATCCAATACTTGTAGGGTTTCACAAGCCAAATACTTGTTAAGAGATGCATTTTCATAATCTGGAAAAGAATTGCTTCCCTTGTTTAGCATGTTTAGGGTACTTTTCGAAACCCATGGTCGTGCCTGGTATCCACTCATCAATGGAAGTGGTCCCCCCGGAATTTGAATCTAATCCCCATTTCTGGGGAATGTAACACATAATGCCCCTCACATCGTGTGCGAGAGGCATATCGTTTGTGTATAAGGAGTAAACAAAAGAAACAAAGAAACAAAAGGAAACGAGTTCAAAGGTATCGCATGTGATGTGTACATATCAACGCATGCGAAATGTTCGGCTGGAGAGGTTGATCTTATCCATGAAATCAATTGCCAGTGATCCACCAATAATCCACATTAAATGTAATATCGATTCGATGGACTGTAATGATCTATATTTAAGCCTTCATTCAGTAAGTTTTTCCTCACTCAATATGTTCTCGATTTGTTTGAAAAACCACTTTCTTATCCATGTCATAAATCTATTTTAGGTCCTGCATTTTGAATATCTCCAGCCATCAGTCGTAATATACATGCATGTATGCGGTACGGGTATCGCGGAAAGGGATTTTGCACACGAAAAGCAGATTTGTAGGGCCTGTAACCCCCCTGTCACACAAAGCTTAGCATTGATCGTAGAGCAGTTTTCTACGTTTGATTCTATTGACTGTAATGCACAATCAATCTTAAAAATCAAGTGTGTGATTAAGCGTTAACTTTTGTGTTAGGGGACCCTAATACTAGCGTCCGTGATGATTGCGAAAGGTCCCAACTTGTCACACAGTGCGATCACATTAGTGTGTTCACATAGTGAACTATGTGAAAATATTATTCACATTGTTAAAATGCTCCAATTAAACAGTGGGGATATATTTTCAAACTGTGGACGTGTTCATTTAGTCGACTATAGGTATATGTAATTCACATAGCTCAATTTTAATGGTGTAAAGGTGATTCCACATCGTGTTCCACACTGTGAACACACTGTGAGGATATATTTTCACACTGTGGACACCTCGTCGTGTTCACTTAGTCGACTATGTGTTTATGTAATTCACATAGCTCAATTTTAACGGTGTGAAGGTGATTTCACATCGTGTTCCACACTGTGAACACACCGTGCTCTCTCCAGTAGGGATGGTCATGATCATGATGATGGTTGGATTTGTCTCCCGGTTTATTTTCAATTGGTCTAATGCAAATTCGTCTGAGTACCATCTCGTCTACTATCATTTGGTCTACAATCAGTTCGTCCACTATATCCACATGGTCTAATTGCCATTTCATCCATTCACCGTTTGGTCTAATAACCAAGTTTTCCAATAGCTATTTAGTCCATGACCTAATTGGACTAAGTGTTAATTGGGCGAGATGAATAAAAATAGAATGGATATTACACCATCTGGTTATGAGACGAAGTGATCATAGACGAACGGGTGATTACACGAAGTGATTATTGGACCAACTGTTTGTTACAAGAAATTTTGATGGACAGAATAACATTAGACTAAATGAAGGCAGACAATATGATGTGTCGACGAATAGACGAATTGGCAATTTATCTTTTCTCCCATACTCATCGATACTCGATTTCAAGTTTCCTTCCTTTCCTTTGGTTCTTTCGTCTTGAAGTCGAGCCAATCGGGAGGGATTTTGTTGTCATCTCTTGACAAATGCAGTTTATTTTAGTAAGCTCTGCCTCAAAGAGCCAAAGTATACCCAGCTGTTTTTGCGAACGAGCCTGTCAGGTCAAAGGTCAAAATCCTTAACGTTCCTCTCTATTCTTGTCATGTTTTTGTCGGAATCCAAACTTCTTGAGCATCTTCTTTTCTTAAGGAGGCGGTGCCGAAGAAAGAGCTTTGTTTGCCACGTGAAAGTATTTTTCATTTAGACAAAATTCATTTAAAGTTCTATTTTTCTTGTCGCAATTCTGTTGGATCGGAGACTGGCAAAATGTTGCTCCAACGTTCTTTCCCTCTACCTTCTCTTTGATTTCTTTGGTGGCTCAGTGGTAGAGAGTCCACCTCATGAAGGGGAGGTCGTGGGTTCAATCTCCGGCCAAGTCATCCTAAAGAATGTAAAAATTGGACCTCTGCCTTCTTGTCAGGCGCTTGAATTTTGATCATGGAGAAGGATTTTACGTTGCAGGAAGGGCCACTTGAAAATCAGCTTATACTGTAGTATAAAAGTGTCTATACCCTGTGTAAATAATTAAGAGTTATCAAGAACAACTTTGGTGTCATTAAGATACATGCAGGACCCTCTTTATAACACATTGTGTCATTGACCAAGATTTATAGAACTCTATGATAAATATGTACATGTGATGGGGGCAAAAACATAACATCAACATCATGAACATCGTTAGAGAACACGAATCGACAAACGAAATGCACATGCAGTTATCATGGATATAGGTTCATGCATAAAGTTAACTTCCCTTTAAGACAACTTGATGCGTCAGTTTTGTCCACATGCATGATTCTCAAATCCTTTGAGAAAAACAAGATGTTTAATCAAACATTTTCATGTTCCTACCATACGCGCCATTCCAAGGTAGGCCTTTTAACGAAATACTACATCGATTTCCGATGTTTCACAATGTGTTCCGATTTCCCTAATTCGCCCATTTCCAGACATGCGCGCGAAGGTGACAGTAGTTTAATGCAAACTGTCACTTTGAATCTAACTTTTATAGACACGGTGCTGTTATTACATAATTCAAGGATCTATTGCTCGATATGATTATTGTTTAGGTAATTTCAATTGAATTGATAAGATGTATACGGGGAAGGCGTTGTTTGTATCTTGCAATTATCAGGGGTCCGTAACACAGAACTTAGCAATGATCGTAGAACAATTTTCTACGATTGATTCCATTGACTACAATGTACAAGCAATGGTAAAAATCAAGCGTACGATCAATCGCTAACCTTTGTGTTACGGGACCCAGGTTGTTTCAAGCGTCTTGCAGACGATGACGATTCCTTGATGCAGTTTAGCAACTTCAAATAGTCTCCATTTGCTTTTCCATCATCACATTGTGATCATCATTTCCTCGTTATAAATCACTCTGTCCGTCTTGCGAAAACGATTCGCGAAACGGATTTCGCAGACTAGTTGAAATTAAAAACATTTTTTTGTAGGAAATCAAATCTCATTTTGTATGATGATAAACGCGTATTGGAGGCCAAGACCGACGAGAAATTCCCATTAATAATAGTGACATGTCTTGGATGATGTTTTAATGATTATAGGAAATTGATGGTGTAACCTTTCAAACCTTCAAACGCGTCTGGGATAGTTTGCTGGGCAAAACCCTTCAGTTTAGGAAAGTGATCTGATATGTTGGGACGTTTCGGTCTAGTGGTTTTGACTCTCGTCTTTCAATCAGAGGGACGTGGGTTCGAATCCCAGTCACGGCGTGCTTTCCTGCACTCACCCCAGGCATGCCAGATGAGGTGAATGGGTGCCCGGTAGGATTTATTCCTTGAATGCTTTAGTGCCTATCGGGCGGCTCTGCTCCAGTTGGGGTGATAATACTTACACCAAGTATCAAGCGCAGTAGAGTATAGGCAATTATAGTAGCTTCGCTATATAAATGGAACATAATGTGTATAGGTCCTACTCTCTAAATGCAAAGGAGCTAATCTGGTCCGTAATCACACTCCTCCCAGGGTGAGATAAGGAACCAGTCCTGATGGAATGAGAATGCACTCTTTTATGAGTGAATTTTTACCTGTTTTGAGTGAAAGTGGGAACCTTTTTTTTACACTTTCACTAAAAAAGGTAAAAATTCACTCTTGAAGGATTGAAATCTCATTCCATCACGACTGGTTCCTCATCTCACTTTGAGAGGAATGTGATCAGGGTCCAGATTTATTTAGCTCCTTTGCATTTGGAGAGCATCTGGATATATAGACAAAACTTCAACTGGCCTAAGTGGCATTTAGACCAAAATGGTTACAAGACGAACTAGGATTAGACAATGTAGGAATGGGACAAAGCGAAAATAGACCAAGTAACATGTACCGGTGACACGGCATAATGCTCCTGTGATTGAACCGGTCTTGATATCTCTGAGGGAACAGGGTTAGAGTTAGGACTGTTGGTTCAACGTAATGTGAATTTAAGGATTATGGTTTATTAAGATTTGGAGGTTAGGTTATATTTTATGTTTGGCTTATACCTCGGTCACATATCCTCTACGGCGGCCGTATGGCGAGTCGAAAACAACCGTCTTTTTATTTTTATTCAAATCACCTATATGTAGCTGGTACAAAAAATGTTAAAAGGGCTGTTTTCGACTCGTCGTACGGCCGCCGTGGAACAAATGTGACCGAGGTATTAACGTGCAGGTTTTCCATCGCAGCATGGATCTACTACGGACACCATGATCGCAGCAATTGTCGCCGGAGCAAATGTCATGAAATCCATTCACCTTCCATTACATAAACTACAGTAGCCATCGCTGTATTCCTAGTCGATTTTCTGTTGAACCCCACTGATTCTTTTTAAAGTGGGACACAAAGGAAACCTTCCACCCCGAGACAGTTTAAATATACTTTATTTCTTACCCATGCTACTGCCAACCGCATAATGCTCGGTCACACCAACGAAACCGGTTCCAGAACGATCAAAGCTATACGTTAAATCGGATGGCGTATTATCGGTCGGTTTGGAGTCGGTTTCGTCGGTCTGACTGTATACTGTCACAGTCAAACCGGTGAACCCGGTTCCAAACCGATAATTTCCATTCCGTTATATCGGATGGTGTATGTTCGATCGGTTTGGAATCGGTTTCGTTGGTGCGACTGTGCAGCGTTAATGCTACTTGAATATACAATAGTCATGTGAAGTGTTATGTTTATCTGAATATAGATGGTTGAGTGGTTTATGTTTCTTCTAACCGTGTTTACACATGCAGTGGGCGGAGTGTGAAAATGAATTTAAATGGGGCGTCTGTGTCGAGTTAACAGGGTGAATGTAGACAGGCGAACGGGGAATGATGCTGATAGGATTGTGGGGGTACTTTTAATAGAGAGAGAAAAAAGATGGGACAGAATCTGTTTGGTGAGGGGAGGGGGGGTCCACTCACTCTTGATTCCGCATCTGAATGGGACCCTCGAGTCGAAAAAAGTGATAGTGATCATTAGAATTTCGCCATTTCTTCAATATATATATATATATATTATATATATATATAATTTTTAATAATATAATGATGGATATTTTTTGTATAGGCAAGCAGTAAATTTCGATATAAAGACGACATCGACGACGCTTGTATGTCGTCAAGACGAATTATGTCGTAAATCGAAATACAGAATGCTCACAGTCTTGGCCTATACCAAAAATGATGCATCACGTAATTGTTGGAAATGGAAATAAGAGGGCAGTTAAGAAACTAGATAGTTTTGTTTGTGAACTGAAGTGGAAGTGTAAGGCAGTTATTGCATCGCGCTGCAGTCGAAACTTGATGAATATTGGTATGATAACAACTTTTAAAGTTTATTAACAAGGGTAACCATAATGCTTTTTCTCTGTCTCACTAAAAGTGATACCGAGATTCCATTACTCATTCCAGTTATATTATCTTTTTTTATGCATAAATCATCTCCATTGTGATCATGTCTCTTTGATCGTTTTAACCTTCCGGGTACCCATCCCTCACTGACTTTTCATGAATTATTTTGTATTTAGGTATCATTTTCTTTAAAAGTGTCTTTTTAATCTAAGGGGTAATATTTCCTCGATGACTCCCCATCCATTACATACATTATGGCAGGTCGTGAAAGGGGCCAGCGAATATTTTCATGGCATCTTATTGTCATCCCACTCTGTTTATCACGAATCTACAATACAATAGAAACAAGTGCTTACTTCAAACCTCTTAACGTGACAATTGAACCTAAAACCGCCTGAAGATAGCCAAAGAATCTATTCTACTCGCTGAATAAACATTTGTCCTTGTGGGTTTGTCTTCTTCCATTCAGTAAAATTCTACCGAGACACGTGTGATTCATCATCCATTAAACAACTACTTGCAAAATGAGGTTACACTCGCAAATATTCATGTTGAATCTTAGAGTAAATTCCTTTTCTGTTTCGGTTTTAATCAAAGATGCACCGTGAAATGGTATTTCCTATTAATGACACATTCTTTGCCTAAAACACCGCAACACATACAACAGTTGGTGTCATGTTAGGGCAACGACAAGCATTTTACACTCGTGTTGAAATCCACGGTGTTAGTTCAAACTCGTCAGCGCTATCTTGTATGTTATTTTTAACACAATTTAATGTAATGTTCACCCTCCATAGTGCTGTTTAACACTTGAGGGCATAGCCATCTCAGATCATTTATCGGTGTTATTATTTACACCATGAATTTTAGATTGAATTCCTTTCAACATCACTTTGGCAAAGGTTCAATCTACTAATATCTTATATAATCAAATGAAAGTGAACACAGAAAAAGTTCTGAACCCTTAGGTGTGGCCTGCGACTTCTTACTTTTGAACAAGAGAGGGGGCATTATATACCCCTGCGTCACCCCATTTTCATTGGAGGAGCGCAATCGACAAAACATTCGCAGACACGGCTGAATCTAATATATTATAACCCGGCATGGTTCCCTTCGGATGTGTTTACTTTTTACTCGGAATTACATCTCCGTTCACGGATGACAATTTTTTTTTGGTCAGGAGTACATTTTGTATTACCTTCTTCTGCCATGTTGCTCGGAAAATGTTTATTTTTCAATTCCAGAAGTCACGAAGACTCGCTAAGAACGTTTATCTTCCATGGGCCTATATGCATGCAAGACTTTTCGGTTTTGCTGAGTGCTTGAGTTGCTCATTCACTGATGATACTTCTTTTCAGGTTCAAGTTGGAATGCCATATTAGCCTGAACATGAGGCTAGTGCCGACATGCCCCCTCCTGCGCCTATTATGCGCCCGTTCTTGTTATTGTGTCACATGGAATATTGAACATTAGATTGCTATTGCATTACTTGCACCTGTGTCTGTGTGGTTTGGGTAGGTGGTCTGGGGCCGTTGCAGTGAGAGTTACGACTAAACACATCTCTAAACATCAAACGCAACTTGACTTTGAGCCAATCAGAAACACGTTTTTAGGGCTTGCGCGTGAATTTTCAAGTTGCGTTCAAACACAAATCTTTGTACAAATACTGTTTCAAGGACTGCGCGGCAAAAACATTGGAGCTACACCTGCATAAATGCCATAAATCGGGGTCATGAGCGGACTGCACTCTAAAAACTGTGGTGTTAAAACTGACACCAATTGGTGTTAATACCCTGAGGTGTTAAAATTACACCCTAAATATTGACCACAACACCTAAGAGTGTAAATGTAACAACCAAAGGTGTTATAATAACACCTATAGGTGTAAAACTAAGACCACCAATTTAACACCGGTGTAAAATAACTGACGTGGTCCTCTATGTAGGCCTACACCGGTTAACACCACAGTTTTTGCTGTGTGCGTACCTACCCATAGTAGGTCCATGGTATACCAAGCTTTCTACTCCAGTATCAAGTTATTGGTGTTAATTCAGTACTGTACCCATTTGTCTTATTCTGATCGCAATATTTGGGGTAAAAATTATAATCAAACTTTGGGGTGTATGTTAACACGTGACGTGGTAGGTCCATGCTCAAAGCACCGACTAGGCCAATTGATTTTGCACCGTAATTTATCAGTTGATTACCGTGTGGTGTTCAAATTAGAATCTTGATTCATATGGCTATTCATAATTATTCAATGTCTACATTGTGAAATGAATTAGATGCTAAGACGTGTTCAAGCAGTTTGAACAGATCATGCAAGTAAACTGTTGTCATTCGACCGTAGGTCCATGTCTCGATTAAGATCACTTTTTACATTAATTTTGTCCATTTTAGATAATCGTAATGACTGTGTAAATGACAATATAATGACGGCATGGTTCACATTCCCCCTCCCCCTTTTTGGACCATAATGACTGTACTAATGAGAGTTAGATTTATATATCTGTTTAGAGGGCATTCTAATATCGAGCGAAATCGTTTCCATAGTGACTAGTCGGTAATGTCAATGCCAGTAAATCTTAAATCACTCCACTGCCTCTTCAACAATGCAAGGCATAAAACTCTGATCTAATCAGTAATGGTTTTTGGATATTCCCTTTCCGCTTTCACCGAAATTCGTCCCCTCAAAATTTATAAATATTTTGTTCAGTTCAGTCATCCTGTGCCGCATTTTCTCTTTCATTTTTTTTTTGGTCGTAAAATGACAGTCGTTTGTCGTGCACCCATTGACCTTGTCGTGTTTGAAGAGGAGGAAGGTCTGCATCGCAATTAGACCGAAATCCTTGCTCATATTTTGCATGAAGTATGGCACTACCTTTTCTTTATTTCTGTAGTGTAATGTGGTTTTTAAACTGCAAAAGTTATGAAAATTGTCAAAATTTCACTGTAATCGATGAATAAGTACGAAAAAGTAATGATATTTTGACGTTTGCACTTTTTTTCGAGATTGGAAAACCCCGCAAAACAGTTGGTTGGTTCATGCTGTTGCCGGAGGCCTCCATTAATTTCCCCCTTTATTTCGATCTTTGAAATATGTTTCTTTTAAGCACTTACTGCGACATTGTAATTGAGATTTTAGATTAGTTTATTCAAAATTTCCACACAACAGGAAATGCATAAGGACAATAAAATGTAACAATGCATTGTTTGCAAGACAAGAGTATGTGTGTGTGCGTTTTTTTTTGGGGGGGGGGCGCATGCCTCATATGTTCACTAGCAAAAAAAAGGGCTGCATTATGGACGTGCTTCTCAACTTACCGTGCAACAAATCCTTCAATTTTCACGTAGATACTTTTGAAATCCACCGGAGGAATCACTTTTCAAATCGCGTCTTCAAAACGTATGCCTACCCAACATGCAACGCTCAGTTCCTGTTATCGTTTTTTTTTTTTTGGGGGGGGGTGTTAGACCTTGAATTCTTTAAGGCATAGTCACACCGCCCGAGCGTTGTTGGAGCGGTCGTGGAGCGGTAGGGAAAGAGGGCCGAATTTCGCTCACAAAATTGGGGATAAAATCGAAAACATAAATCGAAAAAAAAAAACAACTCGAATCGAAAATGGTGAACGGTAGCGAGAGGTGATGATTTTTTTTTCTCTCCGCTCCACGACCGCTCCACGACCGCTCCAACAACGCTCGGGCGGTCACGTGACCATGCCTTAAATTCTGTGTTCAGTGACATATCCTTTCCTCATCATGAAGTTTATTTATCATTATCATTACTGTTTTTAATTTTATCATTATTATTGGTATTATTAACCTTTGTATTGTTGATATTAATTCATTATCATTATTAATAATAATAATAATCCGCTTTTATATAGCGCTTAATCCATCGGAACGACGTTTCTAAGCGCTGTACAGATATATTATTACCCCGGTCATCGGATTCAATCAGTCATTCCCGCACACAATGTATGCACATCCTCCACTCCCTGGGGAGTATTATCATTGTTGTTATTTTATTATTATTATCATTATTATTATTAATGTTTTTTATTAGAAGGGGGGGGGGGGTCTCTATCTCTAACCACTCCTTATCCTAAGCAGGGAGTTCCCTGTCTTACCCATCCCTATGTGGTGTTCATCTGTAGTTGAAAGATATATATTAGTACATGTATTATATATGCTGCAGTACATTTTGGCATTCTCATAGGGCTCGTAAGAGATGTGATAAATGGTTGGTGGTATTTCAGTTGACTTCGTTTCATTGCCCTATCAAACGGGATTTGAGCATCCATAAACAGGACTTGGTCGTAATTTACGGTCACATAATATGCACCGGGACTTATTTCCACCATTGCCTTGATTGCTACAGATGGATTGAAGTGGGGTCCAGTCTCACAAACATTTGTAATTGATATTATCAATCACAATGTGAAAAAATGAAAATAATGCCAACATCTATAGTGATATTTACGATTAAAACTCCACAAACTTGCCATTTTCTCAAGATATGAGAGTGATTTTTTCGGTGGATATATTGGGCAATCATTTCATAACCTCTTGTAACTTGTATAAGATGAATATTTTTTATTGAAAATGTTGGACTTTAGGAAATATGTATGACATGATTATTTCGGGGAACCGCTCGCATGCTAAACAAAAACTTAAAAATTCCATAACTCTCCTATTCTTTCATGGGTTTTTATCAAAACTTAAATTTCCCGTGAAATTGTTTTGCCCCCAATATAATAAATACCTTGGCCCAGTCCCTATTTAAACATGGTCATGCACCATGATTTAGCAAGACTGTGTTCGGATGTCTTTTGAGCGAGTCCCGAAGGAGTATGGAAAGCTAAAAAATGATAGTTTGATTAACTATATAATAATATAGGGTATTTATATTGCGCACATATCACTTGTTAGGTGCTCAAGGCGCTCCTATATTAAGCTAGGCATTCATAGGGCACACAGCTTTTTAAGGAATTACTTCCTACCGGTACCCTTTTACCTCACCTGGGTTGAGTGCAGCACATTGTGGATCAGTTTCTTGCTGAAGGAAATTACGCCATGGCTGGGATTCGAACCCACGACCCTCTGTTTCAAAGCCCGAAGACTAATCCACTGGGCCACAACGCTCCACATGCACATGATTTGAAACCATTTCATCTAAAAATGAAATGGTTTATTAAAATAATGTTGATGTATAACTTAATTCTACCACTCTGAAATGTTGGATCGCGATAAATAAACTGTGCTGTGTGTGTGCCCTGGGGAAACAGGGTAAAACGTGTGGGCCAGTTAACCTTTGACCCGAGGTCACATGACTTCAGGGGTTGCTGGGAATGGGTTCAAGTACAGACCAATAGAAGCTGTCATGTTGGTGTAAATCAACTATTACCCACCCGACGTGTTCGCCAGACGATTCGTTTAAAGGGGGTAGTTAATCCCCACGATAATTTCGTTTAAGGGAAATTCCATGAAATATTCAACCTTTTTTGTACATCCGACCCCCATTTTTCTGACTTACTTCACTTCATAAACTGACCAAGTCATGGTCCTTTGAGAATATTACAGACTGTCAAAAGAACAAGAAATTAGAGACAGAAAATTGCATAAACATGATAAAGGTCCCGCATATAGGGGGTTCGGACGTACATATTTTATGGAATTGCCCTTAAGTAATATGAGGAGAAATTTGAGAATATACATTGCTGAAGATAGGTTTGATACAAATCCATCCATGAATAATAGATTATGTTAATTGTCAAAATATCAGGTTAGGCGACTTGTGATTTGTGTCATTTTATAGGAATTCTGTAAATTCCAGTTTTAAATGGGATGTTATGAATACAAATTGAAGGTGGATTAATGATGTGTCTGATGATATACATTGCGTAAAAAGAATTACTGTCAGCTTCACTTTTTTTGTTGTTGCTGTTGAGAAAATGGCATTTTGGTTAATGTATATCTCACGACACGGGGAGCTGCCTGTCTGTGACGTCACAATATGTCTATCTTTTAAAATTCGTATCTTTGTCTCTGTTATTCTTTGACGTTGTGCATCAATGTGTTTTCATTGAAGTGGGTCTATGTCACATGACTTCACTTCTCAGAATGTTGCATTGTGGGCAAGGAACCAGGCCAGATAAGGCAACTCGAGGACTTTAGGTGGGGCTATTTAATACGGGCTAATGGTCTGTATGCTCTTCAAACCAAAGCATTGTTATGATATTAAAAAACCTTCCCGTTTGAGTTGGATCAACCTTTATCGTATTGGGGCATCTTGGTCTAGTGGTTCTGACTCTCGGTCGTAGGTTCGAATCCCAAACCAAGGCGTGTTTTCCTTCAGCAAGAACTCGTTGTATAATAGGCCTACTGTGCATTTCAGCTGCTATGGCCTTCATTTATATACTCACATATCTACCTTTAAACTGGCATGCGGGTGGAGTTACAATCGGCACGCACATTCACAGAAATCATTTCGATACCAACATTCCTACCATAGTCGTGATAGTGCATGTGCCTACGTATTCCCCCTATCGCTCGTCGATTGGGAATTCCACCGGCACGCAACCTTCCTGCACCCGCCAAACTCCGGGGGTGCGTGAACTCTGCTACCGACTTCGGTAGATCTTGACATGTGGAAGTGCCATTTGGTCCAATTTAATCGCGGTTAAAAATATCAATAACATCGTGTAACAGGTTCATTTGATCGTCTACTTCATAAAATTCTGGTCCAATGATCAATCGATCTAGAACCATAATCAAATTTATGATGACGATGATGATGACGACCATGATGACCATGATGATGATTAATATTATGGAGACAAAGATGACAAGGATGATGATGGCAATGATTATGATGATGACGATGATGCTGATGATGATGATAACAATTATGATGATCATTGTGGTGGTTTTAACGATGATAATGGTGATGATAGTTGTGATGAGTATGATGATGATGATGATGGTGATGATGATGGTGATGATGATGATGGTTGTGATGATGATGGTGATGATGATGGTGATTATGATGATGGTTGTGATGATGATGGTGATGATGATGGTGATGATGATGGTGATTATGATGGTGATGGGGTGATGGTTGTGATGATGATGGTGATGATGGTGTGATGATGATGGTGATGGTGATGGTTGTGATGATGATGATGACGATGATGATGATGGTTGTGATGATGATGATCATGGTGATGATGATGGTGATGATGATGATGATGATGGTTGTGATGATGATGATGATGGTGATGATGATGATGGTGATGATGGTTGTGATGATGATGATGATGGATATGATGATGAGGAGGAGGAGGATGATAATGGGGTGTTGGTGGTGATGATGATGATGGTTGACGATGATGAGGATGATAACAATGATGATGAGGATCATAATGGTGGTTTTAATGATGGTAATGATGATGATGGTTGTGATGAGTATGATGATGGTGATGATGGTGTGATGATGATGATCTGTCAGGTAAACAATATATTTTTAGAAGCCGTTGTGACGAAACAAAACCTACCCCCCCCCCTCCCTCTTTTGTAACTTTTCTTTTATCATTGAAACTGTTGAACATACCATAGCGCAAAGGAAATGCAAATTAGACAAACATGAGGGCAAGCCTGTGCTATCATTTTGAATACTATAAACAGGCGTTAAAAGCAGAAGGCTGTTTTTGTTATGTCTTTTATCTTCATAGGCCAAGCGCCAGATTTTTTTTTTGTAAACAAACAGATGTTTTCTTATGTTATACTATTTTGTATGTTAGATATGTTATTTTATTTCATAGGCCAACGTCATCTGAATATTAATATGTGATCCGTTGTATCTTGGATGTTTAGTAATGCTTATATCTTGGATGTTTTGTTTTGTTTATAAACTGTATGTTTTGTTATGTTTATTTTGATGAAGAGGATCAATAAAACATGAATTAAAAAAAAAATGATGATGTCAACGACCATTGCGATGACAATGGGCAAGAATAATGACGATGATGGCACAAGCAAAGTCATGTCTTACATAAAAAATGTAGGAAGTCGTGTCTTGCATAAAACATGTTTTGTTTTTATATCACATACAATATCATGCACGACATATCAAAGTTAGAGAGATGGAGGTTTGAACAAAATTTCTATTGTGACGTCAAATTAATGGTACGTTTGGAATGTACCCCCTCATCGCTGTTCTGATATTATTATCATTACACGTTTGACATGGATCGAGATTAAAAGGGACTAACGCCCGTTCACTTGCACTTTTCATATCCTCGGTATACCCCTTTCGTTTCTTCTTTTTGTTTCTGATTATCTGTCTATCTCTCTTTCCTTCTTTTCTGTATTTTTATTCGGAGTTGTCAGTCTAAACCACGTATCTTTTGAGTTCTCCTTGCGTGAAAATTACTGTCTAAAAATAGGGTTAATAATTAAATCATCGGAGGAAGTGAATAAAATTCACTAGATTAGAGTGGATTTCACTTGCGTGATTTTTCACCCAGTTAATGAATATTCATGAACTGTTTGTACGGCTCGGTTTATCATTCTCAGTGAAGAAGGTACCACACAGCAGATTAAATGCTAAACATCCTAAATGTATTGTGATATTAATGTGATGTTGTGCCGATTACGATGAATAAAATACCCCGTTTACACAGAGGTACAAAGAAAACATGTTTAAAGGACAAGTTCACCCCAACAAAAATTGATTTGAATGAAAAGAGAAAAATCCAACAAACATAACACTGAAAATTTCATCAAAATTTGATGTAAAATAAGAAAGTTATGACATTTTAAAGTTTCGCTTAATTTGACAAAACACATCCTGGTCAGTATGCAAATGAGGAGACTGATGACATCATCCACTCACTATTTTGTATTTTATTATACGAAATATGAAATATTCTTATTTTCTCCTCATTGTCAAGTGAAAAAGTGATCAATTCCTCCCTATACATGTGTAGTTAGCATCGTTTAATACTATATGGTTCAGTCAAGTCAGTCCCTATAGTCAGATCTGTAAAAAATGAAATATTGTATAATTCAAACATTAAAAAACAAAAGAAATAGTGAGTGATGGACATCATCAACTGACTCATTTTGCATGTTACCGAGTTGTTCATATCACTGTTTTGTGAAAAATAAGCGAAACTTTAAAATTCCATATAACTTTCTTATTTTACATCCGATTTTGATAAAATTGTCAGCGTTATGCTATTTTGATTTTTCTCTATTTATTCAAATGAACATTTTGCTGGGGTGGACTTGACCTTTAATTTCAATGGATTGCGCAAATGGCATGAATGTTACACTGTGAAAACGATGCTCACAATTTTTAGCACGTTGTTTAAGCCATATAACAACTATTGCTTAAACTTTTTAAACGACTGTTCAAACTTTTAAACAACTGTTCAATTTTTTAAAACAAGTTGTTTAAAAAGTGTAGACAATCACAAAAAAGTGACAACTTGTTAGAGAGACAGGCTTGAACAACGTGCTATGTTTTGTTACTGTGTATTATTTTCTTCATTTTTTGGTCCTTAACTTAATAATATCGTTGCGTTCTTTTCGTAATGTTGTCTTACTTGAGTCGTTTTTTGTTTTGTTTTCTTCACAGCAATGCAAGAGGCTTACATGACCCAGTTTACACAATGCTATGTTGACAGCACAGAAGAAACGTTACTAAGAAAATTCTGCAACTCTGATTTTGGTGAGTAAATTTTTAAATTTAGTTCGAGACCAAACCCCACTCCCTCCTCCAATCACAAAAGTTAGAGCAATTTGAAAATGAACGACAACGCTGAAGATTTTATCAAAATGGGATTTAAAGAGAAATGCCAGTAGTTGCAGTAAACATTGATTTCATGAGAAAGTCTGTAAAACCAGGCTTAATTGTCAGTATCATCGAGGATCTAGATCTGGTACAGTCACATAAACTGAACTTTGTGAAATCTTGAATTCTACGCTGAAAAATATTCACACTGAAGATCACCAACACAGATAAGCGCACGTGGGACAATGTATTATTATTGCTTTGAATGTCGTGCCCGACGCTTGACCCAAATCCTGTGCTTATTTGCTAATTTTTCAGCAATTACACGATTTCTTCCAGAATCCTTTAGCACATATTCTTTATTTATACAAAAACACGCTTTCGTGGTCATTTCATTGGATTCTTTACGAACTCATTTTGATCGTTACCAAAACTGGCATTTACCTTTAAGGAATAAAGTTTCAAAGTTTCCCTTGTATTCCCCCCTCCCAATAACATGCACATCACTGGTAGACTGGTGGCATGCAAATGAAGGAACTGATGACATAACAAATTTCCTTTCTTTAATGAAATAAGGAATATTTCAGTGTTTCCTCCGGATATACATCGACTTCACGTTAAACACGTTGAACATTTGGAATCGTTGTTATAAACTCAAAGCTTGCCCAAAGAGCTCCCTCGTCGTCGAATCCTCAAAAATCGAAATATCATATAATTTCATTCCGTAAAAATGCAAAAGAAATCTGCATGTGACATCATTCTACTCTCTCAATCGTATACATTCGTAATTCCGAAGCTTCGTTATTCCGAAGGTTCGTTTATCCGAAAACGAAATGAGGTTCGTTGTTCATTTCGTTTTCGGACTAACGAACCTTCGGAATTACGAACCTCATATCGTTTTCGGATTAACGAACTTTCGGAATTACGAACCTCATTTCGTTTTCGGACTAACGAACCTTCGGAATTACGACTCTCATTTTCTTTTCGGATTAACGAACCTTCGGAAATGCGCCACAAATATTCGGATTAACGAACCCTTTTTCGTTTTTGGATTAACGAACATCGAGGTAAAGGCAATTTACGTGTTTCGGAATTACGAACCTTCGGAATTACGAAGTGTAACCCTCTCAATTGCACGTGTATCAGCTTTTGAAAACGAAATCGAAATCCAAGTCAGAAATCTTGGAAATTTCTTAATAATGATGAAATAATGGGAAGGCAAAGCAAACCGGTTGAAAAGTAAAATTCCTTTAAAAAAAATGATTAACATGAGAAGTCAATTGAATCCACCCCAGCAAAATGTCGATTTGAGGAAATTGTGAAAAATCAATATCATAATAATTAAATTGTCACATTTTAAGCTTGGCGCTACATCTCATAAATAAATGAAACCAATACTTGTAAAATTCGGGTGATTTTCTTCTTTCATGCTAAAATCATGGAACTAATAGCACCATGCTCAGAATTTCTGTGGAGGATTTTTTTTTTTTGCTGAAATGCGAATCTGGAACCAAGACGAAGACTTGTCATCCCGCTTTCAACTCTAAACCAGTTCTTTCTGTCGGCATAACTGACATTGTGTTTTACCACCTCGAACCCAATGCTTATTGTCATAGTAAACACAATCCACGCTCTGGCATTTCACAATCACAACAAAAATCATTGCCATGGAGATTTAAGGCCCCATTTGAGGGGATTTATTCGTAAAAACAGCCAATTATCGGCCAAAATGACTGACCTATTTTTGAGCGGTGTGTGCTTAGCTTCTATCGCGGTGTCGTTCGGGGATGATGAATTGTCTTTGTGTGCGACTGAGACCGACTCGGAAAACCCATTTAACTTTTACTCATGTAAATAAACAATTTTGGAAGTATAAGGAATCCTTAGTTGTTAGCGCTGATGTGATCATCATGATGAATATGAAACGAGATTGTCATGCTTTCTTTGCTTACTAGAAATGTAAGGCTGGGTTTTTGAAAGAAGTGAAGCGGAGTACGTAATTTGGAAGTGAAAGTGATATAATTCTATTCATATATTATATCTAGTCATTAAATGAATATAAATTCTTTTAATCTGTTTAAGTGCCCCTCTGAGTAAGATAAGGATGAGGGACCAGTCGTTTTTACTTACTAATTTTCTTCTTCGTTTTCTCCTTTCTCTCAATAATTGTAAATTAAATCATCGGGGAGGGGGGGGGGGTGGTCCCATTCCCCCTCTTGTTCCGCCCCTAGATCATAGGCAGTTATTCTTTTCCTTCTTGTTTTAAATCTTTATCCAATTTTCATTTTTGGGTAGGTCTTCACACATAATAACAATCATAACAATAATGATTATTCCCAGTATAACGAAATCTTGATTTGATAATCTTTGCGTCATAAAACCGACACCCTTTTTATCGACGAGTGCATCGTCGTGAATATGTAAAAGGTTTTGTTGGCTTGGAGGGGCTGGCTGTCTGTCTCGCCAATAGTTTGGGACTGTTGCCGTATTTGCCGTCTTTTGGCAGGTGCACGATCTTTCAACGCGGCGTGCATCGTGAACTGGACTAGCCCCCTCTCTCGGCATGAACAACACATTTTTTGGTTTAGGGCACATGAGAGTAATTCAACCGCGCGCAAAGCATGCCGGACAGGCGTAAGTAAAGATCACATGACTTTATTGATTAAAATAATTCATTAAAAATAGATCAAATGTTTGTATATCAAAAAAAAAACGATAGACATAATGCTATGTTCATATTCTTTCATAATCAAGGCGTTTGGGGAGGCTAGACTGCATTTTTGTATTTCATTTTAATTATTATTACCCACAATGCAGTTCTGGTTTTTGTGGCAATGAACTGGCCGAAATTATGGTTAGTCTTATTTCAGGCCATTTAACTTTTGATTGAGCTGGTCAAGTACCTGATTAACATATCAAGTCTTAATGTACTGTTAATTGTGACTAATGTCAGTGAATTAAAGCAAAATCTATCGAGGGATTGATTTTTAATGATTTTTTGATGAGCTATGATATAACACGTGAGTGAATGGGGGTCTGTAATACTCATGTGTGCCCTATATCGCGACTACACTTCTACACTGTCGTTGCTATGGCTGGGCGTCGTCTGCTAGAAATCGGTGGTGAGAATGCTTCAAACAGTTTCATGCAAAGTGATAGGTTATGTTTAACAACATTTGATAAGTATGTAACTCGGCATTTAGTGCATTTGTCGACTACGATGCTGAAATGACGCTTTCAAATGTATATTCAATGCTTATCATTTATCATGCAGAAATGCGAGTTTCTACTGCCAATAGGAGATCTGGTTGGTTTGAGAGTGTGAAATGAAACAAGTACTAGAAGGAACTTCAAAATGATAAAGAACTTCTAATTATCATCAGGATTCCTATTTTCAATATTTAGAGCACGCAGAGAAAGAAAGATGAACAAAACATTAAAATACATAAACTTGTCTCAGTTAGATGTAAAACATCATAGATTGCGCACTTGAATACTATTCACTTCGTTGAAAGCTACAGGAGGGGGGGGGGGGTGCTGAGTCGGGGTACATACCCCCATCCTCCTGGCTTGTAAGCAGGGTGGGGTTGATGCCTATAACCCCCCCCCCCTTCTTCCTTCAAATTAATGGTTATAATAGGGAAGAGAGGCGAAATGAGCAAAAGAAATGCTTACACTCTTTGTTTGTTATCAATTTTCTTTTATTTACTTTGTTTATTCTTATGCGAATACATAGGTAATAAATCACCTCGAACGAAATTAAACATGTAAACAAAAAGTTGTAAATCCACACTATACATATTTAGCCCATTGATGGACATCAAGCAAGTAGAACTTGTAGCTGCAATACCAAAGGAAGCGCACAAAATATATGAATGGAACACTGCATTTTTACATTAAAATGAGGGGTGTCTAATGAGACGTTTTCTTTTCTTTTAACACGTTGAGTCAGATTAGGTATTGAATGCAAGGTATCAATCTCTTCAGGAGAACCCACTCTTTCTTTTGAGACCAAAATTTTCAACTTTTCGTCATTTGACCCACAGTATAGGGCACATGAGAGTAATTCAACCGCGCGCAAAGCATGCCGGACAGGCGTAAGTAAAGATCACATGACTTTATTGATTAAAATAATTCATTAAAAATAGATCAAATGTTTGTATATCAAAAGAAAAACGATAGACATAATGCTATGTTCATATTCTTTCATAATCAAGGCGTTTGGGGAGGCTAGACTGCATTTTTGTATTTCATTTTAATTATTATTACCCACAATGCAGTTCTGGTTTTTGTGGCAATGAACTGGCCGAAATTATGGTTAGTCTTATTTCAGGCCATTTAACTTTTGATTGAGCTGGTCAAGTACTGATTAACATATCAAGTCTTAATGTACTGTTAATTGTGACTAATGTCAGTGAATTAAAGCAAAATCTATCGAGGGATTGATTTTTAATGATTTTTTGATGAGCTATGATATAACACGTGAGTGAATGGGGGTCTGTAATACTCATGTGTGCCCTTTACTTGGAAGAGCTCCAGCTGATAAGTCAACTGTTTCCAAATTGATCAATTTTTAATCAAAATTGAGTGATTTTTTTCAATGGATGCCACACCATTTCGAATCAAATTCACTGGAATCGGAGTCAATTTAACTCGGAGTATTTTTGACTCCCAGTTGGTACATACCGTGGAAATAATAGTGTATGCAATGACTACACTAAACATATTTATTCAATCTGAACTCCCTGGTCCATAAGTAGATTCCTCACCACAATACAAAGTCATGATTATTTCATGAACTAACAAAACCATTCTCTGTTTTTCTCTCACCCCGCTCAGTTCTGAAGTTGAAGATAAAAACGATTCGTGACTCCAAAGATGGCAAAAAGTACATCGGCGATACCAACCCTGAAAAACTCGACATCCTGAAGCAGGGTTCCCTCAAGTCGAAAGATCTTCAAAAGCTTATCTTCTACGTCCGCGAGGGCGCCAACTGCCAATGTGACATGCTAGAACGCAGTGGGAACTACCTTCTCGTCATGGGCGTCAGAGACAGCAGAAAGAACCGGAAGTTGTTCATGACCTTCGTCCACAGCTGGGTGAAGACGCGCGACTTCCGGCGCGCGATCAAGGGGTTTGAAGACCCGGGCATGTGCGAGAGCCTGGAGACGGCGACGGAGGGTCGACCGGAGGAGGTCGCCCCACAGGACACAGAGCCGCAGGAAATTACCCCTTCCGATGATGCTATGCTGGTTGGTCAGACCAATACTCCGGTTAACGATGGCGTACCTACAACACACCAGATCATGGCGGATGAGACGCCCTCTCGGCCAAGACCAACACGAGGCGGGAGAGGAAACAAAGGAGGCGCCCTCGCGATCGTCAACGGAAAAACCGCGACAGGGAAAACCGGGAAATACCTGTTAGGAGAGCTCGGTCTAAATGGGATTAAAGGTCAACGGTCACATCCTGAACATTTGTGGACTCTGTAAGGTCCGTCCTTTCAAAGATAATGTGTACCCTTCTATCATAAAAACGAGGAATGGAGCGTGAATGAAACTAAAGAATATTGATCTTGAACCATTGGATGTGCATGGGCACATTTTTATTCAGTCCCATACTATACCAATCTACATCCCTTTTCAAAACGAGGCAAAATTAAATGTTCATCTGTTACACGTCCTACAAATCTTGAGCCACTTCACAGCTCTCTTTGACAAATATGAAGTGTGTATTATATTGCATTTAAGTGATCTTAGTGATGATTCATCATTGTGTATCATACGAATAGACGGTACGACTTCGTTAGGTATTGTGTGTGAAAAAAAGTAAAAATTAACTTGGTTATTGTGTGCTATGCTTATAGGTGTTGTAACAAGTACACACAAAACTAATAAACATGATCAATGCTCTTTGTTCAAGTATATCGTTCCATCAAGTAACGTTTTAAAGAGGCTGAAATTTGTGGACCTCTTGTCAGTTTCTAATTGGTACCTTTTGAAGAATTGTTACACTTTTAAATGGCGAGACTTGTCGACAAGCATTATTTATTGCTATGTCAGATTAAGCTCATACAATCTCGCAGTTTATGTAACTCTGTTCCTTTGTAATAATACACATGCTATGATATTTGCTGGGCTATTCTACCATATCAATTTTTTTTTTTGGGGGGGGGTGGGGGTGAATAAACATCCCGTAGTATGGATCACAAAAAATCTAACAGTTTCAAAAAGGAAGTGAAAATTTTGATAATCGTTGCCTGATAAATATGTCGTTTTCTCTTTACCAAGCAAGCATCCAAGGATCAAACGGCCCACGAGCAAAATAACAAATGCTCGTGAGTTGTAGGGCCACCAAACAGTGTCCAGTTGCGAGGAACACGAATTTGTATGAAGCCCGTAGACCCGGGATCGCGTTTTGGTCTTGAGTCTCGTAGCTGTAAGACCGTTTGGAGGTTTGACTCGTGGTATGCCGATTGACTCGTGGGCCGAACGATACTTGGACTGCATAACTCGTAGGCTATTTAGGTCGTGGAGAGTAAGATTTCTACAAAGAAAGATCCTTAACTGTTGGACTCGGGTCTTGCTCGTGGATCCCTACTTCGCGAGTTGAACAACTCGTGGGCAGAATGAGTACTACTGTTTCACTCGTGGACTGCCTTACTCGTGGGCGTCTAGTTCGTGAATCGTGTGACTCGTGAGCTGAACGAATATTTGGCTGAATGGTTCTTGGACTACAATCATGAATCAGAGGCTCGTTGAGAATAGGACCTCAAGATTGTGAATTCTTTGAGCTTCATGACTCGTATCTTGCTCGTGGGTCGCTAGCTCGTGAGCCATATGACCCATGGACTGTATGACTTGCGGTTTTGTCAATCGTCTAAAACTAGTGGGGTTCAGGTATTTGGTGGTATATTTGCCGCCCAGAAACACACACTCCGACTTGTCGCCTGTAGTGCCTCAACCAAATATCCAAGACTTGTGACCAAAATAATGATCGACTTTTTTTTCACAATGGCCACTCATTCCTAAGTGTTTTAGTATAATATTGCTCCATCTTCGCATGCAAGTAAACTCAGATATGGACATTATTCGTTTAATCAGTAAAATACAAATTTTCAACGATTTGTGTTTTTCAATTTTTTCCGATGGTTTTGTTTACATTTATTCATGTATGAACGTTAACAAATAAATAATTCTTACCTAGTTTGTCGATCTTTAAATATGCTGAACTAGCTATAAACTAGAGAAAATAATATTGTACTCATGTCTTAAAAAAGGTTCATTGTATTAGAAGTGGCAAACTTGTGTATGTATCTTTATGCTTTTATTATTGTATATATAAATAAAAATGGCCGCCGTGATTTCAGCGTAAAACTATTATGCAAATAAATGTGCAGTTTAACTGCGCGCCTTGGTTAGTGCGTTATGTTTGTATTGTGAAAACTTGCATTATTAAATGTTTTGATAACGTTGTTTTTCCTTGGACCAAAATTATATTTAATTGATTATTTAAATTCCACAATCCGGTTTGATTAATTAATGTGATGTTTTGCTAAGATCTGAAAAAGCCTACGAGTTGTTTACAATCATGTTTAAGTGCCAGCGCGCACATGTTATATAACGCGCTATCTCATTGGTGGGGTCTGCGGTAGCGCGCATCCTCTGAATATTTTGACCAATGCGGTGATGCGTTATATGCGGCATGCAACTGAGAATTAAGTTGCGATTTATACTGAACTTTGTGAAATCTTGAAATCTACGCTGAAAAATGTTCACGCTGAAGATCCCCAACACAGATGAGCGCACGTGGGACAGTGTATAATTATTGCTTTGAATGTCGGGCCCGACGCTCTACCCGAATCCTGTGCGTATTTGCTAATTTCTCAGTAATTACACAATTTCTTCCAGAATCCTTTGGCACATATTCTTTATTCATACAAACAGAAACTTTGGTGGTCATTTCATTGGATTCTGTACGAACTCATTTTGATATCGTTACCAAAACTGGCATTTACCTATCATTATCATATATTGTTTTAAAATATTCCTATAGGCTATGACAAACGGAATATGACTCCAATACATAAACCAAATGCTTAGTCTGTATTTTTTTTATAGATATAAACACTGAATATAGCGAAAATATGTAATTCTGCTAAATCGACATTTTCCTTGATTCTTTTCTTCTTTCAATAGTACATTTTTTACCGGGGGGGGGGGGGGGGTCTTTAATTGATTTCTAGCTGCGATATTGCGTGTTTTGTTTAGGATACATAGATGTATATAGTTACACTTATTATACCTAATAAAATAATAATAAAATAACAGTGTCTGAGCCTGTGCTTTTTTAGTATTCTGTTATTAATGATTGTATAGATGGAGGAAGGAGGGATAGTTTAATGGATGAAGAGATAGACGGATGGATGGATAGAGCGATGTATGGATGAATGGATAGAGCGATGGATGGATGGATTGATGGATGGATGGATAGAGCGATGGATGGATAGATGGAGTGATGGATGATGGATTATTGATGTATTGATAGATGAAGTGTTGAGGGAGGGATGGATGGATTACTGGTGGAATAATGAACGTGCGAAGGGATTGGTAGATGGATGGGTGAATGAATTGATGTTTTAATGAATGAATAGATGGATCGATAAATTGTTAAAGGAGGGATGGATGGATGGATAAATGGATTGATGTATGGACTAATGAACGTGCGGAGTGAGTGGTGGATGGATGATGGATGGATGGATGAATGAATTGATGAATGATTAGATGGATTGGTGGATGGATGAAGTGTTGAGGGAGGGATGGATGGATGAATAAATGGATGTATGGGATAATGAACGTGCGGAGTGAGTGGTGGATGGATGATGGATGGATGGATCGATAAATTGATGAACGAATAGATGGATTGGTGGATGGATGAAGTGTTGAGGGAGGGATGGATGGATGAATAAATGGATGTATGGGATAATGAACGTGTGGAGGGAATGGTGGATGGATGGATGACTGAATGGATGTATTGAGGAATGGTGGATGGATGAAGTGTTGAGGGAGGGATGGATGGATAAGTTATTATTATTCTTCTTCTTATTATTATTATTAATACTATTATTATTATTATCATTATTATTGTATTTATCATTATTATTACTTTTATTATTATCATTATTATTATGTGACCCAGATTGAATTTCTCTTCAAAATCCCATACCTTCATATTATCATGATTATGGTAACTGGAAAATCGGTAAATTTAGCGAAACGTAAAGAGAACATTATATTTCTGCGATATCTAGAATAAAGGGGGGGGGGGGGCACATTTTCCCGATCGTCTGCGGAAATGTGAGAAGAAGAACCAGGGTTTCAAGGGGGTGGGGGCATCAGTGCTTCCACAACTTAAAGAATAGTTGCTGTATGATCCAGTGCTTCCACTTTCCAAAACGGAACTTCCTGGAATTTACTTTGAAAGCATTGCAAAATATCCTGGAATTTTTTGAATGGTTCTCCAGTTATAATTCTCTTCTATACACACAAAAAATGAAATATAGGGCCCACTGCCGTAATTGAGTAAAAAAAATTGAGGGGCGAAACATAATGTAACGGGCAAAGTTCATAAAGATTTGCGAGTGAGCGAAGCGAGCGAGCAAAAAAGTTTGACATTTTAATAAAAAAGATCCAATCTTGTGATAGATTTTGACAACATAATTCAGATAATATGATATCATTCTTAAAAATACTTCCTGGAAAACTTCCTGGAATTTCTCACTTCCTGGAAAACTTCCTGGATGATTTCTCACTTCCTGGAATAATCCTGGAAAATAGCAATTTAACTTCCTGGAATTTCCTGGATTCCATGAAGAGTGGAAGCACTGGTATGATACGTCACAGAGAAGGTAGATCCGCGCAAATGCAGCAGGACATATAGCTATACAGTGCGTATCAAAAAACGGGACAGTTTTGAAAATTCTATGAAAATTTTGTTTCAAATTATTATATCTTTATTTTGATGTTCATAAATGCTCTAAAATCTTATCTTTGAAATGCCATTTTAAAAAAAATAAATTTTGTTCATGCTTGAGCAAACACGGGACGTTTTTGTCGGGGGATCAAAAAGAGGCTTGCGCCAAAATGGCAGAAATGAGAAATTTGATGATTTGACTTTTGGCTAATCAGCAGACTTCCTCTTAATCTTTTTATTATCTTTGCCATAATTTTCGAATTATGCTGTCAAATTTCATTTACAAATTTATTTATTTACCTGAATTATATTGTATTTCATTAAATTTAAACTTCTTTTACCTTTGAATTTTCCTTCATAAGTAAGAAAAGAGACTTTTTGTCAACCCAAGGAAGAAGATTTGCATTATTAATTGCGAAAATTTGTAATTATTCAAATCCTTTTATTATGTGAAACAAATTACGTTATGGTACCTTTAATAATTATTATGTGAAACAAATTATGTTACGGTACCTATAAAAGACATGAATTCTATTTTCAAGAGGTTATTGAATCTTTCACCAAGTTTAATTATGTGCTTCACGGAACAAACAGGAAAGGATTCGTGTCTTTCAATGGCAATGGTGTATTGAGTAAATTTTGAAGGAGCACGATGTGGCAGATCTGGTAAAATGTTTTAAAAAGTTGTGAAGCGAGCAACCAAAAAATTCCACTTTTTTTATTAAATATTGAATTTTGTGATTTTGACATAATATTGAGAAAAAATGATCATATTTCACTTTCTATGTTTTCTGTTATTTTCCTTTCCACTTTTTCTTCCTTGGTCATTATATTTTATTTGGGGGAGCACCCTGAGCCCCCACCCCTCAGTATGCCACTGTTCAAAGACACCATAACCTTTGTAGCACACAATGAAAGGATTTGAAGAAAAAAAAACACGCTCTCCCATACTTTTTTTTTTTTAATGTTCTTGCCTAGAAATATTCAAAGCTAAGAGAGAACATATTAAAAAGGAACAACAAAAGAACTATTCAAGCAAATAAGTAGATTTTGAAATGAATTTTGACAGCATAATTCGAAAATTATGGCAAAGATAATGAAAAGGTTCAGAGGAAGTTTGCTGATTAGCACGAAGTCTGACCATCATATTTATCATTTATGCCATTTTGGCGCAAGCCTCCTTTTTACCCCAGACAAAAACATTCCGTGTTCACTCAAGCATGAACGAAACTAAATTATTTAAATGGCATTAGAAGGATAAGACTCCAGAGAACGTATTGACACCAAAATATAGAGATCATAATTTGAAACAAAAATTTTATAGACTTTTCAAATCTGTCCCGTTTTTTTTACGCACTGTAGTTATCACTTTGTGCGCACATAAATACATGTCTCAGAATGCCAAGGAAAAAGAAAGTATAGCACACCAGGCAGCATATAAGAAAATTTAAATAAATGTGGATTTAGTAGTCTGACATCCAGTCGTTTATTGTGTGAGAAATTAAACATTTTTAAGATTCATCATTATTTTTTTCTTTATTTTCCTCGAAATTCAATCAATTTCCTTGAATTCTCAGATTTTCTAGGATATTCCTTGACTTTTTTCATTCTTCCTTGTAATTCCTTGAATTGTCAAAACTCCTTTAAAAAATTCTTGTGGAGTCAAAAAACCTTAAAATTCCCTAAAACAAGGAAATATCCTTAAAAGTGGAAACACTGGTGGCACATTTGTGCTAAAATTTAAGTACACTTTGATTTTTTTTGGAACGTGTGAATCAATGGACTTTCAACCATGATGGTAGCCCACGCTAAAATTTGATAAAATTACAATTTCGAATTATCTTCACAACTCATGTGGTATTGTTAGATTGTTCTTTAAAGAATATTGTATATTTAAAACAGTGGGTATTGCGAATTCTTTTAAATTATGACGATTATGTCAAGGGAAGTTAAAAAATTAATAATTAAGTCATAAAAAATTAAAAAATATTTTTTTAGACTACGACAGAAATTGCTGAAAAAAATTCTTTAGAACTCGATTCCTTTAATTTTAACGACTAATAGCTGGAATCGATTGTTAAAAAGTTTGTTTGTAGGAGAGAGCTTTCTTCCCTGATATTGAAAGTCCTAAAATTCAGGACGGAAAACTGGTCATTTCTCGCTGTCGCTAACAAGTGATTTTGCGCATGCTGCACGGCATACAATGTCGCCATTCACGTTGTGAACAGTGGACTAAACATTCTACTTCTTGATCGGTAATATGCGACATTCGTGAATAAAAATTGCCGAGTTTGCACCGAAAATCGCGAATTTGAGGTTTAAAATCGCCAAGGTTATAACGAAAATCGCGAGATTCACTACTGATGTCGTATGTGTTCCGAATTTGTTTTAATTATTTTACTTCATTTAGTTTTAATTTACAAGCCTCGATCATAATTTCATTGCATTTTTTTTTAAATCAAGACTTGTAAATATCTCTCTCTCTAAAAAAAAAAAAAAGAAATCGACTCCTTTGGGGATGATTTTGTTCAAAAGGCAATATATTTTACTCATACATACTCATAATTCTAATTTCTACATCTCAATACATATGTCTACATTTCGATGGTAATCATTCGTCTCGAATAGAGATACAATTTCAGTTTTAAACAATTGCATCCAATCGATCACTAACATTTGTGCGAAGTGTTCTCACAACTCAAAAATAAATTACCCGAAACCGAACCCCGATATTTTCAGTGACATTTACTGGAGTCCACAATTTGTTTTTCAAACGAACATTGGACAGTAATGCAGTAATACAATGGAGTGTTGTGGCCCAGTGGATAAGTCTTCTGACTTTGAAACAGAGGGTCGTGGGTTCGAATCCCAGCCATGGCGTAATTTCCTTCAGCAAGAAATTTATCCATATTATGCTGCACTCGACCCAGGTGAGGTGAATGGGTATACCCGGCAGGATTAATTCCTTGAATGCATGAGCGCTGAAAGGCAGTTCCAGCTAAAGCCGGGGTAATAATGATAATAACAACGCGCCTCGGAAAAGAATATTTCTAGATAGATGGATGGTGCTATATAAATCCCTTTTATTATTATTTATTATTATAGCCAGCCGAAATTCAATATATTAACTGCCTACATAATTAATCTCTGAAAATTAATCAAATGGCCAACGCGACAGTTGCCCCTCCCACTTTTCATAGTTCACTTACCTAGTTGTCATTTTGAAATTTACATACTCTTAGAGATCTCAATTTTTAAACAGCGGTAACTTTCTGAACACTCGCCCGATATCTTTCAAACTTTCACAATTCTGTTTTACCTATCTTCCTCTCTCTCGCATATTTTTTTTCAGCGCCTTGAGCACATAATTCATGTGGATTCGGCGCTTGAGAAATACTCTATGTTATCATTACTATTTTTATCGTTATTGTTATTATCAATATTATTATTTATTTATTTTTATTTATTTATTTTTATTCATTTATTTATTTATTCATTTATTTATTTATTGTGTGACCCAGGTTGGATTTCTCTTCCAAATCTCATTAATTCATATTTTAGTAACAGGCAAAAACCTGGTAAATTTAGCGAAATGTAGAGAACTACTCGTAACATCATAATTATTTTGGGATATCAAGAATAGAGGGAGGCACATTTTCCCGATTGTCTGCAGAAAATTTGAAAAGGTTTCAAGGGGGGGGGGGGGGGTACGGGCCGGTCCCTCTCCCCAGATCCGCCACTAATCAACAATCATGTATGGTCTGAAGTTAAAATAACCTGAAAGCATATCACTGCATTGCACTGCTTCACATATATTTCATCCTAACCATACATTTAAACTGTAAATTTTGCAATTACGTATATTATCTTATTTTTGCTAGTTGATCCTCTCTCTCTCTCTCTCTCTCTCTCTCTATATATATATACATATATATTAAAAAACAAAAACAAGTGCACCCCTAGTTACCAATAATGCATATAGTATTTCCATTTATTTGAAAACAGGATAAAAGAGCATTGTAGAGTAAATGCCTAGCTCACGAACCCCTGACTTTCCATGTATAGCCAGGCGCCTTAGACCACTCGGCCACGGCACCTTGCTCTGTACATAGTGTAATCGAATAAGGGATAAAGATTCTGGACAAAAAAATGCAGAAAAAAAGAACAAGTTCACCCTTATAAAAAGTAGGTTTAAAAAGTAAATAATAAAATTGTGGCGGAAGCATGATCAATACTTGTCAATAATAAATAAAAAAAGATTTCTTTAATGTCATTTTGATTTAGTGATGTTGTAGACGAGCATCCCCAGTATATTATGTCATAATTCCCCCAAATCAAAATTTGTCGAAAAATTGATAGCGATTTTGTTTGTGGGGGGAATTTATTATCAGACGTATCATTTCAAACCTCCACCCCACATCCCACATTTTTTTATACACCATGTTCCTTAACCCCCCTGAATTTATATACATGAGAGAGCTACTCACAAATAAGGATCTTCTACCATCATGACCATACAGTTGATTACAATACGAGGGGAAAGGGAAATACCATTGTAATCGATTAAGACGGATTGCAAATCAAATCTATTTTTTCATTACTTCAAAGAAAATAACACAAACAATTGCATTAAAAATGTATTTAAGCTAATAATTTTGATAATTAGGAAACATGTCGAATACTTATAATCTTTACAAAATATAGTAATTTTTCAAAGATAATACTAGTTTTAATCGCATAATTAATAGTTTATTAAGATATATATATTTTTACATCTTCTGTAGATGTAATGACGTCAAATGAATTAAACATATTTTTTGGCAAGCTAAGATACATCGGTATCTGAAGCTTAAAACCTACTCAAAACTACGATGGGAAAGCGGTAAATTCGTCTACTGCCACTTCGTCCACCCATCTAAGGTATAGCTTCATTTCGTCTTATGCCACTCTGTCCATTAACATTTCGTCGAAAATCCACTTCGTCTAAACACCAGTTCGTCTAATTCAGCTTTTACACTTTTTCTGACTGACAGTTCTTTCAAGGACTACACTCATTTTAACCCCCACCTTTTGGCCTCCCCATTTCCCTTTTACCGTTGCATAAAAAATAATATGGTAACTTTGCCCTCCGATGGTAACTACCATGGTAAGGCTGATCAACCGTCAAGGGCTCACAGGCCTAATTCATTTCCCATAGACTCATGTGTTAAAGTGGCACTTAAAAATTTATATTATGTCATAATTCCCCCAAATCAAAATTTGTCGAAAAATTGATAGCGATTTTGTTTGTGGGGGGGAATTTATTATCAGACGTATCATTTCAAACCTCCTTACCACATCCCACAATTTTTTTATACACCATGTTTCTTGTTCCCCCCTGAATTTATATACATGAGAGAGCTACTCGCAAATATGGATCTTCTACCATCATGACCATACAGTTGATTACAATACGAGGGGAAAGGGAAATACCATTGTAATCGATTAAGACGGATTGCAAATCAAATCTATTTTTTCATTACTTCAAAGAAAATAACACAAACAATTGCATTAAGAATGCATTTAAGCTAATAATTTTAATAATTAGAGTATATGTCGAATACTATAACATATATAAAATATAGTAATTTTTTAAAGATAATACTAATTTTAACCGCATAATTGATAGTTTATTAAGATATATATGTTTACATCTCCTGTGTATGTAATGACGTTACAAGAGTTTAACATATTTTTTTGGGCAAGCTCAGATACATCGGTATCTGAAGCTGAAATCTACTCAAAACTACGATGGGAAAGCGGTAAATTCGCCTACTGCCGCTTCGTCCACCCATCTAAGGTATAGCTTCATTTCGTCTTATGCCACTCTATCCATTAACATTTCATCGAAAATCCACTTCGTCTAAACACCAGTTCGTCTAATTCAGCTTTTACACTTTTTCTGACTGACAGTTCTTTCAAGGACTACACTCATTTTGACCCCCACCTTTTGGCCTCCCCACTTCCCTTTTACTGTTGCATAAAAGTTACTATTAACTACTATTAAATAGTAACTTTGCCCTCCTATGGTAACTACCATGGCAACGCTGATCAATCGTCAAGGGCTCACAGGCCTAATTCATTTCCCTTAGACTCATGTTTTAAAGTGGCACTTAAAAAGAATTCATAAAAAAATAAGGAGAAAATTCGAGGGTTGAATGTTTGCTACCAGTGGATAGGATAAATGTCTGACATTCCATATCTGACCAAAAAAGGGTACCTCAACCGGCTCATTTTTAAAATAAATCAGCATTTATGAAGACTACACCTGACGGGACTAACTGGGCGTTGTGGCGTGCGCCTGTAATCCAAGCTGTAGGGTAAGTTACAAATTGATGCAGAGGTTCGAGGTTCGAGCCCTGGTCACGTCTTTCGGATGGTGACGTTAAAGGTCGGTCGGATCCCAGACGTAAATAATCATATCTGATTGATACACGTCTGACAAAACTCGAAATACACACACACACAAATTCGTCACTTGAGAGAGTAAAATGACCCTAATTCTTCCGCCGGTAAAAATATAGTTCCATAGTGGTGTTATCTCTTTCCAATTTGGAAAAAGTAAGTTCAGTAGGTACCCTCCCTAGAATCAGTGTTAGATTGTCAGTCATATTCATTCATTTTTGTCAATCAGCAATATCAAATTTAAAAATTGAGCAAAAGGTTGGCTCGAATGAATATCTTTGGCCTGCCAGTTGCGATTAGGCCCGTGCAACCTCCATCAAAATCAAGAAATTCAGGGAAGATACCACATGATAGTAAAGATATATACCATCATGGTAACTTTTATACAAAGGGGTCTGACTTTACACATGGTACTGTATTGAAAAGGCACACATTTGCTAATTTAAGTGCACCTATGTCTGGCGGAGGGGGGGGGGAGGACAATTATTGTTACTATAATGTACAGTTATGTGCCTACACATAAACATAACTTGAATTAATAATGATAATAGTTACGATAAGCCCTTCATATTCTGGTTTCTATTTAAAGAGCTTTATATCGTATAAGGTGCATAACATATAGAGAAATGTTGATACAGTTATTGGCTTAGCCCCCCCCCCCCCCTCTGGAAAATACGTTTGGCCGCGCCCCTGCCTGACCATCTTCATAACAGCTGAAAATGAAATGTTTTTAACCCCCTCTCCACCACGCTTGCCCTTCGGGTTTTCTAAACTTCGCCACAGATTATTTCATTTTTCGGATAAACGAACCTTTGAACTAACGAACCATATTTCGTTTTCGGATTAACGAACCTCGAGGCATAGGCAGATTACGTGTTTCGGAATTACGAACCTTCGAAAGAACCTTCGCAATTACGTGTAACCGAATTTCATCTTAAAGAATCGGCGAGATATGTTTCCTTGCCGACAAAGTAGCATGATGTCGACATTGCGAGATAAAAGGGGGCGAGGGTCGGAGGGTGTGTACACAATAATGTGCGGTAATGACTGATTGAATCCGATGACCGGGGCAATGAAAATATATGTAGAGCACTCAGACCATAGAGATACATCTCTATGGCTTAGACTCGTTCCAATGTATTCAGCGCTTTTTGTGTTACTTTGTAGCATGAAAATTATTGTCAAGTTCGTCTATTGTTTATTTTCTGATATGGTAACATTTACGTTTTACAATATATTAAGCAACTCCACCTCCTCAGGCTTTACTATCTGATAATTGTTTATTTAAAAAAATACACGAACATTCCATATTGACTGGTATTATAATTACACATGAAAACAAACAAGGTTTTTGTTTTGATAAGTAATGTTTCTAAACATATATTATCATTTTATACCGATTTTATTTTTGTATATTTGTAAACCACGACTAGTGAGGAGAACTTCATAACTGAAACTATTTTTCTTTTTAGTCATCCTCTGGCACTAGTCGGTGGTAATTTCTTCTTCTTGTACTTATTCTTGATGTCTTTTGCCTGGAAATAAAATAAATAAAAATAAAAGTGGATTATTCATTATTATTATTATTACTATCATTATTATTATCATTATTATTATTATTAATATTATTATTTATCATTATTATTATTATTATTATTATTATATTATTATTGTTACTATTATTATCATTTTTGTTATTAATATTACTATCATTATTATTATCATTATTAGTCGACTTTTCTAAATAACATATTCAAATTTACGTCAAACAGTGTTTGCGTAGTGTTTGTAAGTCGACTTGGCCGAAATATTAGAAGACCAAAATATCCCTCCCAAATTTCTGTGTCATCTTCCCTTTAGGGCACACGAGAGTAATTCATCTGCGCGCAAAGCATGCCGGACAGGCGTAAGTAAAGATCACATGAATTTATTGATGAAAATAATTCATTAAAAATAGATCAAATGTTAGAAAACGGATTTTTTTAAACTCTTCCTATCAGAAATAGATTTTTTTCCAACTCGCCATGATGATATGGAATGCTTAAGAGGCGACTGACAAGACATTAGGCCTATACTAGTATGATAAAGGATATAAATTCGGGGGGGGGATGAAATTTTTCTTCAACCTCATGAAAATTAAGTTTCGATGGGAAAGGGAAAAAAACTTTGGGAGAGGTTTGATTTAAAATCTGTCTAAGAAAAAAGATTTGTTTTGACGTCAGAGACGAGCAGCTCCCCTAACGTGTGATATACATTCCCCCAATATCAAATTTACTCGAAAAATTGTGATTTTATTTGTGCGGTGGATATTAAGTTAAAAATGTAAATAGAAATGTGGAAATGATTAAACTCAGGAACAGAGAATCATTAATTTTGTTTAGTTATCTAATCATCGATTCTGTTATTCTGGTTTAGAGATATCTACTAACACAAGAACACAAGATATTAAAATCATATTGATAATCGATTTCAATTTAACTTGTTCTTTTAAAACAGAATGATCACAAAGAATTTGTAATTGTTTTGATAACATTATTTCATGATGACCGCATAAATTAAAAAAAGCGTACTTTCTAAATTATTTTTGTTGCATTGATTAAAAATATCATAATTAAGTAATTTGTATGCGTCACTGTTAAAAAATGTACTTTTTTAATGATATGAACGCAATTTCGCTAATAAATGTCGTAGTACAAATCTATTGAAATAGTCAAATTTTGATTAGACTTCCATCGAGTATGATGGAAGTCCACATAGGAAACCAATTACGTACAACGTTACCATACGCGCTCATGAGCGAGATTGACAATTAAATTCATTCCAACTTGCCAATCTCTAGCTTTGTAACAATGTGTTCGTGACAATGGTGCGAGCGGACCACTGCGGCGCCAGTTGATTTTGGAAGAGACTCCAGTACCAGGAGCACGTAACACAAAACTTAGCAATGATCGCAGAACATTTTTCGACGATTGATTGCATTGACTACGGTGTACAATCAATCGTGAAATACAAGCGTACAATCAATCGCTAACCTTTGTTTTACAGGACCCTGGCGAGATATATAACGGAAGCACTCCATTCATAGCGTAGATAAGGGGTCCGTTGCTGAAAGAGTTGAGTTTAAACGCAAGTCAAAAATACAATCGCAAGTCCAAAATGCGCGCTGTTGATTGGTTGAAAATCAAGAAGTGGTTCTTCAAACAAATCGAGTACTAGGTAGAAACAAACTCACTGATATTTCATTCTAAAACGATTTGATGTTGCATCTAACGTGGATTATTGGCAGATCACAGTCAATTACAACGTTCATATTTAACTGATTTCACAAAATGTTGCTAAAATCCAAATTCTAATAATTTCTTATACATGTATGTGATCAGATTTTGAAGAAGTTTTTAGCATCTAGCTCGGCGAATTTTACTTTATTCATTTTGATTGAAATACTTTCATCCCGGAGCACCGTTACGTTCGTGCGACTGTCGATGCGCACGTATACATTTCTATACATGAACGTCTTTTCATCATCCTGTGTGCAAAAAACATTATAAAATAACTTTCGATTAACTAAATGTTTAAACCTAAAAAGAAAATTGGCCTGCGTGTTACCCATGGCATATGAAGCTATAAGATCAAATTGTGCGAAAAATTCCCACTGCTAATTATTTATGCTCATTGATGCGTAAATCCACATTTTTCTCCAATAAACCAAATAATGCTCCTATAATGTTCACAGACTAGTTCACAGACTACTTATAGGAAATTGATCAAACGTAAAAGGAAACATAAAAAGAAATTCATCAATGCATTTATTTTCCCTATGAATTTCTTTTGTATTTCTTCGTAATGCGACTTTTTATTTTTTTTTCCATGGAAATTGTCGGAAACTCTATCTTAAATTAAATCAGTAAAAGGAAAAATGATGAAACCTTTTGGAATTTGGGTGCGAACACTATTTGCATTGGATTTGTACACGAATTCAAGTTTTGAGCCTGAATTCGCTACCGAAATGATGGCGTAATTGGAAAGCGGATTTTGATCTCAGAAGATGGCGCGAAAAACTGAGCGAGCGATGCGGTTAGAAAAGTGTGTAGGAGGGGGGTAGTGGATATGTGAAGAAGTCATAAATCAGCCCCCCCCCCCCCCCCTCTCTTCACCCCGTCCCCGTACTGTCCATCCTTCATTAGGAATGGTATATGGGTTGATGAAGACTTGGTCATAGCTCAAGTCTTGGTCAAAAATGTACGAATATAAATCGTTCAGCTGTGACAAAAGTAGCTCGCGCCCTCTAATTAGATGGTGCAGATAATCAAATTTGTACAAAAATTTTATTTTTAAATGACAGGTAGTACAGCAAAATATATAAGTTGAACAAGTGATAACATCATTTACAGATCGAAATGTTTTGTTCAAAATTTAATATATTAAACATATTTAGTTTACTTATAAAAAGATGTATTGACTGTGAGTATTTATATTTTGCTCGCTATGATTTATAAATAGTGGAGTGGCTTTAGAGAATTTGATTAGGATCGATTATAAGACCAACCACCTACCTCGCACCAGATAGTGAATGGACTGTAAGTTTTAGAACGAGGCATCAAACACGCTGACATTATGCATACTAAGAAAAAAAGATGAAAAAAGGTGTACACGTTGGTATCAATAACGCATGACGAATATTCATTTATTTGATGCAAGGAAGATGAAAATGACTTGGTCAAGGGCCTTCCGTGGATTCGAACCCCGAACTTTCACGGTGTAATCGGGCCCCTTAGAACACTAAGCCAAGATACCTCAAGCTTGAATCAGGGGAGTGTTTCATCAACATTTTTGTCCGATAAGTTGTCAGATCTGACATCTTTCATTGATTCTGATTGGCTGAGAAGCACTGTTACTATAGTAACTGTCGGATAAAACGTCCGACGCGTCTTTTCATGAAACGCTCCCCAGGTCATGAACATACCCCAAACACCACGCGTAATGCGAAATTAGATGACGTAGATATTGTATTTCTTAATAATAATAATGAAAGATATATTTACAATTACAAAGAAATGATCATTAAAAAGACGGAGGGATTACCCTACTCACCGTTGATGCGTTGATAACATATCAACACTATTTTACAGAGGGGACCCTTACACATATATATATATACATATACATATATATATACAGTGCGTCCCAAAAAAAACTATACACTTTTGAAATGGCTGCCAAATAAGAAATGAAGCACTTTTGGGGAAAAGACTTATAGATATGGAAAGCCAATAAAATCAGCTTTCAAATGACACAAAAAGTTGGGAAATTATTCATGCTTGAGCGAGCACTGCCCACTGAAACAAAGGGTATGCAAATTAGGGTGGGCTGGAATTAGCCTTCCAATTTCTTTTAGATTTTTTGTTTGGTACTTGCAAAGTTGAAGGTTATTTGGTGAATTAAAGATCAGATGTGATCAGTTTGTTCTTTGTGAAAATTTCATACATTATTAACTTGAAATTTAATGCATGAGTGATCATGAATTGCAATTTTTAGTGCAGCTTTATCATATGGATCATGTGGATCTCAACAATGTGTTCATGACGGTCAGGAGAAGAGGGGATAATATGACTTAGGTAGGTGAAGTAAGTTGAAGGGCTTAAGGTCAACAAAACATTTGCAACCCCTCCCTCCATCTCTACCCCTCCCCCCACTTCTCTACTCCTGAGAGACTAACCTTGGCTAGGCTGGGCAGGAATTAGACATACATTTTTTTGAGAGGTTAGTCCTTTGGAACTTACAAAGCTAAGGGTGTTATGCTATTCATGAGTAAGATAAGTTTGATTTTAATAGGCATATTTCATGAATTACTAAATTGAAATGTAATGCATGAGTGAACAGGAATTGTAATTTTAGTGTAGCATATTCATCTTGTGGACATCAGAAGTGTGTTCGTGAGAGTCAGAGTAATGTGATGGTACATGTACCTGTTACAAGCAAGAGGGCGAGATATGCTAAGACTTGGATAAAAGGGCATTCCTCTTCTTTTTGTCCTTTTACAAATTAATAGTCATATGTACCTTCCCCTCTTCACCGCCACATCCAAAACCCCACCCCCTCTCTCTCTGTCTCACCTCCTGGATTGTAGCCTTTCAAAACTTAACTGCCAAGTGACCGGTGGCTGATGGTCAGTTTGAATGATTACCAAAAAATTTAATGATTATGATGATTAATGAAATAATGTATTGGAAAAAATGAATGTTTGTTTGATCACATTGCACATTGAATGAGTTGATTTACTAATAAATTGTTGATTAAATGATTGATAGGAAAAAAGTTGATGCCTAATTCATAATTAATCATTAAACCAACATTCTGCTCTGGACTTTGCTTACATGACAACAGCCATCAGTCTCTCAACCGGAGGGAGGGCGGGAAAGAAGGAGGGGAGGGGGCTGAATGTTCTGTTGACCCTTATTTCATCAACCTACTTCTCCCACTTAAGCCCTATCTCACCCCCTATTCTCCCGACTGGCCGACTCCCATGAACACATTGCTGAGATCCCCATGATAAAGTTGAAATGCTGCTCCAAAAGAGATCCAAATGATAAAGTTGAAATGCTGCCCCCAAAGTGTAATTTGTGTTCATTCATGCATTAAAGTTCATTCGATAACTTATGGAATTTGCTTAAGCATCCAAAACTGGTCACGGTTGATCATTAATTTATCACAACACCCTTAACTTTGCAAGTTCGAAAGGATTTGCCTCTCAACATTGAACAACTGACGAAAATTGGAAGGCTAATTCCAGCCCACCCTAATTTTCATACCCTTTGTTTCAGTGGGCAGTGCTCGCTCAAGCATGAATAGTTTTCCAACTTTTTGGTGTCATTTGAAAGTTGACTTCATTGGCTTTCCATATATGTGAGTCTTTTTACCAAAGTGCTAGATTTGTTATTTGGCGGCCATTTCAAAAGTGTATAGTTTTTTTTGGGACGCGCTGTATATATAAATATATATATATATATATATATATATATATATATATATATATATATATATATATATATATATATATATATATATATATATATGTGTGTGTGTGTGTGTGTGTGTGTGCGTGTGTGTGTGTGTGTAAAGTTATACATGTACAACAGCTTTTGGCAACTCTTTTTACTTAAATATTGGTTCCCCAGAGCTATCTACCCTCTGGAAAAATTGGAAAAAGATAGCTCTGGGGAACCTTGATTTAAGCTACGCCTACCATTGTTCTCTTCATCCATTTCTTTACAATATATGTATATATATATATATATATATATATATATATACATGTAAATATGATACAGGAAAAGAAAAAACTGAGTTGACTTAAGATAAAGACGTTGGCAAAATGGGAAAAAGTAATAAAAAACGTATTTACAATATATATATAACATAACAAAGTAAGAAAATAAGAATGAGGGATCTGAACTAAAGATTTAAGTCTGGAAAAATGTTTTCTAAAAAAATATTCTTTATGCTTAATCAAAAATTAATTGGAATATTTTAATTTATAAGCGGTCATTATAAGGAGAAGTTCACCCTCATGAAAAGTTTGTAGTTAAAATACAAAAAAATATACATTGATGAAGGTTTTAGAAAAATCCAATGGCTGGGGGATTGCGAAAGTTAATAGAATTTTATCTTTTTGTGATGTCATAATGATATTTCGATTTATTTAGCAGTTATTAAAGGAGAAATTCACTGTGACGAGAAGTTTGTCGTTGAAACAAGAAGAAAAAGAATGGAAATATTGACGAAGGTTTTAGGAAAATCCAATGGGAATTAAAAAAGTTTATATATTTCATTTTATTTGTGACGTCATTATGATATTTCGATTTATAAACTGCCGTTAAAGTGGAAATTCACCCTGACGAAAAGCTTGTCGTTGAAAAATAGTAGGAAGAAAAAAAAATGTTGATGAAGGTTTTAGGAAAATTCAGTGGGAATTAAGAAAATTATTAGAATTGTTATCTATTTGTGACGTCATTATGAGCAATAGCCTCATATGTTACGTGATACGAAATGCATAAGTTTCAATTTCTAATATTACATGATTAAAGATATTCTTCTTCTTCTCAGAACATATGGGAATTTTTTTAAAGATTTTATTAAAACTTGTAACATTTTGATTAACAAAGATCCAATAATTTTGACATAATATTAGTATATATAAATTTTTTTAATATGATGCATATGATTTGTATTATAATGTATATATTACATAATGTAATTACTGTTATGTTTTTTGTTTGTTTTTACAAAAAAGCAATTCAGTTGCTATAAACACGTAATTACAACATTAAGGGGGGGGGGGCTTCATTTTACAAGCTCTGCTTTTCAGTTGGCCCTCCCTCCCTTTCAATTATTTATATATCTCGATTTGATGATTGTCTATTGTAATTTTAGAATGTTATTTATTTCTTGTATGTACTTCAAATGTGATTATAGTTACTATGTCAATTGTATCATAATTGTAAATATGAAATTGAGAGTGGAAAATAAAACAATTGAATTTAAATAATAACAATTCCCGTAAATGATAACTTCCCGGAAAAAATCCCGAAATGATTCCCAGGTAAAAGCCAAGATTCCCAGAGTTCTTGGATGCCGGGAGAAAAAAAGTACCGCTTGACTGTCCTTGCTTTAGTAAAGACTTGGTAAAAGTTCAAGTCTTGGTCAAAAATGGTAACCGCACAAATTGCGATATATAGCGAACTGGTACGGAAGAAAGTGTGAGTATGTATAAATAAAAAAATTGTATTTATAGTATACAGTGAAAATAATTTAGATTATTTCATTTCAATGACAATGATGGAAATTTTCCATTTTTTTCAACAATCTTGTTGATTTTATTTGAACAATTTCTTAATGTTATAGAGGTTTATCGTACTTTTTGAAAGTTAAAGGAAAGGTTAATTGTGGAATATAATAAAGGAAAAAACAAAAACAAGCGCACACCTAGTTACCAATAATGCATATAGCATTTCCATTTATTTGAAATCAGGATAAAAGAGCGTTGTAGATTAAATGCCTTGCTCACGGGCATAGGTGCCGTTGCCGTGGCCAGGGATCGAACCCCGGACTTTCCATACTTTTATAGTTAGGCACCTTAGACCACTCGACCACGGCACCTTCACCGATAACAGATAATTGCGTGTTTGATGATCGATTCAATGATCCGCGATCGATCAGAATCTTGAAGAAATCCTTCTTACCAAAAACCAAATAGAAAGTATACCAAAAACGAAATAGAAAGTATAATTTTAATACTAAGATATTGCACACTGAATAGTCGATTAAGGGACTTTCAGTATAAACTCTTGCATAATATTGTATACACTAGCCACCCCTTTCCGTTTTGGTCTTGTTTCGACTAATTTATATTCATTTTGTGAAAAGGAAGAAAAGTCTGGACAACTATTTTTTACTTGTGAATTTTCAAAATCACTTAGGGATCTGGATGCAATGAGTTTGAATTTTGAAATAAATAGATTTAGTTGGCAGATAATTCTTTCCGGGAAGCAGGAGAGAAGTAAAGGTAAATATCAATTAATTAATCATGTTTTGATTTTAGCTAGATATCTTATTTGCAAAAACGGATAATAATAAAAAAAACTCCTTCATTAAATGAAATTAACAAAAATAGTATTAGACAGGGATGAAAGAGAAAAAAAGGAAATTAGCAACAAAGAGGGGGACTCTTACAATCCATTTCTCTAAATGGGAAAGGTTGAACATTAGACCATTTAGTGGGGCCCAGATCCAGTTCTCCACCGAATAGGAGATGGTGGTGTTTTAGGGAGGGTCGGGGGGGGGGGGGGTCCAGGGCTGAGTTTGTTTTTTTAGATTGGATTTATCTGAGTGAAGAGGCCGAGGCTATGGGGTTTTTTTTTTATTTGCTGATGGCTTAAATTCGTTTAGGTTTTATCAATGATTTATTTTGTGCATTCGGAAAATCTTTTTTTTAAAATAATATTTGACACTGGAAAAATTCAATACGTTGAATTTATAGTAGAAGTTTTATTCTTAATACATATCATTATTATCAATATAATTCATAATTATGTATTGGAAAAAAGTATTGATTATGTTGAATTTATTGTAGAAGTTTATTCTTCATGCATATTACTATACCATCAATTCTGTTTATAATTATATATTGGAAGATATCTCATACACTGTTTATTGTAACATTTAAAGGTAAATGCTAGTTTTGGTAACGATGTCAAAATGAGTTCGTACAGAATACAATGAAATGACCACCAAAGTGTCTGTATGTATAAATAAAACGCATGTGCCAAAGGATTCTGGAAGAAATTGTGTAATTGCTGATAAATCAGCAAATAAGCACAGGATTCGGGTAGAGCCCGACGCTCTAAGCAATGATTATACATTGTCCCACGTGCGCTTATCCGTGTTGGGGATCTTCGGTGTGAATGTTTTTCAGCTGATAGATTTCAAGATTTCACAAAGTTCAGTTAATGTAACTGTACCAGATCTAGATCCTCGATGGTACACTGACAATTAAGCCTTGTTTTACAGACTTTCTCATGAACTCAGAGTTTACTGCAACTACTAGAATTTCTCTTTAAGGAAAAAAATTATGAGTTGTCAAGGTATTCATCAATTTGTAAAGACATCAAACTTTTATTTTATTTCGCGGAGCGCGAGCAGAAAATTGTTATCTACATATGAGGTCAACAATTCTTTTGTAACATGAATATTGAAACTTGTCTCGTTTAATTCTAGCTCAGTAATTTTAATGTTCTGATTTCTCGGGATTTCCTGGATTTTTTTTTTATTTCCCGGAAACTACCTGAATATGAGCCGGAATTCTCAAAATTCGAGAAATTTTCTTCAATATGGAAATATTGCTTCCCCATGAGTGAAATGTATAAAATGGTATGAAAAAAAGTGAACCTTATCTACAAGCATTCTGCTTCTAAGGTTTCCTCCACTTTTCCGTTTTCTATGTACTTAAACATGTATTAATATGTAGTGATTAAGAATGCTTGCTATTTATACTCATATATTCTACGTGTGTAATCCAGGGGGCACGCCCCCCCCCCTTTGAAAAGTAAAATTATTATTTTTTTGCTTGTCATTTTTTTTCGGGCACGAAATACCCTAAATGTGTAGTTGAAAACCTTTTATCATTTTATTTTTGCTTGTCAATATTTTCTTGTGCGAAATAGCCTTAATTTGTGGTTGAAAACCTTTTTTTTTTTTTGGGGGGGGGGACTGTCAAAATTTTCCTCCGAAAATTTTTACCAACCCCCCCCCTCCTTTTGGAAAATCCTGGATCCACCCCTGGTATTTGGCAAAGTTTATTAAAACTTGTTATGACATTTTGATTGACAAAAATCCATTAATTTTGTGAAAGACTATCATATTCAGAAATTGACAATTCCCGTTAATGGTAACGGACAATTCCTATAATGATTCCAAAAAAGCAGCCAGACTTCCTTCCTCATATTTTCTGCACTACGGGGATGGAGGTCCCGTGTCCATGGGATCACTGCTTTTGTATTTCATAAAGACTTGGACATAGTCAAGTCTTGGGCAAAAAGAGGTTACGCACTTCACGTGCGAAAATCAGCTGACGAGTACGCGTATCACGACGATTAGTGTGAATAAAAATTAATATAATAAAATATATGTTTTTTAAAGACAGCAGAATAATTCAAATTATTTTATTATAATTAGATTAATTCAAGTTGTCATATTTTTCTACAATTTCTGGTTAAAAACATGTATTTTTTTATTTGTTTATTATTATATATATCAACTATACTTCATAAAAGTAAAAAAATCAGCAATTGTAGAGTATAATGATAATTTCTGTATAATAATCGATTCAAGGATCCGCGATCGATCAGAATCTTGAAGAAAAATTGAAACCAGTTGAAAAAGTAAAACAAGAAAAAATCAACCAAGGACCAAAATCCAGTTTGAACCAGTTTGATTTTGGTCCTGGGTTGAATTTTTCTTTTTTAAAATTCAAATCAACTTTTTGTTGGAGTGGACTTGTAGATGGAGAGAAAGAAAAAAAAAGAGGGGGATATGATTAGACAATAGAAAGAGAAGATTGTGTGAGGTAGAAAATAAATAAGAAAGCAAAACCAAAACTTATCACGAAGATACTATTTGCGTGCGGTATAATGCCTCACCGCGTTGATCGTGGCCCCGTCTTACAAAGAGTTGCCATTGATCCGATCAATCGCATCTATGGACGACCAGCAAGGTCAACATCTATTATTCATATTTGTTCAGAACGTTTTCTAGCTATGATGTATATTCATGCATTCATTGTTTCCTTGAAAATTCACTGTGATTCTTTTTGGTTACAAAGGACATAGTACAAATTTCCTGTAGAAAAAAATATTACCCTGGTGGATTTCCATAGAGTTACTATTGATTGGATCAATCGCAACTCTTTGTAAGACGGGCCCCAGATCATTCGTACTAAGAGTACCACCGTGTCTCCTTCAATCATATATTACGCATTAAATAGCTTGTACCCGGCCGTTGGCATCACGGAATTGAATTAATTAATCATAAGCAAGACTCTATGGCCGGCCCTATGGTGATCTTGCAAGAAAATATTTCAAATCAGAGCAAATTCCTGATACGAATTTTCATTTCATAAATCAGTTAAATTACATTAGAGCAAATCAAGTTATTTCTTCATACAATAAACTGGCCAACAAAACAATATTGAGAATTTGCAGATAAATGCATGACTTGCGATCATTTGCAAATGTCTAGGAACCATAGACAAGAATTGGGCGCAATAATACGAATGATAATTATAATAATGTTAACGAGAATAATAATAACAAGAAGAGTAATAATAACAACAATGATTAAATAGTAATAAGAATAATATTAATTCCTTAAGATTTATAAAGTGAGTTTTCCATTTTGATTAGATGCTCAAGGCGCTTCAGAGAAGAACAAAAAATAGTAATTTCTTGTAAATATAATTTTGATGCTTGAGTTGAAATAGAATACATATATAAATATAGTAATTAATCACTACAGTCTTAAAAGTAAAATATACCGTCAATATTTTATCTAAAAAAACTGTTCGAGTTGAATCGGTAATAAAGTGGATTGATAATCGTTTCCAAGAACACACGGCCAGAATGTGGCTCGTTGGTGTTCTAAACATTGTTGAAGGTCCAGTCATTAAATCGGCTAAGTCGTTGAAAGAGGAGTATTTGACCCTTTATTTTTCTATTTTAGGTTAACGATATGCAATATACAAGTCAAAAGTTTTGTCCAATCATATTCGCTGATGACACTAATCTTTTTGGACTGGGCAAAAATAAAATACCAACAATCGATTCTGAAATTTTAAGATTGGAGCTGTGTTTTGGACCAACAAATTATTTGACAATTCTGAAGAAAAAAATGACATTCGAACAAGGAATATAATAAAAAGCTATCTGCACAAATTTGTAAACGTTACAATTAACAATTTTCATGTACAACAGGTGTCAAATACCACATTTCTTGGAGTGACAATTGATGATCATCTTACTCCTCACATTAATGCTATGCTGCGGAAGATCTCGTATCCAGTTGGCATATTATACAGAATGCGACATTCAATTCCTCTGAAAATATTACTTAAAGGAGAATGAAACCATTGGAACAAGATAGCTTGTGTGAAAACAGAAAAATCAAAGAAACAGATCAACAAAAGTTTGAGAAAAATCGGAGAAATAATGAGAAAGTTATGAGCATTTGAATATTGCGATCACTGCTATGGAGATAGCAATTTGGTCACTGGTGAACAACTCTCCCCGTTACTTTTAGTCTAGGTGATTGGTGAAAAAAATGTTCAGAAAATGGTAAAAGCATGAAAATTGGCATAGAGGTAGAGTAAGTTATTCTAATCACTTTTAGCAGGGGGTGCCAACGTGAATTTGCCAAACATAGCAACGGTTGCTAGGTAACATATTTACCTTAGTAACTGAGCTTTATTGGGCTTAAGTAACATTTTCATGAGCGATGTGTTGCATGAGTTTTAATCTAAAGCATGTTCCTTTGTATCACAACAGTTTTGGTCCATTTATTCACATCAACGGCTGCTAAGGGACCATTTCCATAGCAACAATTTGTTTATCATTGTTCAGATGAATATGATCTATATGATTTACTCAGAAGAGCTCAGAAATTAACTCTGGCCCATAGATTCCTCATGTGATTAATTTTTCCTTAGGAATACCTAATAAGCACCATAGCAACGGTTGCTAGGTAACATTTTTTCCACAGTAACCAATACCGTATTTTTTCATGATCATAATTCAATTGAACCATATCTTTTCTATTAAAGAATTTATACATTAATCACAACAACCCAGGAACTATTATACCATGTATACAAGCCAATGCAAAAAAACCAGATGATGTAACATGTTTTCTGTAGCAACTAATGATTAAAGGTCTTACGGCAAGATTATTGATAGATAATTATTGATTGGCGTAAAATCTTGCACAAATTAACTACCTCATGATATGGTTCATATTTCCAAAGACGATGTCTATGAGTTCCATATTATTGGTATAGTAATGCTTGCTGCATGTTAGCAAAGGTTACTTTGTTAATGTCTGTTATTACTATATAATTTAGTTACCCATTTATCATTGAATGCCAGAAAGTAATTTTCGAATGAGTGCTTGGATACCACTTTATCTCTAGCTAACAGTAGTCGTTCTCATGTAAGCCAACAAACTCAGCCTTGGTTTATCCCCTCTATTTCGAAGCCTGCAATGAAGATCATATTAGCTTTCCATACCGTTTCCGGACCTAATGCCATGTGCAGGAGTTGATTTTGACTTGTCAATTCCATCTCCAGGTGTTCTGACTTGGATCAATCCTGCAGCTCTGTGATCTATCATGACGTGAAAGATCCTGCATGCTAAAGTTGATTTTGACCTATCAGTTCCTTTTCTAGTCATGTTGGCCGGATCCTGTAGTTACATGATTGATCTAACATGACTCAATCCTGCAGAAGTTGATTTAGACCTGTCCCTTCTCTTGTGTTTTGACCTGAATCAGACTTTCAGATTCAGGATTTATCATTACGTGAAATATCTCCCAAGAGTTGATTTGTCCCGACCATCAGTTCTGTTTCCAGGCTCTGCAGAGCATGTACAGGAAATGGTTCTTGAGGCTGTTTCAGGTCTACTGTACATGCTCTACAGTGCATATACAGGAAATGATTCTTGAGACTGTTTCAGGTCTACTGTACATATATATTTAAGTCAGTCAATTTTACTGACAAGTGCGTATGCATTACTCGCCATTACTTCCCAAGAAGGTTTGTCATTTAATTGGGAGCGATTAGTTAGTGTCAATAAAATTTCGGCTTCCCTTTTACCTCTAGGTTCGGTTTTTTCCGAGTGTTCCATGCTACATCTACTGCGATACCCTGTTTCAGTTTCATAACAAAAGAGATCCTATCTGCACATTCGATGGCCCAATGATGATTTTTTTTTGTCTGTGTGTTAGCTTTGTCATGTGTGAGTAAAAAGTATGCAAAAAAAGTAAAATTATGTATATCGAAATTAGGTTTGTTACCTAGATAAGACTAGGCCTGCAGGCATTAGACCTGTGGGTTATGGCTATTAAGTTAGCATTTTCCATACCCAGGCAGCCTCTCCAACTCTCATCCAGGTCTTATCTTCTCTATCATGTACAAGTTCGATTGATCTTGTCTTTGATCTGTTTGTATTATTTGTTTTTTGAATGCCAAATAAAATAATAATAATAATGATATAACTATTTGGACTGTTTCTGAACTTTTTAGGGATCTCGTATATTTTTTTTCACTCCAGAGTCACACATTGACCAATTTTCTAATCACTTTCATTCAAACATTATGTCCACACGTTGTGTTAAGTAATCATCTATAGTTGCTATTGAAAATGTGTTGCTTAGCAACTGTTGCTATACGTGGTTGGAATGTTTCTTGATATGTGATTGTAAAATGGGAACTTCTAAGTCAAAATATAGTTTTTGAAATGTAGATAACACCCCAAAAATGGTGGTTGTCAAGGTAAATGTGTTACCTAGCAACTGTTGCTATACGAGAAGAGGTCAGGTTGGCACCCCCTGCTAAAAATGTTCAGCACGATTTTCTATACCTGTCAGCCAAATTTCATGCTTTTATCATAATCTGAACAATTCTTGCTATTTTTTGCACCGATCATCGAGACTATTTAGTATATATCACTTGAATTGCCTCTTTTATCACATCTATCCATAGATCATGTGTTCTTTCTACATGAGGGCATGTAATACGTATTTTTTAAGAATACATCATGGATAGAGAGTTTGTATCATCATAAGAAAAAGCAAAAAGAGACATTTTGAGGGTATTTTATAGTCTACCAAAGGGAAAGTTGTTCATCAGTGACATCACGCATCCATGTTGCATTGCCAGTGGGAGGATCTCCATAGCATTAGTGATTGCAATATTAAAATGCTCATAACTTTCTCATTCTTTGCCCGATTTTTCTAAAACTTTCTTTATTCTTATTCTTTGATTTTTCTGTTTCTACACAAGCCTATTTGTTCCAAAGGTTTCATTCCCCTTTAATGATGATGATATTATTCTTCCTCATCTTCTGATTGTAGTTTGACTAGGGGACGCTGTGCTACAACTGTGATTGGTTAACATTGGTTTGACTTTTAAAAAATCTGAGCTAGAAGGTCACCCTTGTCACCTGTGTCTGTGATATGTTACAAAAATGAAGCCCAGAAAAAATTGCGTTCAAAAATTTCAAAAATTGAAGTATAAAGTGACCGGAAACACCATCTTAATTTCATCCCATACACTCATATGTACTATCTATTTATTTATTTCTATAAGATGCTTATTTACAAAATCGGGGCTTGCCTTGTAGTTTTAGCTTTTCATTCTCAATAATGGTTGTTTTCATGGATTATTAGTCCTAATACATGCACTTGTACACATGTTTCATCTTGGTTTGAAATTTTTTTTTAAATCGGCTGCTCACAAAGTTAAATAATACCTTTAAGGTGTATGTACTAGAGCAATACGTGTAATTACGAACTCTCAGAGAACTCCCTCTGATCCTCTTTATATCAAATTTAGTATATATTTAACAAATTCCTAATACACTACTTGCAATTTGCATCAGTTAGATATATGTCATTGTATAGTAAAAACTTGCTACCCCACATGTTTCAAATAACAAAGGATGTCCACTCACATCACATGATAGACATGCTGATGTTCTCTAACTTCATTTGCCAAAAATATCAGACTTCACGAAAGTCAGTGAAATATTAAGTGCAATTCCAGTTGTCATTAAAGTGGCCCCGTCTATTGCCTCATTTAATTAAACGAAAAGTTAGAGACTTGAACGAAATTCGAAAGTCTCGGGCAAAAAGTCCTTAGTGAGCATACATGACGTTGCTACGATAGGACATGCGAACTGGTGAGAGGAAGGGAAACAGTCTTTACAAAATATTTCATTTAAGATCAACAGTGCTGTAAAAGTATTTTTATTTTTTAAACAACACTTATTACATGATATATTTTTAGTAGTTTTTTGTTAAAATAATTTTTTTGTGTATTTTGAAATAATAAATGCAATACTCAATCACTGCAATATTATTAAGTAAAACTATACCCTCAATTATCTCATTACAGTAACTGTAATAGTTAAGGCATTTGAGGGGATTTATAATCGATTCAAAGAACGTATGGCCAAAGCGTAGCTCGTTTATATGAGTTAGTTCTAAGCGATGGTAAAAGTCATGTCCAGCTATTTCATCGGCTAAGCCTACGCACGCACGGGAAAGTACGGTACGGTTAAAATTCATTTAAAATTGTTTAGAGCTAAAGGAGTCAACGAGCGAGACTCATCTTGATTATAAATGTATTTTATCACCAGATAAACTTGATAATAATAAATAGAGCAAAATTCACACAGCAAAATGCTTGAAATTTCATCAAATCTGATGACAAATAGCGAAGTAATCGAATGTTAAAATTTAGCAATGTTATTGCGAAAACAATAATTATTTACACGTCGTCATGAATATTCATAAAAGGGCTGATGATGTCACATACCACATTATATTTTACATTATTATAGCAATATTAACAAGATGATATTAATTGAGTTAAATCAGTAAAATAAAAAAAAAATAGCGGCAAATCGCTGTTCTGCTGAGAGATACATCTCGTAGTTCCACTCTGCGCATAATCAGTAGAGAAGGTCATTAATTGGTACAAAAGTGATATGATGGTTTGATATTTAGTGAAATAAGCACCAACTTTGATGTCCTGAGTATTAATATATAATTCTTCTGAATTGCGTTTTTCATTAGATCCACCCCCCAAAAAAAACCAACAACAATGCGTTCAACTAGCGCCTAGTATTTCACAGTTGGCCATGCATGCAGTGTTACAACGTGTAAATGCAATCAAAGTAGTAATGCAACAATTAAAAACCTTTGATCACAGACTTCATTGGTGTGCTATTCTAGTCACATGGGTCGTTTTTAAAGCTGTTTGTGAGTCAAGAGCGCCTCTAAAGCGACCTTCCATTGACAAATCACAACATCGTGGGGAAATTAAGACTAAACTCAAAGGATTCAAGTATTTCACTTGGCTGCATGCCTGGGATGTTATGTAATAGACGCCGGCATGTCTGGGAGGTCTCTCATCGGTGATCGATAGTTAGTAGACTAACCAACCAGAAGTAAACTGCGTGATTTCACCATATAGAGCTATTATGATTTCACTTTGAAACATATAACTTCACAGATCGAGGTACATTTATTTCGGCTAGCAATCAAGAGACCTGCTAAGAGTCTAGGAATTGTGATTGTAGGAAACTAGAACTGCGACGACCAGAGGTGTGTGTGTATTTGAATTTATTGTCAGACGTGTATCAATCAGATATGATTATTTACGTCTGGGACCGACCTTTAACGTCACCATCCGAAAGACGTGACCAGGGCTCGAACCTCGAAACTCTGCATCAATTTGTAACTTCCCCACAGCTTGGATTACAGGCGCACGCCACAACGCCCAACGGGTAAATAACCATTTAGCCTCTTGTCGAGGCCCTGGCGGCTGCTTCGCAAAGCGATCGAATTAAAGAGAAATGCCAGTAGTTGCAGTTAACAATGATTTCATGAGAAAGTCTGTAAAACAAGGCTTGGTTGTCAGTATATCATCGAGGATCTAGATCTGGTACAGTTACTGTACATAAACTGAATTTTGTGAAATCTTGAAATCTACGCTGAAAAATGTTCACGCTGAAGATCACCAACACAGATAAGCGCACGTGGGATATGTATAATTATTGCTCTGAATGTCGGGCCCGACGCTTTGACCGGAATCCTATTTGCTGATTTCTCAGCAATTACACAATATTATTTCTTCCAGAATTTCATTGGATTCTGTATGAACTCAGTTTGATATCGTTACCAAAACTGGCATTAACCTTTAAGGCCTCGTGGCGCTTTGCTTCATATATCCCTTGCTTCGCCATGTTTGCTGGGAAAGCAGCCGACAGGGCATCGACAGGAGACTAATAACCATCACGAGTTCGGTCAAATTCGTGCTGTCCGAACTTTTATCGCATTAGTCCGACGGGCGCTCATGACGGACGTATTATATTAGGCAAGTCAATTGACCTTTTGCAAATTTCGTGTTTATTAAAAAAAATAACCAGTGGTAAATGATATTTACCAGTAAATCATAGAGCTATCTCTGTTAGCTCCATGATTAAATATTCCATTCACCATTAAATGTTAGTGTGTAATAAATAACGAACAGCAATTCTATTTCGTTTATTCAATTTTTTCATCCTGCTACGTAAGGCCTGCTTGACATACCTTAGATATCGGCTTTACATGATAAGGGAGGTAAGTAATCACTTGGGCACAATAGCCCATGGAGGAGTGACGACTCGCAATTCAAAGGAGCAAGTCGTGGACAAAATTTTCTGTCATTTTGACAGTGTTTTCGCTGTGTTGTACCCGAATTGTTATAAGAGTGAATTAGCAATATTTACAATTATTATTCAATAATAATAGGTAAGCTCTTTTAATTTTTTTTTTATGAAAAAAAAAACCAACAATCAGATATTAATAATTATTTTTCATAAATTTACTATTTTTGCAGAAAAAGGGCACAAATTAACTGATAGTGTAAAATGTAAATCAAACAATGCTTACGAACCTGCATTTTGAATAACATCTTTTTAAAGAGGTAATGATCGATTAAAAATTGAGCAAATTTTCTTGATCGATCCACCTTGTGGTTGAGGGTGTTTTTTTTGTTTTGTTAAAAATTTTTTCTTTGAAAGAACGATTCTGATTGGTTCGTAGTCAGTATATAGAGCAAAATGCGCATGCACTATGCAACGATGACCTTGATACATTTTATAAAACAATAATCGCTAGCCTTTGTGTCAAGCCCGGTGCACGCACGCTATACGATTCGTGGCGATCCGAATTTGAAAGGGATACACCGGGCAGCGAAATGAATTTTCTGGATACTTTTAGAAGCAGCAGCTCTTCAAATGCGCTCCTAAGATTGGAAAGATTACATTATAATGACGAGATAATCCTGCAATGTAATTGTTATTAGCTGATCCCCTCGACGCTCATTTGTGGTTGACAAAGACATTGACCACAAGGTATTAAACGGAGATGCAGCGAATGGCATCTGTAGTACCAATGTATTTGTGTATTTGAGTTTTGTCAGACGTGTATCAATCAGATATGATTATTTACGTCTGGGACCTACCTTTAACGTCACCATCCGAAAGACGTGACCAGGGCTCGAACCTCGAACCTCTGCATCAATTTGTAACTTCCCCCACATATACATAGCTTGGATTACACTGAGGCGCACGCTACAACGCCCAGTGCGAGAAGGGGGCATGTTTATAGACTTTGATATTAATAAACATCTTCGTGATTGTCTTGGCAGGAGGTGATAAGGAGAAAATAGGGGCTTTGGTGGAAAGAGTAGTAAAGGCGACAGTGGAGGCAGCAGTACCGGCAATTGAGGCCAGGCAAAGAGGTGTGCCTTGGAATAGTAAAGGAGGAGTTAAATCCCCTTTTAATACAATCCCAGTTTAAAGGAAAAGTCCACCCCAACAAAAATAAAATGATTTGAATAAAAAGAGAAAAATTCAACAAGCATAACACTGAAAATTTCGTCAAAGTCGCATGTAAACTAAGAAAGTTATGACATTTTAGAATTTCGCTTAATTTCCTATAACTGTTATACGCACATCCGGTCGGTATGCAAATGAGGAACTGATGACATCACTCACTATTTATTTTGTATTTTGTTATATGACATATGAATTATTTTTATTTTCTCGTCATTGTCATGTGAAATAAAGTTTCATTCCTCCCTGAACACGTGGAATTCCATTATTTTAACATTTTGTGCTTCAGGCAAGGAGGTCCTAATCATCAGAGTCGTAAAATTTTAATATTGTATAATTCAAACAATAAAAAACAAAAGAAATAGTGAGTGAGTGACATCATCGACTCTCTCATATGGATGTAACTGCTTCGTTCATAACTTTTTTGTTTGAAATAAGCGAAACTTTGAAATGTCATAACTGTCTTATTTTACATCCGATTTTGATGAAATTTTCAGCATTGTGCTTCTCTGAGTTTTCTCTTTTGATTCAAATCGCATTTTTTTGAGATGGACTTGACCTTTAAATGTTCAATTCACCATTAAATGTTAGTAAGAAATTACGAATAGGTTTATGAAACACAATTCTATTTGATGCAGAGGTTCGAGCCCTGGTCACGTCTTTCGGATGGTGACGTTAATGGTCGGTCCCAGACGTAAATGATCATATCTGATTGATACACGTCTGACAAAACTCAAATACACGCACACAATAAACACGAATTACGCGTGAATATTCATACTTGAATGATACGCGCCTTAAAACGTAAGATAACAATATTTCGTCTATTCAATTTCTTCATCTTGCTATGTAAAACTTTGATATTGGCCTAATGGTCTCACAGGCCTAATTCATTCCCCATAGACTCGTGTGTTAAATTGGCACTTTAAAAAAATCATAAAAAATAAGGATGAAATTCGGGGGTCGAATGTTTACTACCAGTGGATAGGATATATATCTGGCAATCCATATCTGACCAGAAAACGGTCCCTCGACCGGCTCATTTTAAAAATAAATTGGCGTGTTTGAAGACACCGTCGGGGGGAGCAGATTCATCACCTCAAACAGCAAAATAGCCCTAATCCTTCCGCCAGTCGAAATATAGTCCAAAATTGGTGATATTTCTTCCCAATTTGGGAAAAGGAAGTTCAGTAATTACCAAAAATAGAATCAGTGTTAGATGGACAATCATATGCATCCACTTTGTCAATCAGCCATATTAAAATAAAGAAAATAGCAATGGGTTGGCTCGAATGAATATCTCTTGCTTTCCCGATGTTAATAGGCCCGTGAGACCTAATAATATGGAGAAGTCACTTGTGCAAATCAACCAAAGGAGGTAATAACGGCTCGCAATTGAAAGAAAGGAGTCGTAGTCAAAATTTCCAAATCGCGATGATTTGTCAGACAAATGTGAGGCTAAGAGGGATGTATATTTTTAATATACGGAACTTTATTAAATAATAACAGGTAATTTTTTTATCAATAGTTTTTTTCCAAAAATGAAGGCCAATAATCAGATAGTGTGCATAAAAACCATTGCGAATTTATTTTCCATTTAAATCGTATTGGAACAAGCCTATTGATAGTGTAAAATCTAAATCAAACTATGCTAGAACCTGCCTTCCTATAGTATAGTTTGTTGAGTTGATGATCGATTAAAAATTGAGTGAATTTTCTTGATCGATCAACCATACTTTTGTGAGTTTTTTTTACATTTTCCTATATGAAAGAACAATTCTGATTGGTTTGTAGTCAGTATATTGAGCAAAATGCGCATTCAACGACGATCTTGATACGTTTTTATAAAACAACAATCGCTAACGTGTAAAGCCCAGTGCAGGCACGCGGATTCGTTGCGATCTGAATTATAAAGAGATACTCCGGGCAGAGAATATTTATGTCTAAATAAGTACTATAATAAAATTCACAGAGAAAAATGCTAAAAATTTCATTATCTAATGAAAAATTACACTAATTGAATATGGTGTTGCCATAGAGAAATTAGTATTCATCTCTATTGGTGTTGCCCAGATTTTCAACTAACACTAATGAATAAAATATGCTTTACTTAAATGTGCTATAGCAATAATAAGCTAACACGTGTCATCATTAAATGATAGCTAACTATAGTATGCACAAAATGTGTAAGTGGTATTCCGCCAGATTTGGATGAACTTGGAATTGAGTCGGAGAAAACCTCCAACAAATATTTTCATGGTATGAGCCCCCTCCCCCGCGGGATCAGTGACTCTGTGACTGGGGATCCTATCGGCGGTAACATTCCGGCGATTAGTTTCGTACGGCTTATTTCGAAAGGGTGGGTGCTGTCGCGTTAGGGTGCGTCAACGCGAACGCGAAGATTCGTCCAAAGCCCCCCCGGTTTGGCCGAAAGGGTGCGTTGGGGGCGCCACGTCGCGTCGCGTTCACTGGAACGCGCCCTTTCGTCCAAAGCCCCCCCCGGTTTGGACGAAAGGGTGTGATTAATAATAATGAATAAATAAATACAAATATTTATAAGAAAGCTGAACAAACAAAAAAGACGAGTGATATGTGAAATTTGCATAGGAACATAAATCATCATATGGCATAAACATTCTTTTTAAGGTAAAAAAAACAATGACGGCATGCTGCATGAGGATTTTTTCGGTGGAAATGTTTTATGGTATAATATTGATACATGTAAAAATTATGACTGATTTCAAGGTTCTTTCAAATAAATAAAAGTAACTTACCTTCAATTTTATATTTAGCAGGTGTGTATTTATTACAAAGGAAAACATTAGTATACCTGGAGATATTTGGTGTCCCCCAAATTATAAAACTTACGGCAGATGTGTCCTGGAAAGGCAAGGCCAAAATTGATGTCGGGTCAGCATTCACAACGTTTAACTCTTCAGACCCTACCTTACTATATTTTACACTTGAGACCCTGCCTCAGTATATTTTGTGAGATGTGTCTGTTGTGCATGTGTGCGTGTTGTGTGTATAATAATAATAATAATATGTGCGTGTTGTTTGTATACTAGTAATAATAATAATAATACTTATAATAATAAAAATAATAACAATAATAATAATAATACTTATAATAATGATAATAATTTTCACGCCAAGTGGCTTATTGCAAGGGTGGGTATCTGATTTTATTATCATTATTATTATTATTATTATTATCATTATTATTCTTAGTTGAACTTTTCTTTCTTTTCCTCAAATTGTAAATGCTTTAAATGATTGAAAATCCACTATTTTACGTGCAAATTGGCAATGTTTGACAAAATACCTTATATTCAGCTTTCTTATAAATATTTGTATTTAATTATTCATTATTATTAATCACACCCTTTCGTCCAAACCGGGGGGGGGGGGGCTTTGGACGAAAGGGCGCGTTCCAGTGAACGCGACGCGACGTGGCGCTCCCAACGCACCCTTTCGGCCAAACCGGGGGGGGGGGGGGGCTTTGGACGAATCTTCGCGTTCGCGTTGACGCACCCTAACGCGACAGCACCCACCCTTTCGACATAAGCCGTTTCTTACTATGATCCTATTTGACTAGCACTGGACATAGATCCCGTCTAAAGCACCTGTAACAACAACTTGTGACATGTCGTTTTACCATACAGCTATTAGCTCTATAGTTTCACAGCACAAGACTCGTACATAACTACAAGATCAAAATTTGTCCAATATGCAGAAACTTTACTCTACCTCTAAAAGGTGATTTTTTTAAACATAAAATTATTAAATAATAAGAAGTAATTGAATTTCAGTGTCATATAGATCTTAAAAATGCCTGTCAATAGAGTACCGGTACTTCTATTCAATAATTCTAAATTTAATTTGACAATTATATTAGGAGTGGGCTATACATGGGTCAAAAATACTTTTTTTGTAATTTCAATATGGGAACAGTTTTTTTTTATTCCTTGTAATGTATCTCAACATGAAATGACAATATTTTTTGTCTCGGGTCCGAGAAAAAAGTGTGCCGGGCCAAAATCCAAAATGGCCGCCAAAACCACCCAAAATCACAGTTTTGGCCACAACTTCTTTATTTGGTGGTCTTTTTCTTTGGTTTTGGTGTCTATTCATATGTATTTGGGGGCAGGCAATTTGTTTTTCCTATAATTAGTACTTTTAAACCATTATTTGTAGAGTTAAAAGGTAATTATACCTAAATTTTTCAATTTTTATAGCCTTTTTTCAGCCAAAAAGTAGATTTTATCGTCATGGGGTTCTTGGATATTAGATGGTACGAGGTCAACAATAGCAAGCAGCTTCATAGAGCTATATCGCTTTTATTCCTCTACTATGGGTTTTACGGATATTTGTGAAATATATCTTAAATTTAAAAAAATGTTAATTATCCATAGGGGCTATACAGTATACAATGTACTGTACATACTGCACTGCATACATGCATTGGCCACCATGACAAGGCATGTATAAACTATAGTGTTATACATGTAGAAATGAGCTCTTAGGTTTAGAATTAGATGCCTCAGGAATTGAAGATATGTTTTGTCTCACGGAAACTGAGGACATGTTTTGTCAAATATGCTAATTCAGGGGGCGGAGAAAGCTAATTAACCCCACATCATGGCATTTAAACTGTAGATATTCTGGGCCCTGTTGCATAAATTTACCATTATGTTAACTTAATGGTAACTTACATGGAATCCTTGGTTCTGATTGGCTGTTGATCAACGTTATCATGATTATATAGTTGCCTGACCCCATAAACATAGGCCAGTTAGACACAACCAGGTAAAAAAGCCTCCAAATGAAGAAGATATAGCTACATGTAGATATGTGATGTACGTATGATACATGTATGTGATATTTTATGTGCAATTTACGTTGTTGGTTTCATCATGTACATCAGCTGACAAGCAATCAAATTCACAATTCACAATCTAATTTTAAACCTTAAGAGCTTATTTCTATGACACTATAGTTTATATACAGGCCTTGTCATATGTCATGGTGGTCAATGCATGGAAATATGCAGTGTAGTGTGTACAGTAACAGTACATTGTATACTGTATTGCCCCTATGGATAATTAACATTTTTATTTAATAAGATATATTTCACAAATATCCGTAAAACCCATAGTAGAGGAATAAAAGCAATATAGCTCTATAAAGCTGCTTGCTATTGTTGACCTCGTACCATCTAATATCCAAGAACTCTGGGACGATAAAACCTACATTTGGCTGAAAAAAGGCTATAAAAATTGGAAAATTTAGGTATAATTACCTTTTAACTCTACAAATAATGGTTTAAAAGTGCTAATTATAGGAAAAACAAATTGCCTGCCCCCTAAAACATACGAATAGACACCAAAACCACAGAAAAAGACCACCAAATAAAGAAGTTGTGGCCATAACTGTGATTTTGGGGGGGTTTCCCAGGACCAAAATCCAATTGAAACCAGTTGGATTTCCAACTGGTTTCAATTGGTTTTAACTGGAATTTAACAATTTCCAGTTGAAACCAATTGAAACCAGTTGGGCAACTGGAAATCCTAACTGGAACCAGTTGGGTAAATGGATATGACTTCCAACTGGAAATGATTTCTAACTTGAACCAGTTGGGTAACTGGAAATCCTAACTGGATCCAGTTGGGCAACTGGAAATCCTAACTGGAACCAGTTGGGTAACTGGAAATGACTTCCAACTGGAAATGATTTCTAACTGGAACCAGTTGGGTAACTGGAAATCCTAACTGGAACCAGTTGGGTAAATGGATATGACTTCCAACTGGAAATGATTTCTAACTTGAACCAGTTGGGTAACTGGAAATCCTAACTGGATCCAGTTGGGCAACTGGAAATCCTAACTGGAACCAGTTGGGTAACTGGAAATGACTTCCAACTGGAAATGATTTCTAACTGGAACCAGTTGGGTAACTGGAAATCCTAACTGGATCCAGTTGGGCAACTGGAAATCCTAACTGGAACCAGTTGCGTAACTGGAAATGACTTCCAACTGGAAATGATTTCTAACTGGAACCAGTTGGGTAACTGGAAATCCTAACTGGAACCAGTTGGGTAACTGGAAATGACTTCCAACTGGAAATGATTTCTAACTGGAACCAGTTGGGTAACTGGAAATCCTAACTGGAACCAGTTGGGCAACTGGAAATCCTAACTGGAACCAGTTGGGTAACTGGAAATGACTTCCAACTGGAAATGATTTCTAACTGGAACCAGTTGGGTAACTGGAAATCCTAAATGGAACCAGTTGGGTAACTGGAAAGATGGGTAACTGAATTCTAATTGGAACCAGTTGGGTAACTGGAAATAAAACTGGAACCAGTTGGGTAACTGGAAATCCTAACTGGATCCAGTTGGGTAACTGGAAATGATTTCCAATTGGAAATTTTCCAGTTACCCAACTGGATCCAATTGATTTGATCCAATTAATTTGCATATTTTCTGCCAGTGTGCACAGATCAATGTTTTATCAGATTCATCGTAATTTACAATGTATCTATTTAATTTTTTTCAATTTGAAGTTCCACACTTTTTTCAGATAAGTGTTTCCAATACTTAGCAGTGAAAACCATGTTCATAAATGTTATAGATTATAATTAAAACAGATTCAAAGATAATTAGTACACCACTAACTGTTACCAAATTACATCAAATAAAAATACATATATTTGAAGAACTCCAATATGAATATATACATATGGAAGTCTGTATTTTATCAATGCCCTTTACACTATTTGGTATTAATAGACAAATAACACTGCTTCTGTGTTGGCATGAGCAATAGTTAGTGCAAATGCTAATTAATTTGTAACTAATTAAGTTCATTCCAACTGGAAGTTCCAATTGGATCCAGTTGGAAACCAATTGGTTTCAACTGGTTCCAGTTGAAAACCAGTTGCCTCCAATTGGTTTCAACTGGAACCAATTGAAACCAGTTGCCTCCAATTGGATTCAACTGGTTTTAATAGGGAAATTGGAACAACTGGAACCAATTGAAAACCAATTGAAACCAATAGCCAACTGGTTCCAGTTGCACACATTGGTTTTAACTGGAACCAGTTGGCAACTGGTTTTCAATTGGAACCAGTTGTTCCAATTTCCCTATTGAAACCAGTTGGTCAACTGGTTTCAATTGGTTTTGCTCTAATTGGTTTCAACTGGATTTTGGTCCTGGGATTTTGCGGCCATTTTGGATTTTGGCCCGGCACACTTTTTTCTCGGACCCGAGACAAAAAATATTGCCATTTCATGTTGAGATAAGGTAAAAGGAACACAAAAAAACTTTTCCCACGGTAAAACCAAAAATCACCCATTTATAGCCCACTCCTAATTCTATAAAATCTAAATTAAACTACGAATGATTTATACGAGAACCCGTCTTTACGGGGGCCCGTTGCAGAAAGAGTTGCAATCAATCGCAACTCTAAAAATCATGCGAAACTTGATTTTCAACCAATCAACAGCGCGCATTTGGGACTTGCGATTGATTTTTTGACTTGCGTTTAAACGCAATTCTTTCTGCAACGGACCCCAGAGCAGACAACTGGCAGACATTGATAATCGATTATAAGTGTCTGACGTTTACGATAGAGCAATAGTTTTTTGATCTTGCTCACGAGGACTTCTTTCGCACCTCATTATGATCTGACATTGAATTTTTCTTAAGTAAAAAGGTGAGTGGTGCCTGGTGAGTTTCTATTGAGAGATGACATCTTAGGATAAAGATATGCAGTCAACATGGTCAATAAGTTATCTAGATCTAGTTTTATCTCGCCTGCGGCCTGCTCTCCGGAGTCGGTGCTTCCATTCGGCAAATCTCGGCCGAGTGATCGGTGACGGGAGGTCTTGTTCAGCCAGCCCTGCATGCCCCGCTGAATTTGATCGCGACCCCGTTCTTTGCAATACGGCGCGCTTGGCGTGGCGTGAGTAGACGACCCCCCGATCCCGACCACTCATAGCTCATAGGCCTAGTCTTAGCCTAAATATATATATATATATATTTTTTTTTGGGGGGTGGGAACTAGTCCCTTACAGACACGCATAAGCCTAGCGTTGCCGTTAAGTATAAAATTTTGGTCTGTAAATGGACCATTGGCATTAGACTTTTAATGTTAATAATAAGAAGTTGAACTGAAGCCAGGGAATTTTCCTCGACTTCTGGACTAACACTTCTCCACACTCAGATAGGATGCCTTCAGCCCTTATTCTTTTGGTACTGCCCAACGCCCCACAGTAAGAAGAGCCTAACGGGCAGGAATTGCGCATGTGTTGATGGCATGGTCATGGAGAAAGATCTGCTCACCAGCTCTCGATACCTGATTCAATTGGGGGTTGCAGGTGGACCACTAGGCACTAAACCAGGGTTTCCCCTAGGCTACTCTTATTTGAATAGTGCAGTGGGTTCTTAACGTGCAAAGGTGGTGACTCTCCATTTAACGTCCTATCCGAGGGACGGAGTGTTTTCCTTGTAACATAGTCTGCATCTATGGTCTGGAACAGGGGAGAGACGTTTACACACAACGCATCCGGCCACCTGGGGTGGACACGAACCCATGATCTTTGGTTCGATGGCAGACGCGTTACAGACTGAGCCAACTTCGCTCTTATCACAGAGTCTTGACAAGACTCCGTGAGTAAATAACAATATCAAAATCATAAAAAATTTGCTCATGAAGTCCTCAAGACTAGTTTTGCAAGGCTTTAGAAAAAAATCAAGCAGACAAAGGTAACCATAATTGTACGCAATGCCAATGGAGGTTAAAATGCCATATGTTTGGTTGGTATCACATTTTACTTACTATTTGGAGACTTCCGCTTGCAAACTGGCGAATTCTTGATGCTTGTCGAGAAGGTAATGAATTTGCCAATGTTTTGCCAATAATAATATTGTCATTAAACATTAAAAAAAGAATTAACACTGGGTAATTTGAAGTCGCTCTTTCTCTTGGTGATATCAGTTTTTCAAAATATTAATTAGATAATTGAGGTTATTCGCCAGTGTGTAAAATTAGCTCACGCGTGAATTGGGTCACACTAGTACCATACTTTGCCAAATCCATAAATTATGAGAAGATGGGATGTAACTTACTGATGTTTACATTTTTTTTAGCTAAAAGAAATTAAAAAGCTAAATAACTATAAGCTAAGTGATTTTGGATTGTTAAGGCTCCGTTTTGACAAGCAAAGTCGGCGACCGTGAGGATAAAAGACTCGCACATGGTATGTGCTGTGAACAGGGATTTATCTCCTGCGCAATTTGAATTACTATATCACAGAATTGTGATATCCCAACTGGAAATGTGTGCATTAGAAATCGCACATGGGGAAGTATATGGAAAACTGTTATCACTACCGGAAGCACGCGCGTACATGTATTACAGAAAAAAAAGACGGACGTAGCTCACTTTTTATGGTACTGAAAAAAAGACGCACTTGGCAATTTGAAACTGTGCTTATCGTAAATTGAAAGTTACTTGATTTTGGCTTTTCAGATATTTAAATTACATGTATGATATGGCTTCACTGTTCACTCACGGCGGGTGCAATTACCAGGAAAATATTTGCGCCCAGTCGTCAAAATTTTTGGGCTTTATGGGCGCAATTGATGGCTTTATGAGCGCGAATTTGCGCTCAGCGCCCGCTTATTTCAAGGTTTAAGCTAAGCTATGACAGGCATATAGAGGGCGGCATGATATTACCGCCCACTACATGCGTGTCATAGCTTAATTTTAGCTACTAACACAGAAGGTCTGTGAACAGTTTGTCTGTGAACAATTTCTCATTTTACAGAGTTCTAGCGAGCTCTTGTAATGGGTAGTTATCATGTAGGTGTTAATTGTGCATGCCTCAAGAACTGACACTTTTCTGTGACAAATCTCTTTATTTTGCTCGGTCTTGATTAACCCAGGGAGCCCAGGACTCGTCCGTGTGATACTAGGCACTAGGCCTGGGAGTAAACATCGATTGATCGAATGGTTCGATTGGCATGCACCAATCACCAATTGTTTAGGAAAATTTACACTAATCGAAAGTTCGGCAGATTACGATTATGACATTGGGATAACTCGAATACTCAAGTAATAACAAAATGACAAGAAAACAATGATGACAACGGTTTTTGAATACTTCATACAGTTTTAAAAATTATGTTACCGAGGTAATTTTTCAAAAATTATCAATGATTGTATCACATTCACAGTTACACACCAACATGAAAGCGCTCCGAAAATTTTAATCCCACCCGACCTTGCCCTCGATGCACAAAATAAGTTCATCATCTGCGTGCACAAAACAATAAGTGAACACACAACCAGCTCACTTGAGCTGATTGGACCTTCGGATAGCCAATGAAACTTTTTGGGAAGCAAAGAAGAAGGCACGTGGTTCCCTTATCAGGAAAGGTCCAGAGATGCCAACCCTCCCAATTTCATCGGGAGGCTCCCGAAAATACATCCCAACTCCCGCCCTTACGATTACCATCCTTATCCTCCCGAAATTACAATTTTTTTGCATTGATCAAATTGGATTGGAAGGACATGTATCGTCTGCTAACTTTAGCATGTAGTAACTCCATTACGTTCGCTGCTACTAAATTCTGTGTGAAAGGTAGACAAATAAGGAGCAGCGAAAAGCTGGTGCATGTGATATGACCAACGGGAGTCCACTGTGCACCAGGCCGGTAGGCCCGGCTAGCTTCGCGAGGCGTGTGCGTTCGCGGCCGCTGGATTTGTCGAGTCGTGCGGTGGAATATCGGTGTGTGATTTCGGCGTATTGATGGGTTGATATTGACACGAAATGGCGGAAAATCAACAAAAGAAGACCAAGAAATGGTCTCAGAAGTACCTGGGTGTTCGGAAGTCGGAAAGAGGAATTTACCATGCATTTTGCACAATTTGCAGCGTGGATATTTCAGTTGAGCACGGAGGTCGTGATGATAATTCGGAAGCACTTAACATTCGGGAGCAAACGGCATACATGGCATAGGCCTACGGACATTGCGAAGACAAGATCTTCGAGCTCCACTAGTACCCTGTTGTCTTTATTTCACCAAGCAAGGGACCAGCGCTGAGCTTTTCTTTACTGGATTTATAGTGGAACATAACCTTCCTATAGCTGATAGTGATAATTCCTCATTATTATTGTTGAACAGGTACTTCTTTTGTCCCCTCATTATTTTTTTTTAATGTAAAAATGCATATTTGATATTTTTTATGTTAAAAAAGTGGGAACACTGTTTATTTAAAAACATGTGAAATGCCTCAAAATAAGGGTCAGAGAGCATCTAGGACCCCGGCCGCAAGGCAACGCGCACATAATTTGGTCGCAGTTGCAAATCCTCCCTAATTCTGATTTCCAAAAGTTGGCATCTCTGAAGGTCATGACTTCAGAAATAAATTGACCCCTCCCCCATCTGTGTGTGTGAGGGAGAGAGAGAGAGAGAGGGAGAGAGAAAGATAGGGGTGGGAGCCAGAGAATTCCTTTCATGTTTCAAAACAATAATGCAACCTTTTTTATATCCCCCTCACACAATGAAAACTACATTCCAACATGCGCCCGTCTTCACCAGTACTTTCTCGACTAATCTCCAAAAATAGACCCAGTTATACATGTACATGTAGGTTCAAATGATAAAAAAAATCGTAATTTTGAAAGGTATTTCAAATTAAATGTTTTGCAAAATATTTTTTTTAAATACATGCGTAGCATCGTGGGCAGTGCCACAAGTGGGGGCGGGGACATGGTGTGGGCGAGGGATGAAATTGTTCAAGTGAAATGCTCCACCTGGGGTCAGTCTCAAAGAACACCTTATGAATGAGATATTTACATCTTTGGGCTTAGGACTTTGGACTCGGCTGATCTTGGCTGATTCATTCATATGCAGGGGTGTGGCACTTGGAAGGATGCATGCATAATACCAGAGTACCAGCATTGATTTAGGAAAGATTTTCATTGGAACAATAAACCGAAAGTTTTAATCTCATGATATAAATATCATGGAAAAGGGGGAAAAGGGCCTACTTTCATTTATTCTAAACATGTGACTTGATGGAGATTTCTTCAGGGGGGGTCACCATAAAGTAGGTCAACTAATGTGACTTAAAAGACGTGATTCCTGACAATCAAATAATTCGATCATTTTTTCAGGAAATAATCGAATGGTAAAAAACTAAAAATGACAATCGTCCCAGGCCTACTAGGCACACATGGTATTCTCCAAAATGGGGTAGAATGGGGTCGCAATAGCACTCCAAATAAATTGGGGGAATATAGATTATGCACTTACCTCAATTATATGGATGAAGCCTCATGAAGTTCTATTGTGACACAGAACACTGACATTGAGGCACAAATGGGACCAACAAAAAAAGGAAAAGTCAGACCTCTATCGCGTTTGCGCTCGGTATCGATTGGCCATTTTGTTTTCAATTTTTAAAGAAGGAGAACGAACGTGACAGAACTTTTCCTTTATTTTGATGGTCCAGTTTGTGCCTCGATGTCAGGATTCTTTGTCGCGATGCACCATCCATACATTCGAGGCAAGTGCAATTCATAAAGCTCCCTGGGTTCGGTCTTGGAGAGCTCTTGTCATAATAATGGGGAGTTAGGTGTCATGCATGCCTCTAAAATAGATACTGATATCTGACCAGTCTCCTGTTTTACAGGGTTGTGGAGAGCTCTTTTAAAAGGTAGCAAGGTGTTTGGGTAAACGTCCTTTCTTTCACTGTAAACTTGGTAAGCCAACAGAAGACGCATTGAGGATTGTTATACGTGAAACCATTTTATTACCACACAACCCAGTATCGTATCTGGTGAGGTGTAGTCTTATATCCAGATGTAATTACATTAAATTGCATTATACAACAGTGTCATGCATTTCTCTGTACTGATATCCGACCAATCTTGTTTTACATGGTTGTGGAGTGCTCTAGTAATGGGTAGCAAGGCCAAGGTCTCATCCATAACTCTAAAACAGATACTGATACATGTATCTGACCAATCTTTTTTTTTAACAGAGTTGTGGATACATGTAGCTCTTTTAATGGTTAGTAAAGTGTCATCTGTGCCTCTAAAACAGATAGTGATATCTGACCGATCTCTTGTTTTACAGGGTTTTGGAGTGCTCTAGTAATGGGTAGCAAGGTGTCTTGTACGCCTCGAGAGCTCATATTGATCTGTGAAGACCGAAAAGGTGCATTCAGTTTCCCAACCAACAATGAAGATGAAGTCTATGACCGTGTGTTCGTTGGAGGACGGTACGTTTTCTTAGCATTTTAGTATTTCACAAAGATATATGTATAAGTTTAGAGTTGCACTTAAATACTGATGCGTATATGCAACGCGCAATCGTATTGATCAATACACAGTATTTATGCCTCAGTCACATTTGCTCTACGGCGGCCGTACGGCGAGTTGAAAACGGCCATTTTATTCATTTTTATTCAAACCACCTATAATTATGTAGCAGGTACAGAAATTGTTAAAACGTCTTGTTTTCGACTTGCCGTATGACCGCCATAGAGCAAATGTGACCGAGGTATTTAGTGCGCATTCTTTTGGCATGATCTGACCAATGCAGTCATGCCTTTTATGATGTATGCAACTTGGCATCTACATGTACATGTAAGTCAAATTTAATAAATCTTTGTGAAACACCCCCCCCCCAGTTTCCATTTTCTGACTTTGCTACATTGTATGTATTATGTATTATTAAAAATATGTACCACGTGCGGCTCTGGAAGAAAATGTGTAATTGCTGAGATATTAGCAAAATAAACACAGAATTCCTTTTAATAATTGTCAGGCATTTTTCGGGCAAGTTTAATACAATTTCAAGTTTATACTTGCTTTTCTGTGTTTGTAATTATAAGTATTGTCAGTGTTCAGCTAAGATTTCAGTTTAAAATGTTATCAGATCAAGATTTATGATAATAGGGTGACAATTAACCTAGATTTCAATGACTTTGCTGCAACTACATTCTTCAACCTCTGAAATTCTGAATAATACCACAATGATGATACCCAGTTCATTTTTTTTTCATATTTTTTTCTCCAGCCAGACAGCCACAGACAAGGATAAACTAAAAGCTTTAGGTATCACCCATGTTTTGAATTGTGCCCAAGGGATTGAGGTCTTCAATGTAGATACAGATCAAAGATATTATCAGGTTTGAATTCAAATATTACTCTTCTTTCTGTGTGGATGGGCCGTGGTCAGGTGGTTACAACCCTCGTCTATCAACCAGAGGGACGTGGGTTCGAATCCCAATCATTACATCTTTTCCTTCAGCAAGAAATTTACAGTACCTACATTGTGCTGCGCTCAACCCAGGTAAGGTGAATGGGTACCAGCAGGAGTTATTCCATGAATGCACCAAGCTCATCTAGCAGCTCGAGCTATTTATGATTCTAATGGTGTTGCCTGAAACATAATCATAAAACCAGCCTCTGTTCAAGTTGGTCCATTATGATAGAGTTTGAAAATGGAGACATCAGCGACCACCTTAACAGGCATCTAATGATGTTGCCCGAAACATAATCATACATGTAGTACAATCCTCTGTTCAAATTGGTCCATTTCGATAGAGTTTGAAAACGGAGATATCAGTGTCTACATTCAGCATGAGGGAGTGAAGTGCATTTTGTTCATTTACTCATGAGCACCGGGTTTACCTGTATTGGAGGGCTTGTTGACAGTGTCACAATGTGACTGTAAGTCTATTTAGTGTTAACCCCTAGTAACCATTCAGCTTGTATATAATAAAAGGAATTTGGGTGGTTGACTCTTGCCATAGTCCCAGAGTCAATCAACTGTATCTTTAAGTAAGTGATCAAAACCGCTGGGGTGTAAGGATTAGAATTTTATTTTGACTTCTCGACAAGCTTAGGTCATGAGCATTGGGTCATTTAACTTGATATATTTTGTTAAGTTCAATGGGTCTCTAAAATTCTATAGATGTTTGTTTTTATGTATGAGAGGAAAAGATTGTTGAGAATGTTTGAGATGGGAGTTTTGAATAGGTGAAATTAAAGCTTGGATAGTTAAGTAGTTTTAATTGGATATGTTCAGCGTGGAAGAGTAAAGCAGAGGAATATTGAGAATGTTAATGACTTTGTCTTTGTGAGAGTCAAGATGGAGTGGTGTTTGAGTAAAAGCAAATCAGAAATCGTTTGATTCTCGGGAGAGGAAGACCCTTCCACATTTGGTCTTAACTCGGAGTGTGAGGGTGTGGTTCTCGTAGGCCATTACTTTGGGTGTATGTTGCAGGCTGTGTAGTGCAGGCACAGCGGAGTCTTAATCCCCATCGTTGGCAGGCTGGATCCAGGCAGCACAGGCCAGGTAAAGCCACCACATCTGCCCTCATCTCACCAGGCACGACTGTTCCAAAGAACTGGACGAGCTGGGCTCGTACTTCATCCTTGAACTCAGAGTTCGTGACTAGTGATTCATCGTAGCAATCTTCGTACTGTGGCTCTCAGCCCTCATCATTTCGTCCGCGATTCTGGACTGGCTTTTCGTTGAGAGTTCGCTCGCTTTACTTCGCGTCGTCGAAGCCACCGCAGCTCGCTCTTAGACGACTATATTCATCGGACCAACGATAGTCATTGACGATGTCGAAGGGGTCCTTATTCTGAACTATTTAAATTATAACCAGATTAGATATACTACGGTCCAGTGTAGGTATTCATCCAAGTATAAACCCTCTTTTGATGAAACTTAATTGGTGGAATTAATAACCAAGAATATTGTCACGTTTGGATGCCGAATTATTAGGCCTTGATTAAATATAAATCACTCTCATTAGATACCTATTGCAACATATTCAATATAGGTTAATTCATGCTGATGTTAACTGCTGAATACAGTTTGATGTTATGTTGATATGCATGTGATTCATGATTTAATTCTGATTATTCAATTTCTTTAATTATATGTACATCTATAGAGCTGGTCGCTCTGAATTAAATTTATGTTACATATAGATATTGAATGATTGTGTGATTATTGCAAGTGGTAACTACTTTCATTTCAAACAGAACCAAATCTATTACCAGACTGGGAATTTCAGTCCCAAGATCTGACATTTTGGCGACCACGATGGGACCCTCTTGTCCATTTGATAGGTTAGGTTAATAATGAAATGATTGTTATCATTGATTGTAATTATACTTGTATGTAGATCTGATAATGATATTTTGATCTCTTTTCCATTTGGTTGTTTTTACAAAGTTGTTGTAGGTCCAAGGTTGTGAAAGACAGTGGTGCATGTGGAGGTCAGGGCAAGGAGGCTTTACTGCGTGTACGCCTGTATGTGCCAGTGCTGTGTGCATCGGGACTTCATTGCGCTGCGTAACTGTCTGCATATGGTAAGTTTGTAACTAAACCTGTGGAGTGGCCTACAGTATGGAGAGAGACAAGTTCATTGCACAAGGAGAGAAGTTTGGTTTAGAGGGTGATAAATTGAGAGCATATGTTGATGGATGTGTGCGAGAAGCTAGAGATGAAAGAGCAGCAGCAAGGAGTGCTGAGGTTGCAGCTAGGAATGCCGAGATTGAAGCTAGGAAGGCAGAATCTTATATAATAGCTCAACGGGATGAAGCTAGGAAAAAAGAATCAGAGTTATTAGATAAACGGATTAAACTTGAAGAGTTAAGGAAAAATAATGGGACAGAAAATGTTTCACGTGCAGGGCATTCACATAAGCCTAGTATTCCGCCCCTCCCCTCCCTAGCTGATCAATTCAATGAAGCCCATGCAGATATGAGAATGAGGAGAATGAATAAAGCCCATCAGTCCAGTTCTAAAAATGGAAATCCTAATGTGAATAAGAGTAATAACAATGCAATTAATCACACTAAGGTTGAAAAACCAGGTAAGTCCAAATTTGATGACAAGAAGTGTTTCAATTGTAATAAATTTGGACATATCTCTTTTAATTGTCCAAACAAGAAAGGTCGTCGAGAGATGGGAGCCAGTGTTGTCGCAGGCAGGTCAGCAGAAGACACATCAGCTGGAGATGATGCTGCAGCAGGACCTACCGACACTAGAGAGATGGCCGGACACTTCAACCACAAGAGTTTGAGTCTAATCGTGCAGGAGAATCTCACAGAAGATGGAAGCGGAGTGAAGTTGGCATCTGGTGACATTCTACCGGTACTATCGGCAGTGGCGAGTGGATCAGAAGTGGAGATGCCAGTCGTCGATGGATTGGTGAATGGGAAGCCCGTGGATGTTCTTCGCGACAGTGGTTGCACAACAGTCATCGTCCGATATGAGTTGGTGCGTGAAGAGCAGTTCTTTGGAGATAGGCTGACGTGTTTGCTCGTCGACCGGACGCTGAGAAACTTCCGACGTGCCAAAATCGACATAGATACTCCATACTTCAAGGGTAAGGTAGAAGCTCTATGTGTACCAACCCCTGTTTATGATCTTGTATTAGGTAATATTCCTGGAGCGAGGCAACCAGCTGATCCAGACGGAGACTGGACGCCAGGAGATCATCAAGGCAGTGCAGTGGAGACAAGAGGGCAGAAGCGGCAGGCGGGACGGACAAGGCCTCCTCTTCCTGTACCCAAGCCACTAGAAGACATTGTGTCAGTGGATAATCTCATCCAGGCCCAGAAGGAAGACAGCTCGTTGGATGCCTCTAGGAAAGCCGCTGAGAAAGGAGAAAAGAAGATAAGTAAGGGTGGAAATTCATCTTGCTTTTTCTTTAAGAAGGATGTACTCTATAGGGAATACATGGATGCAACCCCAGGGTCAGATGTTCTGTTACAAGTTGTCGTGCCCACCAAGTTCAGAAATCAAGTCTTAAAACTGGCTCATGAGTCGATTCTAGGTGGTCATCTAGGGAATAAGAAGACCTGTGAAAAGATCTTGATGCATTTCTTCTGGCCAGGTATGCATGCAGATGTAGTCCGGTATTGTCGGTCATGTGGGCCATGTCAACGTACTTCGCCGAAGGGAAAGGTCACGAAGGTACCTCTGGGATCAACCCCTCTCATCGATGAACCTTTCAGACGTGTGGCGATGGACTTGGTTGGACCGATAGAGCCGGCTAGTGGTAAAGGTAACCGATTCATACTAACTGTTGTAGATTATGCTACTCGTTACCCAGAAGCAGTAGCGCTTCGCCGTATTGACGCACAGACGGTTGCGGAGGCACTGATGGACATCTACTCCAGGGTAGGGATACCACGAGAGGTGTTGACAGACCGTGGCAGCCAATTCACATCAGAGCTGATGAAGGAAGTGAGTCGTCTACTCTCCATCCGGCAGATGACTACTACACCCTATCATCCTGCTTGCAATGGGCTAGTTGAACGCTTCAATGGTACCTTGAAGTCCATGCTCCGCAAAATGTGTGAAGAAAGACCCAAGGATTGGGAAAGGTATCTTAACCCCCTCTTGTTTGCTTACAGAGATTCAGTGCAGGAGAGCACAGGCTTCTCACCCTTTGAACTCCTGTATGGGAGAGCAGTTCGAGGCCCTCTTGCTATTCTTCAAGAGCTCTGGACGGGTGAGGTTGACGAGCCAGATACCAAGACTACTTACCAATACGTACTGGATCTGAAGGAGAGGCTGGAGTCAACGTGTCAACTTGCCCAGCAGAATCTCAGCAAATCAGCAGAGACATACAGAAGACAGTACAACAAGAAAGCCAAGGAGCGAAAATTTGAAGTCGACGACGAAGTTCTTCTTCTACTTCCAAGCGACAACAACAAGTTGTTGATGCACTGGAAAGGACCTTTCAAGGTGGTGCAGAAGGTAGGACCTCTCGACTACAAAATCGATTTGGACGGGAAGACGAAGACATTTCACGCAAACCTTCTGAAGAAATATTACAGGAGAGAAGAGGTAAGTGCGGGAGTGTTTGATGTTGTTTGTGTCTCTGTAGTGGACGAGGACGTATCCCAGGATTGTGAAGGAGAGAGTGAAGATGTGGACCCTTCGGTAAGAAAAGACATTCTTCATCTCCCTAATCTTAACCCTACAGAATCACTCAACGATGTGCAAATCAGTCCACAACTGGATGATGACCAGCAAGAGAAAGTCAACTCTCTTTTACATGAGTATGAAGAAGTCTTGACAGATATGCCGGGATCGACAAACCTAGGTAAGCACGACATTAAACTTGTCACTAAGGAGCCCATTAAGAGTAAGCCGTATCCATTGCCACATGCTCTGCGAGGTAAGGTGAACGAAGAGGTTCAAAAGATGATGGATTTAGGGATAGTGGAACCGTCCAATTCCCCTTACGCATCCCCTGTTGTTATGGTAAAAAAGAAAGATGGGTCTATTAGGTTTTGTTGTGATTATCGCAAATTAAACCAAGTCACCATAACTGATGCAGAACCAATTCCCGATCAGGAAGAAATATTTGCTAAATTGTCTAGGGCCAAGTATTTCACTAAAATTGATTTAACCAAAGGTTATTGGCAGGTACCCCTAACAGAAGAAGCCAAGGAGTTGACGGCATTTGTGACACCAGAAGGTTTGTACCAATTTCGAAGCATGCCTTTTGGGCTAGTTAACGCTCCAGCAAGTTTTAGTCGGATTATGAGAGATCTACTCCGTGGATTGAAGTATGTAGACAACTTCATTGATGATATTTTGATTCACACGGTAAGTTTTGAGGAACATTTGGATACCCTCCGGGAGGTATTCGAGAGACTGAAGAAGGCCAACTTGACGGCCAGACCAACGAAGTGTACAATCGGATGTGTAAGTATCGAATTTCTTGGTCATCGAGTAGGTCAAGGAGAGCTTCTGCCAGTGCAAGACAAAGTCGAAGCAGTGCAAGAAGCTCAAAGACCGAAGACCAAAAAGCAACTTCGATCCTTTCTAGGTCTTGTAGGTTATTACAGGCGATTCATTCCGAATTTTGCAGCCATAGCAGTACCCTTGACTGATCGAACGAAGAAGGGGGAACCACTTCTCGTGAAATGGGGAGATGCAGAAGAGGCAGCCTTCAATACCTTGAAGATGAAGCTCGCTAGAGAACCCATCCTCCATCTTCCAGACCTAGATCACCCTTTCATCTTGAGGACCGATGCTTCAGATAATGGCCTCGGGGCAATCTTGCTTCAGGAAACAGAAGGTAAGAAGTTTCCGATCGCCTATGCCAGCAAGAAGCTACTTCCAAGAGAGCAAGGCTACTCAGTCATGGAACGTGAGTGCTTAGCGGTTGTATGGGGAGTTCTGAAGTTTGAACCGTATCTCTATGGCAAGCACTTCCACCTAGAAACGGATCACCAACCTCTGAAATGTATTGCCAAGTCGAAGGTGGCAAACGCAAGGATCCTGAGATGGGCTCTGCTACTACAGCCGTTCCGGTTCACCATCACAGCGATCAAAAGTGTAGAGAACGTCGGTGCAGACTACCTAAGTAGGATACCGGATAATGATTCTACATGAAGCAGAAACCAGGATGAGTGTTTTTGGTTTTCTTGTAAATACAGTTATATTTGTATATATATATTAATTGTTTGATTTTCCTTCCAGGTTCGGAGAAACTCACTCCAAAAATTATAGAAATTTCTTGAAGGAAGGGGAGATATGTCACAATGTGACTGTAAGTCTATTTAGTGTTAACCCCTAGTAACCATTCAGCTTGTATATAATAAAAGGAATTTGGGTGGTTGACTCTTGCCATAGTCCCAGAGTCAATCAACTGTATCTTTAAGTAAGTGATCAAACCCGCTGGGGTGTAAGGATTAGAATTTTATTTTGACTTCTTGACAAGCTTAGGTCATGAGCATTGGGTCATTTAACTTGATATATTTTGTTAAGTTCAATGGGTCTCTAAAATTCTATAGATGTTTGTTTTTATGTATGAGAGGAAAAGATTGTTGAGAATGTTTGAGATGGGAGTTTTGAATAGGTGAAATTAAAGCTTGGATAGTTAAGTAGTTTTAATTGGATATGTTCAGCGTGGAAGAGTAAAGCAGAGGAATATTGAGAATGTTAATGACTTTGTCTTTGTGAGAGTCAAGATGGAGTGGTGTTTGAGTAAAAGCAAATCAGAAATCGTTTGATTCTCGGGAGAGGAAGACCCTTCCACATTTGGTCTTAACTCGGAGTGTGAGGGTGTGGTTCTCGTAGGCCATTACTTTGGGTGTATGTTGCAGGCTGTGTAGTGCAGGCACAGCGGAGTCTTAATCCCCATCGTTGGCAGGCTGGATCCAGGCAGCACAGGCCAGGTAAAGCCACCACATCTGCCCTCATCTCACCAAGCACGACTGTTCCAAAGAACTGGACGAGCTGGGCTCGTACTTCATCCTTGAACTCAGAGTTCGTGACTAGTGATTCATCGTAGCAATCTTCGTACTGTGGCTCTCAGCCCTCATCATTTCGTCCGCGATTCTGGACTGGCTTTTCGTTGAGAGTTCGCTCGCTTTACTTCGCGTCGTCGAAGCCACCGCAGCTCGCTCTTAGACGACTATATTCATCGGACCAACGATAGTCATTGACGATGTCGAAGGGGTCCTTATTCTGAACTATTTAAATTATAACCAGATTAGATATACTACGGTCCAGTGTAGGTATTCATCCAAGTATAAACCCTCTTTTGATGAAACTTAATTGGTGGAATTAATAACCAAGAATATTGTCACGTTTGGATGCCGAATTATTAGGCCTTGATTAAATATAAATAAATCACTCTCATTAGATACCTATTGCAACATATTCAGTATAGGTTAATTCATGCTGATGTTAACTGCTGAATACAGTTTGATGTTATGTTGATATGCATGTGATTCATGATTTAATTCTGATTATTCAATTTCTTTAATTATATGTACATCTATAGAGCTGGTCGCTCTGAATTAAATTTATGTTACATATAGATATTGAATGATTGTGTGATTATTGCAAGTGGTAACTACTTTCATTTCAAACAGAACCAAATCTATTACCAGACTGGGAATTTCAGTCCCAAGATCTGACAGACAGACTCCCTTTTCTTTTCATTCATTGTTAAAAAATTTGAATCTGTATTTTTTGTCACCTTGGGCCCGTTGCATAAAACTTTTTTACCTGAGAAAACTCAGGTTGTTTTTACCGGAGTTGTTGGCCTGTGCTAAAGTCAATGGCGGAAATCAGACTAACCTTAGTTTTCATTTTTTACCAGAGTTTTCTCAGGTAAAAAGTTTTATGCAACAGGCTCCTTGTGTATTTAATATGTATGAAAAAGGGTCGTAATATCTATGATGTTATACTATTAAAAGTAGTAGTAAGCACCACTGTCACCAGGAAAAATCACAAGCTTTTAGACATACCTTCCAAGAGGTAATATCGTCAAGTTTGCCTTTTCCCAGCGATCCATCCCTGAATGGAATAAACTCCCAAATCATAATAAAGGCAGTTTCGCTTGACAGCTTGAAATTTTCTTGTGAAACAACTTAGACAATACCCCTCACTCCATATAATGTACATCAGGGAAAAAATTACATAGGGGCTTGGACCGGTTTTGCTCCTGAAATGCTTTAAAAAATGACAAAAGAGTCTCTGAAAATCCCCATTCACTGTGATGCTAAAGCTATCAAATTTTGCAGATGTACATGTAAGAAGATGATGTGGAAAGGAACCTCCTACCCACCCCCCACCCCCCCCAAAAAAAAGAAGAAAATCCTTGCATCTTAGTTTTTTGCAGTTTCATCTCCAAGATAGGCTGCAGCGCCCTTTGAAGATAACTACATGTACAAAAGCGGTATATCAAAGCAATCAAATCAAGTCCATCTGGTACTCTAATCTATTGTTTCACATCCTATTTATCAATTAAAAAAATCAAACTATTATGATTGATGATTCTATCAAAGCAATTGAATCTAACAAATCCCATCTACATTGTATGCCTTTCCCCCATTTAATCTCATCTAATCACTGCCCCATCTTGCAAAGAGTTACGATTGATCCGATCGATTTCAACAATGTGAAAATCCGTCAAGTCCTAATTTTTTTCTACAGAAAATTTGCACAATGTACTTTGAGAAGAAAGATACGGTAAGCAGTACAGTGTACCTCACTTAATTGTCAAGAAAGCAATGTATACCTCTAATCAAGAAAATATTGTGAATAAACATGCATGTTGGAAGGTTACGTTGCTTTCCATAGAGTTGACCGCATCAAATGCAATTCTTTGGAAGACGGGGCCCTCGTCTAATCTAGTGCAACATTCCAATCTAATCGTCCCAGAGCTGTGTTCCCAGTGGATTAGTCTCTGGACTTTGAAACAGAGGGTCGTAGGTTCAAATCCCAGCCATAGCGTAGTTTCCTTCAGCAAGGAACTAATCCACATTGTGCTGCACTCAACCCAGGTGAGGTGAATGGGTACCTGGCAGGACTTTATTCCTTGAAATGCCGAGTGCGTGAAAGCCGCTTGAGCTACAGCCAGGGTAATAATATCCTTTGGAAGAGCATAGAGACGTTATTCATAATGTGATTCATAGGCGGCGGAAGCGGGGGGGGGGGGGGGGACGTGTCCCCCCTAAATTTTTTTTTGGATAACCTTTTTTTTTTTTTTTTTGCTTGTCAATTTTTTCCTGCATCCCCCCCTAAATTCACGTGGCCCCACCTGAAACGTGTGTTGTCCCCCCCTAAAATTTAGGTTGATGACCTTTTTTTTTTTTTGCTTGTCAAAATTTTTTGGCCGCTTGTCCTATTTTTTACATGTGTCCATCCCAAAATTTCAGGTGGACACCCCCTAAATTTATTGGCTTCCGCCGCCAATGATGTGATTATGTGACTTTGCAAGAACTGACTATTATTGTTATTATTATTCCTTCTCTTTCAGGATGTCAACATCAAGTACTGTGGCCTTCCAGTGAATGATGAACCTGAAGCAAACATCAAGAAACATTTTAAAGAAGCAGTCAGCTTCATTGATCAAGCCCTCAAACAAGAAAATGGTATTTTTCAAAATTCTTTTCTATTTATTTCGTTTCCAGTCAGAGCTAGTGCAAAGTATGCAATTTTTAAGAAAAGTACAGTAAAAAGAAAGCATATGGAATAAAAGGAGTTTCACCAAAAGCAATGCTTTAACAATATGGATCTCCCATGAAAATGTACAAATGGTTGGATGCTTAATAAAGCATAGAAAGAGTTAAGAGGGGATCAGACTGAGGATTTAGTCGCACAAAGACATTGGCCCGAATTTACAAAGCTGGTTAAACCCATGGTTTATGTAGATTTCCTATATAAATTTCCACGTACTATTAAAAATGTCCAATGCTGATACGTGCTTCTGTCACAGTGCGCCAAATTGATGCCTGTTGTTAAGACTAAGTATGCTACATGTATTTTATTCATGAGTCCACTGTTTGAAGAATGGACTCATTACTTCAAAACAGTGGACTCATAAAAAAACGTGGATAACCATGGCAACAGGCATCACTTTTGCGCACTGTGACAAAATCGCGTATCAGCATTGGACATTTTTTTTATGTACGCAGTAAATAAGCCTACCGGTAATGTATACAGGAAATCTGCATTACCCATGGGATCAACAGATGTTTTTAAAAACCACTTTTGTGAATTTAGGCAATTACATTTTATTTTTTATGAATGGTGACCAGCCATGATATTTCAATGGAGACTGATTGATCACTAAAGTAAAGAAATTCACATTCACCAAAGGCTTAAAATATCAACCAATGCAGAAGCCTATGTATACAATTTTTTTTGTTTTGCCTGTGGCCTAGTCGTTAAGACTCTCGTCTTTCAATCTAAAGGACGTGGGTTCGATTCCAAGCCATGGCAAGTTTTCCTTCAGCAAGAAATACACCCACACTGTGCTGCACTCAACCCAGGTGAGGTGAATGGGTACCGGTAGGAAGTGATTCCTCAAAAAGCTGTAGACCAGCTAAGCCGGGGTAATGTAGGAACGCCTTGAGCACCTAGCAAGGTGGCTAAGTGCGCTATACAAATGCTATATTATTATTATTTATTATGTCTATAATGATAACAAATTTAGGTATACGTGTATATGCCAGTAAGACTTGGTAATAATTATCTTTAACTCGATCCTCCTCTATGTGTCATTCCTTAGGCAAGGTTCTTGTCCATTGTGTAGCTGGTTTCAGTCGGTCAGCGACGGTGGCCATAGCGTACCTCATGATCAGACGAGGAATGACCGCTCAGGAAGCCACAAGGACTGTCCGAAGGAAACGACCCATCGGACCGAATGAAGGTTTCTTAAAACAATTATGTCAGCTTAACACAAAGCTGTATCCACTTTAGATGTAAGAGGAAATCTGTCATTTTTTTATTCACTTTTGTAATATTAAATGGGGAAAAAGATGGTCAGACAGCAACTTGCAAGTCATGTGTATATGAAGTGGCATGTATTCTGAAATCAGATTTCGTAAGCATGGTCGAAAGTTGGATTGCCAATCATGCCAAAAGTCTTAAAGAGAAGAAATTCAAATTCGCAATAGCAGCATATTTGGTGCTTAATTCATTCATCACTGTCTGGAGATGTTAACTAAAATTTTAAATGACCGTCCTAGATGGGACGTATTAGGGTATCACGATCGATGTCCGTCCATCTGTTACTTCAGTTTAACTTAACCTAGGCTGCCTGATGTATGATACTAGCATGAATCCCAGGAAGCATATCAATTTTTAGGCCAAAAGGTCAAAGGTCAAGGCCACAGTGACATCTATGGAAAGATATTGGAGAAAATGCGCTGTTAAATTTCATTGAGGCCTGTGTAAATGACAAGCGCACATTGCCAATTTACAGCAATTGATACTATTGTAACATGCTTCCTTTTGCCAAAGTACAATAGAATGTTTTGTTGTCCTTTACAAATAAAAATCATGGAAAAAAACAATTTATATTTTACATCATAGTATAGCAAGCCCATTATGATAAAGCGATTATGACAAAGTGATTTAAAATGACAAAGAAATCTCAAGAAATTTGAACATTTCTTCAGTAGACGTTATTATCGACAATAACTTGGGAATTTTGTGCAAATACCTTGCCTTCTAATATGCTGTCTTGCCTTGGGATTCCAACCAGTGGGGGGGGACTATTATCAGCCCCACCCCTTCGTGAACTGACTACAATTAACATACTCAGGGAGCATTTCATAGAAAATTTTGTCCTTGATTTTGATTGGCTAAGACCAAGAAGTACTGTTGCTATGGTAACTCAGATAAAACATGACTTGTCAGATGTAACGTCCAGCAAGTCATCATTTTATGCTCTCCTGGAATGTGTTTCATAAACTGTTCATAAGCTAGGCACAAGTTTACACACAACTGGGTCCCTCCTTACAAACAGTTACGATCGATCCGATCAACCACCACTATGGAAAGCCAGCAACGCCATCATCTAAAAATGCAAAGTTCTGTTAAAAACATTTTTCTTAAAGCCTGTGTATAGCTTTGGTTAAGGGTCAATAATGTGATTGATAATCGAATATCTAATATGACAGTCTTACTGAAGCGTAGAGACCGTTAGATATTTTTCCAACTGCACTTCTCTGAGAAAATTTCAAATATTCAAATCTTGGATATATAGCGCCCTCTCGGCGATGCTTGTTTAAATTAAAAAATGGGCATTCAAGCACTTATCTTATAAATTTAGTGATTAGATATCCAAAAGTTACAAAGAACATATCTTGAAAGTTTCAGCCCATTCCATGATTTGGAATAGGATTTAATTGGAAGACAAAAACACACAGATATTTTAATTTGATCGGGTGACCCGATCAAGTTAAATTTCCATGTAAAATCGCAAAATTTATCCTGTAAAACACATTTTCATTTCATATCCTCCACATCATAACTGTTATAGGGCATATCCATTCATATTAGCTAGCAATGAATTGGAACAGTGATAGGTGCATTTTGGTGGATTTACCAAAACTATACACAAGCTTTAATATGAAATATATTAAGCGTGCATCATTGTTCTGGCAATTCAGTATGCTTCTCTATATTTAAAATGGACATTGTGCCATTTTTTTGTATGATAAATTATGGCATTGATGGACTTCCATATATATATGGGGTTAATCGGATCAATCACAGCTCTTTGTAAGAATGGGCCCTTGTTGCCCCTCATAGGTACTAATTGCTAGATCAGGGCCCCGTCTTACATAGAGTTGAGATTGATCCGATCAATCACAACTATGGATAGCCAGCAACATCTATTATGCCATGTTTGTTCAAAATATTTTCTATGATATACTCTTGCATTCATTTATTTCTTGAAAGTTTTCTGTCCTCCTTTTTGTCTCACCTGCGAATCAGAGTGAGACTATAGGCGCCGCTTTTCCGACGGCGTCAACATCAAATTTTAACCTGAGGTTAAGTTTTTGAAATGACGTCATAACTTAGAAAGTATATGGACCTAGTTAATAAAACTTGGCCATAAGGTTAATCAAGTATTACTGAACATCCTATTAGAGTTTCATGTCACATGACCAAGGTCAAGGTCATTTAGGGTCAATGAACTTAGACCATGTTGGAGGAATCAACATCGAAATCTTAACCTGAGGTTAAGTTTTTGAAATGTCATCATAACTTAGAAAATATATGGACCTAGTTCATGAAACTTGGACATAAGGTTAATCAAGTATCACTGAACATCCTGCATGAGTTTCACGTCACATGACCAAGGTCAAAGGTCATTTAGGGTCAATGAACTTTGGCCGAATTGGGGGTGTCTTTTGAAGTACCATCATAACTTTGAAAGTTTATTGGTCTAGCTCATTAAACTTGGACATTAGAGTAATCAAGTATCACTGAACATCCTGTGCGCGTTTCAGGTCACATGACCAAGGTCAAAGGTCAATGAACTTTGGCCATGTTGGGTTTTTTTGTTGAATAACCATCATATCTCTGTAAGTTTATTGGTCTAGTTCATAAAAAGTGGACATAAGAGTAACCATGTATCACTGAACATCTTGTGCGAGTTAGAGTAGTATTCAAAGTCAGCACTGCTGCTATATTTGTACCGCGTGATGCAGGTGAGACGGCCAGAGGCATTCCACTTGTTTTACAATAGACATTGTGCAAATCCTTCAAGAAATTATGACACTGATGGATTTCCATAGAGTTATGATTGATTGAATTGATCATCAATTGTAATTCTTTGTAAGATGGGGCCCTGATTCAGCTGTAGTTGGAATGAGATCTTTAAAGATCATGATTCTCATTATTAATAGTAAGTAGCACCAACCATCTCAGTGGATATCCAATAACTTTTGGTAAAGTTGATAGGAAATGTTCTATCATTTCAAAAGGAGGAAAATCTCCTTTAGGCATGAGAAACGGTTACCAGCCCCTGTAGCATAAATCTTAGGGATTGATTTTAGGGCTGACTTTGCGACTGACATGCACAGTTATCAATGCAATCAATCAGTGAAACCAGCCCAACGGTCAATTTCTCGGCTTTATCTTACATGTACAGAGGACTTGGTTGTATATAAAGTCAGTACGTAACTCACGAATAGCTTTATAAAATGGCCCTCTGGATTTTTTTGAGGATTAAGGGGAACTAAATTACATGTATTTCTTTGAAATTATATTTTTTTACTATTTACAATTTTTACTGCCATACAAAGTAAAAATACTCTCATTTAAATGAAAGTCTTCCATAACTTAATGTTCTGCCTTCTGAGCACTTGCCAAACGTTAATGCACAAACATTTAGCATTTTGTAAATGAAATTAATGTTTGAGGTGCACCCATGGCCGTAACACAAGGGGATGCATATTTTCAAAGAAACTCGCGAGTGTGCGACCCAGCTTAATATGGTGGTGCTTCACATAAAGTGAATCTGAAGGATTCTGTGCACACATTGTTAAATTTATGCAAATTTCCAGTAATTATAATGTAAGTTTTCATAATTTTGTCTCCTCACCCCCACTGCGAACAGCTATGGGTGTACCTATGTTCATGTTGACTTAGTATGCCATTTAACATTTTGAAAAGTTTGCAAATGTGTCAATTTTATGGATGCAGGCCGAGGACAACACACATTTTCATGTTGGTTCGTTGTGACGCAACAAAAAAGATTATATTTGTTTGCAGAATAAGTGCACTTTGGGATATTCACCCAGTTGCTCAGAGTGAACATCATCTGATTTCAGCTTCGCTGTTAAAAAAAATCAAGTCATTCTTTTGTGGCCTTAAATGAGATCGGGTATAACAAGTGGATCAATTATTGTAGTTGCCCGGGTAAAACAAATGAATAGAGATAGCCTTTAATCTTGATCTGATGTGGTAAAGACTACAAATTGTGGCTATGAGGCAGCCTCCACTTGCACATTCCTGTCTGCATAATCAATATTTATGTTTATTAAAGGACAAGTCCACCCCAACAAGACTTGATTTGAATAAAAAAGAAAAATTCAACAAGCATAACACTGAAAATTTCATCAAAATCGGATGTAAAATAAGGAAGTTATGACATTTTGAAGTTTCACTTCATTAAAAAAACAGTTATATGCACATCTCGGTCCGTATGCAAATGAGGGAACTGATGACATCACTCACTCACTATTTCTTTTGTATTTTATTATATTAAATATGTTTTTTTCTTGTCATTGTCATGTGAAATAAAGTTTCATTCCTCCCTGAACACGTGAAATTCCATTCTAACATTTTGTGCTTCAGGCAAGGAGGTCCTAATCATCAAATTCGTAAGAATTGAAATATTGTGTAATTCAAACAATAAAAAACAAAAGAAATAGTGACATCATCGACTCTCCCATTTGGATGTAACTGGCTCGTTCATATAACTTTTTTGTTAAAAATAAGCGAAAATTTGAAATGTCATAACTTTCTTATTTTACATCCGATTTTGTAGAAATTTTCAGCATTGTGCTTGTCCGATTTTTCTCTATTGGTTTACATCAACATTTTTCTGAGGTGGGCTTGACCTTTAAAGTATGGCAGATAAAAGCTGTGATCCTGAAGATAATCGTAATACAGAGGGATTGCCTTGTAGATAGCTCCTTTTCCATATCCTGTTGGTAAAGCAACAAATACATCCCTCCCTCGTCAATGACGCTATGACTGGCAGATTCTTGAAGGTCTCAGAATTTTCTGCTAGGAATGCCGAGTTTATCTGAATATCTATATGCTTTAACCCTATCTAGGCCAGGGGGGCCTTGGAGGCTCCCCCCTCAACAAATCACGCAATATTTTTGCCACGCAAAGTTTTTTGAACGCGCCGCTCGCTGACTTTTTACTTTCAAGTCTTGCGCAACTTTTGAGACCAATTTTGGGTCACCCGGGTACGTGGTTCCAAAAACATTATGTAAGTGCATGTCAGACCAAAAATTGCTAAAAAACGTGATTTCGTGTACAAAGTCAATGCAAATTGTGTTTTCAACCAAAATTCATAAATGCATGATTATTTTTAGTTTTGCTAGTCTAAATGTATTTATTTTATGCTTTTTATGATCACAGAAGAGTCCTTAACAAATTTCATTGAAAAAACATTGAAAAACAAAAGGTCAAAAAAACAAAGAAATACATAAGAAATTGCAAAAAACAATATAATACATAAGAAAATGATTCGATATCGCAATTTTTTCATGTACACTTGCTAAGAACACTACAAAGAGTTTCTATACCAAAAATTAGTACATTTGGAGCTTTATTTAGGGAGTTAGAGGAAAAAGTATGATTTTGCATACTAATTACGCATAAATTAGCATAATCACTTAATAGCAATTTGCATGAAATAAATTACTATACAATCTTGTAGATTATGTCCAGGCAACCTGCGTGCCAATTTTCGGCGCAATCGCGCGGTCGACGGCCGATATCTTAAGGGGGGGGGGCCTGGGAGGGCCCCCCAGCCATATGAACTCCCAAAATACACCGGCCTAGATAGGGTTAAAATGGTATAGATTTCAAAACAAGAATTGTTTGAATCAGGTCAAAAGCACACTTTTCATTTGCCAAGTACATGAAGTAGCTTGAAAACAAGAATACTGCACTCTGATTGGTCAAAGAGACCATACTCATGTAAAATAGGGAAACATTGGAATGTGTACCTCCCTTCACCGCTTGTTTTGTTGGCACTAAGTATTTTGTTGTACAGTGTACTTCCTTTTGAGGGCCTTTATCTTGTTTTGGATGGATAGGATTTTCCTTGAATACAAATCCGTGCTTTCAGAGATAATTGGCAATAAATTCATGGGCCACAACGGCCCTCACTGTCCCATCCAGTTTATCTGTAATATCCTCCTTAACCCAGCATGTCCACCTCCTCTTGCTCCTAGTTCCTTCCTCTCTCTACACCTTTCTTCATTTCTTTTTGTTTTGTTTTAGGCATTTTGTCCAAAAATTACCCATATAGAGATTGTACTAGTACACGATCATGATGTAACAAGTTGGATCGATTCTCTGTTTGCTATAGCACTAGCTACAGCTACGGGCGACACGTAACGGCTGTGTGCACGCAGCTCATTTCTTTTTCTTGTTGTTTGTGTGTACTATTTATAGGCATTCATTCATAGAGCTCTAAGAATCATTTAATCCATAAACATATTTCCAAAAAGGATGAGAGACTTTTTTCTTGAAGTTGTATCCTGATTTCCTTGTCTTTTCTGCAGTCAACTTCATTAAGACGGATTATTGCTATAGCAGAGCTCCCAAGTAGCACTGGTATTAAGTAATTACTGAAAAAATGAGAAAGATTACTGGTGGTGTCATGCAAATTGCCGGTACTGATTTCTAAAGTTTCATTTTATGTGTTCTATGGTATTTCTGTGAAAATACTAATTTTTTCTTGCCAAAATACTGATTTTCAGCCTTTAAGAGAGTGAAGTGTTCTTGATCAAGTTTGCATCTCTGCTTTACATAGAAGGGATGGATCCTCCTCACATAGTAAACTGCCCCCTTGGTTATCTGTGAACATCTATCTCTATTCTAACTCTTCATCATTTAATCTGTGCATCTTCTCACCACATATAGTGCACTTCATTTGCTCCTTGCAGTTTTGAGCAATGTGCCCTCCCCTATCGCACCTACAACATCTGGTAATGGTGCAGTCCGTTGAGTCATGACCAGTCTTCTTACATTTCAGACAGGTTCTTGGCTGCCCAGTCTTCTTACATTTCAGACAGGTTCTTGGCTGCCCATCATACCTCACCCAGCAAGCCCTCCCCTCTATCATCCAGGAAGATGGGATGTCCTCAAGTTTCATTTTGTATTGTCTCGTCCCGTTAAATATGTTCGGGAACTCCCAATGAGTGAGTATCGAGTACCTTTCCGAACCTGCTCAATATGTACCTCACAGTACTATCGTTCGCCTCAAAAGGAACGTGTAAGATGGTAATTATCTTCGTATCCTCGCAATAAGCTGATACTGTACATTCCTATCATCAAAGGAGATGTGATATCCTTCTGTTTTATCTAGTACAGTCTAGTCCTGTTAAAATCGTTCAGGAACTCAGGGTATAAAAGCGAGCATTTGCCCATCCAGCACTTTGCTGAGCCTTCTCATGATGTACCTAACAATGTTGTCATTGGTTCAAATGGAACTTCTTAAATATCTATCTTGGTGTCCTCACAATATGCTGAGACATTAACATCCTTTTTCTCATTTCAACACACTCTGGAATTCTCTCCTCAAAGTGGCATTGTTGAAAGTATCATTGAAGAGCTTTCTACTGAGCAAGCTTTGCATCGCCATCAAATGCTCTTCAATCTTCACTTGAATTTTCTTCAAGAACTCAAAAACACTTCCTTCTGTACTCCTACTCGAACACAGTATTCTCTTCATTTGCTAGTAATCGGTCTAGCATGGCTGTTCCATGTTCAATGTTCCCAATCTATATAAATGCCTTGTTTTCCGGCAAAGAATCACCTGTATTGCAGCCAGGATAATATCTCTGACCATCCCATGCTGCATCCATGACTCCAGCGAATTGAAAGACATTTTTCCCCCCAATTGCCTCTGGTCAGTTGTCCCAATGTGGGGTAAAATATGTGATGGCATTATGCTCACATAACAGATCAGTGAAGAGAATGTATGTGTGCATCTAAATGCCATCAGCACAAACACAATAGCCAGTGTGGCTACATCATCTGAGCTGCTGATGAACTCATCTCGATGATGGTCACTTTCTACCAAGCGCGCCGGAACACTTTCAGTTTTGGGGCGGCAAAATCCCGAAGGGGGCACAATATGTTTGACAGCGCGAGACACCAAAGCGATCGAGCGGGAGAGGGTGTGGGACCTCCGACGGTAAGGACTTTGTGTAAAAATGAAAAATAGAAGTTGCGTTTCTAAGAGCATTCGAAAAATAAATTTCTTGAGAATTAAACAGTCGTTTAGTTCTTTTTGCTCCTTCTGACCAAGACTGGTGTTTCTTCATTATCAGGGTCGCAGTTCCAGCAAATGACGAGTCTTATTGCAAACTAAATTGTTTCAAACCAATGTAATATAGGCCTTTTAGAGACTTTAAAACGACAAACATGACCATACGCAGCCGGGGGCCGCCGATCAAGAGGGCAAAATTCACCACTGAGGTGCGCATGAAATCCTTCAATTTTATCATAGAACTCGCAAAAGCTCCCCCATCACAGCCCCCTCGCTCTTAAGTTTCTTCGAAAATTTAGGTCTTGATGCCCCACCCACCCCCAGTTTTTATTTTTTATTTTTGCAAACGTCTCTGAATAACAAAAACTTGGGTGAACCAGAGAACATAGATGTCACCGCGATCTGATTAGTAACAGGTAATGGGAAGAAGTTTTGGAATCCAAAATACATAAGTGCTATATCATGAGCTGAAATAGCATCAGACAAAACGCCTGCCATTCATGCCAACGAAAAGGAATAGAGGAAAATACGGGGCTGTGAAAATATCTTAAGATTTTTTTTATAGTAGAGCAGTACTGTAACGCTTATTTTTTCTTTTATATTCTTTATTTACATTTTTATTCATTTCTCGGATAATATGAGTCGGGTCAAGTAGACACTTTCACAGATTTTTTTTCATGTCTAAACATTATCTCTAAGTTGCTTTCGAGTGGGATTCACCATTTTCACAAATTATAAATTATAATCCTCTACACATGATTATTCTGTGTGTAATTTTCTGATAACAAGTCTATTTTGAGTTGAAATGATCTTGGTATTATCTTTAGGACACTCACTTGTTATCATTGTATTAACTCTATTCATATTAAGTTGAAAATGAAATAATTGAAGCAAGATTTTATAATTCAAATCTGTATCTTTATTAAACTATACTTACTATTTCAGGGATGACTTACTCAGGCTACAAGTCACTGTTAGAAAATTTGTCCTTAAAATAAAAGAAGTTCCTGCAGCAGAGTCTCGAGAACACCTGTAATCTTACCAGATTGCATAATCTTACAGGAAATTGTTATTCGGTGTATGGAGGAACCTTACAAATATCCTTTAATAAAACACCCTTTTCCCCTTTTTAAACAGACCTGATCTGTTAAATTGCAGAAAAATTCCTGTTTTATGAATTTACAGAATGATTCTGTGATTGCTCTTTGCAAAATATTCTTTCTTTTTTCTGTAAAATCAGGGTATTTTTAACAGTGTATGAGATAATGACGATCTCGAGATGTTATGGTTTCTGGGCTTGATATCTATATAGATTCCATATGTTGCTCGAGTAACCAGTGTTCACGCGCGTTAGTGATATTGGGTCCGGTTTGTTAGCCGACACAGCCATGATCATAGAGTTATAAACCTAATCATTGGTGGACCACTATCAATTTGCCATTCGGTTTTAGTCTGAAATGTATTCATTAAAGGAAAAACATTGTCACATTGTAATAAGATGGTAAAGGGGCTTATCAAAGGGAGGTTTCACAGAGGAACATGTTCGTCAAAAGACGCGAGGCTTACTATAATATTGTAATTGCCCGGTCAGGGGCGAAATTTTTTCATTTTTGACAATTGAAATGACAATTTTTAGGCAGAAAAGTGCCTTCATCGTTTAATTTTGTCCTTAAATAATTTGTAATTTTTCTACTTTCAGGGGGGCACATTGGGGGGCAAAATCTTGTTTTGCCCCCCCAATTTTATTTGGGGGGGCAAGTGCCCCCCTGCCCCCCCACTTCCGGCGCCCTTGCTTTCTACTCCTTTGTTTATTGACTTTCTGTGTATCATTAGGGTCCAATTGAATGATCTTCGTTCTTGTTCTTGCACATTGGACAAACCACAGGTATATTCCATGGTAAACCCGCATTAACCTTTACTGCAAAGAGCAATTTGCTCATGGAGGGGAGTACTTGGACATTTATTTGTTCAAGGAATGGGGAGAGATGTATTAAAAAATGCTCTGGCATTCAATATTGCTGTAATGTACAAGACGGTAAGAAGGAATGAGATATATCTAGTTTCAATCTGACAGAAAAAAAAATCTGTCCTCCCAGTTGTCTACGTTAGCTGGTAGGATTTATTTTCCTCCACATATCTAACTTGTTTGAAAGGCTTTTCAGTTTCTGCCCTAGCTTCCTTAGGTTTACCAGTTGACTTTGTCTCTGAAAACCAGGAAATGCTGAGTGCTCCCTGCCTTAAATGTAAACAAAATTGTGCCCTTGCGTTATTCTTTGACAAAGACTTCATTGTCATTGCCATATGCACTTGTCTGCTTGCTCAGGTACTCTATATCATTGTCAACTATTCTGGTCCCTGTTATCACCCTTTGTGCACAGAAAGCACCAGATGTGCCATGTTAATTGTGCATCTAATGCCATTAAATTATTGCCTCTGTGGCTATGTCATCTCTTGTGAGGCCTACATGTAGAAACTCATTCTGATGTACACCCAGGTTTACTTTCCACTGCATTGAGCATTTTGCCGAGTTTGCATGCACGGAAGAGCTATAATTTCCCTAAGGTTTTCAGTTTAACGTGGGCTGTGATACATTATTGGCAGGCATAGTTTCCTGAACTAATCTGTATAACATCTAAGTCCTTGTACTTTTGAATTGTTTTACAGTTCATTTTCAATGATTACATACAGGTGTATTGGATAAATTTCTTACTTTTTTTGTCTCCATTGTAGAGTAAGACTTCTTTGTGTACTGCATCAAAAAGGAAGGAGATCTTTCCGGATTCGGGAAATGAAGTGCATCTGGGTGAAGAGAGCATCCAAGATACACAGCCATTGTCTTATTAGTGGACGCTCCATCACATACTAATTCCACCACATCAATGTTGTACTGTATCAGTTGCTAAAGGCATTCATTTACAAGGACCACCTGTCTTGGGCCATCAATTCCTCTGCAAAGGAAGTATCCTATTGGTGCCCTTACATGTGAGTCATTGGCGTATTCCATTCCTTTCTTGTTTGCCACACCATCAATCGGTAATGTCTACTTGAGTTGTCTTCCCTGTGATTGTGTTCTTGGAATTTCTTGACAAGGAATGCCTGTCTTGGGCCATCAATTCCTCTGCAAAGGAAGTATCCTATTGGTGCCCTTACATGTGAGTCAATGGTGGTCAACATGAAGAAAACATCATCACCTGAAAGGCCCAGAAAGTCTTCTTAATGTTGTGCGTATTCTAGGCCTTTCTTGATTGATAACACTCCATTGTGAATGCGGGTTTGCCTTCCACTGATTCGAGTAATGTACTGTTTTCGTTTTTTTACAGGGAAGTGCCAACATCTGTCTTAGGTGGTCGTAGCAACTTGGGCTATGATATCATATTGACAGTCATACTTTCTTAAACTTATCTGTATAACACCTTCCTTCCTTTGCTTTAAAGTTTTTCTTTGTATTTGATAATTGTCCTGGCATCAGATTTTATTTTAGTCTGCTGTAGATCATTGCTATATTTTTGTTCAGCTCCTCGAATGGTCACCGAGAAACCATTAAACCGTATCCAGTTGCAGACGGCTTGTAATTTATTCACTTTAATACCACTGGAGACTCAAATAAGCCCGAGTCTCGTATGTAACACGAGACTGGCATCCCCTCACGGCGCAATTCATTGGCATGGTTGCGTTTTTTCCCCCGAATATCCAAATTTAATCAGGGACAGTGCCCAATTAATCGAACAACAATCAGCTGTTGATCAACAAAGTATCTGATGGCTGACCATACATGTGAGTCAATGGCTGTCAACATGAACACAATTGCCTGTGTGGCTACATCATCCCAATGGCCCAGAAACTCATCTTCATGCTGATCGTATTCTACACCTTTCTTGATTAATACTCCATCGATCGTCAATGACCATCTCAGGCATCTGCCTTGTTGGTCTTGGAATCGGGACAAACCGCGGATACACTCCATTGTGAAATCGGGTTTTCTTTCCACTGATTCGAGTAATGTTCTGTTTTTATTTTACAGGGAAGGGCCAACATCTGTCTTAGGTGGTCGTAGCAACGTGGGCTATGATATCATATTGACAGGCATACTTTCTTAAACTTATCTGTATAACACCCTCCTTCCTTCGCTTTAAAATTGTTTTTCTTTGTTTGTGATGATTGTCCTGGCATCAGATTTTATTTCAGTCTGCCGTAGTTCCATCACTATATATTTGTTCAACTCCCCAAAGGGTCACAGAGAAACCATTGAGCCGTATCCGGTTTATTCACTTACCGATGAAGACTCAAATAAGCCAGTCTCTCATATGTTACACGAGACAGGCATCCTCTCACAGTGCAATTCATTGGCATGGTGCCCTTTTTTTCTCCAAATATCAAGATTTGAATGGAGTAAATAGTGAATCAGTGACAGTGCCCAATCAAACTTCAACAATCAGCTGTCGAATAGCTCTTGATCACCTGACTTCAGGGATCTGCCTTGTTGGTCTTGGCCTCGGGACAAACCCGGGTTTGCCTTCCTGATTCTAGAAGTACTATGTTCTTTTTTTTTACAGGGAAGGACCAACATCTCTGTTAGGTGGTCATAGCAACGCTGGCTATGGTATCCTATTGACAGGCATACTTTCTTAAACTTATCTGTATAACGCCTTCCTTCCTTTGCTTTAAAGTTTTTTTTGTATTTGATAATTGTCCTGGCATCAGATTTTATTTTAGTCTGCTGTAGATCATTGTTATATTTTTGTTCAGCTCCTCGAATGGTCACCGAGAAACCATTAAACCGTATCCAGTTGCGGACGGCCTGTAATTTATTCACTTTAATACCACTGGAGACTCAAATAAGCCCGAGTCTCGTATGTAACACGAGACTGGCATCCCCTCACGGCGCAATTCATTGGCATGGTTGCGTTTTTTCCCCCGAATATCCAAATTTAATCAGGGACAGTGCCCCATTAATCAAACAACAATCAGCTGTTGATCAACAAAGTATCTGATGGCTGACCATACATGTGAGTCGATGGCTGTCAACATGAACACAATTGCCTGTGTGGCTACATCATCAGCCCAATGGCCCAGAAACTCATCTTCATGCTGATCGTATTCTACACCTTTCTTGATTAATACTCCATCGATCGTCAATGACCATCTCAGGCATCTGCCTTGTTGGTCTTGGAATCGGGACAAACCGCGGATACACTCCATTGTGAAATCGGGTTTTCTTTCCACTGATTCGAGTAATGTTCTGTTTTTATTTTACAGGGAAGGGCCAACATCTGTCTTAGGTGGTCGTAGCAACGTGGGCTATGATATCATATTGACAGGCATACTTTCTTAAACTTATCTGTATAACACCCTCCTTCCTTCGCTTTAAAATTGTTTTTCTTTGTTTGTGATAATTGTCCTGGCATCAGATTTTATTTCAGTCTGCCGTAGTTCCATCATATATTTGTTCAACTCCCCAAAGGGTCACAGAGAAACCATTGAGCCGTATCCGGTTTATTCACTTACCGATGAAGACTCAAATAAGCCAGTGCAATTCATTGGCATGGTGCCCTTTTTTTCTCCAAATATCAAGATTTGAATGGAGTAAATAGTGAATCAGTGACAGTGCCCAATCAAACTTCAACAATCAGCTGTCGAATAGCTCTTGATCACCTGACTTCAGGGATCTGCCTTGTTGGTCTTGGCCTCGGGACAAACCCGGGTTTGCCTTCCTGATTCTAGAAGTACTATGTTCTTTTTTTTTTTACAGGGAAGGACCAACATCTCTGTTAGGTGGTCATAGCAACGCTGGCTATGGTATCCTATTGACAGGCATACTTTCTTAAACTTATCTGTATAACGCCTTCCTTCCTTTGCTTTAAAGTTTTTTTTGTATTTGATAAATTTCCTGGCATCAGATTTTAGTCTGCTGTAGATCATTGTTATATTTTTGTTCAGCTCCTCGAATGGTCACCAAGAAACCATTAAACCGTATCCGGTTGCGGACGGCCTGTAATTTATTCACTTTAATACCACTGGAGACTCAAATAAGCCCGAGTCTCGTATGTAATACGAGACTGGCATCCCCTCACGGTGCAATTCATTGGCATGGTTGCGTTTTTTTCCCCCGAATATCCAAATTTAATCAGGGATAGTGCCCAATTAATCGAACAACAATCAGCTGTTGATCAACAAAGTATCCGATGGCTGTAAATGTGAATCGATGGCTCATGTCAACATGAACACAATTGCCTGTGTGTTTACATCATCAGCCCAAAAGCCCAGAAATTGATCTTAATGTTGTTCGTATTCTAGGCCTTTCTTGATTGATATTCCATCGATCGTCAGTGACCACCTCAAGGATCTGCCTTGTTTGTTTTCGACTCTGGACAAACTGGGATACACTCCATGGTGAACCAGGGTTCGCCTTCCATTGATCCGAGTATTGTACTGATTTTTTTTACATGGAAGGGATAACATCTGTGTTTAAGGTCTTACCAACGTGGGCTGTGGTATCGTATTGACAGGCATACTTAATTTATCTGTATGAAGCAGTCCTTCCTCTGTTTTTAAGTTGTTTCTCTTTGTTTTTGGTAATTGACCAGGCATCAGAGTTTTTTTCTGTCTGCCATAGTTCTTGTGGTACTCTTTGACCAATAGTTCAGTGTCTTTGGCATTTGCACTTGGCCACTTGCTCTGGTACTCTATCAAAGTCAACAATTCCTGTTTCTGTTATTGACAGGCATAAATTCTGTTTACTGTCTACCTTCCTTCGCTTCCAAATTTTTTTGAGTTCCTCTTGAATGATAACATGCATGTATATTTGATGGATTGCTTACATTTCTATCTCCATTGTCGAGTAATACTTCTTTGTCTGCAAGAAGGTTTCTTAGGAGTTTGATGTTGTGTACTTTATCAAATAGGAAGGGGATCTCCTGGGATGTTGTGTGGATGCGGGAATGTACCTCTGAGCGCATGTGGGTGAAGAGAGCATCCAAGATACACAGCCAAATTAGTGGCCGCTCCATCACATACTAATGCTACCACATCTATGTCATGCTGTATTAGTCACTCCAGGCATTCCGTGACAAGCCTTTCTTGGGCTATCAATCTGTCTCTAAACAAAGTAACCAATGGCAAACCGTACGTGTGTGTCGATAGCTGTCAACATGGAGACATTTACCCCTGAAAAGCCCAGAAACTCAACTTTATGCTGATCATACTCTATGCCTTTCTTGATTGACACTCCATGGATTGTCAATAGCCACCTTAGGGATCTGCCTTGTTGGTCTTGGAATAGGGTAAACCGCCAATACACTCCATTATTAATACGGATTTGCCTTCCCCTAATTCGAGTTATGTACTGTTTTTTTTCCTGGAAGGGTTAACATCTGTCTTAGGTGGTCGTAGCAACGTGGGCTATGATATCGTATTGACAGGCATACTTTCTTAAACTTATCTGTATAGCACCTTCCTTCCTTTGCTTTTATTTGATAATTGTCCCGGCATCAGATTTTATTTTAGTCTGCTGTAGATCATTGCTATATTTTTGTTCAGCTCCTCGAATGGTCACCGAGAAACCATTAAACCGTATCCGGTTGCGGACGGCCTGTAATTTATTCACTTTAATACCGATGGAGACTCAAATAAGCCCGAGTCTCGTATGTAACACGAGACTGGCATCCCCTCACGGCGCATTTCATTGGCATGGTTGCGTTTTTTTCGTCCGAATATCCAAATTTAATCAGGGACAGTGCCCAATTAATCGACCAACAATTAGCTGTTGATCAACAAAGTATCTGATGGCTGACCGTACATGTGAGTCAATGGCTGTCAACATGAACACAATTGCCTGTGTGGCTACATCATCCCAATGGCCCAGAAACTCATCTTCATGCTGATCGTATTCTACACCTTTCTTGATTAATACTCCATCGATTGTCAATGACCATCTCAGGCATGATCTGCTTTGTTGGTCTTGGAATCGGGACAAACCACGGATACACTCCATTGTGAAATCAGGTTTTCTTTCCACTGATTCCAGTAATGTTCTGTTTTCATTTTACAGGGAAGGGCCAACATCTTTGTTAGGTGGTCATAGCAACGCTGGCTATGGTTTCCTATTGACAGGCATACTTTCTTAAACTTATCTGTATAACGCCTTCCTTCCTTTGCTTTAAAGTTTTTTTGTATTTGATAAATGTCCTGGCATCAGATTTTAGTCTGCTGTAGATCATTGTTATATTTTTGTTCAGCTCCTCGAATGGTCACCGAGAAACCATTAAACCGTATCCGGTTGCGGACGGCCTGTAATTTATTCACTTTAATACCACTGGAGACTCAAATAAGCCCGAGTCTCGTATGTAACACGAGACTGGCATCCCCTCATGGCGCAATTCATTGGCATGGTTGCGTTTTTTTCCCCCGAATATCCAAATTTAATCAGGGATAGTGCCCAATTAATCGAACAACAATCAGCTGTTGATCAACAAAGTATCCGATGGCTGTAAATGTGAATCGATGGCTGTCAACATGAACACAATTGCCTGTGTGTTTACATCATCAGCCCAAAGGCCCAGAAATTAATCTTAATGTTGTTCGTATTCTAGGCCTTTCTTGATTGATATTCCATCGATCGTCAGTGACCACCTCAAGGATCTGCCTTGTTTGTTTTCGACTCTGGACAAACTGGGATACACTCCATGGTGAACCAGGGTTCGCCTTCCATTGATCTGAGCATTGTACTGATTTTTTTTTACATGGAAGGGATAACATCTGTGTTTAAGGTCTTACCAACGTGGGCTGTGGTATCGTATTGACAGGCATACTTTATCTGTATGAAGCAGTCCTTCCTCTGTTTTTAAGTTGTTTCTCTTTGTTTTTGGTAATTGACCAGGCATCAGAGTTTTTTTCTGTCTGCCATAGTTCTTGTGGTACTCTTTGACCAATAGTTCAGTGTCTTTGGCATTTGCACTTGGCCACTTGCTCTGGTACTCTATCAAAGTCAACAATTTCTGTTTCTGTTATTGACAGGCATAAATTCTGTTTACTGTCTACCTTCCTTCGCTTCAAAATTTTTTTTCAGTTCCTCTTGAATGATAACATGCATGTATATTTGATGGATTGCTTACATTTCTATCTCCATTGTCGAGTAATACTTCTTTGTCTGCAAGAAGGTTTCTTAGGAGTTTGATGTTGTGTACTTTATCAAATAGGAAGGGGATCTCCTGGGATGTTGTGTGGATGCGGGAATGTACCTCTGAGCGCATGTGGGTGAAGAGAGCATCCAAGATACACAGCCAAATTAGTGGCCGCTCCATCACATACTAATGCTACCACATCTATGTCATGCTGTATTAGTCACTCCAGGCATTCCGTGACAAGCCTTTCTTGGGCTATCAATCTGTCTCTAAACAAAGTAACCAATGGCAAACCGTACGTGTGTGTCGATAGCTGTCAACATGGAGACATTTACCCCTGAAAAGCCCAGAAACTCAACTTTATGCTGATCATACTCTATGCCTTTCTTGATTGACACTCCATGGATTGTCAATAGCCACCTTAGGGATCTGCCTTGTTGGTCTTGGAATAGGGTAAACCACCAATACACTCCATTATTAATTCGGATTTGCCTTCCCCTAATTCGAGTTATGTACTGTTTATTTTTTTCTAGGGAAGGGCCAACTTCTCTGTTAGGTGGTCGTAGCAGCGTGGGCTATGATATTATATTGACAGGCATGCTTAAACTTATCTGTATGAGGCCTTCCTTCCTTTGCTTTAAAGTTTTTCTTTGTATTTGATAATTGTCCTGGCATCAGATTTTATTTTAGTCTGCTGTAGATCATTGATATATTTTTGTTCAGCTCCTCGAATGGTCACCGACAAAACCATTACGGATGGTCTGTAATTTATTCACTTTAATACCGATGGAGACTCAAATAAGCCCGAGTCTCGTTGTCACGTTGAAAATGCAATATCTTTGAATCAAAGTCAGTGAGAGAGAGAGAGAGAGTCTATTGAGTGTGCCATTGATGGTGAGGAGTTATTCAGCCGTGCAAGACATACCTGTCTTGGTTTAGCATTTTGGCTTTTGAATAGGAGACATAGCAATGCACTTTATTGGTTTTATACATTGTATGTGGCTTGCTGGTGTACAGAGAGTGGACACACCTCAACTTGAACGCCATGAGGAAGGGAGAGTCGAATTTGGCTGCTCTGAAAAACACAGTTGAAGATAATTTGTTTTACTTTTCTTCCTGAACTTGCTAAGATTATGCAAGAGCTACCTATTTTTATAATCCAAAGGCAGAAGAGTTAGCCTGTTACATCAGTGTAACTTAACACTTTTTTCAAGCCTGTGAAACTCAAGCCATCGGTAAGCGAATGAAACTTTTGTAATTGAGCTACTATAATTAAGTTATTTTCAAATGCTTTAAAGACATGGCTGAACTGTGCTAGACCATGGTAGAGTATTGTATTTGATTTGTAACAATTCGAACTTGAAATGTACTAAAATCAGCAAATAATGCTTCATATAATGTTAAAGACAATGCATGTCAGTAATTGTTAACTGAATATGAAGTTATGTATGTCATTTGTATTCTGCACGTGTATAAAATAAATGAATGCATACTAGAGAATATGTTATGTGCATTCTCAAAATGTAGATGGCACGTGATCTTGGGACTTAGGACGAAATACACAATCTGGATGACTGAGTTGGCGGTTTGAACTACATCGAAGTAAAGTCACCCGCACAGCAGTTCCAAACCTTCGATTTGCAGGCCGACTGTCATCAATCGTTGAACTGGTGAGCTGTATCAAAGCGAGATAATGCTTGAAATGAAACTGTTATACAGAGAAAGGATGACAATCTTGTGAAGAAAACCTAAACTGATTTTCAGAAAAGACATGTGTTTTTGTCGATGTTTTCATTGTTGAATGGTGAGTAGCCCAGAAGGGCTATGTATTGAGTTCGTGCACTGAACATATTGTAGAAGCTGATTGTGGAAGTTGTTTGTAGGAGTTCAAACTCGACACAGTTCTGGTGTCCGTCACAACTCACTATGATTAGTAAGGGTGTAGAGAACTTATGATATTCGAATTGAAAGTTAACAGTGCAGGATGCTATGAGAAATAATTATGTACTCAAGTGATATCTAAACATTCCTACAGGTACTAGAGTTATATTCCAAATGGTGAAGGATAGATAGGCTAATTCAGGGCCTAATCCCATCATTGTTGGAGTGAGGTATATAATGTATGGATAGTGAGACAATATATTCACTTAATGCTAATTGTGCTAAATAAACCCTGATGATTGTTCATTATGGTAAATGGCATGTGTTGAATCTTTATTATTTGAGTCTCCATGTGACATTCGTATGTTACATGAGACTGGCATCCCCTTACGGCGCAATTCATTGGCATGGTTGCGTTTTTTCCCCCGAATATCCAAATTTAATCAGGGACAGTGCCCAATTAATCAAACAACAATCAGCTGTTGATCAACAAAGTATCCGATGGCTGACCGTACATGTGAGTCGATGGCTGTCAACTTGAACACAATTGCCTGTGTGGCTACATCATCAGCCCAAAGGCCCAGACATTAATCTTCATGTTTTGTGTATTCTAAGCCTTTCTTGATTGATACTCCATCGATCATCAGTGACCACCTCAGCGATCCGCCTTGTTGGTCTTGAAATTGGGACAAATTGCAGATACAATCCATTATGAACACAGCTTTGCCTTCCACTGATTCGAGTAATGCACAGTTTTTTTTCTGGGAAGGGCCAACATCTCTCTTAGGTGGTCGAAGTAGCATTGTGGGCTGTGGTATCGTATTTACAGGCATATTTTCTTAAACTTATCTTTATAAAGTCTTCCATCTTTCCTTTGCTTTAAAGTTGTTTTCTTTTCTTTGTTTTTGATAAATGACCAGGCATCAGATTTAATTTCAATCAGCCATAGTTCTTGCAGTACTCTGACCAATAGTTCAATGTCTTTGGCATGTGCACTTGGCCGCTTGCTCTGGTACTCTATGTCAAAGTCAATAATTCCTGTTTCTGTTATTGACAGGCATAATTTCTGTAATCTTTTTGATTACTGTCTTCCTTCCTTCGCTTTCAAGTTGTTTTTTCAGTTCCTTTTGAATGATTACATGCATGTATGTTGAATAAATTGCTTACTTTTTGCCTAGATTGTAGAGTAATTCTTCTTAGTCTGCCAGAAGGTTTCTGAGGAGTTTGAGGTTGTGCACTTCCTCGATAAGGAAGGAGATCTCCTGGGATGTTGTTGGATGCGGGAATGTACCTCTGAGTGGATCTGGGTGAAGAGAGCATCCAAGATACACAGCCGTTGTCTTATTAGTGGCCGCTCCATCACATACTAATGCCACCACATCATTGTTGTGTTGTATTAGTAGCTCCAGGCATTCCTTGACAAGGAACGCCTGTCTTGGGCCATCAGTCCCTCTGCAAAGGAAGTATCCTATTGGTGCCCTTAAACGTGAGTCAATGTCAGTAAACATGAGGACAATGGCCTGTGTCACAATGTTATCACTTTAAAGGCCCAGAAACTCATCTTGAGGTTGATCGTATTCTATACTTTTCTTGATTAATACTCCTTTGATCATCAATGACCATCTCAGGGATCTGCCTTGTTGGTCTTGGACTCGGGACAAAAAAGGGAAACACTCCATTGTGACACCGGGTTTGCCTTCCTGATTCAAGTAGTAATATGTTTCTTTTTTTTTACAGAGAAGGACCAACATCTCTGTTAGGTGGTCATAGCAACGTAGGCTATGATATCATATTGACAGGCATACTTTCTTAAACTTATCTGTATAATGCCTTCCTTCCTTTGCTTTAAAGTTTTTCTTTGTATTTGATAATTGTCCTGGCATCAGATTTTACTTTAGTCTGCTGTAGATCATTGTTATATTTTTGTTCAGCTCCTCAAATGGTCACCGAGAAACCATTAAACCGTATCCGGTTGCGGACGGCCTGTAATTTATTCACTTTAATACCGATGGAGACTCAAATAAGCCCAAGTCTCGTATGTAACACGAGACTGGCATCCCCTCTTGGCGCAATTCATTAGCATGGTTGCGTTTTTTCCTCTGAATATCCAAATTTAATCAGGGACAGTGCCCAATCAATAAAACAACAATTAGCTGTTGATCAACAAAGTATCCGATGGCTGTCAACATGAACACAATTTCCTGTGTGGCTACATCATCAGCCCAAAGGCCCAGAAATTAATCTTAATGTTGTTCGTATTCTAGGCCTTTCTTGATTGATACTCCATCGATCGTCAATGACCACCTCAGGGATCCGCCTTGTTGGTCTTGGAATAAGGACAAACCGCTGATACACTCCATTGTGAACCCAGGTTTGCCTTCCACTGATTCAAGTAGGAGTAAGTTACTTTGGTTATTTTTTCAGGGAAGGGCCAACATCTCTGTTAGGTGGTTATAGCAACGTGGGCTATGGTATCGTATTGACAGGCATACTTTATTAAATTTATTTGTATAATGCCTTCCTTCCTTTGCTTTATAGTTGTTTTTCTTTGTTTTTTATAATTGACCATGCATCAGATTTTATTTCAATCAGCCATAGTTCTTGTGGTACTCTTTGACCAATAGTTCAGTGTCTTTGGCATGTGCACTTTGCCGCTTTCTCTGGTACTCGATGTTAAAATCAACAATTCCTGTTTCTGTTATTGACAGGCAAACTTTCTGTAATCTTTATGTTTACTGTCTACCTTCCTTCACTTTCAAGTTGTTTTTCAGTTCCTCTTGAATGATTACATGCATGTATGTGGGATGAATTGCTTACCTTTTTATCTCTATTATAGAGTAATACTTCTTTGTCAGCTAGAAGGTTCCTGAGGAGTTTAAGGCTGTGTACTACCTCAAACGGGAACGAGATCTCCTGGGATGTTATGTTGATGCGGGAATTTTCCTGTGAGTGCATCTTGGTGAAGAGAGCATCCAAGATACACAGTCATCTTATTAATGGCCGCTCCATCACACACCAGTGCCACCACATCTATGTCATGCTGTATTAGTAGCTGTAGGCATTCCTTGACAAGGAACGCCTGTCTTGGGCTATTAATCCATCTCCAAACAAAGTAGTCAATTGGCGACCATACATGTGAGTCGATGGCTGTCAACATGAACACAATTGCCTGTGTGGCTACATCATCAGCCCAAAGGCCCAGACATTAATCTTCATGTTTTGTGTATTCTAAGCCTTTCTTGATTGATACTCCATCGATCATCAGTGACCACCTCAGCGATCCGCCTTGTTGGTCTTGAAATTGGGACAAATTGCAGATACAATCCATTATGAACACAGCTTTGCCTTCCACTGATTCGAGTAATGCAGTTTTTTTTCTGGGAAGGGCCAACATCTCTCTTAGGTGGTCGAAGTAGCATTGTGGGCTGTGGTATCGTATTTACAGGCATATTTTCTTAAACTTATCTGTATAAATTCTTCCATCTCTCCTTTGCTTGAAAGTTGTTTTTCTTTGTTTTTCATAAATGACCATGAATCAGATTTTATTTCAATCAGCCATAGTTCTTGCAGTACTCTTTCACCAATAGTTCAGGGTCTTTGGCATGTGCACTTGACCACTTTCTCTGTCAAAGTCAACAAGTCCTGTATCTGTTATTGACAGGCAAAATTTCTGTAATCTTTCTGTTTGCTGTCTACCTTCCTTCGCTTTCAAGTTGTTTTCAGTTCCTTTTGAATGATTACATGCATGTATGTTTGATAAATTGCTTACTTTTTTGCCTACATTGTGGAGTAATTCTTTGTCAGCCAGAAGGTTTCTGAGGAGTTTGAGGTTATGCACTTCCTCAAAAAGGAAGGAGATCCCCTGGGATGTTGTTGGATGCAGGAATGTACCTCTGAGTGTATCTGGGTTAAGAGAGCATCCAAGACACACAGCCATTGTCTTATTAGTGGCCGCTCCATCACAGACAATTGCCACCACATCAATGTTGTGTTGTCTTAGTAGCTCCAGGCATTCCTTGACAAGTAAGTTAAAATTGTGGTTTCCTTGCTTTTTGAAGGGACTTTCTGGGCTTTGTAGATTTTAAAGAAATGTACTCTATTTCCAGATTTCTTGATTTGTGTTGCATAAGTTGAAATTCTGGCTTCCTCGATTCTCTAATGGACTTCGGTAAATCATCTGTGTTCCCTAGTCTCGTGCCCTTCAGATGTTTACCTTTTCCCATAATTTTCTCCTTGTCTTCATAGTGTAGCGCCTGTTACCTTTACTTGATGTGGTCCGCTAGCTGCTGGACACGGATCAATTCATTGAAATTCAATTGCCTGAACCAATTCCCCAGTCTCTGTATATCAAGAATTCACCTGGATGCTATGCTATCCTTCTTCAAAAAAGCACCTTATGTCTTCTACTGGTTGTGAATCCTATGGGGATCTGCAAATGCAGCTACTGCTGTAAATTGCTTAGGTTTAGAATGTTTTCCTGCCTCCCCCTTAATGCTGTCACAAGTCTTACCTGATGATGCACCAGATGGTGCATTTGACTAATAAGTACCTTCCGCTCTGTTCTCATGATATTCAAGGTTCCTGTTAATCATTGATCTCGTGAGTAGTACGTCACGGTTACAAGTATTGGATATGGCTACCCTAAACGTCTCCATGTCCAGGCCCCATTGCCCACCCTTTCGGCTTGGGCGAGGGCCTGTCCTTATCTGCAGTTGAGGTCCCAACGGTCTTACGGCCAGAGGGGGTCTGAACATAGTTACTTGGGGAATTACACCCGTTAGGGTTAGACTCTTTACTCCACTCCTAGGAGCACCATTTATCATCATCAGAAATATGAGGTAATCTCTGAAATTCTTCATTAGACCCAAAGTCAACATTTTGACATTTTTTGAAAAACTGCACCTGTAATAACAAAATAAAAAGAAATTTTGGAGATTAAAAATGAGGAATTTTTTCACCACCCTTGTACTGTCTTGCTCTTTAAGGTTTCCCTCTTTTCGAATTCTAAGAAACGCAACGACTTCTCCAGAAGTATACACTTGATGTTGAAGTTTTTCCAGCTTCATCAAAACTCATCTTGTAATTGAATTCTTTTTTCACTTTTGTTTACGAAATGTTGAAATTCTGTTGTCTCTGTTGCATCTCTCCCATATTAAAACCTAACCCTAAAGCGAAGATTCACATATAACCATGGAATGAAAGTGGATGTCTCAGAAAGAGCTGCAATGTGTGGTGAGCGTCTTGGAGTAGAAGTTGTTGGTTGAGAAGTACAGGATTCTGATGCGATGTTATCCATCAGCTTCCATTTTAGCTGCATGAGAGTAATTGTCTCTCTTAATTGCCCTTCTATTGTCTTTTCCAAATTCTCCAACTGCTCTTGAAGAGTTTTCATGTAGTGATAGACTGATTATTGTCTTTACTGTTATACAAAAGAAGATACCCATTCTGTTGGTTCATTATTTGGCATAATTACTTTCATTCTTTCCATCTTACCTAGCTCATCAAATTTGAAATGAAAATGAAGCTTTGTGACATCGTCATCAAGTTCCCCTTTATTGCACGTCAACATTTTTTATACCAAGTTTTGGTAGAGCATGGTTCAACCTATCTAGGCGGGGGGGGGGGGGGGGGGGGGGCCCCGGGGGCCCCCATTCAAAGAATCGCGCCATATTTTCGCTGTGTAAAATTTTTTGACCGCGCCGCTCCCTGACTTTGTACTTTCAAGTCTTACGCAACTTTTGAGACAAATTTTGCATCACCCGGGTACGTGGTTCCGAAATTACGCAAAATTATGTAAGTGCATGTCAGACAAAAAAATTGTTCAAAAACGTGGTTTTGTGTACAAAGTCAATGCAAATTGTGTTTTCAACCAAAATTCTTAAATGTACGATTATTTTCAGTTTTGCTGGTCTAAATGTATTTATTTTATGCTTTTTATGATCACAGAAGAGTCCCCAACAAATTTGATTGAAAAAACAATGAAAAACAAAAGGTCAAAAAACAGAAATACATAAGAAATTGCAAAAAACAATAAAATACATAAGAAAATGATCTGATATCGCACTTTTATTCATGTACACTTGCTAAGAACACCACAAAGAGTATCAATGCCAATTGAAGCTTTATTTACATTTGGAGCTTTATTTAAGGAGTTGGAGGGCGATTCCACACTAGAACTTCAAAAATATCATAAATTTCAACATGCTTTCAATAAGTCATAAGTAGTGTAATATTTTACTATGATACCTAAATTTTATGAAAATTATGAGTTTTAACCAAAATTGAAGACATATAGTTTTTTTGGGGGAGAACAATGGAATTTTAAATTTTCAATAATTTTGCTCATTGAATAGTCAAGTACAAATTCCACCTGAAACAATTATTTGCAAAGCAAGAGAAGATTGAAAATATTGTAGGTCAATAGAATAATATATCATTGATGGTTCCAAATAATATCTACAACATTTTCATGATCCATAATAGGGGCAGCCCTGATTTTTCCGAACCTATTTTTGGCAATGTCCCGTACGACACATGACAATGCAAAAGTTTTTCCTACAATTTTATTTTTGATGATGCAATTTCATAAAATGAGTTTCTCTTTGTTTGACCCATGGGTGATCGATTTATCCCATAAGGATCTAATTACTGCCCTTCATTTTTCAATTATTGTCCTATTAAAAAATGTCCCGTACGACACACGCTGTGTCGTACGGGACATGTCCTGTACGACACACAATATAATAATGCATTTAATTGCAGGATTTGGATTCAGAAACCATAAATAGTAGGCATATTTAAATTCATTTAATTGATTTAACATAAAGTGAACTGAAAAAGTACTTTGTTTATCTCCATAGAACATGAAATAGGTGATTCTAAACATTTTAATTGATTTCATGTAGGCTTATTCTGTTGTGAATCCCTTCAGCTAAACTGGTGATTTTCACTGATCAGAGCAGGTTAATTTCTTTTCATTGAGCATGAAAAGAAAACCTTTATAATTATTTCAACCTAGCCTGGAAGATAACTTCCTCTTGCATGCTAATGTGGAATTATTATAAGATGTAAAAAAAAATCATATCAATCATCATGATCATCTATTTGGACTTCCCTTGATGATTACTATTTTTTTTATACAATATTGAAACTCCTTACTTTTTTCAAGTTGTAAAAAAATCTTAAAAATAAGACAAACCATATGGTTTCATGAAATGCAGATGGGTTTGAAAAAGTAGAACCGCATTTCTTTAGACAAAAAAATTGTGACCAAAAAGGGAAAAAGTGACAGTTGTGACATATATCATGTAGATATACATTTTATATAAAAAATCATAACATCATGATCATTTTAGCCCCATAATTTACACAAAGTTTCATTCATTTATTGTTTAAATAGTGTTTGGAAATCATCAATTAGTTCCCTAAAATATAACTTCACACAAAACCTGAAGTTTTTCAGCTCGTAAAAATGCTGTGAAGACTTGTACATTTCCCATCATGAAAAAAATTATAACATATTGCTCCCAATTGTATATATATAGGTTTGTCCTGAATGATTGCTTATTAAATGATTATTCATAAATAAGCAAGAATTTAGGGGCAATGCTCCTTCTGATTGATAAAAATTCATGTTTATTTATTCAGGCTGCCCAGTACAACACGCACTGCCTGTACAACACACAAGTGTCCCGTACGACAAACAAGTGTCCCGTACGACACACAAGTGTCCTGTACGACACACAATTGTCCCGTACGACACATTATTTTGTTTATGATATATTGACAGAAATATTCACCTAATAGCGGTTTCTAACCTAATGAATGTCTTAGTTTGATGGGATTATCATTATCATCAGCCAAATAATGTGATTGAAGAAGTCAAAGTGACATAAAGTAAGAAAGTTTGGCTTCAATTTAGAGATGTCCCGTACGACACATTTTGAATGTCCCGTACGCCACAATGTTCTCGAAAATTATAATTTGCTTTATTTATTCATGAATGTTTATTTTGCTTTCATTTGTAAATGTGTTTGTTCTTGGGTAATTGAGTGTCAATTTGAACTTTATCTGCCCAACTCACAGACTTGAGTACAAACTTGAGGTTTCTAAAAAAGCCACTTTTTCTGCGTCCGTACGACACATTACTATTTTTAATCTGTAATATACAGGATGTGAATTCAAGTCATGTTAAGTCTTGGTTTTTCTTACACTCTGGTAGTAGTTGATGACCACCTATAGTTACTGGAATATTTTTTGTTTTTTCTTGTCAAAAACTGTCAAATGTTCTCTAAATGTCCCGTACGACACGTATGGAATCACCCTGGAGGGAAAAGTATGATTTTGCATACTAATTAAGCATAAATTAGCATAATCACTTAATAGTGATTCGCATGAAAAAAATTACTATACAATTTTGTAGATAATGTCCCAGGCAACACGCGTGCCAATTTTCGGCGCAGTCGCGCGGTCGACGGCCGAGATCTCAGGGGGGGCCTCCCAGGCCCCCCCCCCGGCTGTATGAACTCCCAAAATACCCCGGCCTAGATAGGGTTAAATACATCTACAAGTTCAATTTGGTGGAAATCGGTCCGTGGGGGCCTTAGAGATGGCCTCATGAGTAGCCTACACAATTAGTCCCTGAAAATCAATGTATCATTGGCTTGGTCCTAAATATAATAAATCAGGCCAATAATACATGTACTTCGATCATGGGGCTAATTATGTACTCATGAGGTCATATCTAAGGCCCCATTGACCGATTATCACCAAATTTGGGTTATGGAGGTATCTCAACATGCTCTATAAAAGGATGGTATCCAAAACGCTGAAATATATTTTAAAAAATATTGTTACTCTAGATATGGATATGCATCCTCCCTGAGTGTAGTGTGGTGCTTATCGGGAAACGACCAAAATCACACATAATATTAGACCACACTTTTATGGAATGCCAGTTGTCAACCTATTCACCAATTTAGATTTATTATCCTACTGCCAAATAAGGTTTTCAAAAAATTAATTGTCTTGAAATAGGAAAAATACGACAATACAAAAGTATCATAAATTTAATGAAATAATTGATACATTATAATTGCCCCCAAATACTGAAAAATGTTATGAAAGTCCAGCATTCCATAGAAGTGTGGATTAAATTCTATTTTAATCTAGGGTGAAACTGAGGATTAGTTATCAGAATGCTGCCAATTAGGGATAAGTTATCCTCACTTTTGCTGCATCTGATGGACTAAACTCCTTTTGTTGCTGAGATTTATTCCGGGGATTCGTAACTCTTCGAACTGGGTCACAATGTCAATGCCAGTGTTCTTCTAGTAGGTTTCACCACATTTTCCTCATACATTGATATCTGCAGTGCAATTAACCAGTTGGAGACAGAATGTGGAAATTTGTTGAATAGCATTCAGTCTTCAACAGATTATATTGTCCCCACTTCTTAGCGATCGTCTGTATATGTAATACAGGTGCATCATGAGGTTGTCAATTTAATGAAATAAAAAGAAAGGGAGAGAAGAAATAGTGTTTGGCTGTTAAGTTATAAGCAGCAAGGTATTAAAGCCCCTTTCACAATTGGTGATGCGACTGCTTACAACCGTTGCGATTCTTGGCAACATATATTGTGACCAAATGATCGTACGAGCAATTGTGAAAGCCCCTTAAAGATATGAACTATTAACAATTTGTCCAAAATTCAATAGACATGCATGCTTCAGCTTCGTGTATGCTCTATGCACTCTACATAAAGCTAAAGGTATACAGATTGGAATGGGGGAGGGCTTGGACCACGCCCCCCAAAAAAAGAACAATAAAAACATTGGCACCTAGAGAGTACAGAGAGACCGAACAAACTTTTGATTGATCCACTTTTAAAATATATGTCATTGCAGAAGAGAAAAAACCCAACAAAATAATGGCACGATTTTTGCCGCAATATGTATGAACGTTCCGTGTGCAAAAGGAAGAGCGCATCTTGAAGCGTGCTCATTCTTGCCAACAGTACTATTACGTCACAATGAACAAACCCCGCATCAATGAAAAAAAACAGACGAAATCTAAACTTTGTAAATTTTATTAGTTTTCCATATTTTGAGTTTAGATCATTGTCTAAACTTGACTTAGGAATATGGGCTTGTGAGCTTAATGCAGTGGATTGAGGATCTGTGTATTATAATGAAAATTTCAGCTTTTTTAAAGCATGGTTTTCTGTATTCTTATTTGCCAACTATAGTTTATTATTATCATGCATTTAATATTATAATGGAAATGTCAGCTTGTTAAAGGCATGGGTGAGTAACAATTCTGTACATTGTTTTTATTATTATCATGCCAACTAGTTCATTATTCACATGTTATGTCTTCAATGTAATTTAATATAGTCTTTCATATGTATTTATATAAAGTTTATACATGTTTATTTACAGTTGTAATAGATTTGATAACATAAATATTTGTTCATCTATTTGTCATTAAAGTTTGTATCTTATTTCCTGGAGAAGAAAAAGAGAGGAAAGCAGACCATGAATGCAATCGAGAGAGAGGGAGAAGGAGGTAGAGACGGGCTCGAGGGGGAGGGAAAAGGGAGAGAGAGATGGAGAGGAGAGAAAAGGAATTGAGAGAGGGAGATGGAGGCGCTGTTGGCTTTAGAGGCTGTGGCAAGATGAAAAAGAGAGGACAGCAGAACATGAATGCAATCGAGAGAGAGAGATGAAGAGGAGAGAAAAGGAATTGAGAGAGGGAGATGGAGGCGCTGTTGGCTTTAGAGGCTGTGGCAAGATGAAAAAGAGAGGACAGCAGAACATGAATGCAATTGAGAGGGAGAAGGAGGTAGAGAGGGGCTCGAGGGGGAGCGAAAAGGGAGAGAGAGAGATGGAGAGGAGAGAAAAGGAATTGAGAGAGGGGGAGATGGAGGCGCTGTTGGCTTTAGGGCTGTAGAAAGATGATAACTCAAAATGGCCTGCATTTAAAGAAGTTTGAAGAAAAATTGTTCTGTATAAACTGTACGAACACGGATCGATATGTTTCCTTCTGGGGGGGGGGGGGGGGAGTCAAATATATTGCTATACACATGCGTGGCCAAACGCGTTTAAAGGGGTGGGTTTTTATCAGTTTTGCAAGTAGGCCGCGCGTGCATTCGTTAAAGGGTATTAAAAACACAGATTTTCAAGAAGAGGGTGGTTTTGAAAGACTGGTCAATGGTCAATCGCGGGGTCAATAGGGTATTTTTTTTTTGGGGGGGGGGAGACCAAACGTGTTTCGGATATGTTTTTCTCCAAGCTTTTCCCCGGGGTCATATTCTGGCAACAACTTGTCTAGAGGCCATAATGTGTAAATAAAGCCCTTGAAAAACTTGGTTTGAGGGTTATTTTGCACACAGAAAAACTCATTTAGGGGGTGTTTGGAAAGAATTTGATCACGCATGTGTACAGTAAATGCATTTATCTCCCACCCCCGGGGTTTCCTTATTGATTTGGAGATGGCTTCTATCTGAAGAATACTGATCCGTCTGTGCTAAATCAAGTGAGTTTTAACTGCGACATATTAACATCTACAGAATGAGTAACATTTGGAAAAATGTACAGTTCAATACAAGACGTACGGTGAGTTTTTTCATTGTAACACAATGCGTTAGCATAAGAAATATTAGTCATGTAACTCTTTGTTTGTTCATGTATTGTTTTCTTTATCAAAAAGTCCCCTTGACAGAAAGTAGTTCTAAATATATTTTGAAAAAAATAATATTCCAAAAAGGAAATGTTTATTGTATCTAAAATAAGAATTGTGAGAAGATAAATCAAGATGATTAAAGACTCTCTACATCTAGATCACTCTATCATCAACCCGTATACACAACAGGCACAGGGAAAGACCAATCTATGTACTGCGCTCATCCAGGTAATAAGAGTAGCACTGGCATTTTTTTTTTTTTTTTGGTGGGGGGGCAAGACGTCATAAAAGAGATTGGCGACCCGTCGGGTTTTACGGAGATTAATAAATTAGGCCTCTTTTCTAGTTTCCTGTATACTTCATTGTCTTCTCCTCTCGCGCACATTTTGGACGTAATTAATGTGATACAGAGGAAGATGATTTTGTCTCATAGTTGTTGGGTCAACGCTCAATAAGGCCATCTGCTCTCTTTTGTTGGCCACTCATTCTCATGTTTTCACAATGTTTTACTTTTGTACCTTATGTATGTTTTTTTTTCATGTTTTTATTGAGAGTGTAAATAAATGGAATTGAAATTGAATTGAAGAGAGCAGAGGATGTCTAGGGAGACGTCAGCTGAGTCGCTCCACGTTTGTGAGTATAAGACTCATTTTAAACGGGTTGTCTCGTTTTTCTTTTCCAGGCCGTTTTTTAAAATCGATTATTGTAATATTTTTTTTTTATTCTATGTATTTATTTTTTACCGAAAAGCAATGCCATTTGCTCTTAACGAGTACGCGGTTACAATAGATGTTTATCGTTTCAGCATGCATACCGAATCCTTGTCCATATTCAAGCTCATGTGAGGAAACATTTGCTGATTTCGATTGTAACTATACTGCACTCTACGTCGCAAAACGGTGTGAAAAACAATATCTGCATTTTGGTATTAATAAGGAATAATTAGTTTAAAACATGAGTATAGGCCTATACTGTTTCTTATTCTCAACATTGCGTTTGTTTCTAAGTAGGAAAAGTGAAAGAAAATGCAAAAACAAAGTAAAGTATTACACAATGCCAATTTAAAAACTAAGTACATGTAGAATAACAATTATTACAATAATCGATGATGAAAATGGGCCTTTAGGAGGCGCGATAGCTCAGTCGGCATAGCGGGGATTCGTATTCCGGTGACCCGGGTTCGATTCAAACTTGGTGTGCTAGTGCCCTTTGGTAATGCATTAATCCTCAGTAACAGGTCCTTCTGAGAGAACCTTAAGCCGTCGATCCTCTGGTTGCTTGCTTACAAGCATTGATGCTTTCTTAGCAATCAGGTAAAAAAATATCACCAAAAAAAAAATCAAATTTACAAAGCGAACCGGATTTCAAACAAACTTAAATGTCCAAGTGTGCAGGATAGGATAACTCCACAACCGTAAATCGTTTTTTAACCAAGCTTGTATGGTAGCTGGACTTGGGGCACCTGCATGTTATGCTGCAGTCTGAGGTCATATGGTAAGATCAAGGGTCATTTTCAGGTCAAAGTTAAAGTTTACATGCAAGACTCTCTTATGACAACTAACTCTGCAACCGTAAGTCACTTTTCAACCAAACTTGGATGTTAGATGGATTTGGGGTACCTGCATGTTATGCTGCAGTCAGAGGTCACATTGTAAGGTCGAAGGTCATTTTCAGGTCAACATTAAAGTTAACATGCAAGACTATCTTATGACACCTAACTCTGCTACCGTAAGTCACTTTTCAACCAAACTTGGATGGTAGATGGATTTGGGGAACCTACATGTTATGCTGCAGTCGCAGGTAACACGTTATGGTCAAAGGTCGTTTTCAAGTCAACGTTGACATTAACATGCAAGACTCTCTTTCTCCGCAACCATAAGTCACTTTTCAACCACATTTGATGGTAGATGGACTTGGGGAACCAGCATGCTAGGGTCATTGTTGCCATGATAATTGAATTTTTTGGTCAAATTTCTGTGTGAGCTCTATACAGTGCGTATCAAAAAAAGTTTACACTTTGAAAAAACCCTGGGAATTTAAAAATATACGTGTGGGTAATATTTTCACATATAATCTTGGGTTTGGGTCTCATCTATCCAATGAAAGTAAAAGTTTTGACAGAATGTTACACTTGAGTGAGCACTGTCCATTTTTGTAAAGCTCGCAGAAATCTGTTTGCGCTGAAATGCTCGTTTTCACGCTGTGTCAAGGGGAAAGGGCGAAATCAAACTTACCCTGCGAAACATTTCTCATACATTTCCCATTGCACTTTTTGTCAATTGTAATAAATGGATACATTCAAGCATTTTGTAACAATTTTGCCCCCAAATTGAAATTTCAACACTAAGTAAGCACAACCTTTACCTACCCTTTTTGTGCCAGCTGAATCTTAGGACATAACTAAGTCTGAACAAAAGTTTATATCAGACTTCTCCAGCATTTTTTCACTAAGTTTTTATCATTTAAAGGGGGTTTACATTTCATTTTTCATGTAATACTTGTTTTTCCACACTTTTCCAAGCTTGACAATGATTAACAAAAGGAAAATCAAGCTTAAGCCATTTCATGAAAATCATGGCTCAGTGTAAAGTGAATATCGTCACGATGGCCTTGGTGTGCGGGGGAGTGGGGTAGGGCGCAATGCACTCTTCGAAGTGTTTTGGGCGAGGAAACAAGTTAAAAAGGTAAAAGATATCTTCAAATCAATTTTACTAGCTAAATTCAACGTGTTCTTCATGATTAAAATCTACTTTTATTCACAAAACTATTTCAAAGTTCTGCGCAAATCATTTTTCACTAACTTTTCAAAAGTAAGCGGTGCTCACTCAAGCGGAAATATTTTTCGACAGTTACATCGTCATTTGCTTAAATGGATCTGTACCAATGTTAAAATGTCTAAAATTCTTCAGGATATAACAAATGTATAATTTTACAGGATTTTTTCCAAGTGTAAACTTTTTTTGATACGCACTGTATATCGCATTGACGGATGACGGTGTGTTCGGGGGATACATGTGCTCGGCTGCCCGACCCACCAAGCATCTGTAGTTGTTATATTGTGTGCTGGCTTGGTAATGAAATTCCACTAGAGGAAACGGGAGTGGTCGGTGTTTTATGTTCCGAAGGTATGTACGTGTAGCATATTCATTGTCCACTCAAAACGACACTACACTCAAGTAGGTGCTGCCTTTAGGCACTCTATGCACAACAATCCTGGTATTTCATTCTGGACCATCACTTGAAAAAAAGATAATGTGAGAATGTTCCGATCAAGTTTCCCTTCAAAGCGTTCTTTTGATTTTACATCACATGCTCGGATGGTAAACAGACTAGTTCGTATACTCAGACAAAGACTCGAGTTCTGAAGAGTCGAATTCAATAAAATAAAAACAAATAAAGGAGACAGAGAAATATGGGTGGTATATGTTGTAGTTGTGTTCTTTTTTCAGTTTAAAAGCAAATAGAAATGACTTCTTGATAGTGAAGAAGATAAGAAAATGTATACTGATCAATTTTAAAACATCCCTTTTCAGGTGGGATACTCATACACATTCGTGCGATTTCATTCACAGATTATGAGTGTACCAGTCCAGGAATTCACCCTGTCCTTGAGAATGGTGACGTCACAGATCACAGCATCCAGAGAGGAGCAGACTTACAAGTCGGCCACTGCAAGATTACACGGACCACAGTGCTGGCAACCTTTAATTCATGATAAAGTGCAGTGGTTACAGATCGACTGATAAACACGTACCCTCCTCATTACTGGTCTCTCCATGCAGGGAATGGCTGATGAAGATTATTTCGTCACAGCTTTTACTTTGAAATACTCCCTCATTGGCACAATATTGAAAGTTTCTAAAGATGAACTTGAACAAATTAAGATGATGCATTTATCTTTCTGCTCTTGTTTCTTTGTGATATTGAGATGGAATACAGCAGATGCTATTATTGATACTCCTTCAATGAAGATTGAAAAAAGCAATCAGCACTCAATGCCAAGCTCAAAACAATAAATTTGCATGGGTGGTTGTATTTATTATTTCCATTATTGAGAATAACTACCGGTTTCATACAAGTATCGGTACAGTGTATTCTCAATTTGAGTCTGGCGACTGCCACTGTAGTTACTGTTCTATATAGTTGGCTACGACGTAGTTGGGTTACACTGTTGTGGAATCCAATAGAATCACATAGAAGTGCCATTCTCTCAATCCTCTTTCTCCTTGTTGTTTCCCATTATTTTCCAGGTAACGCTGATGGCCCCTGTTACGGTACATTTTGGTAAATTGCACATTTAGGTAAATTACTAAAATGTGGGAAGAGTGTTGAGAATCTTTGTGTCTATGTTTCTAACAACACCGGTTTGACATCAGAGCATTTATTTAGTGTTTGCTTGATCAGGCAATCAAGGTGATCGCTGCAGAGGTAAGTAACCTTGAACATATTGAAATAGAATTCATTAAACACGGCACACTCATTGAATTGCTTCAAATGTCCCCCCCCCCTCTTGTCATAAATTGACAGAACGAGGAAACGTTACACTGCAAAAGCACCGGTGTTGATTTAACACCAGCCCAGAATCTATTTATGTCCACACCAGAGAAGTGTAAAACTACACCATTTTACTTTCGGTCTAACACCAAATAGGTGTTTATACAACACCAATTAGTATTAGAACAGCATGGGTTTGATTCCAAACTGGTGTTGTTTCAATACTTCTCTGGTGTGGACATAATAGATTCCGAGCTGGTGTTAAATCAACACCTGAGTTTTTGCAGTATCAAAATCACAAAAAACATGCTATGAACACAAGAATATCGAGTTGTATATAGATGCTTTTATTTCCCAATGTATAATAGCAGTTTATCAACGAGATACAGAGGTCAAGTTTTTCAAAGATTACAGTACATCAATCAATCACTAAAACGTACGACGTTGAAGCTTACATGATTGTTTTTGCCTCTCTATTCTCAAGATGTGGGTTTATGATCAAATTTCCAAATCTTGAAAAAGATTTATGTTATACATTCAGTCTTTCAAATTCAAATTTTATTTCCACAATTAAAAATATACGTATGTACAAATCATTGACATTAAAAGATATATTACACGTGGAGGGGTCAAAGAAAGCATAACTGCTTGTTTAAATTGGCCCCTAAAGTATAGAATAAATCATATTAATACATGTAAAGTAGACAAACAATATAATCATAACATAATAACAAATACGTCTAAGAGAAGGGGGGGGGGGGGGGGGGTGAAAACAAATCATTACAATAAATGGAAAGCCGTGTTTAAAAGTGTTTTGTTTCGAAGACATGCACGTTTAAATTGATTTAAAGATTTTGATAATTTAACAGAATTCGGTAATGAGTTCCAAAAGAGTGGTCCAAAATAAAAAAAAACAGATCGTCTAGTTAAAGCTATGCGTGGCAAAGGAGGGTGATAACTGTTACAATTTCTAGTTTGATATGAGTGATATAAATTATTCATTTTAAAATAATCTTGAAGAGACTTAGGTAACATATGGTTGTGGCATTGGTACATGAATAAACAGGTCTGTAATGATATGATATTCTGAATCGTTTGAAAAGAGGTGCACTTTCAGAGAGGTAATTGGAATGAGTTATTAGACGGATTGCTCGTTTTTGTAAAGTAAAAATTTTCTGTATATTTCTTTTAGTTGTAAATCCCCATGCAACCACTCCATAGTTAATGGTAGATGTGATAAAAACATGATATAACATTTTTAGAACTGAACTTGGCAAAAAATTAAGTTTAGCTATTACCCCAATCCTTTTAGCAATCTTATTACAGACCTGTTTAATATGAAAGTTCCAAGATAAATTGTCATCCAAATAAATACCTAAAAATTTTACATTGTGAAGTTGAGTAATTTCAAAGCTATTATAGTATAATTTTAAGTTGTCTATCTTATGGCTGCATGTGCTAAACAACATATAATTGGTTTTTGAAGTATTCACAATTAGATTATTGACTGACATCCACTCAGTGATTTTTTAAGCTGTAAATTCATATCTCTGAACAGAATATCAATATTACTACCATACATAGAAACACACGTGTCATCAGCAAATAGCAAAAAATTTAGCATATTTGAACATTGGGGTAAATCATTCATAAATAACAGAAAAAGGAGTGGGCTGAGGACTGAACCCTGGGGCACTCCATATCTCACTGTCCTGGAGCTTGACTCACATTTGTTAAATATAGTAATTTGTTCTCGATCGGTTAAATAATCTGTGATCCATTTGAGTGGCAAGCCCCTTATTCCGTGGTAATCTATTTTTTTAACAAAATAGAGTGGTCAATAACATCAAAGGCTTTAGAGAGATCAATAAATATTGCTAGAGTATGTTCTTTGTTATTAATAGAGTTGTGTATCTTATGTGTAAGCTCCAAGACAGCTGAAGATGTGGAGTGCCCCTTCCTGAATCCATACTGGTTGTTAAATATTATATCATTTTCATCAATAAAACTAATAATCCTGTTATACACACATCTCTCAAGTATTTTAGCAAATATATTTAGTACAGATATTGGACGATAATTGTTCATATTTTCTCGACTTCCACTTTTGTGTATAGGAGTGACCTTAGCAATCTTCAAATATTTGGGAACAGTACCTGTTGATATGCTTAAGTTAAAAATATTATATAATGGAATGCATATCAATGAGATTGTTTTTTTAATACTCTAACAACTATTGAATCCATAGCAGGACTAGAGTCGTTTGGCATATCTTTCACCATTTCATAAATTTCTTTCCATTTTATGGTCTAATCACTTTGTTGTTGACTTTGTTTGATCCTAAATGACTACTACACAAATATTCCTACTCCTTTAGCATCATAATTACAATAAGAATAATACATGGTACAATCTTAAACTACTTCAAACACAAGTCAAACGAATCGTAAAAAAATTAAAAAAAAAGTAATCAGATATAAGCGTCTGACTCAACTTAAACTCATGTTACATATCCCAATATTACATATATTGAAAAGATTCTCAAATTAATTTATATGTACTTGTAAACAATATGGATAGTCTTGATATGTAATTATTATTAATATTTGTATACAGCTTTTACAGAAAATACCATTGAACAATCGTCGCAGAAGCTTTATCAACATAATAATAATTTTATATACGTAATGTAATGCATGGTCAATGCATAAGAGATAATATCAAATGCAGTACACATTTCTACATAGCTTGTCTCTACAACTTCTCGAAGCATATATACACAACAAAAAAGTAAGTCCCCCCTAAATCAAATTGCTGTAACTTTTGAACGGAATTATTTTGAGATATGATATTTCGTAGGTGGATTTCTACACTCATTAGGCAACTCCTTGGGAAATATGAAATTGATCGGTTGGGTCATGCATGAATAATCAAAGATTGAATTAAAAATGACCATTTTTGAAAGTCACAAGAGTCGTGTTTCAGATTGTGCAAATACAATGTTGGACAAAAGTTGTTTTATAGTGAATTTTATGGTGGTATACTGTTTACTATCCGTCATTTAGCCACTCCACACACAATTTTGATACCGTATGTTCATGGTTGAGTGAGCGCATTGTATTGCAGGGGCCGCGGAAGCGGGGGGAGGGGGTTCAGCCCCCCACTTTTTTTTAAAAAGCATGTACAAAAATGTAAAAATGACCATACGATTGTGATTTTTTGCATGGTCAGCCCCCACCCTCCCACTTTTGGCTCAGCTACCCCCCACCTCCCCTCCCACTTTGAAAACCGTTCTGTGGCCCCTGTATTTTGACGTATCATCATAGGGGGTTATGGTAGTATCCTTTACAACTTGCTATAGAACATGTTAAAATTTGAAAATGTTGGTGGCTCCCCCGATTATAGGCCCCTCCCCCATTTTAAAATTCTGGGTCCACCACTAATTTGCCTATAAATTAAACTGGTCATGAAAAATTGTTACGAAAAGAATACATTTATGCCGTATAAAGAGTATTCATTCCCAAGTTTTCGAACGTGCTCGATCAACCATAAAAATGTTTTAAGTTCGAAAAGTGCGTGGTGATAGAAATGATGGATGATAAAACAAAAATATGTGAAACCGAATTTGCCCTCAATATGCACTTTATGACCCTTTAAAATGAGTCTGTGACATTGAAAATACAAATTTTCCCACTTTGATGCGTGCTCACTCATCCATGAATAAACATATCGATTTCATTTTTGCACAGAATTCTGCCCATAGGCTAATAAACATTACTGCCAAATGACATTGCTAAAGACAGCCTTGAAAAAAAGTTCCACCATATTGAATGAGGGTTTACTTATTCTTAAACATATGCACTCATAATGTACACAAGTCTATGAGAGAAGAAGTCAAAATTTTCACAAATATGAAATGAGGGTTTGTTTCATGGACGGTTTTTGCTACTTCTGCCAACAGTTTTTTCATGAAACTTCGCACATGGCTTCAGAGTAACACTATCCAAAAGGCGCGCACACCAAAATAACCATTCAACACGGCACAGAGTGGGGCCAAGGCTTTGAACTTTCTTCTCATTTGCATAATTTTCGAATATTATGTGCTCACTGATGCATTTAACATCGGGATTTTCATAAAAATCAAATCAAATGAACTATGCAAGGTTTTTAACAGATATCCATAGTTACGAATTGCATTTTTTCCAATAACGTAAAAAAGAGAGCATCACATTCCACATGTTCATTCAAGCGTGAATGTTTAGTTAAACGCCTTTGAATCATTGAAGCATGTTAAATGGTCGTGAACATAACGAAAAAGTTGAGAAAAGATCATTTTCAGTTACCAAAATGAAACAATACTTGTCTATGATATATGAAAATCGTATTTTTTGTTTTCAATAAATGTTCATTGAACCGTGAAACGATGAATATTGTTGACGATACTCTTCCCAAAAATAACTGTCATCATATTCTTTCATTCTTAGTGATATATATGTGTAAAAAATCCAATTATTGCAAATTTGGACTCGTGTTTATTCAACCATGAAATTTAGCAAAATTTTTTTTTTGTATTTTAGAAAGTACCTTTCACAAGCCTTCTGACTATTTTCATGATGAGAATGTGGAATTAGTTCCAGTAAATGGAATCAAAGTCATGATAGTTGGCTTGTGACTTTTGAAAAGTGAAATTTTTGCCTTTTGACGGTGCTCACTGAAGCATGACGTAAAATACGTCCATAACATTTACTCAGAGGGTAGCCTATAAAATTACCTACACGCTCATGTAAAAATATATCAATAATTCGAAATGGTTCGGAAATTATTGATGTTTGTTCAAGGGGGGACTTACTTTTTTTTGTTGTGTATATAAAAATACCAATATTATGTTCACAAGTAATTTTGGATACGCAGCTGTATTTGATTTTGATTGTCGATCGACTGTCAATCTCCCTTTTTCCCCAAATATTAATATACCTATGCGGTACATTTCATGAAAACAAGGATAACCATAAAACACATTACGGTATACTTTTTTAATATGAGGTATGAATAATAGAGAGCAAACAAATTGCGTGCGTCATCCTTTGTTTTGGAAATCCCCTCATTGTTTCTTTTGTCAGCTATTCTAGTTCATACTCTATGAACGTTGTGTGTCTTGTGTAGATGGTACAGAATAAAGACGCGTCTAGTGGATGTATATTTCTATGAAATGTTTTCATCACGTTCAAAATGATTTTTTTCTTGTCTTGTTGATATAAAATGACTCAGCAAATGTGGAATTACCTGAAGTTGAAAGGAAATATTTTTTGCTTATATCTTTCTGATAGGCTACCACCTAAGTCATAAGAATATTTTATTTGACATTGAAAACATGAATAACCAAGAGTGTGTGATAACTATTTACAAAAGCAGCATCGAAATATTTACAAAGAAACAATATAATTGTTTTTTCTAAGGTTTGTATGCTCGCTTATAATTTGAGTCAAGTTCAATTTCTAGTTTTATTTTTCATTTCCATTATCAACATCATAGGCAAATACTAATCAAACATACGTTATAAATATAAACAAATACAAATGAAATATGATAACAATGATTACGAATCAATTACAAGTTCCTAAATATTTGTAAAATAGTTTTAACAGAATCTGATATGGAAATGAGTCACATTGTGAAACGTTACCAAAAACTTTTACACGTTATAGATGGCCTTCAAATAAAAATTTAATCGAATGATAAATGAAATTGTAGTTAGGTCAAATGAATCAGATGATATGACTATAACATTAATGAACATAAATTATCAACCAGGTGGTACCTTTTAAAAAATAAACGACAACTTGAAACTTGCAATCCGAACTGAGAATACTGGACATGTTGGAGTTGGTTGTAACATAGGTCGATCGACGTTTAACATCTCAGTAAAATGCTAATAAGGATTACACAAAATAGGATATGTAAACAATAAAATGAAACAAACGAGATTATAAACACCGAACAAATATATTTCAGTAAATCTGCAAATATCGTAGACTTGAAATTAGTAAATCTTTCATTCATACTACCTTACCAAATGACCAGAATTTGATTAAATATCACTACTGTTGTACACACTCACGAACAGAAATAATAAAAAAAAAGTTTTCATATAATGCATTCTTGCAGGACTTCAGGGCCTACATTATGACAAATGACTTTCACAAATCAAAGACAAATGACTATAACAAAGACAAATCATTTGAAATAATGCAACATAAATGGTATTTATAGGGTCTAGAAATTGGTAAGTCAGATTCTGGGATAATAATGCTATACAGATTTCTTAGATTCAGAAAGAGCTACCTAAATTACGAGCTCTGTATCTACTTTAGGATCGACTAAGCTAACATGTCTTAGTGTTGTAAAATATGTATTCAGCTTCATTTCTTAATCCAACGGTGTTGAAGTTTCTTAACCTGTTCACTATGTCGGACGCGCTTTCTCCAGTCTTGAAGCATCTCTTTAAGACCTGCATTTTTTCTTGTTAACTTTAGCATTGTCTTATATCGTAACCTGTATTACAAGTAGTACAAACCACTGATTTCGTTTTTACTATCATTATTCCTCTTTTCATGTTAACGCATTGTTGAACTACGTGTATTTTTGGCCCCCCTCACAAGCCCTCTGCTTTTTAGGGGCTCACATTTAATGGGTAAATGCTTAATTGAATAATATATATGAATATATATATATATATATATATATATATATATATATATATATATATATTTTTATATATATATATATGTTATATATGTGTGTTTACACACATGAAGGTGGAGTAAATGAAATGAATGAATGTGTAATTCTAACATTGAATGTACAAATTATTCTCTGCATAATTAGAGTTTCCCAGATGGAGATTATGTCTGCTAAGGTTAACGATTTTTTGCACAGAAAATATCATTACTCATCATCATATTAAATATCATTTATAATTGCAGCTACAAAATAATTCATTCACAACCTTTTGCCAATCACAAGCGAATGTATAATTAAAGCTACTTGTTGCTATAACACTTTATAAAATAAGTCATGAACATCGACGTACCACCAGCAAGAACCCTCTCTATACACGTACATTGTGTATCTATCATTTGGTAATTCAAATATGTATTTTCTTTCAATCCGAAAGTCACATATTTCTAAATACTTGAAGAATGGTGTCTTTTTAATAAAGGAATATACTTAAGTGCCCAAAGTAAAATTAACTATAAAATAAAGTCCATTAGACCTTGTAAGAGCAAGATCGTTTAATTATGACATTACTGTCATGCACATTTTAGAAAGCTAAAAAGACGCGCCCTGTATGCTTTAAGTACAGAGTTAGCATAACTTTCATTTTACTGGAAAAGATCACCAAAGGCGCTCCTTTAACAGTCTTAAAAATGCGTACCTGACATGCAGTAATGAAACAAGCTGAATTAAAGTGTTTACAAAACTTTTCCCTCCAGTTCCTACTTTAGAAGACATGGAAGATTCGTAGAAAATTATTTGAGCCTATGAGGATCGACTACACTCCAACATGTCTAAGTGTTGTGAAATATGAATTCAGCTACATTTCTTAACCCAACGGTCTCTAAAGCAAGTTGAAGCTTCTTAACCTGTTCACTAGGTCGGACGCGTTTTCTCCAGTCGTGAAGCATCTCTTTAAGACCTGCATTCGAGACAATACTTGCGGAAGAGTCTGCTCTGGAAAGATACTTGCTGACCATCGAGTGGGAGAAACCTAGCTGGTAACCAAGCTCACTTGCATTCTTTATTCCAGAGACTAAACCAGTCAACACCTGTATCACGTCGTTCGAAACGAACCTCAATCGGCCTCTTCTGAATGTGGATTAAACGAAGTGCAGTCTGAGTTCAGTCAAGTTAGAGTAGACGCTTCAAATTACTAATTTCATTGGAAAATACTTTAAATTCAAGGTAAATTTTCACATAACTATCAAAGATCTTGATCTGATACGTTCAGTTCAATTTCTCAAACCAACGCAAAAAGCCAACACGCTGAGAATTGTCAACATATGATATATAGGCACATATGGGACTGTGTTTTTTTATTGTTTGGCGAAATACATAAATAACCAGCAGCAGCAATAAAATTCTTAATTTGCTAATTGGTAAGCAATAAACGCATTTACTACCAGAAGCATTTTGTACAAAATTATGTTTTGTTTATTGGTGGTTATTTCCTTGAATTTGTGCAAATTCTTTCTCGTCACCACAACTGGAGTTTATTTTTGATCCACACAATCTGCATCGTTATGTAAAAATTTGGAGCTACTATGTAATTGAAATGCGGACAAAATTCACCTTCCGATTTTATTAAGAAAAAAGTAATCATAAAATCAATGGTACAAAATACCAATCCATGATTTCATGGAATCTGTTCATACTCTTTTTCATCAACTTGGCATTTTGTACCGAAATTATTTTGCATATATTTTCCATCTAATAAGAAAGGAAAAGAAACACGTAGGTGATCATACAATTGCATTTGTGAAATTTCATGTTTTTTTAATTTTGAAGAACATATTTTTGCAGAGATATTGATAAAAAAGAACAAAACATTCTTAACTGCTAAAAGACGATTCATTGATCGCCCTTTTCCCCAAATTGTCGCATTCTAACTTTTTTTCTGATAAATTTGTAAAATTCTAATCTCATATGTGTTAAAAGATTTACATTCTCTTACCTTTGTGTTTTTTCGTAATCAGGTTCCACTGTTAAAGAAAAAAGAAAGCCAACATAGTTCTTCTGGATTCAAGTACTCCACAAGCTTATAAATGCACCATAAAATATTAATTTGTCTTAATTGAATGATATGTTCCAAAGTTGATTTCATTATGGATTTTTTTTTTGTCAAGTCAAGAACATGATGCCTGATACATCATTGGCATTCCTTTTGACGTGATATCATGCAAATAGGATGGAAATCAATATGATTGTTTCAGTACTCTTATATTTAAAGTGCAATTAGCAAAATTTCTTTCTTCCGATTACCTACATAATACTATATATATATATATATATATATATATATATATATATATATATATATATATGTCCATAAATATATAGATAAATGCATGTATTATACACACACATATATAAACAATATGAATATAATTTTGGAAGTCTGACTTGAGGTTTTAGTAAATATTAATGTGTGATTGATACCAATAAATAGATCATTTCATTCTCTTTAAAATGATAATCTACATAAGATGATAATGGTTTACATGGAAGTGCAGTGCCTTGGTTTCGATGGTTTTTATATCTTGAAAAATTAACCGTCTTCATTCATTCATTCATTCATTCATTTTTTTTCACATACCTTCTTTATGGATATTAATTTCTTGTTCTGCAAGTGTGACCACGCCTTGCTCAATGGAAACACGAACAATCTTATCATGGGTTGAGGACGGTAGATTGATGTTGATAGTATTACAACCTCCAGATAGTAGGGAATACGCATGAACCTTTATATATAGTAAAGAGATTGACAATGGAATCTGATAATTGACATGAACTGCTTTTAATACAAGAAATTGTTTACAATCATCATTTTATCTTTGTCGAACATTTTTGGCTCGTGATTTTTTTCTGCATCATTCTGTAGAGACCACATTATTTATTTTCCTTAAGCAATTGATCAAGTTTCTAGAAGATAATAGTGATTATTAACAAGCCATTCTAGGGTAGATAGTAAGAACACTTTCTTAGTAATAATAGATGGGATTTATAGCACCAAATCCACTCTGCGGCAGAGTGCTCAACGCGCCTATTAAAGTTAGGCGCTAAGCGCTTAGTAGATTTGCTTCACAGTAATATAATGTAAACCTAGATATGCTACATGATATCAAAGAGGGGTGACAGAAAAGTTCTTCAGATGCTTACAGTTTCCTGGGTCTTCTCTGAGCCAGTTAGACATGAAATATTGATGTCATCTTCAGCAGATTCCAGATTAAATTTGATAACAGTCGTGACTTCATAGAATGGTTCCAACAATCTGCAATTGTGTCCTCTTACACCCTGGAAATAAACGTTCTTAAAAATCTAGATATCACGTGTGATTCACTGTTTGGATAAAATTTATGCATTTTCTTTATTGATTGATTCTTTATCAATGATTATTATTGTATAATCAATAAAGAAACTTAATCAATAAAAAAAACCAAGTGCACATCTAGCTACCAATAATGCATATAGCATTTCCATTTATTTGAAAGCAGGATAAAAGAGAGCATTGTAGATTAAACGCCTTGCTCACGGGCATAGGTGCCGCGGCCGGGGATCGAACTCCGGACTTTCCATGTATAGCCAGGCGCCTTAGACCACTCGGCCCGGCACCTCCACAGGCAAACACAGGCAAACACAACCCTCTCTCTCACACACACGCACACACACACACCTATACAACACACACCCGCACACACACACACACACACACATATAATTACTGCTTCACGATCAAATTTTCATGTACTTGAGAGCAACTCTTAAAGATGCGACAAGTTTTGCTACTTTTATATGTTTAAAACACGTAAAAGGTCAGATTTTGCTATTGTAATTTTCCATGCATTTAATGCAACTCCTGATAATCAACGTAGGGTCTGTACATACTGTAGTATTGCAGGGATGCGCTATATACATTCGAAGATTGGGATGCTGGAAGTTGGTCATGAACATAGGCTGTGATACTTCACAGATGAGCTGAACTCCGTGAATATCGTTTGAAGAGAGAGCAAAGTATTGAAGATGACGTGTCGAGAAGGTAACCCTGTCTTCTGAGATCTCAAAACCCTTCGACGATTCAGGAAGCAAAGTCCTGTAACCAAATTCTCCTAGAATATTTAACGATAGACGAGAAAATACTTGGCGTTCAAGCCAGTGTACTGTGTTGGAAAAAACATTAACTAATACAGTTATTATATTTACCTCATACATTATTTTAAGTTGCTTTACATTTCATCATCTATTTTGGCGTATCGGGTGTACAAAAAAGAGAAAATGCGGCTAAATATACATTTGAAAAATTACATATCAACGCCACGAAGCCCACAAAGCACACAAGAGAACCAAATTCATATTACATATACTATTTCCTATATTACCTGGTTCTATTTTGCTATAAAGCTTCACACGCAAGTCTTGCTTCTTCTGCTGGTATTGATCTGGAGCAATGTAGTGTGGAAGCACTATAGTGGCAGGTTTGAGAAGATGATGGTTGAAGGAACATCGGATGGGTGGTGTTACAAGAACCTCCTCAGGATCCAGAGGAAACTTAGATGGACTTCGACTGAGGATAGTGAGAGTAACAAGTGATTTCATTCCTTTGGGGATCGCTCCTGAAGGGATGGATACCCTAATATCAGGTTCGTCTATCCTCAGCTCTCCTCCCTCGTGATCAATGAGGCCATGTGTGAACAGATCTAAGAAACCACGGTGATGTGGCATTGCTGTCATTGGAAAGTAAAAATAAATCCGATCAGGAAATAATAATGAATATAATAATAATGGACATTTGTATAATGCCATCTATCTAGAAACAATCTATTCCAAGACGCAATGTTATTATTACTATTACCCCGGCTTTAGCTCGAGCTGCCTTTCAGCGCTCGTGCATTCAAGGAATTAATCCTGGCAGGTACCCATTCACCTCACCTGGGTTGGGTGCAGCACAGTGTGGTTAAACTTCTTGCTGAGGGAAAACACGCTATGGCTGGGATTCGAACCCACGACCCTCTGTTTGAAAGGCGAGAGTCATAACCACGACACGCCCACTATAGAAATAGATTTTTTTTTAAAGATAGTTCAGTGTGTTTTTTATTCAATAATAAAAAAGATTTGGCTCGAAAAGATCTTTCATTGTGTCTCCTTTTATTTGATTATTTATTATTTCAATTTATTTAATTATTAAATCTATGTATAAAAAAAGAAAGTGAGATGTGGCTAGGATAAGACGAAACATTGTGTCTCCTTTGTTTTATTGCACAAATAGAAGCATCATATACCTTCGGCAAAATTATTAACTTTGAAATATAAGAAATAATAGGAAGAAAGCCACATGTTCGTTTGGCCTTCGAGGTTTATTGTTAGATTTATTGTACAAGGATGGATACTACATAATACCAGGAGTTGTGAAAATCTTCACTTCCTACAGCTCTCCTTTAAGGACAAGTCCACCCCAACAAAACCTAGATTTGAATAAAGAGAGAAAAATTCAACAAGCATAACACTGAAAATTTCATCAAAATCGGATGTAAAATAATAAAGTTATGGCAGTTTTAAGTTTTGCTTATTTTCAACAAAGTAGTTATACGAACGAGCCAGTTACATCCAAAATGAGAGAGTTGATGACATCACTCACTATTTCTTTTGTATTTTATTATATGAAATATTTTTATTTTCTCGTATTGTCATGTGAAATTAAATTCCATTCCTCCCTGAACACGTGGAATTCCATTATTTTAACATTTTGTGCTTCAGGCAAGGAGGTCCTAATCGTCAAATTCGTAAAAATTGAAATATTGTATAATTCAAACAATAAAAAAACAAAAAAAAAATAGTGAGTGACATCATCGACTCTCTCATTTGGATGTAACTGGCTCGTTCATATAACTATTTTGTTGAAAATAAGCGAAATTTTGAAATGTCATAACTTTCTTATTTTACGTCCGATTTTGATGAAATGTTCAGCATTGTGCTTGTCTGATTTTGGTCTCACCTGCATAGTAGAGTGAGACTAAAGGCGCCGCTTTTCCGACGGCGCACAGTGGGCCAGGAGAGAGCAAAAGTGCGCCAAAACTGTTTTTTGGTCATGAAACATTTTTTTTCATGTTCTAAGAAAAGATAAGAACCTGTAGGATGTCTCCATACAGTATTTCTCCATGAAATTGATTATTAGATGCCCATTTACTCAATATTACCGGAAAATGACCCTTTACGGCTACCGCATATAACAATGACACGTTTTAAATATTTCACTGTTTTAACAAAACGGATTGTTTAATTTATTTTTAATTCACGGTACTCATTGATAAATGATTGTTTTAAGTTATAGAAAATTTTCAAGATAAAATGATATCCCTTCAGAGGTAATTTTGGACGAAACCATTTGACAATGGGGGGTTTTAGCATTTTTTTTTTCATGAGCATTTCTTTTACAAATTGCTGTCGATTGCTGCGCTGTAAATACCATGACGGTCTTTGTTATAGCTCATGCTTTACAATGATACCAAATTTAGCTGCATTTACGTTTATTTTCTGGAGATATAACCAATTTTCCAACCACATGTTCGCCGTATTTATCACAAAAATCGTTCCAAGTTAGTGTCCCATTATGCGCGTGCCGAACGTTGCGGGTGACATTAAACAAACTCCCCGCTCCCTCCGGGACCGTATCTGTGAAACTCACCGTCGCGTGGTGGGAGAGAGGGGGGGGGGGGGATGTCTGGCTCAAGTGTCTGGTTCTTTTGACTGGTATCTTCCTGAAATAATTTCGTTAAACATGCGTAAAAAACAAGCTTCCATTTCCACTTCCACTAACTATATAATAATACTAGTAAAACATTTTCATTTTAATGTCAAACTGTTCCATCCCGTGTTGCATATCTGATATGCTGTCATTCTGAGAAGATAAATTCAATTCCCGTAAAGATTATTAATCTGTTTTGTTGTTCATAAACCAAGTAAGGGCTACTGTATATCGCTATAACACACATGACTAGGGATGTGATTGGTCTCACTCAGTTTTCTGCCAAAATATGAAAATGTGTAAAGGACATATACGTGGGATCTATACATGTATAAGTTGCATTATCATTATTAGTATTTATCCCCCCCCCAAAAAAAAAAAAATGAAGGGTTTGTAACTTCACATACACGTATGAATTCGTTTATATCTTGGCTCATTCTAAATTTGCTATAGATTATTGTTAAAATCAATCAAGAAGGAAGTGCATATTATCATTTCAAGGATTGTTTGGTTTATGACTCTTATTGACTTTATATGTATTCCACAGACTAACTAGTGACATTGTGATTAGTAGCAAATTTTTAAAGTACAACAAGCACAGCCTCTTCCCCCTGATGTTCAAAGTATGCTAAAAGATCCTCTCACCAAAGACATAATGGTTGGTGAGATAGCAGAGAAAGACTCTGTTTCGGAATAACTTTGTATACGCCGTTCTTGGTAAATTAGGAAGGCCTTGTAGGGCCTTTTACGGTATACAAATAGCGAATAGGCATGAGTGCGATGGTGCGAGATTTCGCATGGAGAAAGATGCTTATTCAACGAGGCGTTAGCCGAGTTGAATAGAGCGTTTCTTTCTTTCACCGAATGCGAAATCTCGCACCATCGCACGAATAAGATATTCGCTATTTGTGTTGTACAACGCCTCGGTAATTTCTAGCGAAAATATGAAAAAACAAGAGTTTTTCCCTGCAGTAATCTATGAAAAGGGAGCAAAAATATCGAAAGCGAAAAGCAAAATCCCACAAGCCGGGCCCACAAGCGCGCATGATCTTGGACAGCATTGCGCATTAGCCAGCGGGCTGTACGCGCATTGTCACCTTATTCAATGAAATCGCATTGTGACGTCACCTCCTAAGCCGTGCAATGGTACATTTTGGACGGTACATTTAGGATGGTACGTCTTGTGTGCAACGGTACGAATGTGTAACATTCAGCCTCCCATTTGATCGCGTACAACAAGCTAAGTAGGCGTTGTACAATACAATTAACCTGCAGAGGACCCGGCCTCTATTATTTATCATTGGAATAATTATTTTAAAGATTTCACTGTCCACTTCTGGAGTCAATCCATTTTAATTCATGTAGGTGTGGTTAATCATTGTACCCAGGGAATGAAAATACTCCTTTGCATTTTTTTTTACAATTTCACTTTGAATTTTACAATTCCGGATTCATGGTAGAGCGCCCTCTTTAAGCGATACTCAAGTCACAAATTGAATTGTTTGCACCCCGAGCACAGACTTTTTTTTGTTTGTTTGCCTGTCTATGTGTTTGCTGTTTGCTAATATGCTTCCTTATTGCTGGAATTTCTCTAAAACTAGTTTCTGAAAATTAAAAACTTGTAATTTCTTCTCAAATGTGAACAGCCAATCAGAAAACAGTATTTCAACGACGTCATCAATATTTGAAAATACTTTTATTGAATTCTACGGGTGAAATTACCCCTACCAAATTTAATTGTACAAATATGTGAATTAAGGGTTTTGGCGCACTTTGGGTTCATTCTGGCCAACTGTGCGGCGGCTGCGACGTCGTCAACATCAAACCTTAAGCTAAGGTTAAGTTTTTGAAATGACATCACTTAAAAAACATATTGACTTAGTTCATGAAACTTGGCCATAATGAACTTTGGCCGAATTGGGGGTATTTGTTGATTTACCATCATAACTTTAAAAGTATGTTGGTCTAGTTCATAAAACTTGGACATAAGAATAATCAAGTATCACTGAACATCCTGTATGAATTTTAAGTCACATGACTAAGGTCAAAGGTCAATGAACTTTGGCAATAATGGGGGTATCTGTTGAATTACCATCATAACTTTGCAAGTTTATTGATCTGACTTTTGAAACTTGGATATAAGAGTGATCAAGTATCACTGAATATCCTGTGCAAGTTTCAGGTCACATGATCAAGGTCAAAGGTCATGTGAGGTCAATGGACTTTGGCCACATTTGGGTATTTTTTGAATTACCATCCTATCTCTGTAAAGTGTATTGGTCTAGTTCATAATACGTGGAAATAAGAGTAACCAAGTATCACTGAACATCTTGTGCGAGTTATAGCAGTTTTCAAAGTCAGCACTGCTGCTATGTTGAATCGTGTGATGCAGGTGAGACGGCCAGGGCATTCAACTTGTTCTCTAACGATTCAAATCAACATCTTTCTGAGGTGGACTTGACCTTTAAACCATTTCTTGAAGAGCGATTTATCACTCGCCTCAGCAATTGTTGAACAAGAGTGTCGAGTGTCAGTCGTTGATCAAACTGTTAGAGCCAGCCTCATTCTCTTTCAAGGTTTTGTAAATAACTCATAATTATATTGTAAGCAATAAAATACTTGCAAGAGTGACATTAAAAAGTTCAGTGAGATAAATATTGCATAGATCTAAATCTGATTGTTAGTCTCCTTTGGCTGTGGGTTGTAACGTAGTGAACGTTCCTCCATCCATTTTGAAATCGGACAATAGAGCTCCCTCTGTATGTCAAAGACTTTTTTGTAGTTCTCCTCTAATGCTCCTGTTAAAAGATTAAGACAGCTGTTCATTGCTCCCTCATAATTAAACAAGTGGAATGCCTCTGCCGTCTCGAACTGCATCACACGGTTCAATATAGCAGCAGTGCTGACTTTGAAAACTACTCTAACTCGCACAAGATGTTCAGTGATACATGGTTACTCTTATGTCCACTTTTTATGAACTACATGTAGACCAATGAACTTACAGAGATATGATGGTTATTCAACAAAAAAAAACATGGCCAAAGTTCATTGACCTTACATGACCTTTGACCTTGATCATGTGACTTGAAACTCGCACAGATGTTCAGTGATACTTGATTACTCTTATGTCCAAGATTCATGAATCAGATCCATAAACTTTCAAAGTTATGATGGTAATTCAACAGATACACCCAATTCGGCTAAAGTTCATTGACCTTTGACCTTGGTCATGTGACCTGAAATGCGCACAGGATGTTTAGTGATACTTGATTACTCTAATGTCCAAGTTTAATGAAGTAGACCAATAAACTTTCTAAGTCATGGTAATTCAACAGATACCCCAATTTGACCAAAGTTCACTGACCCTAAATGACCTTAATCATGAGAGCTGAAACTTGCACAAAATGTTCAGTGATGCTTGATTACTATTACGTCCATGTTTCATGAATCAGATCCATAAACTGTCAAAGTTATGATGGGAATTCAACAGATACCCCCAATTCGGCCAAAGTTCATTGACCCTAAATGACCTTTACCCTTGGTCATGTGACATAAAACTCACGCAGGATGTTTAGTGATAATTGATTAACCTTATGTCCACGTTTCGTGAACTAGGTTCATATATTTTCTGTTATGATGACATTTCAAAAACTTAACCTCAGGTTAAGATTTCAATGGTGATTCCTCCAACATGGTCTAAGTTCGTTGACCCTAAATGACCTTTGACATTGGTCATGTGACATGAAACTCTGATAGGATGTTCAGTAATACTTTATTGACCTTATGGTCAAGTTTCATGAACTAGGTCCATATACTTTTTAAGTTATGTCATTTCAAAAACTTAACCTCAGGTTAAAATTTGATGTTGACGCCGCTGCTACCGTCGGAAAAGCGGCGCCTATCGTCTCACTCTGCTATGCAGGGGCCCATTTCATAAAGGTACAGCGTCAGCGTCAAGTCCCAAAACAGCCTCAAATTTTACTTGCAGCGTCAAATTTAATGTTTGACGCTGCAGCGCATTTCATAAAAAGTTGACGGTCCAGTAGTAGCGTCAACTTTTTATTGGAGCGTTAAGTATGGTTACTGGAGCGTAAAATAGGGTTAAATATTTGACGCTGGTATTGGGGGAGTGTCAAGTTGACACTGTAAAGGGTTTATCAATGTCAAGTTCATCGTTAAGAATGGCGTACGTTGTGCTCACGCATGCCCAAAGGGCTCTTACAAGAGAACGGATATTTAGAGCAATGTCTGTGATAATAATGCTAATAAAGAATATATATAATTAAAGTAATGCTTTCTAGTAGAAATTATGTTTTTTTTTGTCCTATCTACCCCCCCCCCGAAAAAAAGTTAAAAAGTTCCTCCGAAACAACGAATTTTCCAGTTTATCCCAGGGCAGGCCAAGGATAAAAAAGGGAGGTTGTAGACAGACTTAAAAAAAAAGAAAATTGGAGAGGATTTTTTTTTCTTGTGGGGAAAAAAAAGAGGAAGGTAGATCTATTATGTGGAAGTGTTAAATTTAAGGCCTAAATTTATAAAGCCCTAGGCCCTAAAAACATGATAAATTGCTCTTTTTTCTGTTTCTGACTTTCTTAAAAAAAAGTTGTGGCCATTGTTGAATCCATTATTAAGTGGATGGTTATTCGCCATTGAATACGATGACTTAAAAATCATTTCAAACATAAGCAAAAATAATCTTTTACGGTCATTTTCAATGTTTCATGTATAATTAGAGCCTATGTATTTACTTGCTTCAGGATGATTTTTAACAGCACTGCTCCAGCAGTGGCCTGCGCCTCGCGCCTGCCGTGTTGTTGATACAAACTTGCATTACCAACACAAAAAGTCAAGGGTGGGACTGGGATTAAAATTGTGTGGTAGAAAATTTGTTGAAGGTGAAATTTCGAACGGCGTTAATGATGCATTTTCATATTTATGAAAATAATTTTTTTACCTGGCATAGGGCTAAAATGCCTAAATTATCTGAAAACTTACACAATAGAGAAAGAATCCTCTGAAAAATGAATAATTTCTTCTTACTCTCTTCCCGAGTCAGGATTATTGCAAGCCATCAGTCACTCTGCTTCAATGGCTATGGCTAGTCTTATGCTGCGCTCCAGACCCTGTTTGCAGCTGCAAATTAATAATTTCGCCCCCGAAAAAATTAACAAGCAAAAAAAATACATTAGTATTCACTTTTATTTTTTGTCTCACCTGCGAAGCAAAGTGAGACTATAGGCGCCGCTTTTCCGACGGCGGCGGCGGCGGCGTCAACATCAAATCTTAACCTGAGGTTAAAGATTTGAAATGACGTCATAACTTAGAAAGTATAGGGACCTGGTTAATAAAACTTGGCCATAAGGTTAATCAAGTATTACTGAACATCCTATTAGAGTTTCATGTCACATGATCAAGGTCAAAGGTCATTTAGGGTCAATAAACTTAGACCATGTTGGAGGAATCAACATCGAAATCTTAACCCGAGGTTAAGTTTTTGAAATGTCATCATAACTTAGAAAATATATGGACCTAGTTCATGAAACTTGGACATAAGGTTAATCAAGTATCACTGAACATCCTACATGAGGTTCACGTCACATGACCAAGGTCAAAGGTCATTTAGGGTCAATGAACTTTGGCCGAATTGGGTGTATCTGTTGAATTACCATCATAACTTTGAAAGTTTATGGATCTGATTCATGAAACTTGTACATAAGAGTAATCAAGTATCACTGAACATCCTGTTCGAGTTTCAGGTCACATGATCAAGGTCAAAGGTCATGTAAGGTCAATGAACTTTGGCCATGTTGGGGTTTTTTGTTGAATAACTATCATATCTCTGTAAGTTTATTGGTCTAGTTCATAAAAAGTGGACATAAGAGTAACCATGTATCACTGAACATCTTGTGCGAGTTAGAGTAGTATTCAAAGTCAGCACTGCTGCTATATTGAACAGCGTGATGCAGGTGAGACGGCCAGAGGCATTCCACTTGTTTCTTATAACTTGACCTCTCAAAGGTGGGGGAGAGGCATGGGCTTGCTGTGCATGATCCACCAGTGCTTTCTAGCTTAATTTGTGATTCGAATTGAAAAAAAAGGGGAGAGGAAGGGGATTTCCCCCTAATCAGCCTCGTACATGACTATTCAAATAATTCGCTGGAAAGTCAAGCTGACTTTCCAGCGAATGTGCTTTTATGAAATGCAAAGTTGCTAGCATAGCAAGTTGCTAGTATAGCAAGTAAAAGTTGCTTATCTACCAGAGTTGCTATGATAGCAACTTACTATAATAGCAACTCTTTATGAAATGGGCCCCAGGTGAGACAAAAACCGAGTCCATGTAATACGCAGAATAAATAAGCATAAATTATGATAGGTCTACGCGACAAAAAGCACACACATTAAAAAAATACACTTGATTTAATTATGTCCAATGAATAGACCAGCCTACCTCTGGCTATATGCTCTGCAGCATCATTGAAATTAAACGCTTGAACAATTTCAAGCAACCTCAGTCTTGTTCCTCCTTGTTTGACCCATCTCTGAAGCATTTGTAGAATCACTTGACGTATGAAGGCAGGTTCAAAGGTAAAAGATGAAGCCATCAACTGACAAAATTCAGAAGCTGGTAAATCTAGCCGTTGGGAGAGGTCAATAAGGTCTGGAGATGTACGAATCTTGACAGAGATTTCATCAATACCTATATTTTGGAGGACATAATCACACCACAATTACAGTGAATCAGGACGGTGACACAACATTTTCCCAGCGACAATTCCTCCGGGCTTTATTTCGTCTAAGATACGGGTTAGGGTTGCAAGGGTGTTTTATGTTAGTTTATGGTTAGGTAAAGGATAGGGTATAGTGTGAAATCCAGGGTTGAAGTTGGCCATTCCATTAGTTTGTAGAATTTGTAGAGGAGCAATTAGCAATTATAATGGAACCATGAGGACACACGTGTCCCTTTTGTCAATATATAAATTGGGTTAAGAAACTTATCAAACTTAACAAGCGCACTACATCAATTCCACCCGGTCAGAATGAACCAAATTTTGACAAAAGATAGCTTCAATAATCTTTAATAAGCACATGTCAATAATTAATCAATTGGTTCTGGAACCCAAAGTCACAAAATGGCAACTTGAGAAAGAACAATGAAAATGAAATGGGATTAAACAAACTTACCAGTTTATTAAAGTTCATGTCATTACTATCGGCATATTTAATTGATTGCCTCAGTAACTAAGCAGTTACAGGATGTTAGGATGAAATTTAAACACACCTATTGAGATTATAGAAGCATAATGCATGAATGGACTCAACAGCAGTGAAACAAATAATGAACATTTCGTTAAGACTGAAATTGAGACTTTTGTGACTTTGGATTCCGGAACCAATTGCTTTGAGGGACTACAACTTCTTTGTTATTAAACTAATCTCTCAATTTTTGAGATGTGGTTACTGAAGATTATTGAAGCTAGCCTGTGTCAAATTTTGTTCATTTTGACTGATAGAGTAGAATTTGTGCGGTGCGCTTGTGAATTTTGATTAGTTTATTTTAGAACCCAGTTTATATACAAAAACATTTTTGGGGGTTGATATGTTATCAAAGTGTCCTTTTTCATTCCAACATATTTGTTTATAAAACTTGTTTTACACAATACCAAGTGCGATTAAAAAAATCAAGTTGTGATTAAACCTGGTTGAGTGTCTTCGATGTTGTATCCTAGAAGAAGGGTAGTCATCTTCTCCCTTCTCCTGTCTTCCTAGACGTCTACACCATTGATGCAGGAGTTTCCACGCTAATCTCTCCATTAATGCAGGGTCGTGCGGAGCAATGAGAGATAAAATGTCATTCACGTCCAAGCGAAGAGCGTTAGCTACTTGTAAGGCCAACGTAACGTTCGCCACTGGACGAACAACTGCACAAAGTTCTGAATTCCCAGGTGAACCTCCATACTCGTCGAAGTCTCCAACAATGTCATCTTTGTCTACGATTTAATAATATATGGTTGGGTGAATGTTATTAGAAATTTCAATTAAGGTACAACGTGCACGGTGCAATTTTTGTCTCTTGGTTTTGGTTTTTATCGAAAACGCGTCTGATACATATATACCTTTTGATTCATTAAAATGGCTTCTTTCCTCTTTTTTTTCTTTTAGCCCCTCCCCCCTCTATCTCTCCATCCCTCTCCATTCACACCCTCGCTTATTATTCGTTCCTACCTGACTCTGAGTATTCGATGATCTTCCAGTCTTCATTCTCTTCATCTTCATCCTCTTCTGGTTCTCGGGTGATGGGTCAGAATTCACATCGGGTCAAGAGGAGTCACATCATCACTCTGCTCATCATCTGTGATATGATATATAACCAGAGGGTTTTGTTGCATTTTTTTTTAAATCTTACCTGATAATAACCATTGAAAACTCACCACTTGTGCCGTAAGAAAGTTACTATTACTGTTATAGTTCGGTGTGTTTACGCAACCCCTCCCCTAAAGATTAAAATGTCATCACATGTGCAGGTAATATAATTTTTTTTATAACCCTAATTTTTGACCAGGCCAATCTTTACCAGTTCTACCTCTTTGGTCAACCATTCCTGTCAACGAGAACTATATGACAAGTTGACATGAAAAGAAAATTCCAAACCAACCTTCAAAGTTTATAGGGCTTGCCTTTCAATTATGATGCGTGTTATTTTTCCTAAAAAGCACCAAGCAACATTTAAATCTATAAATTAGGATGTTATTTTACTCATTATGCTGTAAACAAGGGATCGTATAATGAACCTTTTTTAAAGTTCTAGTTTAGTAGTCGATTCCAATTCAGTAACAAAAGTATCAAAATGCGTTACTAAACTGAAATCTACATCTAAACTAGAACTTGTCGCCACCTTTTTCATTTTGTGTGCATTTCCTTTTCTTAAATAATTTTGAATACCATTCATGTCCGTCACGTTTGAAGCCTCATTTAAGGATTCCCAGACCATCTTCAGTTTTTCATCCGGTTTATCTGATGATAATTGAGATGCTTTCCACATCGAGAGCATTTGGATATTAGCATCCTTCCTATTGTACAGGGAACGACGCTCGATGTGATGTAACTCTATGTCATCAAATCCCAGTTGCTTGCCAATCTTATAGAATTTCTCTTTGTTAATGTGACGGGAGAATTGTATTAGCATACAGTCGGGAATCTCTCTGTATCATTGGATTGAAATCATGAAATTCACTATCAGTAATTGTTACCATTATGACATACATTAACTTAAAATAAACAAAATATTAAGAAATGTGACAAGTTTGCGTATTGTAATTTAAATAACAAATTAAAGTTTTAACTAATTTATAATAATCTTTAGTGTTTTTAGTAAAGCAGAATGTCACACATATCACTTTTGAAGTTGCTGCTTATTTCATTTGGCTATAATAAAACGCACTGCAAATAAAAAAAAAAACTTACTCAGTTGGGTCAATATCTTGATGGACGTAGCCGAATCCGAGATGGGAGCAATGTTAAGAGAAAAGAAAAATCAATTCATGAAAGAAAATTTACTGATAAAATTAAAGGTCAAGTCCACCTCAGAAAAATGTTGATTTGAATCAATAGACATGATAGAGAAAAATCAGACAAGCACAATGCTGAAAATTTTATCAAAATCGGATGTAAAATAAGAAAGTTACGACATTTCAAAGTTTCGCTTATTTTCAACAAAATAGTTATATGAACGAGCCAGTTACATCCAAATGAGAGAGTCGATGATGTCACTCACTATTTCTTTTGTTTTTTTATTGTTTGAATTATACAATATTTCAATTTTTACGAATTTGACGATTAGGACCTCCTTGCCCGAAGCACAAAATGTTAAAATAATGGAATTCCACGTGTTCAGGGAGGAATGAAACTTCATTTCACATGAAAATGACGAGAAAATCAAAATATTTCATATATCATATAATAAAATACAAAAGAAATAGTGAGTGAGGGATGTCATCAACTCTCTCATTTGGATGTAACTGGCTCGTTCATAAAACTATTTTGTTGAAAATAAGCGAAACTTTAAAATGCCATAACTTTCTTATTTTACATCCGATTTTGATGAAATTGTCAGTGTTATGCTTGTTGAATTTTTCTCTTTTTATTCAAATCAAGTTTTTGTTGGGGTGGACTTATCCTTTAATTATTAGTACGCTGCCTAGATGTTAGCTAGTATGTCGTTCCTGATGCAAACTTATACAATCTTCAAATACAAACGAGATGAAGAATTTTGGCAAGTAATTTATACAAGAGTTATGGTAGAACCACTTGAGAAAAATTGACAAAACCCGTACTGTCAATTTTTCTAACAATATTTTACCCCCCAAAAATGCAGTTACACCGTGAATCTAGAAGCATTTTTCTGAAACTAGTAAAAAATAATTACTCAACCCTTTACGGACGATGAAAAACTAGACGAAATCCATAGTTTAATCCACAAGCGAAAATAAAGGATAACGCTATTCAATTTGCATGTTATTATCAACTATTTTTTGTGATAATGAGAAAATAAATTAATGCTTGCAAAATAAATTTACTGTTATTGTAAGATATTGTCAGATATCCGTACTCTCCATTTTATAGCAATATTTCCGATTTCTTACAAACGAAGATGCAGTTACATCATGCAGCTAAAAGTAATTATTCTGAAACTAGTAACACAAATGATTCTTATCAATCTCCTTAGATACAACAGTTATTATAAAAACGAAGACTGAAACCAAAGTAAAATCAACAAACACAAACTCAAACCTGGTAAAGTTGTATCATTTGAAGATGAGTTGAATGATTCTATAATTGTGATGAGGGTATTCTTTGCTGCTTGGGTAGATGCTTGTCTCCCTCTCCATACCACAAGCATGTCGTATGTAGCTTGCTGCCTATCTCGGGATCTTTTATACTCTACCCGATCCAACTCAGCTATGGTGAAGCCAAGAGCAATGCCCAAATCATAGAACTGATTTACGTCCATTGTCTGGGCTATTGTTAGAATGTCTATGTCAGATTGAAGGTCACTGTTCTTTACTTCTTCTAGCGTCCTAGAAGATGGATGAAAATAAAAGGCATGGCTGAAATATCAAAGAACTGCTATTTAATATTAATTAATCTAAATTACTATATTTTAAAATCGTTTTCACTTGCTATATCACATATACATCCACGGCGTGTCACTGTATTTTAAAACCCTTCGTTCAAACGTTGCCGTTTTGAGAACCTGACTGAAAGTTCACGATCATAATTATTATTGATGTCTTTATCCGTCTAATCGAGTCAACAAGCATATTACCTGAAATTAAATAAATCTTTTTTTTCTAAACAAATATCTGAGTTTCCTCAAAAAGGAAGAGAAAAAGAAAAACACGTTAATGGATGGAAACCTACCTAGTGAGATCTGTCTGTTCGGAGGGAAATTCGCACACAGGTCCATCTAACACAGAGAGAAAATGAAGAGACATAAAACGAACATTCCACTGTGTTTTCTGTTTACAATGATAATACTTCTCTTTATTTCATTATCTAAAAATATGCTTTTTGTTGTCAGCGATAGTGTCAAAGGATTATGAAGGCGGGGTAAGTTGTGACAGTTTTTGCTTTTTGCATGTTAAAATTGATATGATTAATAATCTTGTCGAAATAAGTACCTTGCCTTGAAATTTAATTCTTTTGAAATATTGTTTACCTATATATAACTTTCTATCCCCACACTGAAAGTCATCGTGACCTTTGAAAAAAACGATGTCAAATGGCTCAACTTGCCCCATATATGGGGTAAGTTTGAGCCACCTTCTGGGGTAAGTTGAGCCACAAAAACTATGTACAAAATGTATGGGGGAGGACCGGCATGTCATATTTTTTGTTTAAAGTCTTTTCACTTGCTAATTCTCTATAAATACTAACATCCTTTAAAAGGAAAAGAGCAGTCATGTAAATTTGCTCCTTTCAGCCAGCATTTCCATCGATTTTTATGGTTTGTTTTTTTTTAAGATACATTACCATAGGAATTACCATGGCTCAACTTGCCCCATGCTGTTTGGCTCAACTTACCCCAGTCCGAACTTAGTGCGATAATTTTGTATCCACACATTTATTATGCATCCATCATATAAAAGACTATGACAGGAATGAAGATCCATACCTGGACTAATAATGTTGTTATCATGTCTTTATTATATCTAAAGACGTGTGTGTTTATAAAGCACTTATCTATTTCACACTCTTTTTTACTTTTTTGGCTGAAATTCATATTTTTCCCTCTAAAAAAACTGCTTTTTGTTTCAAAGATGAAAACAATATGGTGGGGTTAGGGGTTATGCTATGGGTCATCAATACATGACACCGCCACAATGTCTGACTCATTCATTATTGGCCTGGGGCTGGTGGCTCAACTTGCCCCTATGCTCAACTTACCCCGCCTTCCCCTACACCTTGTTATGAAAAATGGTTTAATACCGTTCATTAATTAGTTCATGGAGCTGAATAACATGGCGGGTAATTTTTGAATCCATACCCTTATCCAACTCTTTGGTGATTAAAATAAGAAACATAACATTTTATCATTGAATTATCAAGCATGAAATTCTACCTGTATATCTGATGACAAAGGCAATAGATCGTGATATTCCAAGCTTCCCAGCCTGTGTAATCGTTATGGTAATCACTGCAAAGTTTAGATCGTCCTCACTGGGTGGAACGTATATTGATATACATTGGTTTATCTTGGCTAGAAGGTCCCTAAGAGAAACGATCTGTTGGGAAAAAATACAGCTGCAGAATAGAAATGCATAAACCACCAAGAGGCTGTGCCGTTTGGACAGGCTTTAATCCACCACCCAAAAAAGGATTATTTAAACCGGGGGGGGGGGGGGATAGCCAGGAGGCTCCTAGAGAGTAGAAATAATTTACTAACGTATGCTTACTCTCCACGGAGCCAGGAATTACTTCCCATTCATGTACGTGTACCGCCCCCAAAACAGAAACTTTCGCCCCCGAGATTTTTAACTTAAAAGAACTAGCCCTTAAACATATAAGTGGGATATAACTTCATTTCCGACGTTCCTACGCTATCGATTTCATTTTTAAACAAGAATTCATTTAAAAAACGAGAAAAATATTATGAAAAGACGGGGGGTGGGACTTGACGCTGTCATCTTGTTTCTCATTGTTCTTTGCCAACGTTACGGACGCATGCATCCGTAACGTTATGTTAATGAATTCTTGTTTACACATGAAATGTTTTACTTTAAGTTATAGGTAAATATCATTAATTGTACATGCCTCAATTTATTTTGTCTGTATAAGTTCATTGTAATTATTTCGATACATTACTTTGTTCTGTTGAAAATGAAATAAATTGAAATTGAATTGAAATCGATAACGTAGAAATGTCGGAAATAAAGTTGCATCCCATTTAAATGATTTAGGGCCAGATCTTTAAGGAAAGTAGAAATCTCGGGGGGCAAATAAATGAAAGGAATCCCTGTCTCCGTGGAAAGTAAGCATACGTTAGTAAATGATTTCTACTCTCTAGGAGCCCCCTGGCAAGGGGATACTTAGAATTGGTTAGGACGGGGGTGTGCGGGTGAAGGTACAAAACCCATACCCATATTTACGGGTCATTTTGGCTAAAAGGGTACCCATTATAAGGGATTTATTAAAATATGAAAATACTTACCATGATTTTCTTATTTACGAGATAACTGGATATACCCATTTGATTTGCTAGTTCATTACGATGAACCTGCGTGCCGAATATAGAGTACACAACTTTTCCTGCGCGCGCGCTGCATCTCCCTACCAACGCACTATCCCAAGATCGTCGCGCAATTTGGCGTCCATTTCCTCTCATGAGCCTGCGGGCAAGACATGTTGTCACACAAGGCGAGGGGTAGGAGGGAGGGTTCAAATGGGTATATCCAGTTATCTCGTAAATAAGAAAATCATGGTAAGTATTTTCATAATTTACATCAATAACTGGGATATACCCATTTGATTTGCTAGACCAACACGGATTCAACGTGAAGGGAGGCATGTCTAGACTAAGAAGTGCGTAAAAATAGGGAGATGAAGACACAAAGGCCGTTGCCTTACGGACAGGGGAGGCGATAAAGCCTCATGTGAAGAAGTCCTTAAGAGCAAGGAGTGAAGGAAAGAGGGGCGTCAATAGGCGGACCTCGAGAAGTCGTGAACGACGATTCCAAGAAAGAGCCCAAGAAGAATGATACTAAGTATCATGGGCCCTCGGCCTAGTGTCAGGAGAACAACATCACCAGCTGACAAGAGCGTAAAATTCGGAATTTGTTGAAAATTTCAACAAGAATCGTGATCGGAAAACTGAAGCTTTAAGGCTCAGTAAGTGATCAATCGAACAATCTGAGAAGGCGAGAGATCTCAGAAGCCTCCGCGTGGGAGAAAGCGCCCAGAATTCGATATCTGTCTCAAATGCGTGAGGGCAGAACATCTGCAGAATTCTGTTAAAGAGAGCTGTGGCAGAAAGTTACTAGCGGTCCGAAGGGGACTAGGAACGACGGAGAGTAGGGATTTAAGAAGAAAACCACTCGTAAGGCAGTCAAGGGTCGAGAAAGCGACTGAGTGCCATCCTTTTAATAAGAAATGCCGCGGACCTGCTGCCTATGTAGAATAAAGCAGTCTGGTTAAAATAGCTCAACCGGGCGTGTCAGAGAAACAGCGCGGTACACATCACGACAAAGGTGTGATAGACCGAGTGATCGAGAGAGAACTCAGGATTCCCTTTCTCCCGTACTGATTGAAGCACCCATCTGAGGGTGCAGTGCCCGCGGTGGAAGAGGTGGCTTGGCTCAAGCCACCATTGCCGAGAGAGCCCGTGAGGCTAGGCTGCGATGGATGACCGCCGGGCGGGGGAATCCCTAGCAGCAGCAAGTGTACGCCAGAGGGAGCTGGCGAAAAGTCTCTGTCATGATCCTACGTGAAGGCGACAATCAAGAGATGTTCTAACGAACAGACATCGCCAGATATGATACCTCAACAGTTACGTTCCCAACGGAATCGAATGAGGTAGCAACGGCCCTGTCCTATCAAGTTCGGGACGGAAACTGGCTAAGAGTGTCGATGTCCTCGCTTGAAGAAACAAGCGAAGGAGGAGGGAGACTTGAGGAAAATAATCACAAAAATTTCCATCAGTCTGCGGTGAGAACCAGTTGTTTATGAAAACAGCCACAAGGCCTGGTCTCTCAGGTGATCGTAAGAGCAAGCACCGCCGGCGCCGGTTGCGGCAGCGTGGAACAGTCCGATATCGGAGAATAAGGAGTTCCAAAAAGCTGCGGGGGGCGGCAAAAATGACGCCCTAAGCAGTGGGGGATGAGCATCTAAGTTTCTAAAAGAAGAACTCCAGTGAAGTAAATCACTTACATGGAGAGACTCATCCACAGTCGGCCCGAGAAAAAGCGGGTCGTAGTGATTGTGGTTAGGTAGGCATAAGCATACATGCATCCACGGTTACATCATCCTCGGTCGTGCGGTGACCATGGCCACATGCATTGCATGGAGGGAGGATGAAAGCAGCATGCGAGGCGACTCGAGTGTGCCGAGTGAAAAAGCTTCTAAATAAGAAGACGGTTCGACAAATGGGCACGGTAAGACATCCACCGTAGACCACTCCACACAAGGAGGAAACGGCGGAGACGCCCGCAAGCTTGACCCACATAGAGGGCAGTCTATAAGATAGACTGTTAGAGCTCGACCGATGGTCTGGAGGCGTACAGTTTGGTGTAAACTCGCCGACCCGGTACGGTGGGTGTGCCCAGAAAGTAGGCATAGAATGCCGACAGAGAAGTCTGGGGCTTTAAACAAGCTTGAACGCACGTACATAGCCAATAATCTCATGAGATGTACGGCGGTTTCTTTCCTCCGAGATGATGCTTACCCGACCGGAAGGACTCGGGGAACAGCTGTGAATGTCAACAGGAGGGATATCTAGCATATGAAAAGCTGATTCCCTCCAGGTATTCGGTGCGGGTGCTTTCGGCGGTGTCCGGCTGGACGACCGGTGATGGCAGCTCGGGCAGGGCTCGAACGAGCCGCCCGAATACGAGACAATAGGTTAACATAACCATAATGCACCGGGTGGTGAAGGCGTAGCGATTACTAAGCACAGGAGAACTTTTAATCGCCGTGACATTCAGATCCGATATACATACTCATAAGTTCGGAGAGCTATGAGGTAGTGAGACATACCGCTGAGCGGTGATGGTGCTCATATCGGAGTCGCCCTCTCTTCAGCGGCGATCGCTGGAGGACGGGTGTCTGTACTAGCCCTGACTCTGGCCTTGCAATGTTAGGAGCTAAGTAAGACAGGGCACCCTTACTTTCGAATAGAAAGTGAGGTTCAGGCCAGAAACCGACGGTCCCGTCGCCTGGGCGGACGGTCCGCGGACGTGATAGGTTGCCCCCTCAAAGCAGCCAAACATTCTCACGAGAGAAGTGCGGCATGCGGTATGTAAGAGATTCTTACCTCCAATCTACGGGCCCGCTTAGGGGGTAGAATGGAGAGAGTTACCGCTGAAGGAGTCGTCGCCGTACGTGGGCTTGACGTAGAGGGCGAATTCGGGAGTACCTGCATAAAAAGGGGGAATACCCATGCAGGTAACTCGCCGATGGCTCCCCGGAGTGCGGGTTGGCGAGAGAAGTCTCAATCCGCTCAATACCCGACGCCGGCAATAAGACCGCGGCGGTCTTATAATGACGGAGAACACGAGGATAAGAAACCGTAATGCTCGGGGACGCATAGATGCAGCCTGAACGGATGCAACGTCCAGCCGTCGGTCACCGAGAGCTTGCCGACATATTGATGCTTGAAAGCCGTATGTCGGAAGCACCTGCATAGAAACGGGGGTCACCGTGTAGGTGAACAGCGTTTCAATAAATGCCCGGTGTGAGAGGACAGGTGATTGCTTGAGCCGCACAGTGCTTAGCAAGGCGGCTGAAGCTGATATGAAGCGTGGGTGAATTACCCGCACTGCTCATGGGAGTATGTGCGACGCCTTACCCACAAATATCGGGAGTCTGGGCCCGTATTCCATAAACGAGATAAGATTTTTGCTTAAGTCTTAGCAATTTGTCTTAGCATTTTGCTTGTCTAAGAAATCTTCCCTAGCGATATTCCATAAACTTAAGACATTTGTCTCAAGTCAGGCGATATGGCTAAGCCAAAGTCTCAAATTCTATGACCTTCAGTGACCTTCTTAATGATAAATTGCTGCAGAGGTCACTGCAACAAACTTGCAAAAATGTGACTAAAGTTGTTTTTTCTTAAAAATTTGGATTTTATTGAAACTAATTACAACTATTGTAGTAAGAGAAGAGCATTCATCACACATATATGGTAAGAATTTTTAATTCAACATATCTATATTTTTGTTAATTACCAAAACATTTCAATCCCAAACCGAGTGACTTGCAGTTTTTTTTGTGTATCAGTCCCATATATTACTTTTCATGTATTGTTTGTCAAAATATAAATTGAATATATTCCTCTCGACATCTTTACTCTAACTTCAGTTTAAGTAGACCTAGGCCCCCTAAGAGAAAACTTTTGTAACTTTTGAGACTAGTCTTGGGTCTAACATTAGGCCTAGATCTAGCCTAGGCCCAATTAGATCTATAATATCCGTTTGGAGGAGAATTAAACATTGTTTTTTTTACTTTTTTTACCTTTTTATGAAGGCTGCAAAACGTAACTTTGTTAGTAGTAGCGGCATGCCATAGACATAGTGGAGCAACCGAGACTGAAGCTATATAATAATACATCATATAGACCTAGGTATATTAGTATTGGTCTAGGCCTAGAACAACATTCAGGACTTAGCCTGGCTTAGCCTTACTTAGGACAGGGATAGATTTACATGTAGGACTAGAATAGATCTGACTTAGAGTTAGGCCTAGCCTAGACCAAAAGCTTCTGTCCCCGACTGTATTTTGATTTTTCTGTTAAAGTACGAGTACGACACTTGGCAGTCTAACAACATTACGTTGGCCTAGATCCTAATCTCACCAATGTGATATGACAGTAAATGTCAGAAACTTTTAAATAAATTCCCAGAAACGACGGTTATTCCTGTCTACAGACATACAGTGCTACTGCTAGGCCTATCGCTATGCATTGCTTGCCAACTACGCCTAAACTAGTTAGATCTAGGCCTAGTCCTGACCTAGACATCTATGTAGATTCCAAGTAGATCTAGGACTAGGCCTAGGTCTACTTCAGGTCCATTTATTTTTTTGGAGGGGGATATTAATTTATACATTTTGGGGAGTTTGTTTAGATCTAGGTTTCTAGAAAACAGGCCTTAAGTAAAGCCTAGTAGTAGACCAACAGCTCAGTCTAGACTGGGGCCTAGATTTATATAAAAATTTACTTCAGGTCTAGGCGGCCTAGCCTATTATGGCTATACTTCAAATTCATTCTAGATTCTATTTCTAGCCTAGCCGGTAGCCCTAACGTTAGGACTGGCTGATCTCAGACTAGTCTACTGTTTGATCTAGAATCTCTAACGTAGGCCTAGATCTAGACGAAAAATAAGACTAAAAGCTATCTAGATCTAGTAGAAGTAGAACTATATCAATCTAGGTGTTCATAGTTATAGGTCGAGATCTAGAGTAGAGACTTGTAGACTCTATCAAAATATAGATTCTAGTTTTTAAAAATAGTAAATGTAGGCTAGTCTAGATCTATTCAAAAAGGAAGTAGGCTAGGGATCTAGCATTAAGTTGAATCCAGCCAAATGTGAATTTTTTCTTTTTGGCTCCAAAGTACCGGTACATCTTAGTAAAATCCACATCGACTCAATCTCATTTTCTGGCCTCACTGTAAATCTGTCAAGTTCTTGTCGCAATCTCGGTATAGGCCTAGTTTTTGATTCTCACATGTCTAATCACATTTCTTATATTTGTAGATCAGTTCGCTACCAATTGCGAAATATTGGTTTTATTAGGAAATACTTGTCTCGACCGGCCACAGAAAAATGGGTTCATGCAACAAATTTTCCAATATAGACTATGTTTTGCAGATCTATACCTCAAAATCAATGTGTGAGCCAACTTTTGTAAGAATTGGTTGAAAAATAAAAAGGGTTTCAGACCACAAGATTTTCACCTAATTTCAAATATAATATGTTGTTACCTTGCCTTGGCAACACGATTTCTGATACAGACAAAAAATATTCTTGCACATTTTTAACTCAAGACTGATGTGTGTGCCAAATTTCATGAGCATTGGTTGAAAAAGATGAAGGAGTTCGAACTACAAGATTTTCGTTAAATAATATGTTACCATGGCAACACGATTTTTGATACCGGCAAAAATATGTCTTAGACATCTTGAACTCAAGACTAATGTGTATGCCAAGTATTTAGGAGAATAGACCAGTTGAAAACTGATAAAGTAATTCAATCACAAGATTTTCATTTATATTTGGTATTTTTTGTTACCATGGCAACACAATTTTTTATATAGGCATAAAATATGTTTTGCACATTTTCACATCAAGACTAATGTTTGTGCCACATTTCAGGAAAATTGGTTAAAAACTGAGGAAGTAGTAAGATTTATACATAATTTTTGCCATTATATACCGTTACCATGGCAACACATTTTCTGACACATGCATTAATGTGTCTTGCACATCTTTCCTCAAATCCAATGTGTGAGCTATCTTTCATGAGAATTGGTAGAAAATTAAAGAAGTATTTTAAACGGCAAAATTTTGGCCATAATATATTGTTACCATGGCAACACAATTTCTGAAAAAGAAAAACATCTTCCACCTCCTTACCTTAAGACCAATGTGTGTTCAAAATTTCATGAAAATCGGTTTAAAAAATGAAGTAGGAGCTCGAAATGCAATATAGGTATAAATTGTAAAATTTTGTTGGCTGAATTACCTCGAAGGTAATACAATTAAGACAACTCACAGCTGTCTTAAAGTTAGGGCTAAATTCTTAGCCATGTTGTATTTATGAAATACAGAATCTGCAGTTTTAAGAAAAGTTACTTAGCCATTCATTCTATATCTGTCTTAGTTGCGCAAAACCTCTTAGCCAAATTCTAAGACAAAATTCTTAGCCAATTCTTTATGGAATATGCGTTTTGGCTAAGAGTTTTATCTTAGACAGAAATATAAGACAAAATGCTTAGATTTTTGACTTAAGCATGCTTATCTCGTTTATGGAATACGGGCCCAGGTGACATAATGGAGGGCGTATGTCGATAACACCTGTGTATTAGCGGGGATTTCCCTTGCAGGTGCGTGAGCCGGCGAATCATGAAATCGCCGGTGACTCTCCGAGGTGCAAGATGGCGAATGTCTGCTTAACCTGCCCGGTGCTCGACACGGCGGTTTTAGCTGACAGGGAGCATGAGGATAAAGATCCGTGATGCTCGAGGGCGTTCTGTTGTAACATGAAGTTACGACGCCTGGCCGTCGGCACAAGAATCAGAAGGAAAGGTCTGCCCGCACAGCGGGGTTAGCGACCTAGACTTTCTTCTTGTTCTTCCTCTTCTGTGCGGCCCCCCCGGGGGCAGAAGAGGGAACAATCATCGGGAGTCTGGCGACATAGTGGCGGGCGACGCCCGTATGTCGATAGCACCTGTGTATTAGCGGGGATTTCCCTTGCAGGTGCGTGGGCCGGCGAATCATATTGCCGGTGACTCTCCGAGGTGAGAGTGACGATGAGCGACTGTCTGCTTGACCTGCTGGTGCTCGACACGGCGGTTTTAGCTGACAGAGAGCATTAGGATGAAGATCCGTGGTGCTCGAGGGCGTTCTGTTGTAACATGAAGTTACGACGCCTGGCCGTCGGCACAAGAATCAGAAGGGAAGGTCTGCCCGCACAGCGGGGTTAGCGACCTAGAATTTCTTTTTCTTCTTCTCTTCTATGCGGCCCCCGCCGGGGGGCAGAAGAGGGTATAATGATCGGGAGTCTGGTGACATAATGGCGGGCGACGCCCGTATGTCGATAGCACCTGTGTATTAGCGGGAATTTCCCTTGCAGGTGCGTGAGCCGGCAAAACATGATATTGCCGGTGACTCTCCGAGGTGTGTTGGATGGCCGGTGTCTGCTTGATCCGCTCGGTTGGTAGTACCGTCGGCTGAAGCAGGCAAGCCTGGGGGTAAAAACCCGCAGTGCTGGAGGGCACTCTAGATTAGCTTGAGAAGCTGAGAGGCCTGGCCATCAAAAGAATCAGAGGACAGACCGCCCGACGGAGCGGGGCTTACGTCTGTGGTTCTCCTCTTCTTCTTTTCTTCTTCTTCGGTTGCTCCGGCGCCGGAGCGGAAGAAGGGACAAGAGGCTGGGCTGCGCCTGTCTTCCTCTCCTTAGCTCTCCCACAGGGAGAGCCAGCCGAGGACCAGACGCTGGACCAGAGGCTGGACCAGAGACTGGACTGCGCCTGTCTTCCTCTCCTTAGCTCTCCCACGGGGAGAGCTAGCCGAGCGAGAGGAGGCGTCGGCCGAATCTGACGGCGTCAGATTGAATTGAGAGTCCGACACGGTCGGACTCAGGTGCCTCTTCCGACTAGGGGCTGGTAGCCCTTTGCCGACGCTCCCTAGAGGGGTCTTACACGGCATCGAGCCTAGTCTTTGCCGGGTGGAGAGACCCGTGCTCTCCCCCGGACTTTAGGTGACCCGATGGCCGGTGGGTCTGACAGCCCTAGAGGAGTCGCCGTTTTCTGTACTAGTGCGACGCTCCCCAATAAGGTTCAGGTTCCGGGACGGAAGCCTTGGCCATCACCGTGCGGGCACGTGGTCGCAAATCCACGGTTCCACCCTTATTAAGCGGGGCACGTGAACGCGCGTCCACGGTTCCACCCCTTTGAGAGCCCACGGGGCTCTGACTCTGTTCTCGCTATCTATACTACCTGTGGTGGGGGATAAGACCCCGGTGTCGGGCCCCGAAACAGCAGTCGCCTGAGGCTCTTCAGAAAGAGAGTCCGAAGGCTCATTATTGCCGTAGGGTGATCTAGTAGTAAGACAAGGACCTCAAAAAGCGGACTTTTGAGAGTCAAAAACGGATCTCACAAGGATGATACAAGGTAAAATCCCAGAACAAAGGAAACAGTAATAATTAAGAATTATTAAGAGACACTGTCCCTGAAGTCCGTTAGAAAAATTAATTATTTGATTATCACAACAAGAATCTGCTTCCGCCAAAATTCTGAAAAGAAGGAAGGGGGGAAGCATCTAAAAAGAAGAAAACACTAATTTTTTTTTTTTTTTTGTGTCCACCTGTTCAAAAGAAAAAATAATTTTTCTTGAGGTGAGGATCAGCTAAGGAAAAAAGGGGAGCAAGATTCCCTTTCTTTTTTTTTTCTTTTTTTTTATAAACAAGAAGTTTAAGAAAAAAAAAATTTATAAGTCCAGAGACCGGTAGCTGACTTGAAAAGGAAAGGGGGAAAAACAAAGATAGCTTTCCCGAGAAGGAAGGCCGAGCCAAAGGCGACGAACGCTGACAGGAGACGGCTTCCTAAAAAAAATCTAAGTATTCTTGTGAAGGAAAGAAAATAATTTTTTTTTAATTAATTGAATAATTAATCAATTAATAAACACAAGAACAAAGGATTGATTGAAACAAAAGAACAATCAACTAACTCGAAACAAGAAACAAAGAACTTGAATCGAGGCAAAGGAGCAAGTCAAGAATTAAAAGAATCAATCAATTAATTAATTAATCAATTAACCAATTAATTCAATTAATAAATACAAGAACAAAGGATTGATTGAAACAAAAGAACAATCAACTAACTCGAAACAAGAGACAAAGAACTTGAAACGAGGCTGGAATACGACGCTCCTAACGTCCTACAGAACCTATCTGTGGAGAAATAAATCAATTAAATTCACGACGAGTCGTATAAACGAAGAAGTCAGTGAATAAAAAGATTTAAAGAATTAAAAAGGAGCGAAGACAACGCCCGAGCAGGAAGGCGCGGAGCTATGGGGCGGAGAGGTGAAGACAACCCGCCTGTGAGAAACGTATCTTTAAAAACAAACTCACGAAGAGGGACAAGAAACGTTAAAATAATATCACGGAAGCTCCGCGCGACGTGATAATCCTATAACAATCTTAGATGAGAGAAAATAAGATTGAAATAAGGGAAGAATTGCACAAAAAGAATCCAAACGGAAAACAGAAATGCAATTTTGAGAGTGTACTTAGCTTGCGACTGCACTCGACCGCAGGCGAAAGTAAAAGAGGAAATGGACGCCAAATTGCGCGACGATCTTGGGATAGTGCGTTGGTAGGGAGATGCAGCGCGCGCGCAGGAAAAGTTGTGTACTCTATATTCGGCACGCAGGTTCATCGTAATGAACTAGCAAATCAAATGGGTATATCCCAGTTATTGATGTAAATTTTGACAAGCAAAAATTAAAAAATATAATAATAATAATAATAATAATAATAGCTGGATTTATAAAGCGCTTTTTGCCAGAGGATACAAAGCGCTGCTATTATTACCCCGGCTTTAGCTCGAGCTACCATCACCGGCGCCCAGTGCATGCATGGAATTACTCCTGCCGGGTACCCATTCACCTCACCTGGGTCGAGTGCAGCACAGTGTGGATGAATTTCTTGCTGAAGGAAAACACGCCATGGCTACGATTCAAAGAAGTTATCACTAAAGGAGGAGAATATGGACCCATGTTTAAGCCCAGTATTTTAAAACAGGGGCCATGGACCCATGTATCTAAAAATTGGGGCAATGTTTAGGGAATTTCCAGCATAAAACCATACCGCATGTTAGGGGGGGGGGGTCCAAAAAAGCGACCCATTCTAGCGGCACATCTCCGTATGCCTTATTTTGTGAGTACTTTAAATCGCTTTAGGATCAGTTTCATGCTAACAAGGAGCCTGATTGCTAAGAGCACCTTATTTGTTTTACGATTATCAAATAAGTTCCTGAAGCTTAATTACCTGGCTCTCAATTTCTCCTCCCTCACGATGGCACGTGATTGTGACGTCACCAGCCTTTGTTTCAACATTGAAAGGGACCGAGCGATGACATCTGTGGTAAGATTGTTGTCTCGACTCCTCTTGTGTTGCCTACAAAGATGATTACGATTGTATTTTATTTCAATTATCAAAAAATTATAAAAAATATCAAAATCCATATTTTATAATTCTAACTAGAAATCTGAAGTACAAAAACTCCGAAAACTAATTTTGCCTGCCCAATTGACCTTCGGCGCGGCAGCGCTATATATTTGTCTGACGCGGCCGGAGCTCCCGACTTCCCGCCGTTTGTGAATCGGACTCTCTACCAGCTGAGCCAACACAACCGTTGAAATGATTGATATGGTGTATTGATGTTATTACCAACATGCAATTACAGATGTGAAAAGTTTACTTTACCTGAGGTAATTGTAAAAAAATCCTGGTTTTTATTTACAACGGTGCTAATATCTTTAAGCAGAATTATCTTAAATAATTGTGATGATAAGAGCAATACTGATTATGACAGTGATAATTATATTAAAAATGATAACAATAATAATAATACTATCATTAATGGTGAAATGGTTCAGAGCGCTTCAATCATCACGTCAACCAATAGCATTCAAGTAATTTTGTTCTACCCGCGAACATTCACCTCATATGGCTGGAGGGTGGAAATTCATCAATCAACAATTTCTCAAATGATAAAGGTCTTCGGGTTTTCAGAGCTGTATTTATTTGGCGAATGAATGATAATTCTGAACTTATATGGAGTGACGATGTTTAATACTGACCGCTTCGTTTCCAGGTAGGTCGTTACACAACTGAAGATTAACTGCAAGCTCTTGTCCTCTTTTGATCCTGTCTGGGACGTATGGAGTACACATTATCCGCTGTCGAATCACCTGTTGTTCGAGTGGAATCAGAACCCACCACTCTGCACAGTGGCCAATGTACAGCTCAAGATGTCTTTCGTAAAGTCTGCAGTATGGTGATGTGTCTGGTGAGCTGGATGATTGCTTCCTTAGAGTTTTCGGTAGATCTTGTTTTACCAATACCGAAGAGAGAAAAGATCAATGAAATTCACCTCATCACGACTTTCAGAAAGTCATAATGGTTATAAATTGTATAAATATCAGGAACGGTATTATAAGTGAAATAATTACCTGCTTAAGGAAGCTGATATATTGAATGATGACAATGCGCTGTTAATTTGTTTCTATAACAAACACGTGAACACATTATCAATAATGCACAAAGCATTTTCATTCCTTTGATCCAAGATAAAAAAAAAGAAACGCATGGAAATACGCCTTTGTCAATTAAGGACCGTGCCAGGAATCGAAACCCGGACTTTCAATGTGTATTCGGGCGGCTTAGACCACTCGGCCGGCACCACACCGTTGATAGTGCGAATGATTACGAACGCTGCCACTTATAATTTTACTGATTGTAGTGATGATCTTAAAAATGTCAAATTTGATATATGGTTTATATATATAGGTTAGCGTCAAAGTCATTTTAAGAAAAAAAACCTAAATGATTTACTGTACAGTTACCAATAATACGTATATTGTTTTACTCCAATATCAATCTTCATGGACTTACCCTTGATAGAGTCCCACACACGACAAACGATGTCTGGTTTTACTTGCTCTGGATGGACGACCAAGGAAGAGTGTGGTATAGTGATCGTAACAGGTTGGTTGAAGATCAAGGGTTGAGGGTCACACTTGATCCCATAGCAGGCCATTGATTCACCTTCAGTGATATCTACACAGGTATTTTCTCTACAGATGGTTAGGGTGATCTGACAAGAAACATCAGGTGGAACCGCTCCAGGAGGAAGGTACATTGATATTCCATGGTCTTCTAGATTGATTTCTTGACTGGAATTTCTGTTGACTTTGACAGAGGCAGCGTTAGAGTTCGATTGCCGATCTGTGATATATGCACGTATACAAGGTGAACAAAAAGGTCACGGTACACAAAATGTAGAGGAACAAACCTGCATTTCAGCCAATGAAATTGAATAATAATCAAACAATTTTACAATGTATATAATCCTATCAAAAGCTAACTAACCCTTGTGTTCTGATCTCGGTTATTCAAATTCCGTTCAAAATGGTTTGTTTTTAGATTAAAGAATCAATCGAGGCATAAAGACGAATGACAAACGTTTTGACATCAATAAGGCATAGAATATTGTAAAGTAAAACCCAACACAAAAGCAACGATTATCACATAGCATAAGATGAACGATTACAGAACATTGACCATACGACACGAGGTCATCGACCACAATCAAAGAAAATAGCATTTAAAAATTCGCTAATATATAAACGATAAAGTTTTAAAATCAATATGATTCATAAGTAGTCAGATACATGAATTATGCAAAAAAAATCAGAACACTGATTTCCAGATCGTAAAAAAGCATTAAGAATAGGAATGAATAGGAATGAGAGACAGAAGGCGGAGTTGATAGGAATATGGGGAAAAGATAAAGGAAATGCATTAAGAGATTTGATATAAAATCACAAAGAGATAAAGAATTATGATGAATGTATAGGTAGAATAACGAGAGCGAGAAGAATAAGAACAAAAAGAGAAGAAGTGGAAGGGTAAGAATAATAAAAGGTGGAAGAACAATACCATAATAAACGAGAGGAAAAGAGAGCTATAATGGGGGAAAAAAATAAATACAAAATTATATATACATAATTAGAGTAAAACAGCAACCCTCTTGTTCCTAAAGTAGACAAATGGAATGTTTTTCCATGAACGATCAGTCGGTCAACAAGATATATATCAACGTGCAGTCTGCGACGAATTCGGTGACGATTTCTTGTTTCATATTTCAGAGATGCTCTTACCTCTAGTAGACTGTGCACCATCCAAGGCAGGTGATCTGCAGTAAGCAATTAATACAAAATCATTCAACTTCTAATATCTTGAACCATATTTACTACATAAACTGCATTAAAATCATTTAGAACATTCAAAAGAAAACCGTTTGTTTTGATGGACTTCTGATAATAATACATCAGTGAAAAATATTCACTTATTATGTGCCATTTTAAATTGCAAACTGTGTTTTTTAGAGCTACACGAACTAATTAACCCATAGAATATTGAAAGGACAATTCCATCCCAATAGAAAATCGGTTTGAATGATAAGATAAACTCCACACTATTAAACACTGAATATTCAATCAAAATTGGTTTAAAATAAGGTTTTATCTATTAAAGTTTCTTTCGATTAAAAAATAGCATTTGTACAATATGCACATTCTGGTCGGCATGCAAAAGAGGGGACTAATGATGTCACCCCTTGCTATTTCCTCTGTATTTCATGATATAAATATTCTAGATTTTCTCTTCATTCTCATATGAAGCACGGTTTAATTCCACCCTGAGCGTGTGGTATTACCATTGCTTTAACGATTTTATGGTTCAGTCAAAGATGGTCCTCTTTGTTAAATCTGTAAAATTGAAATATTACACATTTCAAACAATAGAAATATAAAAGGATGCGTTAGGAACATCATCGACTCTTTCATTTATATGTCACTGATTTGTGCATGTAGATTTTTTTAATGAAAAATAAGCAAAACTTAAAAATATCATATAATTTTACATTCGATTGTGATGAAATTTCCAATGTTGTGCTTGCTTGATTTTCCTCTGATTTGTTTTTTTCTGGAGTGGACTTGATCTTTGACTTGAAAATACATTTATATCAGAATCCGTTTGTACCGGAAATTTAGTTTAAAGAAAGTAATTGTTCACCTTGCCAATATCATCTGTCTGATCATTTCATCATTTGCATAGTGGATTGGTAGGCAACCTGCTTCATCCTTGATATCAATCCTGGCTCTATTTTCTAAGAGATAGAGCACCAATGCCTTTTCAGGAGATAACCTGCCACCGTAGTATTCTTCGGATACCTGCAAAGGATAATTAACTAATTTTATGGGGTAATTATGTATACAACATTCAAATTCCCCGTCCTTGTTTTGTTATTTAAGTACAAATTATAGAATTTAAACCTTATTAGTCATAAAGTGTTTGATGTCATTAATATTTCTGATAGGATCAATGATAAAAGAAATTATGGTATGAATAAAATATTAACTTCTCACAAATTTAATTAAGTGCAAAATAGTCATATGATTTTTCGTTATATCTTTGTAAGTTTGTATCGTATTGCAATTAGCAGCGGATGCCGGAAATGCCATGATGATTGTACTCAGTTGACTTAAATGTTTTAAAATCCAAGTGTACACTGAAAACTGAGGCAAATGTCTTTTTCAAGACAACCTTTCTGAGTGTTTCGGTGTCTTCAACATTCCTTTTTCTTTGGTAGCATAATTTGATAGCTTTATGAAGACATGTCTGACCGTCATTAGACTGTACATTGAGATCCCACCTTTAGCAATCATCCTCTCAATGATGGATGTATGTCCGTGCATCACAGCAAGATGGATGGCCACTGAATCACTCTGGATTGATAGAATTATGTAAACGTAGTTAGCAAAATAAGCACTCTTGTATATTGTAGGGAAAGCATTTTTTTTATCTATGCCATAAAGTTTATTTTACAGAAATCAATTCATTTGGTAAAATCTTCCTTGAATACCAAACTGAAATAAACTTTTATTTTTATAATGGTAATCAAAGTGCTCTTTTCTGTTGTACTGTTTTCCGAATTTTGCGGAACAAGCATTTTTGCAAATTACATCAATATTCTATACAGTTTAAAAGATTCATACATTGGCAATTAGTTGCAGAATGACCAAACGGCACCATTTCAGCTATTTATAACTCCGGAAAGAACATTATAAGATGTATGTATCGCCTACCTTAGCATCCCTGTTGTCAACTAGAACATCAACAATATCTCTGTACCCGAGGCTTATGGTTTGATGTAAGGGTGTCTGGCCGTGAATGTCTTCTGTATCACATCGCGCTCCACCGTAAGTAGGACTTTAACAACCTCAGTGTAACCATTCTGAACGGCAATATGTAAGGCAGTTGTACCTTCCTTGTCACCCTTATTGACATCACATCGTTGACTGATCAAATGTTTGACGACGTGAATATTACCATTCTCAGCAGCATTGTAATGCAGTCCCACCATCATTATCCTCCTTATTTACCTCAGCTCCTTGACTAATCAGATATTTGATGACGTCAATAAGATCATTGTTAGCAGCATGGTGTAATGGAGTCAAACCATCCTTATCTACCTTATTGACCTCAGCTCCCTTACTGATCAGATATATGATGACGTCAATATGACCAGTGTTAGCAGCATGGTGTAATGCAGTCAAACCATCATTATCCACCTTATTGACCTCAGCTCCCTCACTGATCAGATATTTGATGACGTCAATATGACCATTGTTAGCAGCACGGTGTAATGCAGTCAAACCATCGTTATCCTCCTTATTGACCTCAGCTCCCTCACGGATCAGATATTTGATGACGTCAATATGACCATTGTTAGCAGCACGGTGTAATGCAGTCCGACCATCATTATCCTCCTTATTGACCTCAGCTCCCTCACTGATCAGATATTTGATGACGTCAATATGACCATTGTTAGCAGCACGGTGTAATGCAGTCCGACCATCATTATCCTCCTTATTGACCTCAGCTCCCTCACTGATCAGATATTTGATGACGTCAATATGACCATTAATAGCAGCACGGTGTAATGCTGTCAAACCATCGTTATTCTCCTTATTGACCTCAGCTCCCTCATTGATCAGAGATTTGATGACGTCAATATGACCAAGGTAAGCAGCACGGTGTAATGGAGCCCAAGCCATACCTGTAGCTCCGACAAAAAACAATGTTTAATTCTAGAACAATTGTAAATTATTTGTTTTTCGTTGGATGGATGAGTTACCTTCAGAAAGGAATAATCTCAGATATACATGAACATCACAATAATACATTATTCTCTTAACAGGAACTATTAGATACTACCAGTGTTGTAGTCAAGGCTCAAACTTCCAAGGCCAAGGCTTTAATACCCAAGGCCAAGGCTTCAATAACCAAGGCCAAGGCATGGAAACACAGGGCCAAGTTCAAGGCCTGAAAACCTCAAGGCCAAGGCATTTTCAAACTTTCAATACATGGAACAATGAGGCAACATATTCATTAGATGGGCTGATGATTTCACACTTTCCATTTTCTTACGTTATTACATAAAATAACATGTCTCCCTTATAATAAAATAAGTTGCAGCAATAAACATCTAATGCACTAAATCGGTTGTCAATCCAATTTGTCTAGTTCTTGGAGAAAAAAAATGAATAAACCTCATTTCATGATAAAATACAAAAGAACAAGTGGGGATGTGACATCATTAGCACACCTAATGAATATTCATGATGACTGTTTTCACAAAATATTGCTAAACTTTAAAATTCAATTACTTTGGTATTTGTCATCCAATTTTGATGAAATTTTCTGCATTTTGCTCAGTGAATTCTACTCTACTTGTTAAACTATAAATACTTTTAGTCTGAACCATCCCTTTAAGGCCTAAACCATTCTTGTTGGTCAAAGACAATAATACAAGGAAAACCCTAATGGAATAGAAATCAACCTTGTTATCATTATTTAGAGTTAGCCATTGTCATTTTTTATTCACGCAATCTGCTTACGATGACAATCCTTCTCCTGCAAATTGGGAATATCATATAGTTAATCAGTTTTTTCTGGAATTATTTTTAAGTACTCTTTATTTATGATTCATGCCAAAAATGCTAACATATTATGTTTATTATGTTATGAAAAATGTATTATACAAATGTTATGGCTGCAGAAGAAAACGATAAATCAAATCAAATGTTTAAAGTCTGAATTTTTTTTGTCAAAACTGCAGTCAGATCTGTCAGAATTATCCCTGTCATAAAATGACTATAATCTTTATCATAATCATTATTATAATTATTGATATTGTTATTATCATCATTATTCATGATTACCAATAAATAATGTTTTCATTCCCTTCTCTTTGTTACATAATTATGTGATGATAATTCTTGATAATGGTGATAATCACAATTGATGGCTCTGCTAGTACATTTACTACTACAGCTGCTGCTACTGCTGACTGGTAGTATTGACCATTTGTGTCATTAGATATACAGAACAATTGAAACATTAAAAGTAAATAAAGTACAAAACACAAAATGCCTTAAAAAGCCTTGAAAATGCCTTGAAATTTAAAGGCTCAAAATCTTCAAGGCCAAGGCTTTGAAAAAGTAGGCCTTAAGGCGCCTTAAGGCCAAGGCCGAGCATCAAGGCACTACAACACTGGATGCTATGTCAATCATGTTTTCAGATGTTACCCCGAGTCATCATGTTTTGGTCGATGGAATGTTTAAGAGTAATGCGGATAACTCAATAAAAATTGCGTTCACAAACTCCGAAAATAAGCCGCATTATTTTTACGTCCTAAAAAAGGCGGATAATCGTCATGACAACTGGACACGCCCCTTCCGATGCGGTTGTGTTGGAAAAGGGTGACCTTGCTGCTATTATGCGGATAACTCTGGTCCTCCTCCAATTTTACGACCAAATTATGCTGCTATTAGCCGCATAATTGGGTTTATTAAAGGGGTATGATACCCCTTTCGTAAACCCAATTATCAAATCTCCACATTCTCGACTATCCATTTCTTCCTTTCTTCTCTCCACTGTTTCTTCAGGGGGGGGGGGGGCACTTCCATTTACGAGTGGATACCATGCACGAACATGGGGTTTCGAAAAGCACCCTAAACACGTAATTTTAATATTCTGAAAATGCACTCCGTAACAAGTATCGGCGTGTGAACCCTGCCCTTAACAAGTATTGGAAACAAAATGATACCCTTGGCAAATATTCCCTGAAATGAACCCTAAACAAGTACAGGATTTTTTTTTTTTGTTACGGGTCCTTCGGTCGTCGGCTTTATCTTATTTGGTTTAGTACGACCCACCTTCTACACCTCTCACAAATCGGACTCTAAACACGAAGTGTTGGGGCAGAAAGTACATCCTTTATAAAACATTTTGATTGTGTTTTATCATCCCTGCAAATTCGACCCTAAACACGTAGTTTTCCTAGCGAAATAGATACCCTTTTTTCATTTTTTTTGTGTTTTTGACACCCTTATCACGTTACGTACGTAACGTGTCCTATCGTGAAAAATACATCCTTTTTACGTGTTTTTTTTTGGTCGCGCATGGTATCCACTCGTCAATGTAAGTGGCCCCCCGGGCTGTTTCTATTACACTCCACATGGTGTACCGTAAACCACATCAGCAATTACACAAATAAACTATGAAAGAGAAGATTCTTTCTTCTGTCAAGCATGTACGAATTTTTTCCCTACAAAACGGGGCCTCGGAACGATTTTTAAAATGGGAGAGGGGGGGGGGGGTGAGACGAAATTCGGTGCTGACCATGCACTCTAAAAACAAATCAGTCAAAAATGACTAGTTAATAGGGTCAGCTAGTTTCTGACTAGAAGAGTCTGAAAAAATCACAATTAGATGGTCATTTTTACTTTTTTGTACACGGTTTTGGAAAAAGTGGAGTGGGGGCGGAGGCCCCCTCAAGCCCCCCCCCCGGTTCCGCAGCCCTTCAAATTATGGAACCTGTTTATGTGTACACGTATACATGTAATGTAGATGCTGCCTTTAATAAGTGCGCTTTTCGAGATGAGGGCTTCATTTAGACGATATTCTACATATATATTGTCAAAAGAAAATAAAC